>NC_137074.1:22513049-23713049 GCF_951640355.1 Cnephaeus nilssonii | reverse complement strand
GAGGACAGGGACTTTGTCCATTTTATTCACTATTGTATTCCCAGCATATAGAGCAGTTCTTGGTACATAGTAGAAGCTTGAGAAATAGTTACTGAGTAAATAATAAATGAATGGGTGTACTTTTCTGGGGGGCAGTTTGGGAATATGTATCCACACATAAAATGGTACATAACTTTGACTTAGCAGAGTCAACTTCTTAGATTTGTACTAAGGAGATAATTATGCCGGTGAGAAATGATATGTATAATAAGGTTAAACAGAAGATTGTTTATGGTAACATACACAGAGAATCTAAATATCTATTAATGGAACACTGATATAGGCAATTGACATTATGATATGTAGATCAATACTTATCAACAAGGATAAAGATACTTTTTGAAAAATCCTACATCCATAGACCAAAACTTTTATTTTTTAAATATATATTTTTATTTACCATGTGACAATACTTTTTTCATCTGGAACTCACCTCTATAAGGGAATGACATGGACGGTGGGTGCAAGACATCTCATTTCCAAAGGACAATATATGTTAGCACAGGAAATTAATGCAAGCATAAGAAATTTTTGCAATTTTTTAATATCTTGTTCTAATTCTTGAGACATCGTGGATGCTTATTTTGTGATATTTTTATTAAAAATAGAGTAAGTTGACCTTTCAGTGTCTAAATGAGAAAGGAAAAATTGTAATTGGATGTCTACCAAGAATCATCTTGTTTATAAGTAAGAGGTTAGGAGGCTGTCCCCATTTGGACTTTTGGGACAAAGAAAAAAATCTAGTAATAACATTACTGATGATTATTTAATGTTCCCTTGAGTAGATAGCAAAAGGGAAAAGGCTTTTTGAATGATGTTTGTCTCTGAGTTCTGAATCTTTCATTAATTTCCCAATAAAAAGAACTAAATACTTAATTTATGGCCTGAAAAAGTAAAGGGAATTATTGGCCAAGAATCCCCCTAAAACACTTAGGGAATGTACTGAGATATATACATTTAATTAATTTTTTTTTTCTATTTGGAAAAATGGCCGTAAAGATGGCCATGCATTATATTATTAAGGGTGTAAATATTGGTGTTATTTTAGAGACAAAGGTAGCAGCAGTAGTTTAAATAAAATAGACATTTCTCTGGATTGTTTTCCTAGCAATGAGGGTGGAAGAAGCCAGGGAAGGCTACATGGAGTTAGAGATCTAGGTTTCTCTCACTTTCTTGCTCCACCTAACATGCAGCTTCCACCTTGTGGGCCAAAATGACTGCTGTGGCTCCAGCCATCACAGCTGCATTTCAGTTGTTGAGAAGGAGATAAGTGGAAGGGGATAGCATAGACTTTTCCCTCAAGGGTATGATCTCAAAGTTTCATACATCATCTACTCACATCTCACTGGCCAGAACTTAGACACATGGCTATACCAAGCTGCAAGGAGGACTGAGAAATGTCAATTTACCTAGTTGGCCATATGATAAGCTAAAAAACCTGTTATGTGTAAGAAGATGAGAATGGAAATGAAGGAACAAGCAAGGAGGGAAAAGAAAGGAGAATGAAATAATTTGGAAATTAAGTGGGAGAAAGAGAATGGGAGAAGAAAAAGACAAAGTTTATATTGCTAAAGGCAGACTGTATTTTACGTTGTTTTCTCATTTTCTGTTGTTCAGTTGATTCTCGACTTCTGAGTTTATTTATATCATTGCAATTTGCAATGTTACATAGCAAACTTAAAACTTTGCTTATCTAGTCTCCGTTTATTTAACTCCATTCAAGGAATACCTATTTGTGAGTGCTTTCTGCAAACCTGAAACTGTGGTAGGTGTCAGGCATCCAGTGCAGAAAAGAAAGATCAGTTCCTGCCTTGAAAGAATGCAATGAAAGCATTCATATGGTGGTGGGGCAGATACTGACCAAGTAATTACAAAGTGATTAATGATATAAAATGAGGAGTACAGGGAGCTATAGCAGCATAGAGGTGAGCACCCAGGCTATGTTGCAGAGAGAATAATTTGTCTTATTAATTTTCTTTCTGAGCAAGATACCCACAGAAGCCCATTAGAAGAAAAATTATTTTTCTGGACTGCACTGATCCCAAGAATGTTACACTGGAGGCTGAAGAATCAAGCCCATTTAATTGAACCCAATGGAACAGCCATGATTTGAGTATCCACTATGTCTGAGAATCTGGGCCAGGCTCTGTGGGAACTACAAAAGAGAATAAGAGACGATCTCCCATCTTAAGTAGCTCATGACCCACATGTGAGGAGACAACAGTGTGATTCAGGGCATCTGTGACCAAGACCTAAGGCAGAGATGCCCATAAAACCTAAGGGGAAGGGGGATAACAGTTGAGCCTTGAATAATGTGATTGGGTAGAAGGGACTTTTAGGAGGACACAGCTGGAACCAAAGGCAGAAAATGCAGGGTATATTTAAGACGGACTTCTAGTCAAATGCAGCTGATTGGGTGGAGGAGGGGCACGAGGGTGTCATGTGACCCTAGGGGCATGCTTCATAGATACTTCTGGAAGGGCAGGGGGTAGATATGGTCACAAGGCTAACAAAACTTTCTTTTATAGGAGACAGGAGTTTGATGATCAGATACTCTCTGCTTTTGGAAGCTTATTATGGAGAGGGGGATCTGATGACAATCAAACTAGAGAGGAGGCTTTTAAAATTGCCTAGACAGTGAGGATCGAAGAGAGAGGCCTTGATGAGGAGGCTTCTTTAGACTGAGCATCTGGCTGAGTGTGGGTGGGAAGGAAAAGCACAGAGGTGAAGAAAACTCTGAGGTTTTAAGCCTGAGTGATGACGACTAAGTGGTTTAGGGAAGAAAAGGAGGAAACAAGCAGGGTATAGACACTACTGGTTCTCTAGCCAACAGCCATGTCCCTGTTCTTCACAGAGCCCTGATTTTCTCAAATGTCCAGTCCATCCTCAGCCCCCTGAGGAGTGTCCTAATTGGTGCCAGCCCATCAACTCAAGGACTCCCTCCCCCTGCTGACTGGCATTGATCCGGGGTAGGGGAAAGCATGGCACTCAAACTGGCCCTCTCACATTGAATGCATAGTTCGTGTTTGGGAATGCATACTCCACGTTCTAGAACGTACACAGCAGAGTGGGGTTTCTAAACAGCCAGCCTGAAAAGGAAGCCTCAGGAAATCAAAAAGTATCAAGGAGATCATGGAGAGGGACGGGATCAGGAATTCAACTCCATCAAGCTGTGTAGGAACCCCTGGGCTCACCCTTGACCTGCATATGTGTAGCTCTGACCCTAATCAGATGAACAGACTCTGAGAACTGCACTATGGGGCAGAGGAACCTGCTGGTTCCACACTGGTCACTGGATGGCAAACACAGGGCACAGATCCAAATAACCCTGAAAAGACTTTGAAAACTGAACTGTCATTAGAACCACAACCCACAGAAGGCTGGTTGGAACTTGTGGCCTGAATCCAACCAGGTCAATTGCCTGCTAAAGCACAAATACCAAAATTCTCCTTAGGATTCAAACAAAAGACCCAGGTCTCATTTCAGGACATTCGGACTGTCAAAGTACAATCCAAAATTACTCTTCATGCCAAGAACCCGGAAAATATCCATTCACATGAGTAAAGATAAGGTACAGATACCCACACTGAGATGACACAGATTTTGGAATTGTAACTTTAAAAAATATATTTTTATTGATTTCAGGGAGGAAGCGAGAGGGAGAGAGATAGAAACATCAATGATGAGAGAGAATCATTTGATCGGCTGCCTCCTGCACACCCCACTCTGAGGATCAAGCCCGCAACCTAAGCATGTGCCCTGACCAGGAATCTAGTTCAATGCTCAACCACTGAGCCATGCCGGCCGGGTTGGAATGGTAACTTTTAAGTAGCTATTATAGGAATGCTCCAAGAAGTAAAGGTGGGTGGATTTGAAATGAATGAAAAGATAGAAAGTCTCAGCAAAGAAATGAAGATAAAAAGGAACCAAATGGAAATTTGAGAACTGAAAAATAAATAAATAAATAGCTAAATAAAAAGCCCTCCAGAAGCACTGAATAGTCAAACCACAGATAACAGAAGTTGTTACATTTAAAGACAAATCAATGGAAATTGTCCAGTCTGAACGACAGAGAGAAAAAAGATTTGGTGGGTGTAGGAATTGAAGAGCTCTCTCTTTCCTGCGGGCGAATACCAAAAGGTCTCACATTTGTGGCATCAGAGTCCCAGAAATTGAGTAGAAAGAGGAAACTTTGGAAAAAATATTTGAAAGAATAATGACTGAAAATTCCCCAAATTTTGATAACAAGCAACAGAAATACAGGATAAGAATAAAGAAGACGACAAACAAAATGCCATAGAATATAACCAAGGGCTGAAAAGGTTTTGAGCTTATGAATGCCCAATATTGCCACTTACTTACTAACTTACTGACTTACTGTGTGATCTTGGGAAATTTTGCTTATCTCCCTGAGTCTTAGTTTCTTCATCTGTAAAATGCGTAGAATGGGTTCTACCTAAGATAAGGCTGTCATGAAGATTTAACACAATATTCTAAAAAAAAAAAAAAGCACTTTGCACAATTCCCGACTCATAAGAAGTGCTGAATAACTTTTTTAAAAGGAGAAGAGTGGTCAGCAAAGATGTCAAAGATGATGAGGCCTGAGAAGAGATCACAGGGTATTGCAAGAAGGAAATGATTATCTTAGATGATTTTGGCCAGAGCAAGAGCCAGACTATTTTAAGTTGAGGAGTCAACGAGGGCAGAGGAAAGAAAGGAAGTCAGTGTAAACATTTCTTGGCAAAGTCTGGTGATGAAAGGAAGGTGAGAAAGAAAATACTTGTGTGAGGATGCAAAGCTGCTGGAACATGCTCCCTTTTTTTAAGATGGAGAATTTGATCCTGTTTTTTAAGCTGAGGGATGAAGCTCAGGAGAAAAAAGAAGTTGTTTCAGGAGAGAAATGAGAGGACTGACAGCACATGGCCTTGGAGAAGGCAGGAAGTAATTGCAGCAAACCCACAGTTTGTTTTTCTTTAAAAAAATATTTTTATTGATTTTACAGAGAGGAAGGGAGAGGGATAGAAAGTTAGAAATACCAATGAGAGAGAAACATGGATGAGCTGCCTCCTGCATGCCCCCTACTGGAACCCAGCTCGCAACCAAGGTACATGCCCTTGACTAGAATTGAACCCAGGAACCTTTAGTTCGAGGGCCAACTCTCTATCCACTGAGCCAAACACATTAGGGCTTTTTTGTTTGTTTGTTTGTTTTTGTTTTTTTAATGTTCTTGTTATGCAATGGCTTAAAGCAGAAATTCAAAGTCTGTTATAACAGAGGGTGCATGATTATCATGATTTGCAGATATATTTCCTATCCAGTAATTCTCAACTATTTTCCACATTTGGGCACATAAAAAAATGATAATATCTGTAAGATACATTGGTGTAAAACAGGGGGTTTGGAGATAATTTTCTGTGGCTTGGTGAAAATTTTAGTATGTCTTTATATTAAGTGATAATAAAAGTAAAATGTAGGGTATAAGGGAAGATGTTAAATGTTGAGTTTATATAAAATTTCCATGTAAAATATTCTAAAATGGTTTACTTAGGAACTTAAGCTTAGTTCTGTGGACAAAACTTGCATATAAGATTATATGCCTGAAAGGACTATAAGCATTTCTTAGTGCTGACTTTTTAATGATCATCTCTTGCTAGTCAACATGAATGAGAAACTTTATTCGTGTAAATTGATGATTTAAAATATTTAATTTTTTAATCTTTAAAATTTATAATAGTTGCCAAGAGAATCTAATAGCTCTTTCACAGACAAATGTTATACCGAAATGTGTGGTGGTGCAAACAGATTTTTCTCAAAATAGAACTTTTTCATATCACATACTTCAAAGTAGTGATGAAGCTCAAATGTGATAGAAAGGCAGGCCTTATTGGAGCATCACCTTGCAAGTAGCTTGAATGTCACTAAAAGAATCCATCAGCCACAGATAAGTGACAGCATCTGCTGTGTGTCAGGACCAAGATTCTAAGTTGCCACCTGGTGAAGTGCCTGCCCCGAGCCCCTAACCAAGTGCACCATGGGCTGCGATCCGGGCATAGGGGGCTCCTGGAAGCCACACCCCTCCAGCAGCTCCATGGGCCCAGATGTGCTCTGCCAGCGCCAGCATCCTGGCTGGAGGGTGCCTCATTGGCTGGGTTTAATGCATTGCCATGAAGCAGGGTGAGCCAGATGAGTCCAGCTGTGCTCATTGCTAATAGTGACCACACCTAGTCAGAGCTACTCTGTTTATCTGCTTCGGGCACTCTCTCTAGCCTCCAAGGAGCTTCATGATCATAGGTGACCAGCTACAAGTGGCTGCACTAGACCTTCCTTGATGGCTGGGGCTGTCAGTATCTCCCAGGGCACCGAAGTCTCATCCTCTGCACGCCAGTGGACCGCACACAGCACACCAACTGGAAAGCTGTGGTCTAGAAAGCCCAAGGGAGAAAAGTATTGACATTAATAAAAGAGTGAGAGAATGACTTAATATGTGAAAGATACACACATACATAAAGATAAAGATCTGAAAATTACTGGATTTTCTATATACTAACTATAACCAGTGAGCAAACATAATGGCAAAACAGATTGCATTCCCAATAGTAACAAAATAGATGAAATACCTAGGAATAGCTTTACAAGAAATGTGAAAGATTTATATGAATAAATGACAAGATTTTACTACAAGATGCAAAAGAACGCTTCAATAAAAACCATACTATGCTCTTGGATGGGAGAACTGAATATTATACAATGTCAATTCCGACCAAATTAATTTATAGTTATAATATAACTCCAATCAAAATCCCAACAGGGTTGTTTTAGGAATATGACAAAATCATTCTAAAGTGCATCTAGAGGACAACAGGCCATGGTAACTAATGCATTTTGAGAAAAAAAAAAGGGAGGGGGGTTGGTGGAGATGAATTAGCTTTCCCAGAAAGTAGAAGACAGCAGAAAAGAACAATAATGTTATCAATTTGTTTCTATTACTGGTATAGATTAGTGAAACAGAGCGGTAGGCCAGAAATAGCCCATAGAATATATCTGATGATGATAAAGAAGGCATCACAAAAGAGGACGGAAGTGAAGGAGAATGGGGGTTGGGAGTGGCGCTGGAGGATGACTGGAGAGGAACTGTTGTCCTGAGTGTGTGTGTCTGTGTACAGGGCCGTCAGCTAGACTCACCCTCCCCACTCTCTCCCTCTCGCCCTCCCTCTGCCCTCTGCTCTGCGGTCCCTCATGAGGAAGGTTCTGTCCTGCCCTTCTGGGATTTGCTGGGAGCTAAGCAGGGCCTGGGTTTGGATGACTGAGGCAGCTTAATTCAGGGGGATGATGTATTAGCAGATGATTTGGGCTGTTTATTTAAAAATCACATGTTCTAGTATAATTCTGAGCTTTACTCAGAAGTAAAGGCCCCATCGGCCCACAGTATGGCTTTATCTTTTCATTGGTTTCTAACTCATGAGGGGGAAAGGGTGTTATGTGTTGGTCCAGTTAAAACTCCCAAACTAGAACAAGTTGGCTGGCTAGCATGCCAATATATGAAGAATAACTTTTATAAATGTCAAATTATTAAAAATGAAAATATAAGACAATATGAAATTTCTCATGCAGGGAAGACCTTCTAACATTAAAAGCAAATGCAAAGATCCTAAAGGCAAAGATATCACCCTCTAACAATATTTAAAAATAGGGTGTACATATAAAAAAGAGCAAAAATGAATGAAAAGGCAATTATCAAACTGGAAAATTATTTTCAGTGTATGCTACACATCATTATTATACTAAATTTATCAAGTACATAAACAAAATGATCAAGGACATGAATACCTCAACAGGTGAGTTGAAAAAAACATAATAGACAATTCACAAGAAGAAAAGTACAAATAGCTAATGAATATGTAAAAAATATAAACATGAATGATCAAAGAGATGCAATTAAAATAAAAACACCTTGTTTGTCTATCCAGTTTGGAGAAAAAATGATAAAACAAGAATAACTAGTCCTAGTGAAGGTATAATGAAATGATCACTGTGACTGGTAAGAACTAAATCAGTACAAGTTTTCTGAGAAGAAATTTGGCAATTATCATAAGTCAAAATGCTTATACCTTTTGACTCTAGTAAGTCTAGGTTAAGTACATTATTTTATAATGGAATATTATGCTGTTGTTAAAATTAATCAAGAAAGAGTTTTTAAAAATCACCTAAGAACATTTGAAAAAAAAAAACACACCCACCCTAAAACCCTCTGTTAAAGTGATTTAAAGTAGCTTGTGAATAGATTTAAAATTCAGCAAGATTGCCTGAGTTAGAAGTAGTCGAGGGAAAGAAGCCAATAAGAGTAGGGACAAACTAAGAGCTGGAAAAAAACTATCAAAAAAATGAAAAACTGTTGTTGAAATTTGAACACTGGCTATGGGCAAGCCACAAATCTGACTCCATGAAAATTCAGAAAGGAAAGGTGTTTTGTAACATCACAGTGTAGAATTTGCTAGGGAGGCAATGTGAGATAAATACAAAGATTGTGTTAGGCATGATGAAAAGCGCATGTGAGGTTTGGCAATATAATTTTGTGGTGGATCCACTTGGCAGACATCTGTGATTTTTCTCCAGCAACTCTCAGCAGCCTAAAAATAGACGCCACAGCATCAGGCGCTGAGAAAACGAGTGCTGGATAAATTAAAGTTTGGAAATTGACACAATGAAGGGGAAAAAGGTCAGATGATAGAGGCATCCCATGTGCTTCTTTGAGCAATCATTTATTCAACAGAAAGTTATTGACACCAGGCACTGGCCTCCTCATTCGTGGGATACATCAGTGAACATCACTAAGATCTTTACATTTGGCCCAAGATTTGAGTTTGGGAGGAGACACAGAATAAATAATAAACAATAGATTTGTGTAATTCGGTACAAAAGAAACTATCCAGCATGGTATAGAAATTGAGAGTATGGACTCTCTCTCTCTGTGTGTGTGACACTGGTCAGTAAAAACTTAAAGGAGATAAGGGAGCGAGTCACAAAGGTATCTTGGGGAAAAGGCCAAGGAATGAGGGCATGTAGGATCTAGAATGGCAGTGAGGAAAGAAAGGCGAGGCAAGGGCTTGAGTCTTAGATGGAGAGAGAAGAGAGGGTCTAGGTAAAGTGTGTGTGTGTGTGTGTGTGTGTGTGTGTGTGTGTGTGTGTGTGTGTATGTGTGTGTGTGTGTGTGTGTGAGAGAGAGAGAGAGAGAGAGAGAGAGAGAAAGTAGGAAGCTATTCCAAAAGGGGAATTCCTGAGCTTGGAATCTTGGAGATTCATACCTCTTTTCTTAAACTCACTCCCTTTCCTCACAGAACTATTTTAAGTTTCCAATTCCACACGTCTCCTAGGTGCAGCCCTTTCCCTGCCTTGATTTCAGAACACGTGCTATGTAGCATAGTGACAATTAGGATACTGTAGGAGAGAAGTCCTTGATAAAAAATTTAAAGAAGAATTGAGGGACTCACACATTCAAATTAAAAATAAAGAGAGAATTGTAAGGCACATAATTATACAAATAGGATGATCATAATTTTGTCAGATAATAACATAGTCCAAAATCAAATGCATAGAAAAAGAAAAAGGGGAGAATGGAAGAAAATACCAAAATATCTACTATGGTGGGCTGTCTTTGGGTGGTGGGGTTACACAAGCTTTTTTATTTCTTTGTTTCTCCTTATTTTACTTTTATAATGGCTGAAGAATCTTTTACTTAAAAATAGAATAGGTTTTTCTCTCAATTTTGGGTTAAGTATTGTCCTGCTAGAAAGGAAGGGAATACAATGGCCAAAGAATATAAAAACATAATTAACATAAGAAATAAAAATAGTAAAGGTAATATGAAAAGATACTCAACATGACTAGTAACCAAAGAAATGAAGGTTGAACCTTTTAAAAAATTATCTTTTTTGCTCATTATATTGTCCATTAAAGAAATGTTTGTAATGTAGAACTGGGGGGGAAAAAAGGAGGCAAAGAAACCATTAAGGAAATGGTTCAACAAAATTGCCTAGAACTAAAGGAAAGAGAACCCATTTGAGTGGCCATCAGCATGGATGAGAACAGACTCACATCAAGGTATAGGCTTACGAAATTTCACAACACAGTGGACATAAATAAAATCCTACAAGTTTCTAGAGAGAAAAGAAAACAGCTTATATAGAAAAAGGATCATGAATCAAAACAGTTGTGGATTTTTCAAAGATAAAACTTGAAAATAAAAGGAAGTGAAGAATTGTTCTAAAAAATGTCAGAATGAAAATTATTTTCAACCTCTAACAAACTGTCAATCAAATGAAGGTACAACAAAGATCTTTTTAAGATCTCATAAATTTACCTCTGACTTATTCCTTTTTAAGAAGGCAACTGGAGGGTGTGCACGATGAAAACTAAGGAGTAAACCAAGAAAGAGAACTGCTGAAAGAAGAAACAAGGAAAGAGGACATTTAGGGTGATGTTAAGGATGATCCCAAATGGCAGCCAGCCCAGATCAGAACAGAAGTCTCCAGGAGAAAATTCTTCAGGAACATGACTTGATAAACATCTGCTGTTTCTAAACATCTTGAGAGGAAGTTAGATGATTAACAGGGGCTTTGCAGTTGGTCAGTAGTATGTTGAAAATAAGCAAATAAAAATAGGTAATTACTAACTCCAGGAAAAATGCAAATTTGTACTGGAAAAGGAATATAAATCATAGTATGAGTTTGAATGATGTCTAAACAGTCATTAGAATGTAAACACATCGCTCTAATCAAAGCTGTGGGATGACTGTATTGGGAGGACGGGGGACTGGGAAGGGACATGTGTAGAGTAGGGAAAAGAAATCTAAATCCTTTTTCTTCATAGAGGGAAGTTAATAAATAAGGCCAGATTCCTCTTCTCCCTGTAGACACTCTTTTGTCTGGATGGGAAGTTATCAGAAAGCCAAATAACTTGAGAATAAAGGTGATATACTAAGGATAGCTGAATGCAAAGACAGAATCTGGGTCTTTTGTGATTTAGCATTGAATTAACCAGTCCTGGAATCTACTGCAATCTACTGGGTGTGCAAGGACCTCAATGATGACACTGTGGATGTCTATGGTTTCCACATTCAAGTACCAGTACTTTGCACAACTATCCCTACATGTTGGCACATCTTCTATATAAGATTTTCTATAAAACTCTATAAGCAAAGAAAAAGTCAATGTTAATGATAGGATACATCATTATTAAACACTGACAATGTTCCATGTCCTTTAGACTACCTGAAGATTGATAGCTCTTACAGACCATGAATTTTACTGCCTATAGTCTTAAATCTTTGCATACACAGAATTATTTAAAGAAAAAAATACTTCACTTAAAATAGCCTCTGATATTTGTATACAAATTTAGGCTTTTAAAGAATAAGTTCACACACGACAAGTTACTATTCTAAAGAAACACATTATTATGTGCTAGCTACTTCAGAAATGCTAAACTAAAGAAATGAGTAAGGCCATATAAATTTCTACAAGGACTTTCAAATATACACTGAGTGGCCAGATTATGATGATCTCTAAACGCATAATAATCTGGCCACTCAGTGTATATCCTATATAATAAAAGGCTAATATGCAAATTGTCCCCTTGACCAGGAGTTCGACCAGCAGGCAGGCAGGCCAACCGCCCATGTCCCCTCCCCCTGGCCAGGCTGGCCGGACCCCACCCATGCACGAATTCATGCCCCAGGCCTCTAATATATATATACTGAGTGGCCAGATTATTATGCATTCAGAGATCATAATAATCTGGCCACTCAGTGTATATTATGCCTCAATCATTATTGAATAGATTTCTGTGTTAAATATTCAGTGTAGCTATGTTAAGATGGGCCAATTGTTCTTTGACTTCAGGTACACACACACCTGGTATTCCTCTCAGCTCCTTACCCCTCTTTTTGCTCAGATATACTTGATCCTGGACCGGAGGTACTAGGTAAATACTGCTTCCATATTTGTTTGGGATTTTAGTATTCTGTCCACTCATCCTATCATGAGGTCTGGTTTTGATTGCATGCTCCCATAGACCAAGGAGCGTATCTGTCTCACCTAATTATTACAGAGTTCTGTCACGGTCTTGAGTTTGCCAATCATTCATGCAAACTGCAAGTAATTTGAAAAACGAGTGAGCTGGAGGGGCTCAGTAAGGGGAGGCGATGATCAGACCCCACTCAGGCATGGAGCCTCGGAGCCATGACAGCAAGCGCACAGGGGAGCACAGGCCCTCTCAGCACCGGAGAATCACTGAATCTGAATTCTCCTGATATGGCCATTGGCCTGCTACACTCCTAAGATGTATTTCATTTGTTTGCCAAAAAATTGGTTCAAAAAGACTCGTGAACAATGATACTGGGGTATGCTCCTGACAAAACCCGAAATGGAATTGGAAAGCATTAAATGGGATTGGATTGTCAATAAATGACAAGTAAGAACATCAACATAAAAAGCCTTTGTGTTTGTCTCAATTATTTAATCTCTGCCAGTTCGGATGTGCATCTTCCCTGCCCTGGTGTTAATGAAACTGACGTCTGAAGTGAAGCGAGCTGCTTCCAGCTCCTTTGAAAATGGAAATGGAGGTGTCAAGGGAGCTCAGAGAATGGAAATGGGGAAATGCTGTTCATCATCATGGCCGCAGAATGCACAATACTACCAGCAGGGCCATGAATTTGTACAGCGAGTCTTCTGGATGATAGAAGTGTTTGTCAGATCGGGCCTGTTGCGCTGATGGTGCCGACAGCCCAGCTGTGGAGGCTGTCACTGTAGATGTCTTTTGAGGCGGGATGTTTCCTCAAATTTCCCTCTTATGGCAGTTTTAGGAATATGGAAATTCTATGCTGGAAGGGACCTTACAAACCACGGAGTCCAATGCTTTTGTTCTATGAAGAGGAAATATAACCCAAAGAGAGGAGGCAGCTGGCTAAGTTCAAAGTGATGGTTATGTCAGTGGCTAGAACAGAGCCCAGGCCTTCTGAGCTCCCACCAGTGCTCTTTCCTCTGCTCTGCAAGGCCTTCCCTAGTAAATTACCTTGTTGCCTGTTAACTCATTGACAAGAGGCATCCTTACATGGTGCAAACAGCACATGGTTTAGTTAAGGGACACTCCCATCCTGTGAAACACAGGTCTAATCTTTTTCTTAGGCATCCAGACTCCTTGGGGCAGACATGCACAATTATTGTTCTCTTATTTCTGGAGTGTGGGATCATGGGTGATTTTAATTTTCTTTTTGTCTCTGTTTGAAAAAACGTTAATACTGTTTACATGGTTTTTCCTCTAGTCAGTGTGTATTGCTGGTTAAGGGCATGTACCTGTGATGCAGGCCTGATCCCATGTGCAGGAGACAACTAATTGATGTGTCTCTCTCTTACTGATGTTTCCCTCTCTCTCCCCACTCCCTCCTTTTCACTCTCTCTATGAACAATGGAAAAAATATCCTCAGGTGAGGATTAAGCAAAAAGAATAATAATTAAAAAATAATAAAAACAAGACAAAATATTTTAAAGGATTTTAGGGTCCAGAATATGTCCATGGGAATGGGTTGTTGGATCAGAGCAAAGAGCTTTGTAACAGGGGTGAGGGTGGTGTCAACAATTTATGGCTGGGTTGTCAGCTGTGGGCCATGTAGATGATGAAGTCACTCATAATGATGGTATGAGATGGGTCAGAGAGAAAGCTGGAAGTCAGGGGCCAATGTCTTCAACAAATGGGCAGAGGTGGGAGGGCTGCTGTGGAAATCAGGAAAAATAGCGAGTGACGTAGATAGATGGCATGGACTTCAGTGACAAATAAAAGTCATGCTCTGGAAGCAGCAACAAGACCCTAATAGGGGAAGAAGGATGTGGGTGAGAGCCAGAGCACCACCAAGACAAGAAGGTTGAGTTAATATTTTGTGGTTGAAGGTGTAGGAGAATTTTCTTTTTTCTGTTTCTTCTCTTTTTATTATTAAACTAGAGGCCTGGTGCATGAAATTCTTGCACAGGGGGTGAGGGTGTCCCCTCAGCCCAGCCTGTACCCTCTCCAATCTGGGACATCCCTCTCACAATCCTCGACCACTGGCTTCTAACTGCTCACCTGCCTGCCTGCCTGATAGCCTCTAACTCCGCCCCCCCCCCCCCCCCCCCCCGCCAGCCTGATCACCCCTAACCAACTCTGCCTGACAGCCTGATCACCTCTCACAGCCCCCTCTGCTGGCCTGGTAGCCCCTCACTGCCCCCCATGCTGGCCTGGTCACCCCATGCAGCCTGCTGTTCGGTTGTTACTGTGAGGGCATTGTGACCAATTTGCATATTACCCTTTTATTAGTATAGATACTAGGGGCCTAGTGCACAAATTTCTACACCTTGAAAGGAACTGTGGGATGAGAGGCTGTGGAAGGCACAGGGGTGGGTCTCAGCTCATCCTCAGCAGGGGGAGGTAGAGAAGCCCTCAGGGGTGATCAGGGCCTGCAGCTGCTGCTTGCACCTGCTGATGGTGCTGAGTGATTTGGACTGGTGCTGGGCACTGGCAACAGGTGCAAATGGTGGCTCCAGAACTGGCTGCGGGTGCGAGTGGGGCTGGCGTTGGCAGTGGGCAGGACTGCGGCATGTGGGAGCAAAGAATTTTCAGTAACCACCAGAGGCTCGCCCCGATAACAGTGACTGGCGCCCTGCCTTGGTCTGGTGCCCCCACTCACCTGCTCCACCATCCCACTGTGACCAATGCCCGCCATGTTCCACACACTCCCCCTGGTGGTCAGCGTACATCATAGCAACTGGTTATTTGGTTGTTCCGGTTGTTCCACCATTCGGTCTATTTGTATATTAGATTTTTATTATATAGGATAACACAGAGGAAAAAATACAAAATGTTACCAAATGCATGGTCACTTATATGGTAGTTACAAGCTCATTCTTGGTGGCCACAATGGACTCCAAGGCAGGGACACTTCTCTTTGATTTCTGATTACTTAGCCTAGAAACCAGGAGCTAGGGTGCTAAGAGAAGACCGGCTTTGGATTCTGCTCTGAAATTAGCCAGAGGGGGGAGGGGGGAGGTATATATGTTATATATAATTTGCATTTTCATTGTTCATCACTGCATCATTGCAAGGTTCATTGTTGGATGACTATGAAGCAACAAAACTAATTTAAAAAATAGTAAATAATTAACATTGCTCTTTAAAATCCCTCCCAGAATCACATTCCTGTCCTTCCAAGGGGTCACTCAGGTGATACATTTGTCCTCAAGATCTTACACTTGCTCCAATCATTTTGAGAACTCTTTCTGCACTGTCTTTTATACACATGAGATAAATCAATCTCTACCCCACAGTCATCTGTTGGTTGAATCTCTGTGGAGTTAGAGCAAAAGCAGATTGCTTAGCTTGGTCATCCATCTAATTTACCAGACTTGCTGCTTCAGAATCTCCATTGGATTTTGATTGCATATAAAACTTCTTAGAATGGTATAAAGCTCTTTAAAATTTGACCTCAGCCTGTTGCACTCCCATATCTCTTGCTACCTCCCAACTTCATTCATCTCCTACATCCTGCTACTGACACCCTATGTTCCAGCTTCAAAAACTTCACTCTTCCTTAAATCACAATGTTCTTTTGTGCCTTTGCTTCTCTCCCCATAATAACTTTCCACACATTATTGGCCTCCTCGTTCTCAGGTTATAAATCCAACATCACCAGATCCAAGTTATTGTCTTCTCTAAGCTCTCTCATCTCCCTGAAAGTATTTCTGCTTTAGCCTTTCTGCTTGAGGGGGATTATTATTATTTTTAAAACTAGTCTGGCTTCCCCTGTAGAGTGTATGCTCCTTTAGGACAGGATCCAGAGTTGTGTTGATATGGTATTCCCAGGGCTTCACACAGAGTTGGACACATGGTAGGGAAGAATGATCCCAGCATTAAGACTCCTTCAAAGGAGATATTTTTAAACATCTGCTACAGACTGGAAGGCATTAAGCATGTGTGTATTATATGCATATTACTCCAGGTGCTGGCAGTCTGTGGGGATTCATAGATGAAAAGGAGCTAGTCCTTACAACCAAAGAGGAACAGGCTACAGGAAGAGATGAAGAGGAAGCAGGAAACCAGAAGCAGGTGGGGTATGTTGTGGAAGAGCTGAGGAGGAAAGGGGTTCACGTGACCATGACACCTTATGAAGTGGCTTCATTAATCACACGTGATTAATAAATACTACTCCTGTTGTTAAAACAGCAATCTAATTACATGGGGTTTTGAAGGTATCATCTAGGTTTATTTTGACCTCAGCTAATGATCCCTCACTGCCTGTTCCCCATTGCCTGACATTCCATTACAAGCCACCAATTTAGAGAACAGCCTTATATGCTCCAGAGAGTTCTGTTTAAATATGCACGTGTGTTATTAAGATGAGCTAACAGTACCTCAGAGCCTCCTGACACTTAACCTTTAGGTCATCCTGACTCCTTCACTTCCCACACCTCAGACCTCAAGTCAAAGTCCTGAGGCTTCTTCCTCTTGTCTCTCACATCTGGCCCTTTTTCAGACTCACTGTCACCATTTTAGTTCAGGGAACGACCTCTGGAATATCCTCAGTCTCTCCTCACTGTATTTCATGCCATTGTCTAGTTAATGTACTAAAAACAGTTATTTCCTGTTCAAAAATCTTCAGAGGTTTGCCCAAATTTTAAATTTAATATTTAGGGACCTTTGTGAGCGAATTCCAGCTGACTTTTCTAATTTACTGTGGCAGTGAATTAGTTAGGAGATAGATCGAGCAGCTGCAAGAAAAAGACCTAATTATGGTAACATAAACACATAAATATCTCCTTTGAAGGAGACTTAATGTTGGGATCATTCTTCCCTACCATGTGTCCATCTGCAAAAATCTAAGTAGATGGGCCAGGGGCTGAGGGAGGCTGCTTTCAAGATGACCCCAATAATTCCTGCCGCCTCCCATTCATACCCTTGTGTAGTTCCCTCCCACCTGCGTGAAAGTAAATGAGGAAAAGTATTTTTATTTACATTGTAAATATATAAGAAACTGATCCTCAAAAAAGTTAAGTGATGTGATTGGTATAATGGGTGAAAGGAACAAGAATCAGGTGTCCTGATATCAAATCCAAGACTTTGTTTATGATGCTGTTCCTTGGAAGGAGAGGAAATTGAATGAATGAAATTAAGCATTTTCCATTCATTCAAATGGTTGCTAACAGGGTGAAGCAGAGCCCTCACATCCAGAGATAACAATGCACAAATACATATTTACCCTTCAAAATGCTTTTCAGTTAAATACATTAGTAAATGATGAGTAACATCAAAAAGGATGTGGACTCCCCCCTTTTCTCCTCTATCTTTTTAATTAATCAACTCATCCCCTTTTCTGTTGGCTCAGAGATAAAAAGATTTGCATAATATCCGGGTTGCCATGGCTGTTAACGTGCTTGGTTAATTAACTCTTAAAGGAGGAGTCATATAAAAGCCTATAAATGACCACATGAATTATGCATAAGGGACTCAACTCAAGTCATGCATATAAGATGGGCATTAAGAACACAAACTTGACTCTCTTTTTCTTTTATAAAGACCCCTACACAGGGCTTGCTAGCCTAGTCTGTAGCCCTCTTGTAGAACAAAATGGAATTTGAGTTACTGGTTTGAACAAGTTTACAAAATGAAGAGCAGCAGCCAAGAAAATCAAGTTTTATAAACACAGTTGGCATCTGACAAATAATAATAATAACAATATGTCTTTTCAAGTTTCTGTATATCGTATGGAACATTATATAATCGTGCACGTAGTAACTGATGAAATCCAACCCTTCTTCCACCCAGCTAAGAAGAACCAGTTTTAGACTAGCAAGTGATTTGCTGACGAGCTCAGGAGGTGCAGAAGAGGTTTCAATCCCATCTCCTGTTCTCCCGATTTATTCTCTATGATACCTTTGAGGACAAAACTGAGTCTCAATGGGGATAATGCGACACAGGAGGGACAGGCCATTGCTAATTTAAGAAGACAGAGATGCAGGGGAGACCCTGGTCTTCACCACAACAGCCAAACTCCCTTTCAATTTCAGCTGTCCAAGACCTAATCCAGTTAGTTTAAACCCATCTTCTCACCAAATTCCCAGGCTACTAAAGATTCAGGGACACCTCAAAGGGAATGTATAGGCGGTGATTTTGTCTGAGACCCTCAACTCGAGCACGGCCTGGAAAAGAGCACTCCTGTGTTGGTTTGATTGAACCTTATTTGGGAGAATTTGTTTTTGTCTTTTAACCACATGTAACTTAAGAACAGCTTGCTGATGCTTTCCCATGGTGATCATGGAGAAATCAAGATTTGGGTCAGTTGGCATGCAAGTCCACTCCCAGGCATTGCCATCTCTCACCAGGCTAGGGCAATAGTCCCCGATGTGGCCTCCTTGCCTCCCCTCTCACTCCATACAGCCCATTTTCCACACAGCAGCTGAAACCATCTATAGCTTTTCATCACTTAGAACAGACTCCAAGCCCCTTACCCCTGCCTACATGGCCTTTCATGACATGGCCCTGCCAGGCTTCCCTAAGTAATTTTGTACCACCCTCCTCCTTGCCCATTACTTTCCAACCCTTGCTTTCTTTTGGTTTCTTACACACGTTAAGCTTGCTTCTACCTGAGGTTCTTCACACTCCTTCCTTTTACCTGGAATAATCCTACCACTCTATCATTGCCTTTCCAGCTCCTTCTTGTCTTTTCCATTTATTTTATTTTATTTTTTTTGTTAATCCTCACCTGAGGATATTTTTCCATTGATTTTTTTTTTTTTTTTTAGAGTGGAAGGGAGGAGGAGAGACACAGAGAGAGAAACATTGATGTGAGAGAGACACATCGATTAGTTGCCTCCTGCATGCACCCCATCCTGGGCCAGGGATCATGCTTGCAACCGAGGTACATGCCCTTGACCAGAATCGAACCTAGGACCCTTCAATATGAAGGCCAATGCTCTATCCGCTGAGACACACCAGCCAGGGCTCCATTTCTTATTAAATGTCACTTCCCCCAGAGCATCCTTCCCTGACCATCCAATCTGAATTAATAGTTCTAGCACATGACTTGGTTTTATTTTCATCTTATTGCTTCCTGATGTGTCCTTGTTTTTAATTTGATCTGTTTTATTGTGTGGCTTTACCCTTCCAAACTGTCAGCTGCAAAGGCAAACACCTCCTTGTCTAATTCCCCATTGTGGCTCCAGCGCTAGGACACTCAGCTGGCACTAGGACACACTCGGTGTTTGTTGATTGAACAAGTGCCTTTGTTTTCATTTGGATCAGTCATATTAGAAAAATATGTTGGTTTATGTGCATGGAATTGATTCAGTCATTTCATAAAAACAAATATTCCCCAGTTAATGTCGATTCATAGTTGAATAAAAAAAAATTACTAGGAAATTTAGCTTTAGGAAGTTAGTGTGCTATTCCCCTCACGGGTCCAATTCAACGGACTCAGACAACTGAAAACGTCCTTCGAGTTACAATTGCTGGTCTTGAGATTGCCTTCTCTTTCTCTGGGCTCCAAGGACCCAACACAAGTCCTGTGTCCTCTGTAAGTTTTTTGACCCCCCCCCCCACCCCAGCCCACAGAATTGCTCTCTTTCTTGGATGGCCCCTCCTTTCAGAGCACTTAGAATTTCAGTCACTCCTCAGGACTTGGGGAGAGGTGGCTATTAAGTAGTCTCTGCTCTTTGGGGTGAATTTGCAGGTAGGCAGAGAGAGGCTTGGTGCCCTTTTATTTCTCCTGGGCTCCTATTTCTCCTGGGCTAAATAGTGGGCTTTTTAGCACAGCATTTGTCCTGTGGATATTGTGTTGACCTGTTGACCCAACTCTAGTGGTTTTTTTCCCCTCAGTTTAGTTTTAAATGAGTATCTGCTCCTTGCAGGGGTAGGGCCCCAGGATAGTCTGGCCCCCACGTTTGGCCATGGTCAGTGGCAGTGGGCAGGGCAGCGTTCAGAGGGGGACTCTTTCCAGGATGCCCCAAATGTGGAAGGCGCTTCCCCTTTCCCTTTCAGTTGAGATCATTCAGTGAAGTCATTCTTAGCCAGAAATAAGTTGTAAAAAGGCAAGAACTAGATCCCTTTACCTTCCACCATAGCTTTCCACAAAAGAGGGAGATCCTCCCAGCTGAGATCAAGTCTCATTTTAGCTGATGCTACTGGGCAACCCACAATAATCCCCCTCCACAGCCAGGAACCCATTAGCATCTTTTTACCAGATAAATGATGATGCACGAGCAAGTCTCCAGACATCTTCCCCAGTAAAGGGGTTTGAATCTCGGAGAAATCAAGTCCTTGGTGTAAAGATATGGTAAAAATCTTACTGTTCCTAAGAGCAGAGGAACCTTTCCCTCTTCGCAGAGAACGTGTTGCTAGTGATTCTTTTGATAAGACACTTGGAAAGAGGGTGGGACATCTGAGCTACAGTCTTGACTCCTGGGACTGTCTTATAAGGAAGGTGGATTCAGATGATTGAAAAGTTCAAAGAAATTCCTGCCCCCAAATCGCTCTCATTGATAAGGAGATTAATTTCTTTCTTTTTTTTCTTGAAAGCCTTTCTGCCTTTCAGAACTTTTATTAAAACATAACTCTCCCAACTAGGGGTAAACTCTAAGTCATTCATCAGGTGGTAGGTTACAGACCCACATGTACACTCCATGGAGTCCTATACTAATATAATAACCCTACAGTATAGAATTTACCACGTTGCTTTTTTCCATGGTTGCGACCCCACCAGGTCGATAGGGACCCTAGAAAGCAGACAGTTTCTCCCATCCATCTTTTCTCTCCCAGGCCTGGTACGGTGCCTGGCACGTGATAGTCCTTGATAAATACATATTTCTGAATGAATGACCAACACTGCTAGATGCTTCCAAGTCTGGAAGCCAGCCGAGCTGAGGAGTAGACCACAGATGCTGGCCCAAGAATGGTTGTGGGGAGAAGGTCTCCGGTAAGAAAGGGAAGAGGATCCCTAGACTTCTGAACCTTTCCCCCTTGGCCACACACAACGCAGATGGCAAGGAGAGCCGCTTCAGCAGGCAGAGAGTGAAAGTTCTCAGAGGATGCCATGGACATGTTTGAAACACTTTCTCTCTCCTCTGTGACTGTGACAACTCAGTGAAGCCATTTCATCTCCTCACTAATCAGTAACAATCTCTCCCTGCTAAAGCATTTGGAGTGTGAATTCTAACGATAACTCTGGGAACCGCTCCTGCAATAAACCCGGGGAACTAATGCAGGCTGCAGGGCTGGCTGTGCCGAGATCACGGCAGTTTGATTTTCTCAGGTCACAGCTCCCCCTGAAAGGAGAAAGTGGTGGTTCCTCACCGACCACATGCTGGGGACTGAGGCTTGTGGGGGCTGCGGGATGGCCCCCACAGTGCGGGCTGTGGTAGGACTCGGGCCCCAACACTGAACAGCTCCCCATGCTTTCCAAACAGATGATGGAACAGGACCGGGGGCTGGGCCAGCATGTACCACCCCCTAGAGCAGAGGGCGGTCAGCTCAGCAGGATGTGTGCTGAAAGGGTTGGCAGCATGCTGTCAGGATGGGGAGGCGTGTGGTTCCTCTGGCGACTTTCTTTCTGGGAGCGTTTGCTGCTTCTGTGCAGGTTTAGAAACAACAGACACCACCAATCCTTATTAAGCACCTACTCTGTGCTAACCATAGTTCTACGTGATTATACACACATGAATTCACCCAATACTCATAACAGCTGATGAGGCAAGTACGATTATCGCCCCCCATTTTACAGATAGGAACTCTAGAAAGTGGGGCACAGTGTAAGGGCTACTCCTTAGCCATCCTTTTCCCATTCAGGGTGACATTTTATAAAAAGGTCTCAGGTTTTGGATTTCCCAGCTCAGAGGGTGTCTATTTTACTGTCTCTTCCCTCTCCAAGGCCCCCTCACCCTAACCCTTCCTTTCCATGGTATGTCTGGCAGTTGACTCTGACCTCTGTCTGTCTGAGTGTCCTGGGTTCTGTACCCATAGCCACAAGCCAGCCCTGCCTCACCCCAGCACCCAGCTGGCCTCTTAACCCTACCAGGGGTCAGGTGGGTGGTCCACAGGCTGCCAGGGTCGGCAGTGGAGCATATAGTTGGTGGGAATAGCAGGTCCTCTTGTGAAAGCAGGTACTAGCACCTAGCAGGTCTCCATATGTAGGCGATATGGATTGCTGAAATGTGTGGCGGTGAAGTTAGATGTGGGTTGACGCAGTAGCTGAGTGGTGGCTAAATGATGCAAATGCAGAAGGGAAAAGATAGAAGGTGCAGAATTGCTCTGCTCTTGCTTACTCTCCTTTTTGTGTGTTGTGTTGTTTCTGTAAGTAGATTGTAGATCTGGGAAGTCATATATAATGTCTGTACTCCCAGTATCTCGCCCAAGGCTGGACACACAAAAAAAATAGCTTAGAAACAGACTCTCCTGTTGGCGAGGCACCGTATTGGCTCCTCAGTGCATGGGCATCAAATATTCTGGAGTTGGATGTAGGCCTCCTCGTAGTCCTGGCTTCCTCCAATGCTATCTGCCTCTTTTCTATCCAATCTATGAAGCTGGACTAACCTCCTACTTTTTTAGACTTTATTTTTTAGGTTTTTATAGACTTTTTTTTAAGGAGCAGTTTTAGATCCATAGCAAAATTGAATATGAAGTACAGAGAGGCCCTATATACCTCCCTGTACCCACCCACATGCCCTATTTCTCCCATTGTCAACATCCCGAACCAAAACAATACATTTGTTACAATCAGTGAACCTACATCAACACACCATTATCACCCAGATGCCACAGTTTACATCAGGGTTCACTCTTGGTGTTGTACATTCTATGTTTGGATGAATTAATAATAACATGTGTCTGTTATTACAGGATCATACAGAATAGTTTCACTGCCCTAAAAATCATCTGTGCTCGGCCTTCTCACTCCTCCCTTGCCCCTCACCCTTGGCAACCACTGATCTTTTTACTGTCTCCTTTAGTTTTGCCTTTTTCAGAATGTCATGGAGTTGGAACTATACAATATGCCGCCTTTCATGTTCAATGTCCTACTTCTCATTTTTCAATCACTTCCCATGTTGCACCCTTTTCAAAACTAGGGTTTGGGTCCCTGGGTATCTGGGTAATCACATAGTGGGCACAGCCTGTAGGGTGTCCACATAGAGAGAAGGACCGGTGACGTTGCGAGGCAGTGCTAGGGATCTCTGAGGGCCAGAGATTCCCTTCCCACTCTGCCTAATGCTGCGACTGCCCTTTATGTCTGGATGTTGAAGTTCCCTGTTGAAATACAAGCACAGCCTCTGGAAGGGAGGATATACGTTATTAAGCATCAACATGCTGACTCACATTAGATGAGTCACAAGAGCTAAAGGGTAATATGAATCCAGGGGAATTTGCCCAAAAAGGAGCCCAGGGACAGAGGGAGGGGATCCCTGGGTTGTATGGACTGCACAGTCTGAACTCCTGGGAAAGTGGAGAAAGGTAGACAAAACGTGGTCTAGTGGAAAATATACATAGAACGAAGGGTTCCCTCGTATAGTAGTAACCTATGTCTGTGGACCAAATTACCCCCAAAACTTAGTGGTTTAGAACAATAAACAATCGTCACCTCACAGTTTCTGTGTCAGAAATTTGAGAGTGGCTTGGCTGGGTAGTTCTGGCTCAGAGCCCCTCATGAGGTTGCAGTCAGGATGTTAGCCAAGGCTGCAGCCATCCCAACACTGACGGGCAGGCCCCCTTCAAGATGGCTCACTCACAGGCTGTTGGCAGAGCCCTCAGGTCTCTGTTGGCTGTGGAAAGGTTCTCCCCATCCCCCCCATTGTTCTCTTGGGCGGGGGCTGCTTGGATGCCCTCCTGGCATGGCGCTGGCTTTCCCCAGAGTGAACAATCAGGAGAGAGCAGGGAGAAGGCCACAGTGCCTTCTGTGACCTGCCCACTACACAGCCATGCCTACCATGTCCCATTTCTTAGAAGCGAGTCACTGAGTCAAGTCCATGCTGAAGGGAAGGCTCTACTTTTTTTTTTTTTTTAAGTACTTTTGAAGAATTTGTGCACATATTTAACACCAGGATCCCTATGCTGTCTATCCTTACACAGTCGGACTCCTGGAGTGGAAGGACAGAGAAATGTGTGTGGAGAGAATCATCTATTTGCCATCCAAGACTTGGCCCGAGTGGCGTTTTCACTCACCAGTGGTGGCTCCTGGAAAATCTCTCGTGCTGTGAACCTTGGTTTCTATAGTCAGAATTATCTGGACAATATGCCCTGCCCACAGCTGCAGAGAGCCTTACAGAGGGCCGAGGGTGATGCTTGTGAAACCCTCTCTGTATGTCACAAAATGCTATGCAGACTCAGTTTCTATAGTCACACTAATTTTATAGTTTGCATGTGTGGTCGAGGGAAACATCCATAGAAAATTCACCCAAGCGCCGAAACCGGTTTGGCTCAGTGGATAGAGTGTCGGCCTGTGGACTCAAGGGTCCCAGGTTCGATTCTGGTCAAGGGCATGTACCTTGGTTGCGGGCACATCCCCAGTAGGGGGTGTGCAAGAGGCAGCTGATTGATGTTTCTCTCTCATCGATGTTTCTAACTCTCTATCCCTCTCTCTTCCTCTCTGTAAAAAATCAATAAAATATATTTTAAAAAAAATAAAAAAGAAAATTCACACAAGCATTCCCGCCTCCCCTGCGGGCAGCATCCAAATCTCTGCCTCTTTCTCATCCTCAAGTGCAGGTCACAGAGTTCAGACCAGGTCTCTTTCAGGACCAGGGAGGCATCCACAGGGCGAGGCTTGGTTAACATGCCCCGTCCTGAGCCCCTCCGGAAGCCTGGAAACATTCCATACAGGCTGTGGTCCTGTTTCCTGTAGAAACAAGCTGAAGTCATCTATAATTAGGGTCATCAGACTCCAATTCAGAAAGCAGAGTTTGTATTGTGTGTCCTTTTCTCTCCATTGTTAAGCCTTACTTAATTTCTGCTTTATTTACTGGCCCGGTGGCAAATTTTTATCGAAATGATGTGAAGACAGATTTGTGTGCTGGGAATGCTGTGTTTTTCCTTCCTGCATGCCCTTTCATTGGTTATTGCATCCCAGGGCCCTTTTTAAAAGAATTCTTTGTGATGGAGTCATCGAGCGCTGGAAAATGTATCCCTTAGGGGCCTAGAATGAGGAGTTCAAATGACGTGTTTGTTCCAAGGGATTCTATGATGGTCACCTCCACCCACCTAAATGTTTTCCATGTTGGGAAGGAGCTTGGAAATGTAAAAGAGAACAGACATTCAAATTTTAGGGAGCAGTCAGTGACATCAGTTTCAGCAGTGTGGCTACCCGAGCAGGCACCATCTGAAATATCTCTGGATGTACACTTAAGAGGGAAGAAAAGACCTTGCAGACTAAAAATGGGCTCCTGCCACGTTCATCGTAAGCTTTATGTCTCAACCAGGCCGGGACCTCTAGCTGATCCCGGGCGGCGTTCAGTGGTGTGATGCCTGAATATGACACTATCTGTTTAGGTTCTTGGTCTACCCAGCATTTCCACTCTTTTGGAGCATGATGGACCATCATAGATTGAGCCCAGATTATTTTCAGGGAAAATTTCCCCTGCTGACATAGCCTGGGGATTCCTGTTGTCTCAGGAAATTCAAAACTCTTATAGTAAAGTCAGTTTAAATTCTCTGGAAAATAGATAAGAACAGAGGATACATTAAAAAGAACACAAAACAAACAAACAAACAAAAAGAAAAGGTTGGGGAATGTAAAGAAATGAGGGATTGGCATGGCTCCAAATTGGAAATCACTTATTTCCCCTTCTTTTCTGTGGCAGAGATTGCCAGTGGTCTTGATGTCAGATCTGCTCTTCTTTTATTCTCTAGAACCACAGAAACATGCCTCTAGTTTTTTAGGTGGCCACAAGCTCACCCAACACCTCTTGCAGCTAGGTGCACCATGTGACTAAGTTCTGGACAGTGGCACATTAAGCAGAAACAACGTCTGCATCTTCCAGGAAGTTTCCTTCTTCTTCCCAATGACTGGAATACAGATGTGATGGCTACAGTTGGAGCAGCCTTCTTGGATCAGGAGATGATGTTGGACATGGAAACCACACACAGCAGAGCCATAGGATAAAAGCAGCCTGGATGAACACCATGGAGCACGATGCCAGCCCATCCATCAACCCTATGCATGCAACTGAAAGGTGGTCCAGCTGGCATCTTCATTCTGCCATGTTGCCTCTTAGTGTTGTGGCCAGGGAAGCATGTGACCTGGTGGTTTAGAATGCTAGCTTTCCAAATCAGGTGATTTGGGGTTGAAATTCTGGCTTCACCACTTATGAGCTGTATGACCTTGGACAAATTATTTAATCTCTCTGTTATGATCATGTATTGCTGTGTTACAAATTTCCCCCTATCCTGCATACTCATAAATTTCAGGGTCAGAAATGTAGACAGAGCACGGCAGTTTCATCTCTGTTCCCTGATGTCTGGGGCCTTCGCTGGAAGACTCAAAGGCTAAGGGTAACTCGACAGCTGGGGACTGAAATAAAATGAAGGCTCATTCACTCACACATCTGACTGTTGATGCCAGCTGTCTGCTGGGACCTCCAATGGGACCTCAACTGGGACTGCCAGCCAGGGCACCTACACGTGGCCTTTCATTTGGGCTTCTTCTATATGGTGGTTGTATTCCAACAATGAGTGTCCGGAGAGAGGACCAAGTGGAAACTGAATCTCCTATGCTAGCCTCACCCCAGAAATCACACATTCTGCTCATTGAGACAGCCACACAGTCCCACCCAAGTTGTTGGGGAGGGGAGATAAACACCAGACTTGATGGGGAAGCAACAAAGTTCTTGAAGAACATGCATGACCAGAAATATTATTGTAGCCAATTTGGGAAAAGAGAGTCGGCCTTATTCTCTAAAGCCTTCAGTTCTTCATCTGCAAATGAGGATAACCTTATCTACCTGATAAGGCAGGGTGACATTAGGAGTATTTAACTATGAGCACAGCGTGGACACTGACCCATTCACAACAGTCACCAGTATTAACGCTTTGGTCCTGGATCATGGAACAGTTGTGGAGGACCCCAGGGGAGAGGAAAAGGTGCATGGGGAGTGACACTTAGTGGCTGACACTTAGTGGAATACAGACCACCAGGAAAGAAGCAGGTCAGTAGCTTAACAACCTACTGTGGCATAGAGGCTGAATGTCAGCTCTGCTCACGTCATTTTGAGGATTGAGCAAGATACTGCAAATACAGCACTTGGCACATGGTAAAAACAGAATAAACAATGATTAGTGTTATAGCTCTTTCTGGTACTTTCCCATTCTAACATGCAGCATAGAAATTAAAATCTGAAAAACAGGGGACCCCCTAATGTTTTATCTATTTAATATGAGGACACATGTCTTCGCTTCCCCAAGAGCTTATAGACCATGTGAGTATCTAAGGTCTTTAATAAATCAAGTGGATGACCTTTCAGGGGATAGATTATTCCTGAGAAATAAGGACTCTGGTTTTTTCCCCCTCTGGTTGGAAATCATGAGTCAATGACAGTATTGCTCTGTATTAGTTTCTTCAACAGCTGTATGAAACTTGAAAATTTCCTAGATGTTTGGTACACATTGTCAGCAAATTGATATGATAAAGGAATAGAAACAAGAGTATTACCCAGCTGTAATTTCAGAAGGGATTTCTGTGGCTTCATAGAGAAGTGTGCTTTGTAGCATGGAGCCCTATATCCTAAAATTAGAATAGGCCAAAAGGGACAGAGTCCAGATCTATAGTTCCTCCTAGAATAGGAACCTTCTTTAATAATGAAATTATGCTCACAGAACCTGACTCACTAGCACATTTCCTGGACACGAAGGAGGCCCCCAAGGTTGGGCTGGCCGATACCTGAATTCTTAGGAAAAAGGCTGATTGATGTTGAAGAATTTTTTACAATGTGGGGTAACCCTATTTTCTGTCAAGCCACATCAGCTGGGAAAAGTCAGATCAAGGGTTGGCTAATAATGGTGACAGGAACGAAAGCTAACGTTAGCTTTGAGCACCTGTCCAACAATCTGGGTCAGAACACCCCTTCAGATTCTCCTTCCCTCTGTCTCTGGGAACTCCATAGTTCTCAGAGGTGCCTTTTAGAGTATTTCTGCTGCAGGTGTAGGCTCCATACCCCGTTCCCACCAACTGGCCTGAGCAGGAGCTGCTGCAGCCATGGTCCCCTCCACCTTGGGGAATGACCCAAGGCTACCTCTGTGCAGCCATTGCTGTCTGGGGGTGCACTCTGTGGACTGAGGTGGGCAGTCACTCTACTAGGGTCACATCACCTGAATTAGCACAGAAAACGTGTTGTGTGGTCTGGCACTAAATTCCGTGGGGGCAAGGTTAGAGGACAGCTGAGGGGTGTCGTGTGGGTGGCACCCAGAAACGTCTCTCCTCACCACTTGGTTTCCAGTGTGGCACCCCAGCTTCTTCTCTGGCCTCTGGGTAGTTCCTGATCCTCCCCTGGGTCCTCTCTGAGAGGCCAGGCCTGCTATTGCCCCTCCCTTTTTTGTTGAGCAGCCCCCTCCCCACACACAGAATTGTTTTTTCCTCCCACAGGTATTCTTCACCTTCTCAGGCACATAACTGGCCTCCTGGTCACTCTCACTGGGGGCCACCATTTATTAGATGGGAACACATGTCTCTTGGCTCCTTGACTGTAATTTGGAGACCTTCACTTAAGCCTGGTAATCAGTGAAAGAGGAATTTTAATTGGGTTCAAAGCCAGACCTTTGCTGTGCAAGCAAATCTCATTAACCCCTTGTTTAATGGGAGCCCTTACTAAAGTTAAATGTGGTACTTCACCTGACTCATCTTAACTGATAGCAAATTCACTCTTTTTTTTTGTTTGTCAAACATTTACCAGGTGCCTACTGCATACAAAGCATTGAGTTGTGGGGACACAGCAAAAGTAAATAGTTTCCAGCATAAGGTGCTAATAGTTTTGTGAGAGAGAACTGAAGAGGTGGTGACACCTCCTGTGGTCAGGCAGAGAGAGGAGCAGCACCAGGTCCTCACTCAGCATGGGCTCTCCAACTCAAGAGATGATCAGAAATTTAAGACGGGTTGAAGCCTTCTTAGGTGGTTAGGGGAAAGGGTGCAGGGAAATGGTCCCTTGTGTGTTTCTCTGCCTCTGTGGATGGAGAATAGGGAGGGCATTTTGGAGACACAGTAAACAAACCTAAAGGTTCTCGAACTTCTCCAGGGAGCTAAGCTGCATTCATAGGAAGCAAAACTTTGGAAGTATCTCCATTTAGTCCAGTAATTGTGGAAATTCAATTGTCTGTATTTTGAAAAAATTTTTATTTCAAGGATCAATATTGTTTCTCCAATATCTTTAGACTATGATTTTTGTACATCGTGTTCCAGTAAAATGATTTCTAACTAAAATTGTTTCATAAAACAATACTTAATCATACTGTGTTGAATATACTGTTTGCTCTCTTGGTCTTATCCCCTTTCTCTCTCTCTCTCTCTCTCTCTCTCTCTCTCTTTCTCTCATGATGGTTACTACCCACTAACAGATAACTAATGCTTTTTAAAATCACAGTTCTAGATCACTGGATGCAAAGTCTTGAATTGCCAATCATTCCTTCCCAGTAGCTGAGTAACTCAGCTACTGAGCTTTGCTCACCATGTCTACAATAGGCAATTAGAGCCCATCCAGACTGGGTCAGGATGACTCACCTAGAGCACCATTCTGTTCTATAAAATTGGGTGAATTTATTTTCCTGCCTGTGGTTGGTCTTGCTGTATCATGTAACAGCTTTATTCTATAACTAGAGGCCCGGTGAATGGATTCGTGCACTGGTGGGGTCCCCCAGCCTGGCCTGTGGGGATTGGGCTGAAATCAGCTCTCCAACATCCCCCGAGGGGTCCTGGATTGCAAGAGGGTGGTTCTCGGGTGACACACCCTGGAATCAAACTCCCTCCTCTCTGGTTCCTGAAGTGGCACCCGAGAACTGCAGCTGCCAAGTCACCGCAGCTCGGCAGCTCCTGTATTGAGCGTCTGCCCTCTGGTGGTCATTTCATGTCATAGCTACTGGCTGGTTGGTATTTGGCTGGTTGGCCGATTGATTAGGCTTTTATATATATAGATACCCAGAGCTTTTTTTGGCACATTAAAACTAAACACTTGGAAATTACTTCAAATAGTATCTAGAGCCATTTTATTTATTTTATTTTTGCTTTTCAAATTTTTTTATTTTTCAGTTACAGTTCACATACAGTATTTATTAGTTTCAGGTGTACAACAAAGTGATTAGACATCTATATAACTTATAAAGTGATCAGCCTGTTAAGCCTAATTCCCATCTGACACCATGCATAGTTATTACAATATTATTGATGACATTCCCTATGCTGTATTTTAGATTCCCCATAACTGTTTTTATAACTGGCCATTTGTACTTCTTAATCCCTTCACCCATCCCCTCTGGAGCCATTTTAGAAAAATCAACTTCAGAATCACTTCGTTCTCATAAAGAATACTCAGGTCATGTTTAATACATTTTCATTTCTTGGACTTGAGCTTCAGTAGTGTTATAAAAACCCATTCAGTGTGGTGTAGTGGTCAGGTTTATGCTTGAAAGTTCGTCTCTGTTTGCTCATCTGTTAAATGGGGGTAATACTAGTCCTGTTTTCACGGGATTGTTGTAAGGAGTAATGATAATGTGACTGTAATGAACTTTGCAGAATGCCTGGCTCATGGCAGATGCATGGTGGTGGTGGAGGTTCATTGGTGTTATCATCCTGTATTGCTCCAAACTTGTTGCCTTCCCTCTCTCACTCAGGTCAGCAGTCCCTGCCCGTGGCTCTGGGAGACAGTTTTGCTGACTGTAGATACTTGACATATAGACTTCCTTGTTTAGATCTCACTCGGTTCCTCCCTAGGTAACCTCCTTCACTTACTGAAAGATAGGAGAGAACTTTACAATAACAAGGAAGTGAAACTCCATTGCTCTTCCAGAGGACACATAGCAAGGGTGCCAGGTTCAAACTTCCCATATCTTTATATCAAACTAGAGGCCTGGTGCATGATTTCATGCACAGGTTGGGCAGGCCAGGGGCAGGGGCTGCAGGTGGTTGGCTGGCCGGCCCGCCCCCTGGTTGAACTCCCAGTAGAACTCCTGGTCGAACTCCTGGTCAAGGGGACAATTTGCATATTAACCTTTTATTATATAAGATAATTATCTTTATTTGAATTTTCAAGGGGATGTCCTCCATGTAGAAAACTCCCCCTAAGTGAGAGATACTGAGAGGGGAATTTAAATCTGCCTGAATTTGGATTAAAATGTGACAATAATGCTCTGTGACTTGGGGAGGGGGACGATGGGGAGAGATAGGGTCCCATGAATAACTGAAATCTGAAAAACATTTAATGCAAAACATTTACTATGTGCCTCTCATTCATGTTGCACTGAACCACCAGGAGCTTACCACTTAATTGAGGGTTAAAATATATTTATATACTAGAGGCCTGGTGCATGAAATTCGTTCATGGGGGTGTGTGTGTCCCTCAGCCCAGCCTGCACCCTCTCCAACCTAGGACCCCTCGAGGAATGTGCGACTGCCCATTTAGGCTGCCCGTTTAGGCCCGATCCCAATGGGATCGGGCCTAAATGGGCAGTCGGACATCCTTCTCACAATCCAGGACTGCTGGCTCCCAACTACTCACCTGCCTGCCTTCCTGATTGCCCCTAACCGCTTCTGCCTGCCAGCCTGATCACCCCGTAACCACTCCCATGGCAGCCTGATTGATGTCTAACTGCTCCCCTGCCGGCCTGTTTGCCCCCAACTTCCCTCCTCTGTCAGCCTGGTCACCCCTAACTGCCCTCCCCTGCAGGGTTGATAGCCCCCAACTGCCCTCCCTTACAGGCCTAGTGCCTCCCAACTGCCCTCCCCTGCTTGCCTGATCACCCACAACTGCCCTCCCTTTCAGGCCTGGTCCCTCCCAACTGCCCTCCCCTGCTGGCCATCTTGTGGTGGCCATCTTGTGTCCACATGGGGGCAGGATCTTTGACCACATGGGGGCAGCCATCTTGTGTGTTGGAGTGATGGTCAATCTGCATATTACTCTTTTATTAGATAGGATTAACTTTAAAAAAATAACCCACGAGTGCCCAGCTGGTGTGGCTCAAAGGTTGAGTGTCAACCTATGAACCAGGAGGTCCCTGGTTTGATTCCCTGTCAGGGCACCTGCCTGGGTTGTGGGTTCGATCCCAAGTGGGGGGGGGGGGCGTGTGGGAGGCAGCCAATGAATGATTCTCTCTCATCATTGATGTTTCTCTCTGTCTCTCTGTCTCTCTGTCTCTCTCTCTCTCTCTGTCTCTCTCTCTCTCTCTCTCTCTCTCTCCCTTCCTCTCTGAAATCAATAAAAAATATAGTAAAGAAATAAAAATAACCCAAGAGAACTCATGGGCCATTGGATAATGATGCTCCCTGTCTCTTACTTGACACTATGTGTTGTGAGTTGTAGACATTTTCTGAAACTGGGGTGAACCCTAGATAAATATATATTTGGTGAATGAATAAAGAAGTAATTAAAGAACATGTACAAAGGTAAAGAAGAGTGTACAAACTCAGGGGGAAATAGACATACAGTCTAGAGAGAAAAAGTTCATCATTTATAGTAAGTTTTGTACCCAGGGAAATGCTGAGAAAGCTAGTCTTGGCCTTAGCTGTATTGTTGCTACATGTTGACTGCTCTGGTTTCCATGTACTCTGCTCTAATAGAGAACTAGTTAGTTAGATACTTGGGTTGGCCCATCTACAGCAACATCAAAAGAACTAAGGAAGAAGTATAAGGTGCCGTGGTTGACATCAATACAGAACTCCTGACTTTATAGACCTATATCTACTTATCCATATCTTATATTAAATATATATCATATTTAATCATGCACCTGGTGCACCAGCGGGCTGGCTGTCCGCCGGTGCACCAGGCCTTCCGAAAGCCTCCTGCGCGGCGGAGGCTTTCGAAAGGCCTTGTGCCGGAGCAGACAGCCGGCCAGCTCCCCTGCTTTGGCTTTTGATCGCGGGGGAGCTGGCCGGCTGTCCGCCGGTGCACCAGGCCTTCCCAAAGCCTCCAGCGCAGCCATGGCACAGACGCTGAGCTCGCGGCGCCACTGGCGCCGTGAGCTCAGCGTCCTGCTGGCCCAATCAGCTACCCCGGCCACCCTGAGTCCCGCCCCCTGCGCCTCCTGCTGGCCCAATCGTGGGCGTAGCGGAGTGATGGTAATTTACATATTACCATTTTATTATGTAGGATATATATATCTTACGTATAAATACTTCTTTATAGGAACAACATATGAAGCAATATCAAAGATCCTTATTTTGCCCCATTCTCCCCAAGGCGGATCACTTCCAGAGTTATAGGTAGAAATTCTAGGTAGAAAGCTGTTGACCCAGGACAGGATCAGTGTTAACATGGCAAGACTCATAGAATAGGTATAAATTGCTTTCTTCTATCGCAATCTATTTTACTTTACTTTCTCTCCTCAGGCAAGGGTTGCGGAGTGGGGGCAGAGTTCTTAGACCACAAGAAGCAGGAAAGGACAGGTTGAGTCTCTCTCAGATCCTGCCAGGGTCAGGATGTGGCTTTCCTGCCTTTAAGGACTAGGCAGGCACGGCCTTCAGGGGCTTCCTACGAGTCTTTACCCCTGATTTCCTGACCACATTGACCATGGTGCTTGGCTGGACCCTCTTCCCATGGCCAATAATACGCCTTGTACTATTATGGCTCCTCTCAAAGCACTAGCACACATATTCTCTCCTTTGGAACTGACAGTAGCCCTTGTTCTGGGCTTTATTTTCACAGAGGAGACAAATGCAACCCAGATCTTCAGACTGTAAAGGCCCCTGCACTGAGCCAGTCTGTTTGACTTAGTGAGGAACCCACGGATCCTCTCTGTAGAGGAAGGCACATATGCTGACACATAGGAATGGGCTATTTTTTTCTTTTCCACAAAGAAAACAGGTCTCATTTTTCCTAGTGCCATAAAAACTAAAATGCTTGACCATGTTTTTATACACAAAAATATCCCCATAGCAGAGAGAAATAAAGTTAATTCTAAGAAGCAAATATGCCTACATATAAGTATATAGGACAAAGGTGTTGATCTAACCTATATTTTAAAGAAAAAAAAATCCTAATTTATAGTGTTTAAAAATTGTATAGCTGATTACATATGAATTTATAAAGCTGAATTTACTCCTTTGTATGGGTTTTGCTTCAATAAAGATACTTTATTAAATGTGCCACTAAATGTGATACACAAGTCAGAAAATAATTTTCCATCAGACTTTATCTCTTAATTTTTGTTTTAGAAAAATAGAGTCATCATTGTTAAAGGGAAAAAATATCAGCTTACAAATTAGTGATGTCCTAAGGTAGACAAGCCAAAGCTGACTTCATTGGAGATGATTTTGATATAAGGCAGGGATATAGCTCCAAAATGTGGTGAAACTCAGGACAACTGGGGCATTGCAGTCAGAGCAGGACTTGAAGACCAGTGTGATATTGAGCCACCGAGGAACTGACCCTGAACTCCTTATCCTGTTCCTAAGAAGACATCAGTAGGACTTACAGGTGTGATGAGGTGGAACCCACAGTTATCAAAACAAGACCATGCAGGACAAGGAGGTAAGAGGATCATTTCACAGGGCCATTCCCCCATCACAATGAGGCACAGCTGTATTGAATGCTAATATGGCATTTGTGACCAATTGTGACTTTATGTTAGCATTCCAGCCGCAGTGCTTGTGGGCTTCTCCTCCTGGGCCTTCCTCAGGGAGCGGAATTGTGGCGTTGGAGCTGATAGTTAATGTTGGATGGGATTTTCCCATAGGCTGTGAAATGTGACACCGAAGATGAGACAGTAAGTGAACTAGGGCTGAAACAAAAAAAGCAAAACCTGTTTCACGGACATTTATCGAGAGGCTCTGCGGAGATTGTAGCTTTAGGGTAACAGAAGAACATTTTAGGGAACCAGACTAGAGCAAAGGGTCTTGCATCCAAATGTGATGTGAGGGCAGTCCAGAGCGTCCTTGATGTCTTTGAAGCCCGTTAATCATCATCTTTTTTAAAGTGGCAGGGACCTTGGCCATGAGTATCAAGGGGACTTTTAAGGACAGAGTGATAGCTAAGATAATTTGTGTAAACATGAAATTTTATATTTTACTAATGATCTCAGATTCTGTTAAAACACTGGTCAACAGTGGTTTGGCAGCCATTTTGAAAAATGATAGCTACAGAAATAAAGCCATAGGATGCGTTGAGTACATGTGGTCTTGAGACACACACAAACTTCAAAGTTCTCTAAACAGCTTTTGGAGCAAAGGATAATAGTTGGGGGAAGGGAGTTGTGCAAAATGGGTTGGAGGACTGAATGGCTGGTTAACTGCATGTTCTCATTTTTTCCTTGTGGATTTCAAAAGTCCTTGCTCACCATCTTTCACTTAACTTTTAATGTATCTGATGACTATTATCAAGTGCTCTTTTCCCCAAAGACCGTCAGCTTCCCTGGGCTTTTCTTCTTTAACCTATTTCTCTAGAACAAAAAATGAACTCAATTTCTCTAGCTTTCCCACATACTGATTAATTTCTCAGCCCATTTATCATTTTCATTGATTACTAACAGAGTTCCTTGGTTTATGAACTTATTTTAGAAGCCAGTCCATGTGAGTCTCACCTGCATCAAGAAAAACTCTCCTCTCTGAGCCCAGAGCCTTCAATACAAGGATCTTGGTCTGAAAAGACCCCTGACCCTGCGGCTGCCTTGGGACCTCTCACTTGCTTTCAGGCCATCATTTGTCCCATATTTGGGTGGACCACTGGTTTGGGCACTTGAGTTGTGGTGTCAGAAATGGGACGATATGCTTCCATGGGACAATTTTTATTTTATACACATCTATAAAATAACTGCTAGTGTCTTGCATGAGAAGTGCTCATGATTCAAGACAAGGTTCATTTTTACATTTGTCAAGTTTTTATCAGTCTTTTCAAGATGGCCTTTCAAAGGTAAAGTCGAGTGGAAACTTTTGAGCATTAGGGCCTCATTTCTTCCCGAGGTCCTCTGGGTATGGAGCCAAGCACAGGCAGAAACAGAGCACGATGGTGATGAATCATTCATTTCTTTCTGTCTGGCCAGGAGACCTGCCTCATGAAATCCTCATTCCTGAACAGCAAGAAGAACTTCCACTCACTATGGCTCCACTCAGAGAGCCACAGCTCACATTTGTGAAATGTTTAGTTTCCCTCTCTGCGAGGTGACTAGCTTTCTTCCAACCAACCCAGAGTTGACACCTCTTCTTTATTTTGGTTTCCAAAATGCGTGCCAACTCCCACCCTTACAGAAGGCTGTGCTGGGCTTCCTGTAGCACCATCCCCATCTGGGATGAGCTCACAGGTCTCCCCTTCTCTCACTTCTCTCAGGGTTATGCTAAGCCTGTGGAGTTTTTAAACCATTAACTTGAGTAATGAGACTCTATCAGGGTGGTTTGTTTGTGAAAAGAACCCTGTTTCTGGAGAAAAGACTCAATGTTTTGGTGTTGCTGTTCATCCCCGCCCCAAGGCCAAGACAAAATGAAAGTTCCTGTTTATCCTTTTATGTGAACATGCCCACATTCTCCTCAGACTTCTTCCTCAAAGGCCTGGCTTTGGTTCCCTCTGCTGTTCACTGAGGTCAGATAGTCCCTGACCTTGAGGAACTGGTTTGAAAGAAGAGCCTCAAACTGTTGATTAGAAGTTGGGAGGCTTCAGTGTTCCCAAGAGCTGTGACTGATGGAGCCCTGATGTGAGGAAAGGAAAGGACTCTTTCTTAAATTTAGAAGTGAGGAAAGGAAAAAACTCTTTCTTAAATGTGCAGAGATTCAGCTTTCTTTCTATTGACAGGATCCAGCCCAGCCAGATGCCATAAGTTATCAATCATGGTCTAGATCAATCAAAATTTCCAACCTTATCACAAATCAGAGCTCTGCCCACCCTCCCCGGGTAAGCTAAGGTGCTTAGGGAAGGCCGTTCTGGGGAGGTGACAGATGAGCAGAAGGGCCAGGTCACTTACTGACTGAATCATGGCCTGTGGTGTGGTGAAGGGTCAGTCAGACACTCTCTTGCTTACATAAATCCCAATAATGACCTCTATTGTCATCATAAATCCACCTTCTACTGGGTCTACAAGGCCTTTCTCCATATTCTACTGCCATCCTACCACTTGTGCTTTTCACAATTTTCATTCTTTGAAAGCCAAGCATTTCTTCTCTTAATGGTCTCTGCATATATCCTTTTCTCTACCACGAATACTTCCCCACTCAGTTGTCCTTCCTTTAATTTCTGCTTAGTTAGCTCCACTAATCCTTCAGACTTCAGCTTAGATATCTCTTCCTCCAGGAAGCCTTTTTTGACCACTCAGGGAAGCCTAGGTTTCCTATCCCTGTAATTGTTAGTTCTTGTCCTGACTCCTCATGTCCCCACTGGACTATAACTTTCTTATGTTCAGGGACCATATTTTTCTTATTCACCACTTGATCTCTGGCATTGAGCACAATGCCTGGCACATAGTAGATGCTCAATAAATATGGGACAGCCCTAGCTGGTTTGGCTCAGTGGATAGAGCATCGGCCTGTGGACCAAAGTGTCCCGGGTTTGATTCCAGTCAAGAGCACGTACCTTGGTTGCAGGCTCCTCCCCAGCCTGGGCCCTGGTCAGGGCTCCTGCAAGAGGCAACCAATTGATGTGTTTCCCTCACCTCGATGTTTCTCTCTGTCTTTCCCTCTCTCTTCCACTCTCCCTAAAAATCAATGGAAAAATATCCTCAGGTCAGGATTAACAACAACAACAACAAAATGGGACAAATGATGGCCTGAAAGCAACTGTGAGGTCCCAAAAGCAGCAGCAGAGTCAGGGGTCTGTTCAGGCCAGGTTCCTTGTATTGCAGGGGTATGAAAGGGGCTGATGCTGACAAAGCTGGGACCTGGAGACATCTGTGCAGAGGAGACTGAGTCCGTGCTCTGGCATCAGGAAGGAGCTGCAAAAATGTACTGATGGGGAGAAGAGAGTGTTTCTGCAGCTCAACAAGACTCAGGGCTGGCAAGCTCAAGGCCTCTGTCCAGATTCCATGGGTCTGCCTTGCCCCGGGCCAGCTGGAGTGCTTTGCTTGGAAGCCCCCTGGAAGGGGCTTTTGACACCACATTTCATGAACCCCCTAGATCCCATCCGTAGATCTGCGTCCACCTGTTGAGGTTCCTCCACTTAAATGTCAGCCTAATTGGAGATTGATGATTTGTTCCCTCAAAGTCAGGTAAAGGACAAAGCAGGATGGGTGAGGGAAGAGTGGAGAGGGCTCAGCTGGATAGATGGGGGGCAATTTTCTTGGTCCCACTGTGGCTAGGGCTTTTCTGTATGACTTGGAGATGCTTGAAAACCACTCTCAAAGGCGAACTAAGAGCTGGACAAAATGGAGGGAATAACTCCTCTCTTGTTTGGTCCCTGGTTTGTCACTGACAGCATCTCTGCTCTCTGGCTCTAGGCTGGGCCTTGTCTGGCCTGCTGGATGATGGGTGGGATGGGGGCATCCTGGCAGAGGGACCTGAGGCCTGCAGCTCTTAGTGGCATCCTACTCTTTATTCGTTGAGACTGGTTGATGGTGTGAAGGCTAAAGCCGGAATGTCTAGGGTTGAATCCCAGCTCTGCCATTTATGCCTGGCTATGTGATTGTAGCACGTTCCTTGCCTCCCTTTTCTGCTTTGTACCTATCACACATATTTTTAAAGTCCTTAGAATTCTGCCTGGCACCAAGCAAATATGAAACAGCATTTTCATCTTTAAAATGGGAGGTTGGACCCAGTGAACTCAGAACCTTTCAATATAAAATTCATGGCCTGCCTGGGTTCAAATCCTGACTCTACCATTGGCCAGCTGGAAGTTCTTAAGGTCAGGGACTGATTTACCTGGGTCAACTCTGTACCCCTAAAGGGCCTGACACAATGCCTGCCAGTGTAACAGGCACTCAGGAAATTGGAAGGAGTGCGTGAATTGCCTGGTGCAGAGGTCTGCAGACACTCAATAAGAAATTGAGTGAATGGTTGAATGCATACATGAGTGCAATTTAATCCTCTAGAACAAGACTTTTTCCTTAAGTTGTCTCTCTCATTTTAATAGGAGAAAGGATGCTGGAAAACAAAATAAAAAAAAACCCAAACAAATTATGCCCTTTAGTCTTGTCATTCTTTTTTGCCAAACTTTACTTATGGTTATGAAGATGAATTTCTTTTTTTTTTAATCCTCACCCGAGGACATTTTTTCCATTGCTTTTTAGAGAGAGTGGCAGAGAGAGGGAAAGGCAGAGAGAAATAGCAGTGTGAGAGAAACACATCGATTGGTTGCCTCCCGCATGAGCCGCAACTAAGGCCCAGGCCAGGGAGGAGCTGCAACTGAGGTACATGTCCCCGAATGGAATTGAACCTGGGACCCATTGGTCCACAGGCCAATGCTCTATCCACTGAGCCAAACTGGCCAGGGCTGAAGATAAATTTTTGACACTGTTTTTGTTTTTCCCCCAAGATGCTCATTGCGAATGCTGATTGGTTGAGGCCTATGGTGACACCTTTTTATCAAATCAAAGAGGTGTTGCTGGCTCCTGCTGGTCCGAAAACTATGCTGTGTCACAGCAGGGGAGCAGAAATGAATTCAAATCACCCCCTTCAGAGCAAATCACAGAGTGGGAGGAGCTGGAGAGAGATCTTTGGTTCAGCCCAGAGGTCAAGGAAATGGAATCTAGTTCTGTTTTTCCTCTCTCGCCACCCCAACCCTGATCCTAGGAAGAGCGTGGTTCTGAGTTGACAAGTGATATCATTATTGCCCTGTGGACCATTCCTCACCAGGTCTGTTCTGATGGGGTCACCAAGGGCTGTGTTGTCAGGAGCCTGCATAGCACTTAGGAATGTGCCTGACATCCCTGAGTGTCCTCCACAACTCTAGTTTTGATTATGTGTTCCATGAATTTAGTGAGACCTTAGGGGAAGCTTATTTTTATTCTCAACCTAAACCATGCCCTAGAGGTTAATGGGCTTCCTTACTTTATGACTTAGTATGTAGGAATAAAACTTTTCTTCATTTATCATTAATTTGCTTCTTGCAAGATCTAAGGTGGGGACCACAACAGGCAACTTGAGAGTCTCATGTGGCTTGAATGTCTCGTGGCTCTGCAGGTAGATGTGCTTGGTTGAACTCCCACAACTAATTTGAATTAATTGCCAACATTACAAACTAGGCAGTTTTACATAATTCTCTGAGGTTATGGCTTTTCTTGGAAAATAGAAACATCCAGCAATTCTGGGCTGCAATTCTTCATGGTAACAGTTGGCTGGGCCTGAGTAGCGGTTGCCCCATGTAGACCCGGGAATACTCTCTTGTTTAATGCAGTCAGCACCATTTTCAGTTGCCTTATTCCAACAGAACAGCAGATATCTAAAGCAAAGTCAGTCCAGAGAGATTTGGAAGAGGAAACTCAAGATCAGGGGTAACTCAAGATCAGGGGTAACTATTTCAAATTAGAAAAGGGGGCAGGAAAAGTTCAGAGAAGCTAAAGTGTTTATTGCAATGGTAAGTAGAAACTTGGTCATTGTGTCTTCCAATGAGTTTCTTCTGGTAGGCACTATAGGACTGTGCATTAGTTTGCCATGGCAGCTATAACAAAGTCCAAAATGTGAAGGCTTAAAACAGAAATCTATTCTCTCACAGTTCCAGAGGCCAAAGTGCAAAATCAGTTTCACTGGGCCAAAATCAAGCTGTTGGCACTACTGTGCTCCCTCTGGAAGTTCTTGGGATTACTGGGTCAAATGGGAGTTCCATTTTCAGTTTTTTGAGGAAACTCCATACTGTTCTCCACAGTGGCTGCACCAGTCTGCATTCCCACCAGCAGTGCATAAGGTTCCTTTTTCTTTACATCCTCTCCAGCACCTCCCGTTTGTTGATTTGTTGATGATAGCCATTCTGACAGGTGTGAGATGATATCTCATCGTTGTTTTGATTTGCATCTCTCAGATTATTAGTGACTTAGAGCATGTTTTCATATGTCTCTCGGCCTTCTGTATGTCCTCTTTCAAAAAGTGTCTATTTAGGTCATTTGGCCACTTTTTGATTGGATCATTTATCTTCCTTTTGTTAATTTGTATGAGTTCTCTGTAAATTTTGGAGATTAAACCCTTGGCAAATATGTTCTCCCATGCAGTGGGCTTCCTTGTTGCTTTGTTGATGGTTACTTTTGCTGTGCAGAAGCTTTTTATTTTGATGTAGTCCCACTTGTTTATTTTCTCCTTAGTCTCTACTGCCCTAGGAGCCGTGTCGGTAAAGATATTGCTATGACATATGTCTGCTATTTTGCTGCCTATGGAGTCTTGTAGGATTTTTATGGTTTCCCGTCTTACATTTTAGCCATTTTGAGTTTGATTTTGTATATGGTGTAGGTTGGTGATGTAGTTTCTTTTTTTTTTTTTGCATGTATCTGACCAAATTTCCCAGCACCATTTATTAAAGAGGCTGTTTTGACTCCATTGTATGCTCTTGCCTCCTTTGTCAAATATTAATTGAGCATAATGGCTTGGGTAGATTCCTGGGCTCTCTGTTCTGTTCCATTGGTCTATATATCTGTTCTTATGCCAGTACCAGGCAGTTTTGAGAACCATGGCTTGGTAATATAGCTTGATATCTGGTATTGTGATCCCTCCAACTTTGTTCTTCTTTCACAGGATTGCTTTCGCTATTCGGGGTCTTTTTTTATTTCAGATGAATTTTTGGAGTTTGTTCCAGATCTTTGAAATGCGCCGTTGGTATTTTAATGGGGATTGCGTTGAATCTGTAGAATGCTTTGGGTGGTATGGACATTTTAATGATGTTGATTCTAGCAATCCATGAACATGGTATGTTCTTCCATTTGTTTATGTCTTCCTCTATCTCTTTTTTCAATGTCCTGTAGTTTTCTAAGTACAGGTCTTTTACCTCCTTAGTTAAGTTTATTCCTAGGTATCTTAATTTTTTTTGGTGCAATGGTAAATGGATTGTTATTTTAGTTTTGCTTTCTGTGAGTTCATTATTGGTGTATAAAAAGGTCATAGATTTCTGGGTGTTAATTTTGTATCTTGCTACATTGCCAAATTCATTTACTAGTAGTTTTTTGATGGAGTCTTTGGGGTTTTCTATGTATAGATAGTATCATGTCATCTGTGAATAAGGACAGTTTTACTTCTTTTCCAATTTGGATGCCTTTTATTTCTTCTTTTTGTCTGATCGCTATGGCTAGCACTTCCAGTACTATATCAAACAGGAGTGGTGAAAGTGGGCATCTCTGTCATGTTCCCGTTCTTAGGGGAAATGAGTTTAGTTTTTGTCCATTGAGTATGATATTGGCTGTAGGTTTGTCATATAGGGCTTTTATTATGTTGAGGTATGATTCCTCTATTCCAACTTTGCTGAGAGTTTTTATCAAGAAAGGGTGTTGGATTTTGTCATATGCTTTTTCTGCATCAATTGATATGATTATGTGATTTTTGTCTCTCAATTTGTTTATGTGATTTGCAGATATTGTACCATCCTTGCAATCCTGGAATAAATCCCACTTGGTCATGGTGTATGATATTTCTAATGAAATGCTGAATCCGATTTGCTAGAATTTTGTTGAGGATTTTAGCATCTATGTTCATCAAGGATATTAGCCTGTAGTTCTCTTTTTTGTGGTATCTTTATCTGGTTTTGGGATTAGGGTAATGCTGGCTTCATAGAAAGAGCTTGGAAGTGTGCCTTCCTCTTGAATTTTTTGGAATAGTCTGAGGAGGATAGGTTTTAGTTCTTCTTTGAATGCTTGGTAGAACTCCCCTGTAAAGCTGTCCGGACCAGGGCTTTTGTTTGCTGGAAGATTTTTTATCTCTGCTTCAATTTCTTCGGTAGTTAACGGCCTATTCAGTTTTTTTTTTTTTTTATTCCTGATTGAATTTTGGGAGCTTGTATTTTTCTAAGAATATGTCCATTTTGTCTAGGTTGCCCATTTTTTTGGAATGCAGTGATCCTTTTTTTGACTTAAGGCAATATTTATTAGATGCCAGGGATTAACACCTGACACTATTGGGAGCACTAGTAGGACTACTACAGATTGCTATTGATTTTGGTGTGTTAACCTTGGATTCAGCAACATTTAAAGAGTTTGTCTGAAGAGTCAACTTTTATATATAGACAGGTATATCATAGACAGATAACAATTTCTGTTTATTTATTGATGCAAAGAATGTCTATTCTTCTTCCTTTTCATTCTCACTCCCTGCACCTCTTTCTTTGCATCCTTCTTTTCTTTTTCTTCTTTTTAAATTTCTGGTGTTACTTTATTATTTTTTAAAAATCTGAGTAATTTTCAAACTTTTTTTTCTGTTTGTAACAGCTTTATCAAGACATCATTAATATACCATACAATTTCCTTGTTTAAATTGCAAAATTCAATGGCTTTTAGTATATTGACAGAGTTATGTAACTATCACCACAATCAATTTTAGAACATTTTACCACTCCATAAAAAACTGCATGTCCCTTAACCATCAACCCACCACCCTTTCCTCTCCCTGAGCCCTCAGCAACCACGATCTGCTTTATGTCTCTATAAATTTTCTTATTCTGGAATTTTATATAAATGAAATCATATCATACCTAACCTTTTATGAATGGCTTCTTTCATTTAGCATAATCATATCAAAGTTCATCCATGTCGGAGCATGTATCAAGATTTCATATTTTTGTTGGGGTAAAATATATATAACACAATATTTATCAGTTTAACCATTTCTAAGTTTACAATTTGGTGGCATTGAACACATTTATAATGCTGTGTAACTATCACCACTATCTATACTCAGAACGTGTTCATTATCCTTAAGAAAAACTCTAAACTCTTTAAACAGTAACTCCTATCTCCTTAGCTGCCATGGCCCCTGGTAACCTCTATTTTATTTTCTGTCTCTTTGAATTTGCCTATTCTAGATATCTCATGTAAGCAGAATCATATAATACTTGTTCTTCTATGTCTGTCTCATTTCATTAAGTATAATGTTTTCAAGGTCTGTCCATGTTATAGTGCATATTAAAATGCCATTCATTTTTAAGACTGAATAATATTTCATTTTATGTATTCACCACATTTTGTTTAACAAATCATCTGGGTGCTTGGGTGTTTCCCCCTTTGTGAATAATGATGCTATGAACATTAATGTGCAAATACCTGTTTGAGTCTCTACTTTTTAATTCTTTACATTCTTTGCAAGTTACTAGGAGTGAACTTGAGGGGCCATATGGTAGTTCCATGTTTAATGTTTTGAGAAGCCACCAAGCTGTTTTCCACAGTGGCTGCACCACTTCATATTCCCACTAGCAAAGCATGATGGTTCCAATTTCTCCAAATGCTCACCAACACTTATTTTCCTTTTTTTTTTAAAAATCATTATAATAGACATCTTAGTGTAAAGTGATATCTCATTGTGGGTTTTGAATTTAGTTTCTCTAATAACTAATGATGTTGAGCATTTTTTTATGTGCTTACTGGATATATATATATCTACCTTTGAGAAAGTCTCTTTAAGTAATTTACCCATTTTGAATTGTCTTTTTAATTTTTAATTGTAGCGCTTTACGAGTTTTCTGTATATACTGGATATTAATGTCTCTTATTGGGTATATGATTTGCAAATATTTTATCCCATTCAGTAGGTTGTCTTTCCCCTTTCTTGACAGTATTTTTTGATGCACAAAAGTTCTTAATTTTTATGAAGTCCAACTTATTTTCTGTTGCCTGTGCTTTTATTGCCATATCCATGAAATCATTGCCAATCATTTCCTTTCTTTATATTGCCAATTGATATTCCATTATATAGATATACCATATTTTATTTATTCATCGGTTGTTAGACTTTTTGGTTGGTTTCTACCTTTTGGCCATTATGAATACTGCTGCTTTAAAAGTTGCTAAATTCATATTCTCATGTAGATGTATGTTTTTATTTCTCTTGGGCATAAATCTAAAGTAGAATTATGCTGGGTCATGAAGTAATTGTTTGAAGAACTGTCATACTGTTTTTCAAAGTGATTGTACTACTATATATAACATGCTCATCATTAGGATATGAGGGTTTCAATTTCTCTACATATTCACTAACAATTGTTATTATTTAACTTTTTGATCAAAGCCATCTAGTGGATTTGAAGTAGTATCTCATTGTGGTTTTGATTTTCATTTCCTTAATGGCATCTTTTCATGTACTGATTGGTCACGGATATATCGTCTTTGGAGGAATGTCTATTCAGATACTTTGCCCATTTTTAAATTGGGTTGTCTTTTTAGTATTGAGTTGTAATAGTTTTTTATATTTTTTAGATATAAGTCTCTTATGAGATATATGATTTTCAAAATTTTTCTTCTATTCTGTGTGCTGTGTTTTCACCATCTTGATGGTTTTCTTTGAAGCACAGACATTTTAAATTGTGATGATGTTACCTTATGTATATATTTTTTTCTTTTGTTGCTTGTGATTTTGGTGTCACATATAAGAAATAATTGCTTAATCCAAGGTTATTTGTACCTATGTTTTCTTTAAATAGCTTTCTAATTTCAGCTCTTACATTTATGTCTGATCCATTTGAGTTTATTTTAAAAATATGGTATGAGGTGTCGGGGAGGGTCCCACTTTATTCTTTTGCATGTGGCTATCCAACTGTCCTAAACCCATTTGTTGAAATGACAGTTTTCTCATCAGTGGATACCCTTGTTTACCACAAATATGAAGGCTTATTTCTGAACTTTTCTTTATTTAATATAGAAGTCATAGCAGGCATCTTGGTATGATCCTGATTTTAATGGGAAAATTTTTAGGCCTTCACCTTTTTGTGGTGCTGCCGTTAGTTTTTGATAAATGGATGTTTCTTTGCATTTCTAGTTTATTAAGAGATTTAAAATTTTGTGTTTAATGAAACTCAAATGCTTTCTCTACATCTATATAAATGATTATATTTGTTTTATTTTTTAATTTATTCGCATGTTAAGTCTCACTGAATGGTGTTTTTAATGGTGAATTCTTGCATTCCTGAGATAAACCCCTCTTGGACTTGCTTGTATTTTATGTAGGACTTCTGTATCTATGTATATAAGTGAGATTGACCCATAGATTTCTTTTCTTATGTAGTTTTGATCTGGCTTTGGTAGCAAAAACCAAAGTATCTGGTTTTGTTTTGTTTTTGTTTTTAAAATATTTTTATTGATTTCAGAGAGAAAGGGAGAGGGAGAGAGAGATAGAAACATCAATGATGAGAGAGAATCATTGATCGGCTGCCTCCAGCATGTTCCCCTGAGCCCGCAACCCAGGCATATGCCCTTGACCGGAATTGAACCTGGAACCCTTCAGTCCACAGGCTAACACTCTATCCACTGAGCCAAACCAGCTAGGGCTGGTTTTATTTATTTATTTATTTATTTATTTATTTATTTATTTATTATCTCACTTCTTTTGAGCATGTTTTAAAAATCTTTCCAGCCCTCCCTGCTTTGTCTCTGGCTTTGGGTAGGTACAACCGAACTGTACTTTGTCTAGGTCTGTCTCATGTTCCTCTCACGTCCTTCCTAGGGCTTCCCCAATGCACAGGCATGAATGCCTGCAAAACTTGCTCACACTCACACAAGTGCCCCTGGAAGTGCTGGGGAGCGAGGCTGCCCTTGACCAGTGGGGGGCCTTGCCCATAGCACTCAGGAGAACCTATGTACCTTCCTTTCTTTCCCCAGGTTGACAGTCCTGAGATAAAATTAATAAGACCTCACAGAAGGTCCCAGTCTCCCTCAGTGGAGGTCAGCTCAGGGATGCATCCTTATCTTAGCTTTCCTCCTTCCCTCTTTCAACCTCTGCCCCTCATTTCTGCTTCTGGGGATCACACTCCAAATAAACTACCTACATACATGCAAGCTTGTGTCTCAGGCTCTGTTTTCAGGGGAACTCAAGCCAAGACAGTTTTGTCTCAGAAAATAAGTTGGTAGCTTTCTTTATTTAAAAAATTCTTTTTCTATGATAGTTGTATTGAGTAAGAATAATCTGTTGAATGTTTGTTAAAACCTCATGGTTTCTCTCTTTTTTCTTGGTAAGTGTTTGTTTATTGGTCACAATTTACTTATTGTCTTTTCAAAGAAGTAGATTTTAGTTTTGTTGATGATCATTAATTTCGGATTTCATATTTACTTATTTTTTTCTGCTTTCTTTGAGTTTACTTTGAGTCAAATTCTTCCTGAATTAGCTCATTTATTTTTCTTAAAAAGTTTTGATAACTTTGTAGTGTATACAAATATCAAAATATAATGCTGTGCCCTTGAAACTTATATATATATGTAACTTTTAATTATGAGATATCTTAAACACCCATAAAAGCAAAAACAAACCAACCCATATATCCTCTATAATAAAAGCCCAGCAACTGAATGACAGAACGACCAGAATGACCGGTCAACCAGTCGCTATGACATGCACTGACCACCGGGGGCAGACACTCAATACAGGAGCTTCCCCCTGGTGGTCAGTGCGCTACCACAGTGGGAGTGCCACTTGGCTGACCGGGATGAGCGGCTGCTCCTGCTGTGAACTCCAGGCCAACAGGCAGGAACCCGGGCTGCCATCGTCGCCTCCTCACCCCAGGCTCCTCCTCCTCACTCCCTGCCGCCTCCTCTGGATGCCTGCACGTCATGCAGCACCACCGCTGGGCTCGCAGAGCTGACCCCGAAGGCTGGGAGGCAGGTTCGTGGCCTCCGCGGGACTGAGGTTTACTCTGCCGCCTCTCACTGCTGTTGTCTCGGCCCGGCCCCAACTGGGCCCCCTGGAGAGGCTAGTGCTCCAGCTCCATGGAAGATGCCAGACCCGGGAGCAGCCGCTCAGAGGGCGGGTCCACAGCCGCTCGGCTGACCGGGATGAGCAGAGCTCCCACAGCAGGCCACGCCCTCGACCATTGCATGAATCCTGTGCACTGGGCCTCTAGTATGTAATAAACACCCATGTAACTATTACCCAGCTTTAAAAAAATCAAATTAATTTTTAATATTTCTTATTTATTAAAGATTTACTTATTAATAATTGCATTTAAGACTATAATTTTTCATATAAATACAACATTCATTATATCTTATAATTCTGGATTTGTTGTCCTTTGGTTATTTTTTGGTTTTTCACATTTTGACATTTTTATTGTGATTCCTTCTTGAATTCACACATTATTAGAATGATGTCTGTCCTTAAAATTCCAAATGTATTTTTTTCCTACTTTCTTATATTGATTTCCAATTTTATTGTTCTGTGAAGAGAATATTAAATCTATTCTTTTAGAGTAGTTGATATTTCTTTTATTGATTTGGAAAGAAGCTCATGGCATATTGTTGAGAGAAAGCATCATTATGCTCAAATATATCGCATTGAAGAGAAAAGTGTGTGCATGCCTGCAGGGAGAAAAGATGAAAGGATACAAGCTGAAATATTTATCTGCCAAATATTATCACCAAAGTGTAAGGCGATTATGGAAGTTTTTTAAAATCATTTTGTTTCTGAAATTTCCAAAAAAAAAAAATTTTTTTTCCTGCAAAAAAGCTTTATTTTTTCTATTTGGTCCAATGCATGGGAGAGGGCTTCAGGGTGGTTAAAAGAATAGTTAGCAGTTTCAGGGAGAGGCTCAGGAAAAAGCCAGACACCAGAGGGGTGCAGAGGGGCCCCTCAAAGGTCTCTGGGCTCCAAAGGCTCCTAGTTGTGCTTGAGGGTGGGCCTTTCGAAGAGATACTTGCCCCGCCCAGTCTGGGGGCCAGCCAGCCTGCAGAGGTGAGTCAGGTGTAGCCCATCTTCTTCTTTTTTTTAAAAAAAATATTTTATTGATTTTTTTACAGAGAGGAAGGGAGAGGGGTAGAGAGTTAGAAACATCAATGAGAGAGAAACATTGATCAGATGCCTCCTGCACAACCCCTACTGGGGATGTGCCCGCAACCAAGGTACATGCCCTTGACCAGAATCAAACCTGGGATCCTTCAGTCTGCAGGCTGACGCTCTATCCACTGAGCCAAACCGGTCAGGGCTGTAGCCCATCTTCTTGATGAGTTTCATTTCCTCACTCCAGAAGTGATTCTCCAGGAAGTCACAGAGCTGAGGGTCTGCACAGGTGGAATCCAGGGCCTGCAGCTCCCAAAGGGCCTGGTTCAGGTTCCTCTCCAAGGACAGGGCGGCTTCCATGGCCCAGAGTTTTACCCACTCATCTTGCGAGGCTTCAGCACGTCTCTGGAGAGCATGCGGCCACCACGCTGGTTTTGTATCTTTAAGAGACACCCAGAGGCCTCATGTGTCTTCTCCACCCACTCAAGGAAGAAGCAGCCCCGCCCTCCAGAGCCACAAACTCAAGGTCGAAATAGAAGCCCAGAGAGAGGGAGGTACAGGAGGCTGGCCGATGCAGGCCGGGCAGTTGGCCGAAGCCTCCACCTTGGTGGAATAATTCTGACGAATTTGGGAGCTCATGGTTGTTCCGCAATAAGGAGTAAAGGTAGGAAAAAACCCAGTGTGTTGGCTGGTCTCAGAGGTGGTTCTGAAGGTGGTGACTGGATAAGACGCTGGAGAGTGGCCGGAGACTGGAAGAAGGGGCGTCCCTGGGTCTGCTCCATCCAAACACTGTTGAAGCAAGAGACAGATCCGGGACTGCCGAGGGCACGCTCTCCAATAATTTCTTAATGACCATGTGTTCTCCTTTAACAATTAAAAATTAGTTTACATATTTAAAAAAATATCTTCCCATGTAAAAATAACCAATACACATTCAAACACATAAAATACAGAAATGTATACTATAGAAAGTTGTTGCTTGATTTCTAAACATAGTTCCTACATTTATTAATTTTAAATGGTAGAAGGAATCTAAGAAATCATGTAATTCAGGATTTCTCTACACCAGGCCACATCTTCCCAGTGAGTCCTGAAATCACTTTTGTGGGTCACAACAGCATTATTTTATTCATTTAAAAAATTCAAAATTGCCCTAACTGGTTTGGCTCAGTGGATAGAGCGTCGGCCTGCAGACTCAAGGGTCCCAGGTTCGATTCTGGTCAAGGGCATGTACCTTGGTTGCGGGCACATACCCCGTAGGGAGTGTGCAGGAGGCAACTGATCGATGTTTCTCTCTCATCAATGTTTCTAACTCTGTATCCCTCTCCCTTCCTCTCTGTAAAAAATTAATAAAATATATTTTAAAAAAATTAAAAATTGAGTAAGATATATGAAAACAAAGTATCAGAGTTTATTGTACATAGAAAGGTTATATATATATATATATATATATATATATATATATATATATATACTATTGGGAAACTGTTTTACAATATGATTTGTATCTGTGTGTAGAGTGTGTTCCTGTACATGTGTGTGGTCTGTATATACATAAATGTGCTTTGTATATGTACTTTTTTGTATATGTTGTGTGCTAATGCATAGGTATGCCTGTTTTGTGGTTTAAATGTATTTCTTACTGTTGGTCCTGGGCTAAAAAGTTTTTAAATTCATTGTCTTAGTTCAAAATACCTTACTTTATGGATAAGGAAATGGAGGCTCAGACAGGCAAAATGACTTGTTCAAGATAAAGAGCATAATTAGAATTTCTACCCATGTGTCTGGACTTACAGATTTTATCCTATTTCATAGATTCCTCTGCTGCCAGAGCCTTAAGAACGAGCAGGAGTGAAAAGGTAGGTAATTGGATTTTCATTTTTGAAAGACCCTGAGACACAATGTAGAGGATGGACTAAAGCTGAATTTGGACTCTGGTCGGAGGTTTTTATATCAGCCCTGGTGAGAATTGATGACTCCACTAAGGCATTGGCCCTAGGCCTGCAGAGGAGGAGAAAGGTGTGAAATTTACCTAAAGGCAGAAATGACAGGACCTGGTAATGACCAAATTTGAAGTGGTACTCTAAAAGGAGTCAAGAATACGTCCCAAGTTACAGACTTGGGTGCCTGGATATATGGTAGGGCTGTTTGCTGAACAAGAGAAAACAGGAGAAGGAGCAGTTGCAGGGACAAAGACAACAAGAATAGATGTGAACCCAGTCGGCATGACTCAGTGGTTGAGCATCGACCTATGAACCAGGAGGTCACAGTTCAATTCCCTGTCAAGGCACATGCCTGGGTTGCGGGCTCGATCCCTAGTATGAGGTGGGCAGGAGGCATCTGATCAATGATTCTCTCTCATCATTGATGTTTCTATCGCTGTCTCCCTCTCCCTTCCTCTCTGAAATCAATAGTAATAATAATAATAATAATAATAATAAAAGAATAGATGTGAGATGGCTTTGGAACTTTATAGTAGACACTTCCAGAAAAGCCAGTTGAAAATGAAGAACAGCACTCAAGGACTGAGCTGATGATCTGGGATGACCTGGAGGTCATCTGTGGAGGTGGATGGACAGCTGTGAAATTCTTCTTCTTCTGGGCTCCTTTGGTCCTCACCGACCGAGTGTGGTTTCCAGGGTTTCTTATTCGAAGGCCATCAGCAGAAATTTCTCACGACTCACCACCTCCACCAAATGCAACAGAAATGCAAAGTGAAACCTTTGGGAACTGACTCAGAAACCAAACCAACAAATTCTCCTCTCAGAAGCTCTTTATTTACTCATTTGGTTTCCATTTGTGCCAGTGTAATTAAACAACACTTTCTTTTACTTGGAACCTTTTATTTGGCCACCGGGGACTTCCCTCTGGTCGGCCAGTAGCCACTCCAAGGACTTACCCCAGAGACCTCAGAACAGAAGCAGCTGCATTTCCACTTGCACTATTATTTCTCTGCCTAAGGAATCTTCCTGACCAATAATCCTGCTAACCATTGACGGGAAATTTGGCCTCTGGGCACCACAGGTATTAAATTCACAATGAAACCATGGAAGACTCCCATTCATTAAAAATTCCATTCATAGTCTCCAACTCGAAAAGACAAAACCACATATTGGGGTGTAGGAGTAGCCACTCTAAATAACCCAACTGACAAACAACTGTTTCTTTTATGTTATACTAGAGGCCCGGTACATGAATTTGTGCAGGGGGGGGGGGGAGGGGGAGCGTGTCCCTCAGCCCGGCCTGCACCCTCTCACAATCTGGGACCGCAGGCTCCTAAACACTCGCCTGCCTGCCTGATCACCCCTAACCCCTCTGCCTGCCTGCCTGACCACCCCTAACCACTTGTCTGCCGCCAGATTGCCCCTAACCACCTCTGCCTGCCTGCCTGATTGCCCCTAACCACTCTGCCTGCCTGCCTGACAGCCCCTAACTGCTTCTGCCTGCCTGCCTTATCGCCCCTAACCACTTGCCTACCTGCCTGATTGCCCCTAACCACTAGCCTTCCTGCCTGATCGTCCCTAATCACTCACCTGCCTGCCTGATCACCTTTAACCACTCTGCCTGCCTGCTTGATTGCCCCTAACCACTTGCCTGCCTGATCACCCCTAACCACTCTGCCTGCCTGCCTGATCACCCCTAACTGCTCACCTGACTGTCTGTTCGCACCTAACAGTCTCTGCCTCATCCCCTGCCACCGCGGCTTCATCTGAAAGGATGTCTGAAATGACGTCCAGAAGGTCATTTGGCTGTCTGGTCTAATTAGCATATTATGCTTTTATTATTATAGATGTGTCCTGTGAATTCCAAGGGAATTCATTAAATAGAGGGAGAGAGAAGTATTTTCTTATTTCACTTTTTAAATAGATGTCTAAGGCTTTGTTGGGAGGTTACATAGGTATGGATCAGGGACATTTCTTAGTGGCATCTATCAAGCTCGGGCTATTTTAAAGGAGGCAGAACTTGCCTGGATTGAAGGTATCTAGAAATTTTCCATAGATTCATGATTCTGATAAGTCACTTCACCTTCCCAGGCCACATTTCTTTTTCCTCAAGAAAAGGGGAAATGGGATCACGTGGTCACTAAGTTTCTTTCAGGATCTAAAACTGCTATGGTTTTACGAATGACTTTGCAGTACTCCCCATTTAAAAGACAGCTGTATCAGACACTTTAGAATAAGCATGTCAAACTCAAAGGCTAACATGGGCCAAATAAACAAGGTTTAAGTGTATGTGGGCTTTAAAAAAACAAAAGCTTCAATTTTCATAGAAACGTAGGTTTATTTTGATAGAGACATGCTGAATACAAAGGGCTGAAATAAATGAGTAATCGTTAACATAAAACAATAGAACATTTAAATAAGAATTCATATTTTTCTTGAACATTAACTTACCAGACACTGAATAACTGCACAAATTAGTAAGTATAATGCAAATAAAGCTATTTTTCTTGTTCTCCGAAAGTGAAATATTTCCTGTTGCACACACCAAACAAGTCAGTTCAAGACTAATGACATGGTAATCAGCTGCTAAAATATTCGCTGCTAGTATTAGTGGAGAGAAATGGTGCACCTGTGCATAAGGTGCATAAGGGAAATGAATGCAATATGATTATAGTAACCAATCATTAGCAAACGTTTTGGTTTGTTATTAATAACTAGAGGCCCAGTGCACAAAATTTGTGCATGGTTATGGTCCCTAGGCCTGGCTGGCGATAAGGACCAATCTGTGGGGGAACTGGTGGGGTGATCTGGGAGCCCCAGCTGGCACCTGCCTTGGCTGGATTGGGGCTGCTCCTGTGTTGAGTGTTTGCTCCCTGGTGGTCAGTGTGCATCATAGTGACTGGTTATTCCACCGGTTGATCCTCTGTTCGGTCAGTTTATATTAGGCTTTTATTATATAGATCATGTATAACAGGATATTGTAAAAATCAAGTTATGAAATTTTTATTAAAACGTTTCTTACATACCATTATATTGGCTGGGCTGCAAAAATATTCATTGTGGGCCGCATGCGGCCCATGGCCCACGCGTTTGATATGCTTGCTTTAGAAAGATAAATACAATTTTCTTTGACTTCCAACTTCACTCAATTAATTGGGCGAATATGTAGGGACAGGCTATAAGGTGCCTGGCATTCTGTTTGGTGCAGGGAAACTTAGGACAGGGGGCATGGCACCCTGTCCTTGTAGCTACAGGGGGGACAAGCCAGCCATGTTTCAGGGTCACAATGGCCTGAGCTTTCTGTTTCTGACTTGCCATGTCTCAGTGTGCTCAGTATAAAAACAGAGTCAAATTCTGATAAGTTATTGTCTCTCTTGTCCAGTAGTGTGAAGGGCAGGAATGTAATCTCTTTTCTTTGTTGTTGTGTCTCCAGTACTTAGAAAAATGCCCAACGCATTGTTGGTGATTGATGTACAATGTGTAATGATGGGACACACATTTGGAGGATTTATTCAAAAGTGGTGGAAGCCTGAGCTAATACAAGCTGAAGTATGCTTATCCCCAAACAATTTACAAACTTTCCAAGGGGTTGGTGGTCATGGATAGCTTTGGGGGAATCAATTTCCAGATGCTCAACTTCGGTAGGAACCATCTGCCTGAGAGCCACTGAGAAAGTTGTCCTGCTGGCTTCTTTCCCATCTTCCCTTTCACAGTGTTCTCTTACTTAGCAACGAATGGCTTTTCTCTCCAGTCTCACTGAGATGCATTCCCCCAGGTGGTAAAAAAAAACAACACTTGAGAAGAAACCCTTGAATGTATAGGGACAGGATTGAGAAGGTGAATGGCTCTAATGATGGGCTAATAAATGTCTAAAAATCAAGTGGTTGCTGTCAACAAAATTCAAGTAGAACCTAATGGAGCTGTCATTTGATACATCATTAAAATGATTTTTTTAAAAATATGTTTTTACTGATTTCAGAGAGGAAGAGAGAGGTAGAAACATCAATGATGAGAGGGAATCACTGATGGGCTGCATCCTGCATGTTGGACCAAGCCCTCAACCCAGGCATGTCCCCCCGACTGGAATCAAACCTGGGACCCTTCTGTCTGCAGGTCAATGCTCTATCCACTGAGCCAAACCAGCCAGGGCCATTAAAATGATTTTTGATAATAGATCACAATGTAAATTTTGGCATATCGTTCAAAGGGAACTCAAATAATTAATTAACATTGTTGTAACAAGACTCCTTCCATTTCCATTTACTTACTTATGAACACATTTTCTCAGGGTTTACATCTATACATACAAATAGTGGGAATAGAAATGATGGAGAACTGTATCTCATTCTGTCAATAAGTAATATTCATCAGCAGGTACATGATTGAATTGGAAAAGAAATCAACCTCCTCTCAATAAAAGATATATTTCCAATACAATTTCCTTTTTCTTCTATAATTATTAATCAAACCTTATAATATATTTGTTTTTTAAAATCAATTTATTAATAGTATTTGTAACAGAAACTCAGTATTAAAGAACTTTGTTACTTAGAAACTTATGGTCACAGGAAACTTAAACATTTAAATTCATATTTATATACTTTTTTGTATAAGGAAGTTTGATAGGGTTATCAATAAGATGTTTCTTAAAAATTACATAAGGATTAAATTCTGAGGGTAAATTGGAATGAAAATATAAGTTCAAGAATAAATAAATGAGCCCTAACTGGTTTGGCTCAGTGGATAGAGTGTCGGCCTTCGGACTGAAAGGTCCCTGGTTCGATTCCAGTCAAGGGCATGTACGTTGGTTGCGGGCACATACCCCGTAGGGAGTGTGCAGGAGGCAGCTGATCGATGTTTCTCTCTCCTGGATGTTTCTAGCTCTCTATCCCTCTCCCTTACTCTCTGTAAAAAAAAAAAATCAATTATATATATATATATATATATATATATATATATATATATATATATATATATATATATATAAATGAGCCCTAGCCGGTTTAGCCAGCGGGGAATGTACCTTGGTTGCAGGTTCGATTCCCACCCCAGTTGGGGCGAGTGTGGGAGACAACCAGTCTCTCTCTTTCTCTCTCTTTCTCACACACACACATACACACACAATGATATTTTCCTCTCTCTGTCTCTCCCCCTTTCCTCTACTATTTAAAAAAATCAATGGAAGAAATATTCTTGAGTGAGGATTAACAACAACAACAGAAAGAATAACTAAATGATATAAAATTTCCAATAGTTAAAGAAGAGCTTGCTCATTTACTTAAAAAAATGGATATGATAGTCAAATTGCTTTGGTATTTAAATTCCATTAGATACAAGGAAAATATATGTTTAATTGGATATTCCAGATATATTTTTAAGTCTTTTTATTTAGAAAGTTCTGGATATAATATTTTTTTTGCAATCCTTTAAAAGTATAATGGACAAATTTTGAAGTCAGTTTAGAAACATATGAGGAAAAGGTAGTTTCAAACATTTTTCTGGGAGCTATGTAGGCAGCCAACTTTAAAGACCCAGGGGCTAATAAAACAAGCGTGGCATTCTAATCCTGGCTGCAGAGTTGCTATCAAGCCTTGGGAAATGCCCTTCTTAATCCCTCTGTGCCCATTTCTCTTTCTGCAAAATGAAAAGCACACCTGCCTGCTTTTCCTTATTCTCAGGAAAATTCTGAGATCATACAAGATAATGAAACAATGTGAAAAGGCCTAGATTATTTCCTGGGGGTAAGTTGGACACCTCTGGGAAGTTTCAATAACTTTTTGAGGCTAGCAGGATACTGGTTAGTTCCCCAGAAAGTATAAATGAAAGGTGTTCTTATGACTACCTCTACTTTACCTAGGCCTCCCATTTCCCCTAGTTTTGATTCAGCCTTTGGAACGTCACGAAAGCCATCTATCACTGTAAGGTTAGTTTCTGCATCTCTGCATCAAAGGATTAGCAAGAAGTACCTAACTTTAGTGCTGATCTCTGTCCAAGATTCTACTCTGATGGTTGTCAAGAGAAACCACAGAAATGGCTGTGAGAGCACACGTGACTTAGCCCAAAGAATAGTGACTGAGCTTGTGAGTATTGCCACTATTAACACCTCTTCAGGTAACTGTGGATGGTCCGTGCTCACCACATGCCCCCCTTTAGTGTATTAAATTCCTTTCCTCTTAAAGATGCTTATAATTTTGTAAACAATGAATGGAAAGTTAGACTTGAGCCTCTCATCCAAGTTCATAAAGCACATCAGGTTGTGACGTCAGCAGATCTAATGGGCTTCAGAATTGGTTTTTCCTCACAGGCTTTATGAGTTCATTGAATCTCGAAGACTTTTAATACAACTGCAGTTTTGAAAAGACATGGGGTCTTAAGTTGTTGCTTAAACCTAAGAACTTGTGGGAAAATTGATCAGTGAAGAACTGTATATAAAAAGAGAAATTAGGAGTAGGATTTCTTTATGAGGTGGCATTGAACATTTATTCATTCACTCATTCAACACATTTATTTCGCTCCTATTGAGTGCCATTTGCTTAGCTGGACATTAAGAAACACAGATAAATGCCCTTCCTTGTTTTCAAGGAGCTATGAGGATATGGTGGGAGCAGAGGAGAAAAACAGCAAATTCTATCTAAGGAAGCAAAGAAAGACTTTCTAGAGAAGATGACATTTGAGTTCAAAGCAGGGGGAGGGAATTTCAGAGATAAACTAATGCCATGTACAAAGGCCTGGAGGCCAGGAAGAAATTGGGATCAATAAGGAGCTCAAATGTCACCTCCTCAAAATCTGAGAGGGGAGTGGCAAGAGTTAGACCAGATGAGAAGTCTTGAATATCATGCAGAGAGTTTATATTTTATCCCGTGGGTGATAGTCTTTCAGGACGCTGAGCAAGGACATGTCAAGATCCAATGTTTGTTAGAAACATTACAAGGTCGATTAGCTCTGTGGAGGGTGGATTGAGGTGATAGGGCCAGGGCCACAAGATTAGAGATAAGAGTATAATCAGTAGGACTCTTTCAGTCCTGACAAAAATCCAACTTAAATCAGCACAAGCAAAATGGGATATTATTGGCTGCTGTAACAAAATGTCAAGGGAAGGATCTGACTTCAGACTAAATCCAAAAACTTGTAGGATGTCGTCAGGGCTTCTCTCCTTCCCTCTGGCCATCTCTCAGCTCTGCTGCTCTGTTAGCTTCTGATGCCAACTTTCCCTCTACATAGTAGACGAGATGGCTGCCAGGCTCTTATTGTCTCAGTTTAGCAAACCCAGTATTCATAGACCAATCCAGGGAAGCGTCTGATTGGTTCTGCTGGGGTCACATGTACATTAATGAACCAATTATTGATGTAGGGTCGGGGATAGGTATTTCATTCTGGGTGACTGCCTGCGTCATTTCTTTCTGTGAAAGAAGGGGCAGGCACCAAGTCTGACAGCCTCAGCAGAACCACATAAAGAAAGAGATCTCCAAAGAAACCAGAGGGAGAATGGAAACATGCACTGGGGTTATAAAGACTGTAGCTACCACTGACCATAAGAGTAGAATTTGATTACAATATAAGAGTGGAAACTGTGGAAAAGAGGACAGACAAAAGAGGGTTGGGGCATATAATTGGCATTAGAACTTGGTTTTTATTCACTTGATCTTCTAAAACAAAAGAGAGTCTGCCTCTGGAAAGTACCCAGTCGCTGCCATTAGAAGATTCCAGGTATTGGTAGCCAGAGAGGGCTAAGTAAATATCTATACTAATAAGAGGGTAATATGCTAATTAGACTGGGTGACCGGACATCTTCCAGACATCCGACTTCCTTCTGGACAGTTAGGGGGCGACCAGGCCAGCAGGGGGGATGTTGAGGAGGGTGACCAGGCTAGGAGGGGAGGCAGTTAGGGGGCGATCAGGCAGGCAGGCGAGCGGTTAGGAGCCAGTGGTCCCAGATTGTGAGAGGGATGTCCGGCTGCCAGTTTAGGCCCGATCCCCAGGATCGGACTTAAACTGGCAGCCAGACATCCGCCGAAGTGTCCCTGATTGGAGAGGGTGCAGGGGGTGGAGGCTGGGCTGAGGGACCCCCCCCCATGCATGAATTCCATGCACCAGGCCTCTAGTATAAGGATAAATCCTATCTAATAAAAGAGTAGTATGCAAATTAACCATCACTTCGCTACACCCACAAGCCACACCCACCAGCCAATCAGGAGTGAGTATACAAATTAACCCAACCAAGATGGCTGTGGCCATGGAGCGAGCAGGAGGCTTGGGTTTCCCCAGTAATGGAGGAAGCCAAGCTTTCCGCACACCCTGGCCAGCCTAGGCCTCCACTCAAGGCTACAAAGTTTCAATTATAGAAGATAAATAAATCCCAGATACCAGGGCTCCCACTTGGGTCGCTGGGGGACATGGCCAGCCTGCAAACCACCAAAGGTCCCTCACCCAGGCTGCCCCATGCCTCAAGGGAACCCCCACCCTGATCCGGGACACCCTTCAGGGCAAACCAGCTGGCCCTCACCTGTGCATCAGGCCTCTATCCTATCTAATCCTATCTAATAAAGAAGTAATGTGCAAATTGACCATCACTCCAACACACAAGATGGCTGCCCCCATGTGGTCAAAGATGGCTGCCCCCATGTGGACACGAGATGGCCACTACAAGATGGCCTGCAGGGGAGGGCAGTTGGGAGGGACGAGGCCTGCAAGGGAGGGCAGTTGGGGGTGATCAGGCCTGCAGGGGAGGGCAGTTAGGGGTGACCAGGCCTGCAGGGGAGGGTAGTTAGGGGCAAACAGGCTGGCAGGGGAGCAGTTAGGCATCAATCAGGCTGGCAGGGGAGTGGTTAGGGGGTGATCAAGCAGGCAGGCAGAAGCGGTTAGGGGCAATCAGGAAGGCAGGCAGGTGAGCAGTTGGGAGCCAGCAGTCCTGGATTGTGAGAGGGATGTCCGGGCAGTAGGACATCCCTCGAGGGGTCCCAGATTGGAGAGGGTGCAGGCTGGGCTGAGGGACACCCCCCCCCCGTGCACGAATTTCATGCACCAGGCCTCTAGTATGTAAATAAAAATACAGATACATATAAAGATAAATAAATACATAGAGATATTTATTTGCTTATGATGCCCCCACCCTTTTTTTTGGTTTCCCAAAAGAGTTTGTAGCAACTTAAAGGGATAATACAGTAAACTAGGAATTACATTAATCCAAGCTCTTCTTCAACTTGTCATAGGTGGGCTGCAAAATTAGTTCTTTGATTCCTAGAAGCCAATGCAAAGAGACAACATTATGTGTTAAAAAATTTACAAGAGAAACTTGACTAGTATTGGTACTGACATCTGAAAGGAATCTCTCCCCCAAACACTCATAAACTTGTCATTCTGCAGTGCGGTAGTAATATTATTGTCTGTAAACATAATACATTTTGTGGGGCTCTCTTTAGAATGACTTTCGGTGCTGGCTAATGTTATATGGCTGAAACATTAGTTAATAGAAGTAATGAGCTCTGTAACAAAAGTAGAATATTTTGAAATCTTAGAAAAGTCTTGCAGAAGCCAGTTCAGCCCAGCAGTTGATAGTTAGCATTTCCTTCACTGTGAATCCTTTTAGTCAGGTCATGTGCTTCTCACTGTCTTACACCCAAGTTGTTTCTGTTACTGGTGTTACCAGTGTGGCCCCTAAATGCATTTGTATATGTGACCTCTGGGAGAGATGCATATAACCAGTGGTCCAACTCCTTTCCTCTCTGCACATCTCAACCAACCTATTAGCATATTGCCTGCCATGTCTTCTTTTCTCCGTCCCAGCTGCCTCTGGTAATCGCTTTATCAAATACCCCTTCCATTCTCCTCCAGTCTGCCCTGGGCAAGTCCTCACATTCTCCCTTCTCCTGCTCTGGGCTTCAGGACCTGGAAGGTAAAGCTACCCCCTTCCTAAAGACCCATCACCCCCACTAGCAGTGTGGTGAGACTGGTCCATGTTTTTGGACAGTTCGCATGACTGGCTTGGAAACTGAAGCCAAGGAATTCCTGACGAAAATGCTTTCATCTTGAGCCAAGAAGCCTGGGGTAACTGGGTCGGGAATCTCAGAAATCTGAAGTAGCCCTAAGATTTGGCTTTCACTTTCTGGTGTGATGTGAAAACATTGCTGCTGGCCCAGTTAGTTGGCAGTAAAGGGAGATCCACGCATGCTCCTGAAATGAGAGTCATTTGTATGTGAACTTCCAGCTTTTTTTTAAAAAAAATTGTCAATTACAGTTTACATTCAGTATTATTTTGTATTAGTTTCAGGTGTACAGCATAATCCTGTTTTCTTTAAAATTCAAAATTCTGAGAATGAGGGAGTGTATTTGACCCCAGCTAGTAAGTACGAGGCTCCTAAGATATGAAATGAAGGCAACTGTGATGTTTTAAAGGAGCGGTTACTGCCTCAGATAAAATCGAACACTTGGATAATTTTATAGTTCGAAATTCTTGACAATGAGTATAATTTAGGAAGTGATACACATGTGTGTACTTTTAAAAAAGAGGAAGTGGGCATTTAGACTTTTTATTTTAGTGGGTTGGGGAGGGCATTGATAGTACAATATTGGCTCACCAGCTATGCAAATCAGGGGCTTGGGCTAATATAAAAAAAAAAAGAGAGAGAGAGAAAGAAAATAAGACTTGAAATACAACTTAGATATCAAAACTATGACAATTTATCTAGGACTCTTTCTTATAAGGAGCAAATAGACAACACATTTTAAGTGTGGCCCAAAAGGGCATAATTTAAAACTTTTATGATTTATATTTTTATTGTTGGATTTGCCCCTTCCGTCTCAACCCCATTAATTTATATTTCCTGATTGTTGCCTAAATGTTTGGGGGAGGTAGCTTCAAGAGCAGTTCAAGAAGTAGAGGAAACTCAAAAGAGGTATTTAATGGTTTACGTATGGCCGACAACATTCATAAAACCTAGATTATTCAGCCCCTTCAGCCCTTCAAGGCAGCCTTTGGCAATTCCCCTGTAGGCCTCAGGCCTCCTGGGGGTGGGCCTGGCCCTGAGCGTCCCGGGTCCCACTGTGGTGATGGAGAATGTTCTCATAGGAAAGTGCAGGTCCCTAGAAGGCAGGCTCCCTCGCTGCCTCCAGGCAGTTCGCTAGCTCTGACTCTCACAGAGGCAACACCCACCAGGTGGCTCCTTGATACGGGGGTTCCAGGCACCAAAATGCAGTGGCAGTGCTGTGGCAGGGCCAAAGGTGGAGCATCAGATGCTGTCCTGGTTCTCTGGGCCTCTTAGTGAACAGCACTTCCATTCTCCAGTCCTCACACTCTCCTGCTCTGGGGCTCAGGCCCATGAGGTGAGAGCTGCTGTCTCCCTAGAGACCCAGCACCCCCACTTGCAGCGTGGGTGAGACTGGTTTGGGAACTCGGAAAAGGCCCGGGTACTGTTTCACTCCCACTCTTGATTTAGCCAGAACTGCGGGGAGATGGATTTATTAGTCCCATACAAAACATCCCCACACCTAATTATTCTTCCCAAGGCATTTATGACTTCCTTTAATGAATTAGTTAGCTCAACAGAGTTGCCTGGTGCTTGATTCTCAGTCTGATTTGCATCTGAGACAATGACTCATCTTAAAACCAGCCTTTTAAAGCCACATAGACAAGAGTCCTTCACATCACTGGAAAGAGGAAAGGGACACTTTGTGAGAAATTAGTTAAAGTCCCTTTTTCCCTTTGCCTGTAAGAGTCAACACTGCGTCTTTAACCCTCACATCTGAATTGTCCTCAGGTGAAGAATGGGCTCCTGCTGTCTTTCAGGTGCCGTTGCTAATACGCAGGGGTGCTCTGGGACCTAAAAAAGACCCTCACAGGGTGAGATGACATGTCATTACAGACTAATTTCTACTGAGAACTAACAGACATCTGGAAGGAAGTAACTTTATGAGCCAGAAAATTAAAGAACTTATTTCCAGTCTTGTCTACACTTTACCAGAGCCAGGTTCCATGCCACTATTGCCTGCAAAGTCAAAAAGCAAATAAGGTATCGATTGAATATAAGAGAAAAGAGACTCTGGTTGTAAATAATCACCAAGAAAGTTTGAACTGCCCTAGTCTGGAGGGTGAAAATAAAATCTCTTTTCCCATAACTATCGCTTTCCTACCCTGTGTGTGCTCTTGTATCTTGGTGCAAGGTAGTTCATTCAGTGGTTTTTATTTTTATATATACTTTTTCAACTGGTTTTTATTTATAAATATATGTCAAATTCACAAAATTAGTTTTCACTTGTCTTCCCAATCACCTGGTCATTCAATGGTTTTTCAAACAAGGGCAGTGTTACAACCACAGGCAGAGCATTGTTTTAGAACAGAGAAATGTATGAAGAGAAACATGCGACGGGAAAGAATTTCTTACAACCAATTAATTCATCCTGGTAATTCATTTCCTACTAAATGAAAGACCTTTTGGATTCTCACTCAGAAATTTTCATTTGGCATAGCCAGACTATTAATTCATAAATTATTTAATATAATATTAATTTATACCAACAATGAACTATAAGCCTCAATTAAAATATCCTGAAAAACTCATTACCCATCAACCTATCTTATAATGAATGTGTCATATCTTATTTAGAAAAAATAAATGAACATCGATACAAAAGGTAATTGCTTTTTCTAAGCATCAGAATTCAGCTGTGGGACTAAACAATCAAAGAGGATTGTGGGACACCAAAGAAAGTTCCTGTAGTCACTTGATAAATATTTGTGTTTGTGGCATCATAATAAAATCCATATTCTTATTTCTGATGTGAATTGTGTGTTTATGACAAATCTCATTCTGACCCAATGGCTAAAGGAAAAGATAGAATAGGGGACAGGATTTGAACTAACCTGACGAGGTCCATAAACTGAAAAAGCGTAAGTCACTGACCTAGAGAAGATGTTTCAGAGGAAAGAGGTGGGACCTCTAGAAGAATTGTGGCATGAAGGTTAAGAACAAAAACCTGAGGGTTTGTATTCAGAGACCTGGATTTGTGTTCTAGCTCTTTTTTAGAGGACTATGGTTTTCCTTGTTAAGGTCCTGCATCAGTTATGGTAGTGACAGCTGTTGCAACAAAAAGATTTGATGCAGGATAATGGCTCTAACATAATCATGCCTGTAAATGTCTGAGGCAAATCTTGCTGGACAGCAGGCAGCTGTCCCCATGTAGTGGGCTCAAGGACCCAACCCAAACTCCTTCCATATTGTGGCTCTGCCATATTCTAGGTTCTTGTGATTGCAGTTGATAAAACAAAGAGAAAGCACGGAGAAGGCAAATCCCTTCTTCAAAGGCTTGCCTGGAATGAAGACACATCATACCCACTCACATTCTCTTGGTGAAAATCAGTTATGGGTCACAAATGCAAGGAGGTGGTGGGAGAGAAATGTAGTTCATATTTAGCCACTTCCCAGGGACAACTCTATAACTGTGAACATGATGGGAAGAATAAATTTTAGCAAATGGCTAAGCCATACCTGCCATAGACAGTGTGAAAAGAAAGTCTCTGGACTAAAATCAAAACTGTGGAGAGATAAAGGACATAAGGAAAAGTCAACAAGTCATGGGGGATCAAGCTTAAGAACAGAGAGATTAAACCTGCAGGAAGTCAGGTTGAGAGGCTCAGCCCTCAACTTCGAGGAGCAGCATAAAGAGCGCCACCTGTTAAGGGAAGTGACAAAAATGCGGATCCCAATGATCATAGAGTTTCTCTTCAGAAGACTGCCTGCTTCTGTGCGGAGGGCTATAGTTACAAAGGTGACTGAGGTTTGCCTCCCCCCTCAAACAGGAAATAGAGAAAAATCTGTATTCAGAAGGCAGATGACAGTCCTTGGAGGCTGTGTGTGGTGTGTGAGTGACAGAGAAAGAGAGAGAGGAGAGAGAGAGAGAGAGAGAGAGAGAGAGAGAGAGAGAGAGAGAGAAACATTTGCATCAAGGAAGTGATACCCATACTCTTTAAAGATGAAAATGAGTTTGTCAGACAAGGGGATTGGTCCAATTTTGTTGCAAGAAATCAAACTTTCTTGCAATGGCTTCATTTGGTCTTCCCTTTCTTCTTCCTTCCTTCCTTCCTTCCTTCCTTCCTTCCTTCCTTCCTTCCTTCCTTCCTTCCTTCCTTCTTTCTTTCTTTCTTCCTTCCTTCCTTTCTTCTTTCTTTTTTTTTAAAATATATTTTATTGATTTTTTACAGAGAGGAAGGGAGAGAGATAGAGAGTTAGAAACATCAATGAGAGAGAAACATTGATCAGCTGCCTCCTGCACACTCCCCAATGGATATGTGCCCACAAGCAAGGTACATGCCCTTGACTGGAATCTAACCTGGGACCCTTGAGTCTGCAGGCCGATGCTCTATCCACTGAGCCAAACCGATCAGGGCTGGTCTTCCCTTTCTTAATTAGCTCTCTATATTCTGCAGTTTCCTATATAATAAAAGGCTAATATGCAAATCAACTGAACAGCGTAATGACCAGTCACTATGACGCACACTGACCACCAGGGGGCAGATGCTCAACGCAGGAGCTTCCCCCTGGTGGTCAGTGCGCTCCCACAGGAGGAATGCCCCTCAGCCAGAAGCCAGGCTGATGGCTGGCGAGTGCAGCAGCGGTAGCGGGAGCCTCTCCTGCCTCTACAGTAGCGCTAAGGACACCTCACGGGGAGCGGGCCTAAGCTGGCAGTCACACATCCCCCAAGGGGTCCCAGACTGCAAGAGGGCGCAGGCTGGGCTGAGGGACTCCCATCCCAGTGCACAAATGTCGTGCACTGGGCCTCTAGTCTAAACAAAATACTAAGTGAGGGTTAAAGAAGAAAGGTTATCACAGAATAAAAGCACAAGTAGATGCAAGTACAAGCATACTTATTGCATCACTGTGCTTAGTGTAAGAAATCTGGAAAGATCTTAATGTCCATAATTAAAGGGAATAGCTGAATAAACTATGTTCCATCATATGGGGGTGATTATACAGCAGTTAAAAATGAGTTAGATCTGTATAGGCTCACCTGGAGAGGTGTCCATGGACAAAGCAGGTTGCTTTTATTTATTTATTTAATTTTTTTCTTTATTGGTTAAGGTATTACATATGTGTCCTTATCCCCCCATTGCCCCCTACCTTTCCCCCCCCCCCCACTCACCCCCTCACCCCCCTGGTGTCTGTGTCCATTAGTTAGGCGTATATGCATGCATACAAGTCCTTTGGTTGATCTCTTCCCCTTACCCCCACCCTCCCCTACCTTCCCTCTGAGGTTTGATGGTCTGATCCATGCTTCTCTGTCTCTGGGTCTGTTTTTGTTAATCAGTTTATGTTGTTCATTATAGTCCACAAATGAGTGAGATCATGTGATATTTATCTTTCTCAAAGCACTATGTTTTATATGATCCTACCTTTTATAAACAAACTGAAACAAAAAATCTAATTGGTTGTATCTGTTTGTACAAGCATGGAGAAAGGTGTGTGAGAGCATACATTCCTGCCAGAAGCCAATTCCAGCATGTCATAATTACAAGAATTTCATCAAAAGGTTGATGAAACTTGGGGACTCAACAAGGGCTGAGTCACATATGTAATCACCTGTTGGAAAGGCTGAAAGGCACTTCCCCCAAACCTGAATAGGATGATTGTTGCCAGACCGCTCAGGGCATCTCAATCTACATGTTATTGCCTCTTGTTGGCCAAACCCCTGAACAGCTGTAGGCTATTCCCCAATCTGACAATGCTTCTGTATCCTACCCTTTGAAGTGTATTATCTCCACCTTGCTTTAGGACAAATTGTGTTAATAAAAAGCAAGGGTCCTGAGACAATGAGAACTTTAGCTCCTTTAGCCAAAGCTCCTCTGACCCCTAATGCCTTTCAAAATTATCTTTCATCTTTGGACTCTTACTTAATCTACGCACAGCCTTTCTCCAGATTGCTGAACCCTTTGTAATGCTGGAACAAGAACCCCGGCACATTCCAAGTTTTAACATTGATATCTGGAGGAGAGATGGGTGTTGAAGATTTATATTATTTTTTCCTTAAGCATCTGTTTTGTAAATTAATTATGAATAAACAAGAAAAAAATCCCATAAGGATGTGTTAAATCAGAAACTGATAAAATACAGAATTCCTTCTTCACTCAAATTCTGATCATTCACTTCTTTCAACAATTACTTAGTGAGAATCTACTGGGTGCCAGGTGCTTTCATGGACACTATTTTATTCAATCTTTAGAATAATCCCAAAACAGCTTATTTCAGGTGGTAAAATAAGATAAAATAGAGTTGTAGCAACTCGCTCAAAGTCAAATCACTAGGAAGTTGGTGGAGTCAGCTTTTGTGTCCTACCCCATCTGGTCCCAGAGCTGGTGCACTCTCACTCCTTATTTTCTTAAAACTGGGAAGCAAGGAGGGCCTATTTTTTAGGTCAGGTAGTCTAGCATTCCAATTAAGCCTGGTTAAGGGTCCTAGTTTTGTTATATAATTTACAAAACAGATACTTAAGGAAAAAATAATGTCAATCTTCAAGCCCCATCACTCCTCCAGATATCAACGTTAAAACTTGGAATGTATTCTCACATACCTTTCTCCATGCTGATACAAATAGATAAAAACCAATAGGTTTTGTGTTTCAATTTATTTTTACAGAGGTGGGATCACATATCACAGTGCAGATGAGAATCCTGTTGTGAATAATCCCAGTCCTTGCAAAAAACCCTAAGCAATAGGACTAGAAAGACCCAATTTAAAAAATTTAAATTTAGCACCCCTATGTTCATTGCAGTATTATTCACAGTGGCCAAGACATGGAAACAACCCAAGTGTCCAGTGATAGAAAGACCCAAGTTTGAAAGAATCCCCTTGGAGGTGAGTCATGTGGTGACATCTCTGCCAGGGGCAGAGAAGTGTGAAAGGAACATGGGACACCAAGTGTAATCGCCTTTGAGGGTCTTGGGTGTGGGGAGAACTCTCTACTTTCGGCAGGTTTTGACACCGGGGGTGTTTCCAGGGGCCCTTGTGATGTGATGTCACTTTCTTCCTTCTCTAGGTGGGGGCTTCAAACAACTGGAGAATTTAGAGTCCAGGGATTTCTTCAGAACATATTTCTAGCCAGAGTTTACATTGCTTAAGACAAAGAGAAAACTCATTTCTAAATTTTTATTAAAATGGGCAATTCTAGCAAGAATTGAAAATCTTAAGTCTTGGTGGGTTGAGTTCCAGCATCAGGACTCCAGGCTGCGGATGTCACTGAAGGAGGTTTTTAGGTCACACTACCGCTCTTACTTGGAACTGGCACTCTTCCAGACCGGCTCTCCCCAGAAGTCCAAATTAATAGCAATACATTTTAATTAGAAAAAAATTAGAATTTGTTTTTGGGTGGTGGGCACATGGTGCAATATACAGATATTGTAACATAGAAACCCACACCTGAAACCTATATGTTCATGTTGACCAATGTCACCCCAATCCTATCTAATAAAAGGGTAATATGCAAATTAACCATCACTCCATCACAAAAGATGGTGGCGCCCATAGCGGCTGGGGCGCTGGACGCTGGTGGCATCTTCCCGGCGACCAGCCCGTGTCCCGTGTGCCCTGGCCCACGGAGGGCGGGTGGATGGGCCTCTGGCCAGAGGCCAGCCAAGGTGCGGGACGCTGGTGTTGTTGCAGGCCGGGCTGAGGGCCTCTTCTCCCCCCGTGCACAAATTTTGTGCCCGGGCCTCTAGTAAATTTAATAAAAAAACAAAAAACGTAGATACTAAAAAAATGCTTAAAGAAAAGCTAAAAAGGAAGAAAGTCTAAGGCAGTGGTTCTCAGCATCAGTATTACCTAGGGACCTTAAAAAAAAATCCAGATACACAGGTCACATGCTGGACCAATTAAATCAGTACCTTTGGGGGTGGGACCCAGGCCCTGGTCATTGCTAAGTTGCCCAGGTGATTGCCTGTGCAGCTAAAGATGGGAGTCACTGCTTACTGACCAGTATTCTCACCTAGCTGCCAGGCCTGGATTCTCAGGGCTAGGATCAACCCAGATGACTGACAGCTGGTGCAGGAGTTCAGTGCTCAGTTAGAGGTCTTTGGGCCCCACCCTTTAGCTCAGTGGTGAACAAGCTCTCCTACGTAATAGCCAACTCACAAAATCGAACATATATCTATGGGCTACTTTATTTTTCTTTTCCAAATGAAACAACTTGATGGAGGCCCAGAAAAATTAGTGTTACAATCCTACATAATAAAAAGGTAGTATGTAAATTACCATCACTCCGCTACGCCCACGATTGGGCCAGCGGGAGACACAGGGGGCGGGACTCGGGGTGGCTGGGGTGGTGATTGGGCAGGCAGGACGCTGATCTCCCGTTGCAGCACAGAGGGGCCTCTGGGGCAGCGAGCCAGGGCGTTTGGAGGTTTGGAGGCTGCGCGGGTGGGCGGCCAGCGCGGCTGGGGGGGGGGGGGCGCGGGATGAGTCTGGCGGCTGTTGGGCCGCAGGAGCACGTGGCGGTGTCCCGGTGTCCGCAGAGGACGTGGGTTTCCACGAAGGCAGAGGAGGCGGTGGCCCCAGCCTTCCTGGGCGGGAGGCTAAGGCAAGACCCCTGCCTGGGCTCCTGCCGCAGGAGGATCACGCCCCCGCCCCGCCTCGCCCTAGGGGCCCAGGGACTTAGGAGCTGCCGGCCACACCGGGTCCTGACCAGCGGACAGACAGCCTACATGTGCATGATTAAATCATGCACTGGTCCTCTAGTTTAAGATAATTGAAGACTCTGAAAACCAGCAACTCTTTATTACTATTACTTAAAATACTTAGCTGGATTTTTTTTTTCCCTGCAAAAAGCTTGTTTCCATTTGGTCCAATGCATGGGAGAAGGCTTCAAGGTAGTTAAAAAAAATAGCTAGCAGTTTCAGAGAGAGGCTCAGGAAAAAGCCAGACACCAGGGGGGGTGCAGAGGGGCCCCTCAAAGGCTTCTGGGCTCCAAAGGCTCTTAGTCATGCTCGAGGGTGGGCCTTTCACCTCCTCACCCTGGGAGTGGTTCTGCAGGAAGTCACAGAGCTGAGGGTCTGGTCTGCACAGGTGGAACCCAGGCCTGCAGCTCCCAAAGGGCCTGCTTTAGGTTCCTCTACAAGGACAGGGCGGCTTCAAAGGGCCCTGAGTTTTGCCCGCTCATCTTGGGAGGCTTCAGCACATCCTGGAGAGAATGCGGCCACCACGCTGGTTTTGCAACTTGAAGAGATGTTCGGAGGCCTCATGCTTCTTCTCCGCCAACTCAAGGAAGAAGTGGCCCCAGCCCTCCAGATCCACATCATCCAGAGGGAGGGAGGTGTGGGAGGCCCGCAGATGCAGGCTGGCTGGGCGGTTGACTGCAGCCTCCACCCAGTTGGAATAATTCTAATTTGGGAGCTCATGGTTGTTTGGCAATAAGGAGCTAAGGTAGGAGAAAAACATTATGTTGGCTGGTCCTGGAGGTGGTTCTGAAGGTGGTGACTGGATAAGACACTGGAGAGTGGCTGGAGGCTGGAAGAAGGGGCGTCCCTGGGTCTGTTCCATCCAAACACTGTTGAAGCAAGAGACAGATCCGGGACCATCGAGGGTACTATCTTGCTGGATATTTTTAAGAAAGGAAAGTGTAGACAGTTGTCTAAACTTCTATTTTCAGATTACATCATGGACCTTCTAGTGAAACCAGGTGGTCTGTGGGTGGTTCTGGAATGTTGATCATCTCTGCTTTAGTTTATGGTTCCCTAACACCTGCATGGAAGCTACCTAATTACTTCGATTTTCTGAAGCTCTCTACTTATTGGAGAACTAGAGGCCCAGTGCATGATTAAATCATGCACGTGTAGGCTGTCTGTCCCCTGGTTGGGACCCGGTGTGGCCGGCAGCTCTGAAGTCCCTGGGCCCCTAGGGTGAGGCAGGGCGGGGGCGTGGTCCTCCGGCGGCCGGAGCCCAGGCCAGGGTCTTGCCTTCGCCTCCTGCCCAGGAAGGCTGGGGCTACCACCGCCTCCTCTGCCTTCCAGCTCCCTCATGAGCCCTCCCTCGGCCGGCCCAGGCTGTGCAGAAACCCGTGTCCTCTGCAGACGCCGCCGCGCGCCCGCGCCGCCTCGTCAGCTGGAGCCTCCAAACGCCCGGCTCGCTGCCCCAGAGGCCCCTTCAGTGCTACAGCACAGCCATGGTGCAGACGCTGAGCTCGCGCCGCCACTGGCGACGCGAGCTCAGCGTCCTGCCAGCCCAATCACCACCTCAGCCATCCCAAGTCCCGCCCCCTGCGCCTCCCGCTGGCCCAATCGTGGGCATAGCGGAGTGATGGTAATTTACATATTACCTTTTTATTATGTAGGCTACTCTTTAGACTTGGCATTTTTCTTTTTTTATATTTTTAAATACAAATAGATAACCAATAGATATATTTTTATTTATTTCAGAAAGGAAGAGGGAGAGATAGAAACATCAATGATGAGAATCATTGATCGGCTGCCTCCTGCACACCCCACATTAGGGATTGAGCTTGCAACATGGATATGTGCCCCGACTAGGAATTGAACCATGACTTTCTGGTTCATAGGTCAACACTGAACCACTGAGCCACACCGGGCTAGACTTGGCATTTTTCTTCATGAGACCAGTGGAAGTGATTAAAATTGGAAAAATGGCCACAGCTGGCCTGAAGAAAAGCATGAGTGCAAGCATTGTGTATTCATGTGGCAAATTTGGTAAACGGAGTTTTGATGCAGTCATGGGCTCTAACAAGACCAGCCGCTGTGAAATGGTGCAGTGCTAGAATTCCAGATTGGTAACTCTGAGCAGTAACAGAAGCACTAGCTTGGATGTTTTCACACGCACACACACACGCACACACACACACACACACACTCTGATTCACACATACCCTCACAAACATACTTATACTCATTCACATACACACACACACACTGATTCACACATACCCTCACATACTCTTACACACTCTCTCTCTCTCACACACACACACACCCTTCCCCATCTTGTTGGCAAATCACTGTATTGCTTGTCCTCTGGAGAGCACTTCGTTTGTTCACTGATAAAATAACCTGTAACCTACTTCTTTAGACTTGGCAATTTTCTTCATGAGACCCATAGAAGTAGTTAAAACTACAAAATAATTCCTGGTGGGGAATAGTGAAAAGGGCAGAAATATAGCCAGCGTAGGACTTGCTAGTGAGCAAAAAGACATATCATATGAAACAAAGTTTTAATTTTTATTTTACATATTTATACATAAAACTTTCAAGGAACCCTCTGAATCCAACAGAATGTTAATAGCACATCTAAAAATGAACTTCAGGTAGTCAACATTCACAAAATGTTGAAAACTGATTCAAATATACATATTACGGAGAGCTACAACTTCACTACGAGGCAGGCATGTATTTTTGACTTGTATAGCACCGTCATTTACAGTTCTTTAAAACTACAGTGAAGAATGAAAGTAGTCAATGGTAAAATACTGCTCCAACTGAAAATCTCTAAACAAATAAAAACTACCCTTTTGGATTTTGTGATGGTGTAAGCACTGTACATTTCTGTAACAATATTTTATTAAAATGCCTGATATTTAGTGGCACGGTAAAAAAAATTAAAATAAATTAAGAAGCAAAGGCCAGGAAACTGCCCTGCTTGAATGCTGTGGCGTGAGGTGGTCGGCTTATCTAGAGAGTATTGGGCTCAGGAGTGGAGAAAAATGGAGGGAAGGTGAGGCTTCTCTGAAGCTCGTGGGCTCTCGTGTGAAGGGGAGGTTTACCTTTCGGAGGAGGCTGGACGTGTTGCCCTTGGGCTCCTCCGCCAGCCCGGGGAGGAGTGGCGTGGGAGACAGAGGCATGCGACCACATTCCAGACAAAGATCTGGGACAGATCCACAAAGCTGCCGGCCCAGGCAACGTATGGAGAGTGAAAAATTCTCTTGTTCAGGTGAAGTGGCTTGAATGATAGTGGTAAGAAAAACAGGACTGCTCTACATCTGGCCTGCGCCAGTGGCCATCCGGGAGTGGCCGCTCTCGCTCCTAGCAGACAGAAAATGCCTGTTGCAGCCCTGTGACACTGAAAACAGAACAGGTCTGATGAAGGCCATACGATGCCGGAAGAGGAATGGGCAACTATTCTTAGACCATGGTGCTGGTCCAAATGCAGTGGGCATCGACAGCAACACTGCTCCCCACTGTGCTGTCACTGGTGAAAACACAGCTATGGTAGCAAAGCTGCTTTCACACAAGGCAAACACTGAAGCGGGCACGAGGATGACCTCAGACCACTTTCACTTACTCTGAAGGAAAGCAAAAAGCAAACGGTGGGATTTTTTATTAAACAGAGGCACAAAAGTCAATCAGATAAAAATGACCAACTAACTTAGAATGAAGACGACCTAAAAAGTGTTCTGAAAGTAGCAATCTTGGTCTACAGGAATCTATCCAATACAAGTATCAGGAAAAACAAATTCAAGGACAGCGAATGAGAGTTCTGAAGACGAAGGACCAGAACAGGTGAAGTGGCTTGAATGACAGCGATAAGAAAAAAAGGACTGCTCTACATCTTGGCCTGCGCCAATGGCCATCCAGGAGTGGCCACTCTCCCTTCTAGCAGACAGAAAATGCCTGTTGCAGCCCTGTGACACTGAAAACAGAACAGCTCTGATGAAGGCCATACGATGCCGGAAGAGGAATGGGAAACTATGCGGTTAGACCATGGTGCTGGTCCAAATGCAGTGGGCATCGACGGCAACACTGCTCCCCACTGTGCTGTCACTGGTGAAAACACAGCTATCGTAGCAAAGCTGCTTTCACACAAGGCAAACACTGAAGCAAACACGAGGATGACCTCGGACCGTTTCACTTACTCTGAAGGAAAGCAAAGAGCAAACGGTGGGATTTTTATTAAATAGAGGCACAAAAGTCGATCAGATGGGAAGCAATGACCAACTAACTTAGAATGAAGACGACCTAAAAAGTGTTCTGAAAGTAGCAACATTGGTCTACAGGAGTCTATCCAATACAAGTATCAGGAAAAACAAATTCAAGGACAGCGAATGAGAGTTCTGAAGACGAAGGAGCAGAACAGGTTGCACAAAACTCCAGCTTGTGGACGCTGTTCCTGGGCTTTCAGCAAACCTGGAGTTAATCGACTCCTGGCCTACATCGGATGATGGGGACTTCAAGACGAAGTGCTCTCTTGTGAAATTGATTTCTCCTGCTCTGAATTTAATTTTGTGTAGTACTCACTCTTCAATTTAAGTAGGGGTCTGCCTATCATTGTCTTATGTTTTTAAGGGAAAACTTGTCTTTTCTATTGTATGATTCCTTTTATATGAAATTTCCAGAATAAGTGAATCTATAGAGACAGAAAACAGACAAGTGGCTGACAGTGACTGCAGTAGGGGGCATGGGGAGTGACCATCTCACGGGGATGTGTTTTGGAACTAGATAGAAGTGATCATTGCACAACATCGTAAACGTACCAAATGCTACTGGATTTTTCATTTTAAAATGGTTAATTTTATGTTTGGTGTACTTTACTCACTAAAAAAAAAAAAAAAAGAATACTGCTGCCATAACAACAATCAATCAATCCAATGAAGATCATGGTACACATTTTAAAATAATCCAATGGGCTCATTCAAAACCTGCCTTCTAGTGAAAGGTCCCATTGCTGGTTTGAGACTTTCTTGTTTTTTGAGGTGGGCCTGTGTTGCTGCTGCTTTCCCTCTTGGGACTGCTTTCCCCGTGTCTCGTGAATTTGGGGTTGTGTTCTTATTTTACTTGTCTTGAGGTATCTTTTTTGTTTGTTTGTTTTTATTGATTTTAGAGCGAGAGGAAGGAGAGGAAGAGAGAGAGAGAGAGAGAGAGAAACATCAATGTGAGAGAGAAACATCGATTGGCTGCCTCCTGCATGCCTCCTACTAGGGATTGAGCCCACAACCCAGGCATGTGCCCTGACCCGGAATGGAACCAGACGGCACTCAATCAACTGAGCCACACCAGCCAGGGATCAAGGTATCTTTTGATTTCTTCCTTGGTCTCATTGTTAGCCCATTCACTGTCTGGTAGTGTGTTATTTAGCCTCCATGTGTTTGCGTGTTTTTCAGGTTTTTTTTTGTGTTTTTTTTTTTTTAATTGATTTCTAGTTTCATGCCATTGTGGTTGGGGGTGGGTGGGAGGTGTGTGGAATAATTTAAATCTTTTTAAATTCATTTAAGCTTGTTTTGTGGCTTAATATGTGGTCTGTCCTACAGGGTGTTCCATGTGCAGTTGAGGGGAACTTGTGCCCTGCAGTTTTGGGGTGTAATGCTCTGAAAATGTCAATTAAATTCATCTGGTAAAATGTGGAAAAAAAAGAAAAAGAAGCAAAGGCCAATCACTGGACATGAAGCTTCAGACATTATCAATGAATGACTAACACTGATGTTTGTTTGTTTCTGCGCCACCTTGCACAACAGCATTTTTACAACCACAGAAGCAAAAAGACGTCTAGCTTGTCCTCTGATGGGATGGCTCCTCTTCACTTCGCAGGCATTTTCTCTGCCATGTGCTTCTGCTGACTTTCGGCATGTCTGCAAAATTAATAAATCAACTGGTTAGTGCGAAGGGGAAAGATCCAAGCTGCTTTCCAATCAACAGCTAAAACATCCTCCAAACTGAGGTTCAGTTACTCATCGTGGAATCAAGAAATAGATCTTAATTCAAATGGATTTGCCCTCTTCAGTTTTTATATTCTATGCACGAGTCCTTTTATTTAATGAGCCATTGGATGAACCTCAGACCGGTTAAAGTGCTGTGTTTAAAAATGAGGAGCGATAAGTCTCTGGGATCATTTATTCAACAAATGTTCCCTATGTGCCTGGCACGGCTGCTGACTCGAGGGGTTTGGTGGTGAGTAGACAACGAGGTCTTTGTTCTCATGGAGTGAGTATTCCAAAGGAGAGAGACAAGAAAGGAACAAGTAGCAAACAAGGAGTGAGCAGACAGAAAACAAGCGCTAAGCAGAGAGTCAAAACAAGGTGGGGTGACAGGAAGTAACTTCGTGACTACTTTATCTGAACACATGCACACAAGACACACGTATTGGCAAGGCTCCCAATAGGAATCGGAAGCCAGCAACCTAACGCCATTCTTACAAAGCTAATGACTTCCTAGCCAATGGTAGGCTTTTGTAGATGTATACTTTTGTATCCTTTTTCCCCCTCAAATAGTCCAAAGGGCATGATCATGGCAGTGAGGGTAGGGGTAGGATGGGGTGAATCTTCTTATTCATCTAGCCCTACCATGGCCTTTGAGCCCAAAGTGTGGCCGACCCGGTGGAGACGGTGGGAGGAATGGCTAAGCTGCTTCTATCACTTACATGGGCACTAATTAACCGTCTTCTCAGAGAATGGTAGGGTCTGAAGGCTGCAAAAGACACGTGTTTTGAAGAAGGATAAGGATATTAGGAAGTTGCAAATTGGGCAAGAGAAAAGCATCTCGGGGTGTGGCTCCCAGCTGTACCCAAAGGATCGGGCAGTTTTGTGTGCTGCCCTCATCTGGGTGGTCAATGACGTCGTTTAACTCGCTGTTTTATGCAGAATGTCTCATATCATATCTATGGTACAGAGAAGAAAAACCACAAATACGTTCAGAAACAGGGAAGTCACAAAAGAGTCCTTGCCACAGTCAACAGCCCACAAATAATTGGTGATATTCATTTAACAATAAAGGAACTCGAGAAAAAGATATCCTCTTTCCTTAAAAAAAAATTATGCTCTTTAACAGACCACCTCATGGCCCTATTTATATGTATAAAAGAATCTCGATCATATTCATAAAGTAGCTCGTGGCCCCCCCTTAACAAATTCAGTTCAAGAAATATTTTGATGTCCAATAAGCTAAGGTTCCACTATAGCTAACTGAATTCTAGTTCTTAAGGCAGTTTTAAAATATGTATCTATGAGTGCATGTGTACACACACATGTATGCACACACAGAGCAAGGGGTTTTTTTTTTGGAGAAAGAAGGAAAGAACAGACAGGATATTGCTTTGGGAAATATTAAAAACTGGGTATTATTTTGAGAGCTATATACAAGGGTGAAAACAGATATACCATACAACCCAGCAATTCCACTTATGAGCACTTCCCCAAAGAAAACGAGAACACTAATTCAATGAACACCCATACGTTCATTGCAGCATTATTTACAATAGCCAAGATATGGAAGCAACCTAGGTGTCCATCAATAGATGAGTGGATAAAGATGTGGTACACACACACACACACACACAGAAATATTATGCAGCAATAAAAAAGAATAAAATCTTGCAATCTGTGACAACATGGATGGATCTAGAGGCTATTAGGCTAAGTGAAATAATCCAGACAGAGAAATATAAATACCATATGGTTTTACTTATATGTAGAATCTAAAAACAAAACAAACAAATAAAACAAAAACAGATTAATAGAAACAGAGACCAAAGAGATGATTACCAGAAGGGATGGGTTAGGTGGATGGGTGAAAAGGGGGAGGGGAATATAGTCAACAATATTGTGGTAAGTTTGCACAGTGACAAATGATTACTAGAATTAGTGGAGTGATCACATTGTAAGGTATAAAAATGTCGAATCATTATATTGTACAGAAACTAATATAACTAATATAAGATTGTATAACAACTATGCTTAATAGTAAGTTTTAAAAATGGTGCATTTCATTAACATTTTAAACAAAGGAGGGAAAAGGGTTTCAGTCCATACAATTAAAAGGTAATCATCAGTTATTTATAGGAAAGCCCCAAACGAACTCCTTTTTATCCACAATCATTATTGAGGACCTACTATGTACCTGGCGGTCCCTGTCTTCAGCTATGGGGGTGCAGCAATGAATGAGCATGGCGCTGTCTCTGCTTCCAGGGGGTGTACAGCCAGGCAGGGACAGACAGCAGACGACCTAGCACGGATGATTAGGCTCCACAGGGGAGTATCCTACCCCAGTCTCGGGGAGCCAGGGAGCGCGTCTCCAAAGAGGCATCGTACAAACCAGAGGTCCTCATTCGGCGGCGCACTGAAATCACCTGGGGAGCTTTAAAAACTCCTAATGCCCAGGCCACGGCCACGTGATAATTAAATCAGGATCGCTGGGGGTGGGACCCAGCCAGCCACACGTTATAAAGGTCCCTGGGGTTCCAGTGTGCGGCCGCATCTGACAGCCCCACAGCCACGCTCTCCGCCGGCTTGGACCTGGCTGCAAAGCTCTGGGATTGCTACCGTGAGGGGCGTTTAAGGACCCGCCCCCCCCTCTCCCCCATGAGCACAGTTAAAATCCACCAGTCGGGAAGGGACATTGAACTTCTCCCTACTGACTCCAATTTAAAGGATGCCTCCAACACCTTTAACTCAGCGACTCCTCTCCTTTTAACCCCCTGGCTCTGCCTGCCCCGCTTCCCAGGATCACACCGTCTGAAAGGCAGACACAAAAAAGCACACTGCAATCCTAATAAGCTAACCCTTCGAGAGAAGGGGAGCCTCCCCATGTCCTCCTTGCGACGAGTGAGGCCAATGCTGCCTTGAGGGGCCGAGAAAAAGGCTCTGCTCCCACAGGCAGATCTTAGAATTTGTCAGAGAGTTCACAGATTTTTCAAAGATGCCGGTCCCGGGTGTCTACTTCACTACTGGTTTCCCATCATCTTAATACTTGCATGCAAATTGCTTGTATTGACGAAAAGGGATGCATCTCATAGCTGTTGGTGCAGTGCCTGAATACATCTGTAGATGGCAATAATATTACTGAGTGTTATTGCGGTTTGAGTGTTATTTCAGATGCAGGCAAATATGCTCAGGAGGCATGGGAAGGCCTTCTGGTTTTTTGGGTTTTTGTTTTGGTCTTTTTTGTTAGGGATTCGGCAGTATACTATTCAAAGCCTAAAAACAGAGTGCTGCCCCTAGATAGTTTTTTTTAAAAAAAAGCCTAAACAGAGTTCCGTGGCATTTATTTTGCCAGCCAGACCATTTTTACAGCAATTGCACTTAGAAAAATATTTTTCCCAGCGTGCCACACCGAGAAGGGGTCCTTGGGAGCGTTTTCAAGCTCCTTTAGGATGGCGGTGGGTCACGTGGCCAATGCCCGACGTTATTGTGACAAGCAGTGTTCTTTCTTCCCTCAGCGAGCCTTCTGCTCTCTGAATACCGGTTCTGAGATTGATAGTAATCGTTGCCTCCTGGTTTAAAGACTTCAGATAAGCTGTCTATAGAAAGGTGCCTAGGTAAATGTGAGATACCAGGAATGCTCGCAGTATCTTGTGTACTTTCTATACTTACGGTGACGAGCTTTTCTACAAGGAAAACTAACAAATGCAAGACCTTGGCCAGCATTAGCCTTGTTTCCTTGTCGCCTGGGGAAGGAGGCACTCTTTACCGCTTCACAGAGAGGCACTTGGAGCCAGGCCCGGCTGGAGACTCAAGTCCCGGAGTCTCTCCCCACCGCCCGCCCCCCGCTTTCCCGGTAAGAGCAATCTGGTGGCACTGGTGCTGTGGAAGGCTGCCAGTGCCCCTGCCTTCTGGGCATAGCAGATGCGATCAAGAGTCAGGTCACAAAACAGCAAGTGCCATTTTGTGGCACCCACCCCGTGGCGGCTCATCCGCTGGAAACTCGCCAGCCTGGAATGGCTTAGAGCAGTGGTTCTCAACCTTCCTAATGCCGCGACCCTTTAATACAGTTCCTCATGTTGTGATGACCCCCAACCATAAAATTATTTCGTTGCTACTTCATAACTAATTTTGCTACTGTTAATGAATTGTAATGTAAATATCTGTTTTCCGATGGTCTTAGGCTCTACAGCAGCGGTTCTCAACTTGTGAGTTGCGAACCACAGGTTGAGAACCGCTAGCAGGGTCGCCTAAGACCATCGGAAAACACAGATATTTACATTATGATTCATTAACAGTACCAAAATTACAGTTATGAAGTAGCAACGAAATAATTTTATGGTTGGGGGTCACCACAACATGAGGAACTGTATTAAAGGGTCGCGGCATTAGAAAGGTTGAGAACCACTGGCTTAGAGCCTACTCCCTGGGCCAGAACCGCTGACTGCCCTGGGTGCGCCCTACGACGGGTCCAGTGCCCTGGCGCCCATCACACCGGGAGGACGGCTGTGACAAGCAATGCATTTGGAAAAGAGCAGCTCTGGCCACCTCCCCTCCATCTAAACAGCTGACACCAGCAGGGATTAGGTGAGGAACCCAGGGGAGGAAGGGAGGGAGTTCTCCAGAGCACGCTCTTGCCCTAACTCTTAAACTTCAGACCAGGGCTTCTCTAGAAAGGGCGAAACATCACCGACCTGGTCAAGTCTTCGATGTCCACCAGCATGGCGTCCTGTTCTGTGTGCAGCTCATCTCGGATGAGCAGCAGCTGGACCAGCTCTTCATTCAAGCCTGGGGCAGAGAGGAGAGAGCACTTAAAAACAGGCAGGACTGCATCCAGGTAAGTCTGCATCCAGGTCAGAATGGGTAACGATTTCTGGGCACATGTATCACAGATCTATCTGTCTGTCTGTCTGTCTGTCTGTCTATCTATCTATCTATCATCTATTAATATCATTTCTGTTAAAATTTAGAATTCTTATATGAATTCTAAAGCTTCTTCCTCTCATAAGCTCAGGGGAAGCCATCAATTTGAGAACATGACTAATCTGCATAATTATAAGAGTGTTGGAAGGAAAGGAGTCAAGTACAAAGGATTTCCTAAAACATTAAGGGAAAAATGATTCACTATTAGGGAAATAGCTTGTTAGAAAAAGCGGGGTTTTGTTTGAAAAACAAAAAAACAAAAAACGTGAGCAAAAATGCCTGGGGTTTATTAAATTCTCCACTGCGCCTGCCACACTGAGAGTCGGAGCGGCCGCCGGGCGTGACTCGGTGCCCAGCGGGAGAGGAAGGTGCCTCAGGGATGCTCGGGGCTTCCCGCGGCCCAGGAAGGAGCAGCCCTGAGTGCAGGTTGCTCTGGGAAAAGTATTCGCGGAAAGCCAGGGCGTAAGGCCTGAGGAAATAAGCCCCAAAGTCTCTGGACAACAGGTACCAAGGCAAATATTCCTCAGGGCTTATGCTGGGAATAAAATACACGGACACATTTCTCATCTTCCTGAAATCAGTGCACGGGTCAATCTGGCTTCTGCCTCTGAAGGGGATGAACAAGCAAAGGGCTCTCTCTTGCGTTTTCCCCTCAGTTCAGCTAAGAATCAAAGCTTGTAAGTCTGGACACATGGACACAAGGGGAGAACAACGCATTCAGCGAGAGCTCTGGGCCCGGACACCAAAGAAAGGAAGTGGGTACTCAGCCAGGTCCCCCTGGGAAATGCTTTTAGAGATCCTGACTTCAAGTGATGCATTTGTCTGCCTTTAGTTCAGACTAGTTTCCAATTTTCAAAAGAAAGGGAGGGAAAGAACCATACTAAGAGGTCTAAAACATCATCATCTGCCCCGGAAAAGGACGAGACGGCAATTTATTAGCATTTAAAAATCCAAGGAAGATGCTGCAGTAGTAAAACCTCCCTTGACAGAGTAACACTCCCAGTGATTTACTCAACTAAATTAAAATGCAGAAATTTTAGAAATCCATTGAATCTATGGTTTCTTAATTAAAATGTTAAACTCTTTCTCTCAATTTTATTTCTTATTAAAATATTTTTACAATTAAACAATTTTTATGTTGACATTATTGCCGACACCCCCATCACCCCCTTTGCCCACCCTCACCTCCCTTAGCCTCCCCCTCCCTTGGCCTTCACCACACTATTGTCCCTGTCCATGGGGCATGCCTATATGTTCTTTAGCTAATCCCTTCGCCTGCTTTATCCAGCCACCCTACCGCTGGCTCCTGCCAGTCTGTGCCATGTATCCATTATCCATGCTTCCAGTTCCATTTGTTCATTAGATTCCACATATTAGTGACATCAGTGGTATTTGTCTTTCTCTGACTGGCTTATTTTGCAGATGAAAGAATTCTTTATCTCTTCTTGATTTTAAAACAATACTGAATGTATTAACTTGACACTGAAGATGGCCAATTCTTTCTAATTTTTCCAGTGTGTTCTCGGGGGTAGGGTTTTATGCTCGTACCCAGGACAGTGCCTGCATTGTGCATAGGAATTTTTTCCCCATATGAAGTTTTTAACTTTTTATTATGGGAAATTCCAAACTGATACAAAAGCAATGAGCATAGTTTAAGAATGCCCCATGCGTCCATCTAGCTTCAACTAGCCAATCTTGACTCATCTCTCTCCCTTTCTCCTAGTGGACTATTTTAAAGCAAATTCCAGACGTTATATTATTTCCTCTGTTGGTGCTTCAGTATGTATTTCTAAAGATGGGGCTCTTTTTAAAAAATTACCATAATCACAATATCTTCATCGTATCTGAATAAATACATCTTTAATAAAACATTTAGTCAGTGTTCAATTTTCCCACTTAGCTCCTAAACATGCTTTTTATAGTTAGTTTGTCTGAATGCACTTGGTTGGCATATCTCTTAGGTGGCTTTATCTGTAAGTGCCACCATATGTTCCCGAGGATTCATGAGCCCATCTGGCCTAACCACTCTGCCCAGGTGGGCATGCTCCCTCCTTCATCGGGCCAACCAACTGACCTTCTCTGCACCTCTAGTCAGTGCGAGCGAGTGCCACTCACTCACTACCCCTCCCCACTGCAGTTATTCTGGGGGAAACAGACCCACATTTGATCACCCTGTAAGTTTCACATATTGGTCCTATCCACTCTTACCACCTGGAGTACCACAAATAAGTCGACTTTGGTTTGATGACCCAAAATAAATGTATGTACCAGTAAAGTTGAGGATATCATTGTATAGCAAATGACCTGTAACTACTAAATTGTATTCTAGAAACAGGTGTTGCTAGCCAGATACATGCCAAGTGCTTGCTATTTAAAATAAATAATAAGGACCTAACCTTGAAAAATTCTTAAAGTTTCTGAATATTTCTAAGAAATGAGAGAGAGAGAGAGAGAGAGAGAGAGAGAGAGAGAGAGAGAGAGACATGAACAAACTTGCAGGCACACCCACAGGAGGAGCCCAATGAAATGCTGTAGAAAGGATCTAAATTGAGGAAGTGGTGCTGTCCCATTGCATTTCCCATTTGTTATTCCATTTTCAAGCACACCTTACACTTACTTTCTATCTGAGAATGGAGATCATTGACTATCACTTGTAGCTGCCCAATAGTCATGTCCCTCAGGTCAGCGGGCTTTAAACTCCTCTTCATCAAGCATTCGCTTATATGAGGCAAGTGTGGCAGCTGCGGAGACAGAGGGAAGAGATGGACGTGTGAACAGAGCAGCAAGTACACTGAACCCAAGACCCAGTTTTCCCCATAAAGACTGCCCCTCTCATTCACCCACTTCAAGTTCTGGGCTTAGAAGCTTTCCCAGGCTAACCTTCTCTAACCATCTCAGGTACACACCACAATGTCTGAAACACTATCAGCATCAAAATGCTATCCTACTCAGACCAAAAGCTTTCAGACTGGCTCTTACACAGGCTGTGGCAACCATGAGTCCATTCCTCTATACACAAATGAATTACCGGGGAGCTCAAATAATATCGATGACATGGATGAAATTAATAATATCAGCCATGTATTAATTCATACCATGCCACAGCACTGTGCTACGTGCTCTGACATAGGTGTTATTGTTTATACCATTTTATAGATGAGGAAGCTGAGCGTTCTGTAACCTGACCAGAGCCCCACAGTAGGTCCGTGGCAGAGCTAGATCTAAACTCCAAAGCGCCGGGCTCTTGTCCACTAGGCTACACTGTCTTTGTTGAGAGGCGGGACTGAGAGCATAGCAGTAGTGAGTCTGCCACAACCAATGGGTTCTTAAACTGAAATTGCTTTAAAGGAATTTAAATGGTCCCATGACAGCTAATATTGTCCCTAACAAACACAGTAGATCTGAATCAAGAGCCAAGTTTACTTTTGTGAAATCTGCTGCTTATGTGTCTTTCAGTGATGCAGCAGAAAGGAAAAAGAAACAAACTTAAGTATTTCTCAATGACAGTATTTCTTACAAACTGCCTTGGAGAAACCCAAGTTTGCATAACTCTGGTAAAGGAGCGGGGCAGCGCCAACCCTTTGCAGCCACCAGGCACGCGCTTGCGTTTCAGCGTTTGCTACTTACTAGGTCAGCGACGGGAGACTTTTTCCTGTTCTGTTTTTCCACTTCTACTTGCATTTTGGCCATGGGTTTGGCCATGGCGAGGGCCATTTTGGCTTCAGCTTGCAATTTCTTTTGCCTGGTGAGGAAATCCATATCATCTAGGGATTCAGATTCCTCTTCAGTAGTGTCTCTATCGGAATAGGAAGAGCTCTGTTTGCTCTGCGGAGGGAAAAAGAGCAGCCCTGAGCTTTGCATGCCGGGTAGCATCTGGGGAGAGGGGCCAGAGCACCCCCTGAGCCCTCCCGAGACGCCCCTCCATCCACTCAGCTCGCCGCACGATTTGACCTGTACCAGTCTCAAGTAAAAAGGTAGTTTATTGCCTCAGTGTCAATACCAGACAGTGATTTCAGCATAAAGAGTAACAGAATCCTATATAATAAAGAGCTGATATGCTAATTAGACCGAACAGCAGAATGACCATCCGGATGACCTTCCGGACGAAGTCGGGCCGCGAGGGCCAGCCAAGGCAGCTGGGGCTGCGAGGGTCAGGCCCCTTGCACAAATTTCGTGCATCGGGCCTCTAGTAAATAAATAGGAGGAGGAACAGATTTATGATACACTTGAGACATTTCTTTGATTTGGTCTCACAAGACACAGCAACATATTTAACCCAGAGCTAAGGCAGCGTGTTGCTCTCAGGAGTTGGACAGGATCTCAGGTACCCAGTGACCAACACGGGTTCCTTGGTAAGAAAACACGATTGGTTGGTGAGAAAAGAGATGCGCAGACCTCACCGAGTGGCAAGAATCCCAGCAACAAGCTCCCATGATCCGAAGGCAGTCTTTTATGGTACGTGTGCAAGGAGTGAGTAAGGAATACGATGCACACTGCATCCTGCTGGTTCCTCTGAGCATCACCTCTATGCATGAGCTTTCCTCTGGGCCCTGCCGCCCCTCCTTTTAAAACATGTCCTACTGCTGGTCTGTGCTCATATATTTCTACACCCAGCGGGGAAGGATTGGTGTGTAGCATATTGTCCTTTAAATTTTTTTAGGACACGTGCAATTTCTCTTATGGTTTAACATGAAAGTAGTTGCTAACTTTAACAGAGCTTATGTAGCGCTGCTGTATCACAGGTTTGGGTTTCCAATCACTGTCCCATCTTGGGAGCATGCCGCGTCAGGAAATGCCAAGAGGCTGAATGGCCAGCAAAGCACACACACTGAGCTTCGGCGGCAGCTCTGACTCACCATGGGCGACAAGGGGGTGTCCAGGCTGGTTTCCGTCTTGCTGTCATCCGCATCGCTGTCCTTGTCACTGCCGCTGTCGTTGACAAAGCAGATCTGCAGGTTCATCCCACTCTGTAGGCTGGGCAGAAGCAGACAGGACACCAATCCACTCAGCTATTTGCCATCTGGGCGCACCCAATAGAACTGTCTGGTTTTGCTAATAAAAAGCAGGTTTATGTATTCTTCACATGGAAAAGTGGGTGACCAATATGACTCTTGATTCCTCAGCAATAACATACCAGAGGATACTAATGATCACTTGATAACTTGATATCTTGGTAAGTGATAAAATCACAACTTTTACTGATGCTGTATTACCTTTTCCCACACTCATTTCACAGTAGGTGAAAAATAATTTAGGCCGCATATTATAGCCCCCAGCACAATACCAAACACACAGTTGGTGCCCAATAAGAATGTGTGAGTCACTGAGTTTATATTCCCGTCGACGAAGATGATGGGGGTCCTCGGCCACGTGAAGCCGCATGGTGTCATCTAGTGTCCTGCCCCCTGGGGACAGTCCACACTCTCTGAGCCAGCACCCCGGCCACAGTTCTCTGAAGACTCCTCTCTCCCTCAAATAGACAGAAGAGGGTCAACTGAAGGAAAATTTTAGGTAAGGCAGTTGCCAAAGCCAACCAAGGGAGCTCACTTCTGTCATTAAGAAAAACACACACTGCAGTTCAGGAAAAAGAAGGACCTATGTAATACTTTCAACAATAAAGATTTAAAAAACAAACAAAAAACCCCACCCGGTTCACCCTAGAGCCGTGGTCGGCAAACTGCGGCTCCCGAGCCTCATGTGGCTCTTTGGCCCCTTGAGTGTGGCTCTTCCACAAAATACCACGGCCTGGGCGAGTCTATTTTGAAGAAGTGGCGTTAGAAGAAGTTTAAGTTTAAAAAATTTGGCTCTCAAAAGAAATTTCAATCGTTGTACTGTTGATATTTGGCTCTGCGGACTAATGAGTTTGCCGACCACTGCCCTAGAGGAATGTAAGGAAACCCCAAACCCACGCAGAAGCACACCCTGCAACCCAGTGGGGCTCCGCAGCCGCCTTGTGCACGCAGCGCCGCAGGGGGCACTTTGGGGAGCTCCTGAGGCTCCAGGCGTGGAGGTGGTGGAGGGGGGGTCACAGAGGGTCACCCAGCTGTGTGTCTGCTGTGCACCAGGCCAGACAGGGAATCCAGTTCTTTGTCCTAACTTCTCTGGAAGTGGAACACATTTCACTGCTGTCTGGCGATGGGGAGTTTTTAAAGAAGAAATTTTCTTAGCCTCCCTAATAGCCAGGTCTGTGTGTAAGAGAAGAGAAAGAAAAGGCAAACGGGAACCCCTCGGTTGGTTGCCAGGATCGCAGTCTTGTCTAAACCAGCATCACTGCTTCACAGGGACAAGGCAAAGAACCACTGGCCTGACGGGCATTTGTATTTGATTTTTTATAAATTCCAGTGGGTAGGGATGCTGAGTACACACTGCTCTGATGAACTCTATAAAGTGCTTCTTTGAAAATGATACAGAATCCAGGAAAAGAAATCTACTGGTTTAACACGGCACCACCCTTGTTATGTGTATGTACTGCCACCTATTGTTCGCTTCCATCGTTAGTGGAAGTCCCAGCTTATTTCCCCAGAAGGCGGGGTCTGTTCCCTTCCTGCCCTCATGTGCTGCCAAGGAGAGCCAGGCCGGGCTGGGCACAGGAGCCGGCAGGTGCTGTGTGATCAGCTCAGGGTGCCTGGGTTCTGAATCCTCACTTCTATGCGTAGGCAGATTACTCTATGACCCTCCGTTTCCTCATCTGTAAAATGGGGAGAATAAGTCAGTGTTTTGTAGGAAGAATGAAAAGAGTTAACTGAGAGCTGGGCACAAGGCAGGTGCTCTGTGCATGTTAACGACCCTCCTTTCTGTTCTGTCTGAAAGCCCAAAGGACACAGAATTTTCAAAGTGGGGTGACTTTGCAAAGGGCCCTCTAAAGCCTCTTACTGAAACACCTCGCCTGGTCACAGCTCTGTTAGGCAGCTGCACTTCTACGGGCCTGGGATTGGTCTCCTTTAACTTTCTTCTAGAAAACTTTTTTTTTTTTTCTGGAGAAATCTGATATGCATAGGTTACCCTTTGATCCCATATAAATCAAGTTTTTAAAATGTATTGTCTATAGTTGGTAAAAAAAAAACACAAAAAACCCACACCCCAAATATCAATCCATTTTTAATAATAAAACCCAAGACGTATGGATTGGAAGATAATGGGAAATAAAATAGCAAATTAAAAACAAACATTTAAAAGTAAAAAAAAAGAAAAATTAAATTAAACCTAATTTGAATCTAAGATTAGATAACACTTTCTATTTATTGAATAGCTAAAGTTTTGAAAAGAAGCATCTGGCCACGGGATACTCAGATTATAAAAATATAAAACAACCCAGAATAAAATTGCAAAATAATATTGAAAACATCTAAAGATATATATATATATTCTGAAGAAAGTTAATGGTAAATTCTATTGTTCTGCCCCCAAACTGAACTTTGTGCTAGGATCAACTCAGACCTAAATCAACCATCCCACACAGCATTCCTAACTCAAGAAAGGCAAGGGGAAAAGGGGGGGGGGGGAGGGGGAAGGATTTAGCAGTCAGAGCAAAATGAAAAAGCACCTCAGGTAGAAATTCAGAAAATCGCCTTAGTACCACATTATCTCCGTGGGAAACCGAACAGAGCTTCTTACAGGGTGAGACTTATAATTCCTCATAGCGGTAATCACCAAGAACGTTCCTCTCAGGAAAAGGAAATTATGTGACATAACAGCTAATGGTTCAGAGGGGATTTTTGTAAAGATGTCTTAAAACGGACTCAAGTTTCAAAAAGGATTTGTTTGCCTTTAGCCTTTAAGCAGGTTTTAAGATGAAGGTGGTTTGGGGGAAATTCAACCACAGTCCCAAGCAGCAGCCTGGCTGTGGGTGAGCAGGGCCACCCGGTGCTGCTGAAGGCCTCTGTGTCCAGGGTCAAGTTCGATAACCCCTGTCCTGGCCCCTGCCAGCCTGGGGAGGCATGGCTCATGCCTGGACCCAGGGGTCCCTGGTCTCCATCCCTCACACTGCAGGGCATCCATCCAGCCTCACTCACAACCAGGCTACACAGTCTTCAAAATCCAAGCTGCGAGGGGTCTAATCTGTCTGGATATCTCTCAAGCACAGTCTGAGGTGGGAACAAAACACACGGCTCATCCTGTTAATTAGGGATATGATTTAAGGTGTCCATGCCAAGGCTGCTTGATGTTTCGAGTGGCATTTGGCAGAGCACTGCCTGCAAGGGCTGCCTGACTGCTGCCCCGCCTGTGGATTTTCCTTCTGAAGGGTCTGCGTCCCGGTTCTCCCAGAAACCTCTTCTCCTTATGCACCACGAGGCAATGGAAAACCACACTACAGACCAGAGCTACTGGCAGGGAGCCGAGGGCATCTGGAGAGAAGGTGTTCTGGACGGGGAAAGCTCTCAAAGATGAAGGGATAGAGATGGTGCGCAGAAGTGGCTTTCTGAGCGACAGTGCCTCGGCGGGGAGTGCGAAGGCGTTTATTCAGTGGAGAGGCTGTTCAGCACCCACGTATGCTTGGCAGTTCCAGAGAGGAAGATGGCTACTTGGAAAACGCTTGTGCTGACTTCCAACCACCACTACCAGGGATATTACAAAAACATGCACAAAACGGAGAGGATGATAGAGATGAGGAGTTCTTAACTACTAAGAGAATGCTTCAGAAACTTAGCCAATGGTCACAGGATTTGGAATAAAGACAACACTCCCCCCCCCCCCCCCCGCCCCCCAAAAAATGCAAGGACAAGACCAGTTTATTTCCTGCGACAAACAATGCAATGGTCCTAAAGTTTGCCGAATTGTGAGACGGGCCTCAGTCCCTGGCCTCGGGTGTGGTGACCGGGACTGGGCGTCTGCAGCCAGCTCTGAACCCAAGAACTATTTGGTGTTTTCTGATTTTAGAAATAGCAATCTCCCAGGACCAGCATGGCCACCAGCATTTTCATATATTTAAAATTCTTGGGCTTTACCCCCTACACCACCCCTCTGTTAACTTCACATGGCTGGACAACCAACCACCTGTGGATTATAGGCAAGGTAACACCTACTCAGAGAAGTCAAACTCCCTGCCCCGGAACTGTGACAGCCCAATTATAAACTTGGTCCCAGTTCCTCCCCTCCGGAATAGGACTCTGCGGCTCCTTCCAGGCTGGCCTCCTGACTTGTGTTGGCCCACAGAATGCAGAGGAAGGGGCTCCGTTCTGGCTCCCAGCCTCCCTTCTCAGGGAACCCCGCCCCACGTCCAGGCTAGCCTGCTGGCAGATGAGTGACTTTGCAGCACACAGGTCAATCAGCAGCTGTTCCAACTGAGCCTGCCTGGGGACACATGACAGAGCTCAGCTCAGAGCAGTAGAGGCACCTCACCAACCCATAGCCGACCGCAGACACACGACTAAGCCCACGTGAGCCCAGCTCTGAACAGCAGAGCTGCTCAGCTGACCTACTAGTATACAGGCTCCCAAGCCGAAACCAATGCCACTGATGTTGAAAGCCACTGATGTGGGTGGTTTATTATGCACCATCACTGTGGCAACAGCTAACTGGTCCAAGGTCACAAAGCAAGAGACTGCAGGCTGGACCTCTGGTTTTGGAATCCAATGGCCTTTCCTCCATACAACACTTGACCTTAGGTTTGGATTTATTAGATCCTCACTGTGACGGCCATATAATTTTAAAGGGCTGATACCTCCTGTAGTTGCTTATACTTTCAAGGCAATTGTACAGTTTCCTTAAGAACAGAGTGAGAGGGAACTTCCCACATGCCTATGGATCTCAAACATGCCTTGCTCATTATCTGTCCACAACCAGAGTGACTAAGAACCATGGGCCCTGCTGTGCCATTCATTACTCAATATCCTCAACTGGTTTGTGGATGGGCAGTTAAAATATATTATTTCCAGTTTAATGGATCTCTGATGCATTATTCAAAGACTTTACACATAATGAATAATCACCCACATTATTATACCGTATCTTTTTCTCTTTCATGAGAATTTCAAAAGGGAAGGAACATAAAATGTAGGTTGTAATTACCCAAGGGTAGCTGTAAACACATTTCATTTTTCTAAGGATTTGTCGTGAAGAAAGAATGTGAGAACAATTGAGCTCTGGACAAGTTCTAGATGTACCACGTGTGATGGTATCTTTGTGGACTGTGCTGAGGTGGGTTGATAAATTATAAAATACTTTTCCCATCCGCCCAACCCTGCATCTTCCTCTTCTTTTTTTCTATCGACTGTTCCATGTTGATTTTTATCATTATTGTAATAGAAATACCTACTACTATTTCTTTAAAAAAGGCAAAGATTTTGCTTCCTGACATTTGTTATTGTCAAAATACAGTATTTCTTATTTTACTTCAGTGGGATTGCGTGAATTTTCTTTGCCTCAGACTGTGTGATGCATAGATGATACTCTGACTTTTAGAAAAGGAGTGGAAGTCATATAATAGGTGAGAATATTGCTGGTCCAACACATATCATCACACCCACAAAAGACCTGTCAGTGATTTTTATAACTATGTCAGAGAGAAAGGGATGTTTAACTGTTCATCCACTCATTCATTTGATGATCAGGTAATGACATCTCTGCAAGCGCCATGGTGCCAATAGTGTAGCGTAGCTGCTGTCCCTTTTGCCCAGGGCACACATACACTTCCTAGTTTGCTACAGTCCCGCCCGTGGCCTTTTATCTAGGGTACTCAACTCATTTGTATTTATTGCTGGCCCCTGAAGGCATTTTATAGTTCGCGACCCCTATAGTAAGTGAATGTACAATAGTAGTTGAACCAAGAACAACAGAAACTAGGCCTTTTAACAGGTACTGGTGGTTGAATCATTACATCACAATGTACAACTACAAGTGTGGAATATACAGGGCACTGGAAGAGAACAAAAACAAAACAAAACAAGACAAAACAAAAAACCCCAAAACAAAAAACCCCTATCTATATATATAAAAGCCTAATATTCTAAGTGTCTGACCATTCATTCGATATTGCTATGATGCGCACTGACCACCAGGGGGCAGACGCTCTGACTGGTAGGTTAGCTTGCTGCTGGGGTCTGGCTGATCGGGACTGGGCAAGACAGGATGGACATGCCCTGGAGCACTCCTGTGGTCTCTCCCCGGCCCCGATCGTGCACCGGCAGGGTCCCTCGGCCCGGCCTGAGCCCTCTTGCAATCCAGGACTCCTTGGTGGATGTCAGAGAGCCGATTTCAGCCTGATTCCCACAGGCCAGGCCGAGGGACCCCACCGGTATACAAATCTGTGCACCGGGCCAGTTTCGCCTGATCCACACAAGCCAAGACTAGGGCCTCTAGTAGTCTTACACACTGAGTGGCCAGATTATTATGATCTCTGAATGCATAATAATCTGGCCACTCAATATATATATATATATATATATATATATTAGAGGCCCGGTGCATGAATTCGTGCATGGGTGGAGTCCGGCCAGCCTGGCCAGGGGGAGGGGACATGGGCGGTTGGTCGGCCTGCCTGCTGGTTGAACTCCTGGTGGAGGGGACAATTTGCATATTAGCCTTTCATTATATAGGATTACACTGAGTGGCCAGATTATTATGCGTTCAGAGATCATAATAATCTGGCCACTCAGTGTATATGAGAAAAGACATACTTTAGTAACCTGGACATGCATTAATAAGGTGTTAACCACGAAGAGTGAACAAGCAGGAAAGTGCTGAAGAAAGGAGGGCCTGGTGAAGGGGGGTGGAGGGGATAAATGCAGGGGAGGGATGGAAAGCCAACCCTCCAGCAGTTATGAGCCCAGAGATGTGAAGGGTGGTTCCAAAGAGGACTGGGGGAAAGGGGAATGTTTCCCTCTTTGTGGCCCGTCCTGACCCCTCCTGACCCACATCTTACAGGGCTCAGGCTTCCTCAGCAGAAGCTGAGAGGCAGCTGCAAAGGTGCGGACGGGTGAAAGGCCCTCTCTGGGTGCCACTGGCTTTTCTGGTGGAGCACCCGCCCCTAACCTGTTCTCCAGAGATCTATAAATACTGCATTCCTGAGGCAGCTGCGGGACCCGATTCCACAGCAGTGTCTGGTTTCTTCACTAATGACCATTTACATGTAATTAAATTTGGAATTACAGGATCTTAATGTTAGAAAAATGCATTTCACCACAACTGTTCCTTAGGATTGGCTGAAAACCAGAACGAGGCTTCTCCTAGGCACCAAATGTGGTCTACTCTCATCCTAATGAAAGCCTAATGATTCCTAAGCAACCTGCCTTCTGAAATAAAAAGAGTGACCTTTTTTGAGCATCTACTGCGTGCTAGGTACTTTATAGTTACCTCTGATCCTCAGACATACATAAAGTAAGTATTCTGACCTCCATTTTACATACGAGAAAACTAAGGCCCAGAGGTTAAATTATACAGGGTCACTTTAGGAAGAATAGAATAAATTTATGAATGGAAGAAAAAATGAGAAGATGAAAAAATAAAGCAAAATGAAAATGAAACAAAAAAACTGGAACCAACTCCAATGTCTGTCTAAGAGATGAATTAAGTATATTTTGATGAAATCTATGAAATCTATATGATAGTAGAAAGTTGTGTATTGGGCAAATGTTCATGATATATTGAAAAACAGCCTAAACAGTAGGTATAATAGGATTTCAACTTTGTAAACAAAAATATGGAGATATATGCACCAGACAGTAAATGTACCTAGGCATTTTTTGGACGGAGTAATTGAACTGACTTTACGTTTTTCTCTTTTGAGTGCTTCTGAGTTGCCATGTGGGCATTTCACAGGAATTAAAAAAGGAGAAGGAGAGAAAATGGGCGAGTTGATGAGCGCTTATGTGTTGGAGAAAAGGTGAGTGGGATTAAATGTTTGACAGCTGGGAGAGGATGGCAGGGAGTCTGACTCAGACGGTGGCTTTGCAGGGACCATGACTCACACAGATGAGTCAGGCTGGGCTTTTGTTTTTGACAGGGTGCTGGGTGGTGGGAGATCATGTTGGAGGAAGGATGGGCTCTTTGATTCAACTACTGACATCCTTCCAGCCCAGTCTCAACCCCATCCTCTCCTTGGACCTGCAGTAGATAACAGCCTCTAGAACAATCGACATGCATTGAACTGTGTGTATTGTGAAAGCCAGCCTGCCTATTTATTCCGCTCAGCCCAGACAATTTAAACTTGTATCTGCCCGACTTGCTGCTGACTTTCAGCTGCTCATCCCTTCCAGACCTGGGATAACATTCCTGTGGTCGGGGCAACATTATGGCAGCTGCAGAGTCAGTGCCTGGATTTTGTGAAAATGGCCAAGTCTCTTAATCTCATGAATGCTGAATCACTGTCATCACCACTTTTTATTTTCATGTTTAAGGAAGTGTTGGGGATGCCATTTAGGCTTGGTTGCACAGTAAGCTTTATCTCAAAGGCGTTCTCTTTCATGGTTTAATTCATGGTCATTCGGATTCTATGCAGCCATGACAAAGAATGCAGTAGATGTGCTGAACCGTCTGGACCCTGTGAAGCGTGGCTATGCGCATCCTGCCATCTTTAAAATCAGGATGCGCCTCACGATCTTGGCCACCCAGGCAGCTGGTGGCAGTTCTGCTCAACTGAACTGTAACCCCGTCGACCAACAAGCCAGTTAAGGACCAGTGAGGCGGAGGCGGCCCTGGGAGTTGACCGTTCCTATCCTCTGATGAGAACAACGAAGACCCAGCATCACAACCTGCCGACCGGGAACAGTGGCTCAGAAGGTGATGCGGACAACTCTGAGGGAACGTGCTTACACAGACAATTGGACTCTGAATGTGAAAGGGTTTTGGAAAAACTCAACCAACAGATTTCACTTTTTCTTCTTCTTCTTTTGCATGCACAAAGACATGTATATCCAAAGAAGCGTATATCCAAATAAGTCTGAAAGGACTCTTTCAACAACTAAAATAAAAATTCTAAGTGTGAGGAGGCATGTCATCATTGAATTGGCAGTGGTTTTCTGAAATAGCTTCCATGGGTTTTTAATGCCTGTGACGATCTGAATGACAGTAATCTGAGGGGCACAGAACGTTCGATAGGATCGAACAAAGAGATTGTGTTCAACCCCTAGAGGACAGCTCACCCGAAGGCAGTGAGGGGGTTTTCTAGTGGCAGCGAATGCTCTTGGAAGCTCTTAAAGGAGCCCCGGGTTCACATGAGCTGCGTGTGTCCAGACACGTGTCCAAGGGGAGTGTGAACTGCGGTAATAAAGTCGTGACAACTTGTCAAAGATGATGCACCAATGAAAAATTATCCCCAGAAGCTCTTTTAATTAAACATTCGGCTGTCCGCTGGAGCCATTTTAAAATATAAACCCCAGCCCTGTGGCCTTTTTCTTCCTGCTTCCCACCCTTTTGCAATAGCTCCGACAGTGACTTCTCATTGGTGATTAAAAAAAATTCATAAGACAGGGTACAGCTGGTTATGCCTCTAGCAAGATGTCAAATTTCGCTTGCACAAAATTAATTGCACCTAATTAAACTGGGGTCATTGGCATTATTATAAAGCATGGCTATTTATTAGACAAAGAAAATTTCTCAAATACCAATTTGCTTTTCTTTCAGGTTTGTGAAAGAGAAGAATTGCTGACATAATTAAATTTGTTTTGCCATTTTAATCTTATTGATCCTCAAAAGATCCACTTCAAATCTTGCTTCACTTATAAAACTGTGTAACATTTTAGAATACTAGAGGTAATACTTAGAGGAGAACATAAAAAAAAAAAAAAGATAGATTTTCTGTAGATTACCCGATGACTTTTCAAATAATATTAAAGAATTTATAAACTTCCATTTGCAAAGATGCATACCTTGGAATTACTAACACAAAGGGTTTCTAAGCTAATTATTAGTACATATGTATGAGATCAATAGGAAATTTAAAACGTAGGCTGCATGTAGTAAATAAGTTCCCATAGTATGCACTTATTACTGCAAGAAAGATGTCACAGAAAGCAAATGTCATTGCGATGTAAGAGGACAACCTCTTTCCTCACCCATGTTGCGTATATATGATGCTTCTGCTCACTTCTTCCAGGAAGTTATGCAAACATTATGACCATTTGAGACAGAAGGACGATTCGCTTTCCTGGCAAAATGATGCTGGTTTGCCCTGGGATTCCGTGGCAGATTATAAAGATTCCCAGTTCCTCACAGTCAAATCTAATTTCCTTAAAGGCTCTCTAGATCGATGCTACCCGTCCAATGGATACCACTCCCTAGGCTATGGTGCCCTCGCCGCCCCCCCAATCCCCTAATCTAACCCAAACACCAAAGGAGGCGTGGGTACCTACTACTGGTCTTGTCCCAGTCAAACAACAGGAATGCATTTTGATTTGGGGATGTTGGATTGGTTGAAATAAAGAAACAGTAATCATTATTCAAACCAGCTGCTCAAAAGCTCTCTGGGGAATTTCTGCTTTTCACAACATTCATAATATTTGCAGACCTAGTCTAGGCTACAGCACATGCTTTATGAAAAAGACTGTATGAGATTGCATTTATGTTTATATGCATGTAAATGAGACCTATCTTGGGGTAAGGTAAGAAGTGGGGGGGTTGGGGGAGAGCCAGGTTATTGTGCAGTTCCTCTGAGAAAAGGAGCAGGAGGAAGGCGGAGAGTTTTCTCCACAATGTCGATCAGGTTGTAATGCCTGAACAATGAAGGGTTTCCTGGATGCCTATCACTAACGACCACTCCGTCTGGTGTTCCCACAGCAGCCAAGCCAGGTTCCATCCCTTTTATAACACGCAGCTTTGTAAACTCAGAATCCAAATTATAATGCCGATCAAGATTAATGTGGTCAATGAAAATATTTTATAAGACATTATTATACTCCTCATAAAAAGAATATTTATTTTTTGAGAATATAATTACACCTACTATTTCTTAGAAACCTTTTTTCAAAAATAGGTAATTCATTTTTCTCATTCCTTTTTAAGCTTTTAAAAGCTTTGTGCTGGAACATTTTTAAATAGAAAAAAATGACAAAGGTCAGACAGTCTCAGTGTGAAAGGCTGATTATGTGTGGATGAGCAAATTTTGAAGAAAAAAATGGCACTTCTTATATTTGTCACATTTCAGTGTAAGTCAAATTTAATTAGTTGAGTTATGAATCAGTATCAAAAATTCTTTCGCTACAGTATTAGGCATGAAATATCTTTATGGGATTACTGTAAGCCTAGCTTACATTTAACAGCTTGTCACTCTTTTAAAAAGTGCTTTAGGAGATACAGCAATTAGAAAAATTCAGTGGGGACAACCGAGAAGGACTTATACTCACAGGAGCAGCTTAAACACACCTTGCCGGAAGACCTCTAGCTACTTCATAATTGCTCATGTAATGTGTGTATAAAGTTAATTTTTACAGGTAAGTGCACATCCTTTAAAATACACAGGCAGAACTCCATTACTCTGCCAACTATCCCACGTATTTGGGTAGCCAGTCCTCGCCTTAAAAGTAAGCACTTTTTAATTGTTTGGCCAATTAATTTTTAGTCCTCAGCCTCACTTAAAATTGAGCACTGAGCTCTTCAGAGTAGTACATTCATATAAGATTTACCTAGTTCTGATTATTTAACTAACTCAACACATGTGAGCACTACGGTGACCTCAAAGGTCTAACATCCCTCAAGTACTCTTGTTAAGAGGTGAGGTATTTCTAGCTCAATGAAGAATTTCAGGGACTATGATACATTAAGAAAAAAATAATTCTAACAGGGATGGGGAATACGGGTTACACAAATGCAACTGAACATTTCCTAGGGCTTTTCTCCTACATTATTACCGATGAGGGGGAATGACAGTCAATCTCTGCAGACTTTAAACTTATAGCAATAAAGAGATATTTCTTAGAAACATTAAGTGTCATTATTAATCATCATCCTAAGGGGTATCCAAGAAGTCGTCGTGTTCTCGCAGAGGATGATCTCATCCCAGCGTGTGCACATAAAAACATCTGAAAGAACAGGATAAAAATAATCTTCCTTATGGCGAGTCAACAAGTGTAGCTTGTTCTGAGCTGCTGTGAACTACACGTGTTTCGATATCTGTGTCTCCAAAGGGGGTAGATGACTCAGTGATTTCCAAGGTTTGCTCTGCCAGAAGGGTTTCAGGTGGGCTCTGGGGGCTGGCAGGGGAGGGGCGGCGAGGGGCATTGAAGGGAAAGGCGGGGGGAGGCACTTTCCAGGCAGGGTTATCCCAGTCCTTCTCCTTCAGTCCTCCTGAGCCAGAGGAAGACTGCTTTGTTTTACACACAGGGTTTCTGCGCAGGGTTTTATGGGAGAAGATATTTCTTTTATCATTTCACTTATATGCGGAATCTAAAGAAAATAAACAAACAAAATAGAAACAGACTCAAGAGATACAGAGAACAGACTGACAGTTGCTAGAAGGAAGGAGGGCTGGGAGACTGGGTGAAAAAGGTGAAGGAATTAAGAAGTACAAATTGGTAGTTACAGAACAGTCAAAGAGATATAAATCACAGCATAGGGAATTTAGCAAGTAATCTATACTAATAAAAGGGTAATATGCTAATTAGACTGGGAGACCTTCCAGAAGACCTTCCAGACGTCCTTCCAGACAAAGCCATGATGGCGGGGCTGAGGCAGAAGTGGTTAGGGGTGATCAGGCCGGCAGGGGTGAGGGGGGAGTTGGGGGTGAGCAGGCCGGCAGGGGAGGGCCAGTTGGGGGCAAGCAGGCTGGCAGGGGGGGCAGTTGGAGGTGAGCAGACCAGCGGAGGGGGGCAGTTGGGAGTGATCAGGCCAGTGTGGGGGGCAGTTGGGGGCGATAAGGCTGGAGGGGGGAGTAGTTGGAGGCAAGCAGACCGGAAGAGGGGGGCAGTTGCGGGCAATCAGGCCGGCAAGGGGGGGGGCAGTTGGGGGTGAGAAGGCTGGTGGGGGGGGGGGCAGTTGGGGGAGAGCAGGCCAGCAGGCAGAGTGGTTAGGGGCGATCAGGCAGACAGGCAGGTGAGCCGTTAGGAGCCAGTGGTCCTGGATTGTGAGTCGGACATCCCTTGAGGGGTCCCAGATTGGAGAGGGTGAAGGCCAAGCTAAGGGACACTCCTCCCCCCTGTGCACGAATTTCATGCACTGGGCCACTAGTATCATAATAATTATGTATGGGGTTAGGTGGGTACTGGAGATATTTGGGAGGACAACTCTGTAAAGTATAGGATTAACTAACCACTATGCTGTACATCTGAAACTGATGCAGAATAATATTGATAATACTGAATGTAAATCATAATTAAAAAATAAAATAAAAACCTTCATGAGACTTCTATTTAAACATGCCATACTGAACACAGCTATTTAATCTCTCCTCTGAAACCCTACTACTCTAATGATAAAGGAAGAAAAAAAGGTATAAACCTACACAAACGAAGAAAATGGAAGAGATGATAATAGCACACAAGAGAGCTTGAAAAAATTTGGGAGATAAAATGTAGATGGATGAGAGGTATTTGACAACACCTGACACGACTACCTAGTCTATGGACTTCTCTGTTTGTACCATATCCAGAAACCTGATTTATTACAGACTTTAAAAAAAATTAACACTTTCAACTCTTGGTATGACATCTAGGTTAATGATGTTTGGACATTGGGGTAGAAGAAGATTTTTTTTATATTAGACACAGAAAAGCTTGACTCTAAAAGAAAAGTTTGATAAAAATTTACTATATTGAAATTAAGAACTTGTGGTCATAAAAGATACATTGAAGAATTAAAAAAGATAAGCTACAACCTGGGAGAATACTCTTGCAATACCTACAACGTAATAAGGATTAGTATTATGACTACACAACTTTGATAAATTAATTTTAAAAAGCACAGAGAATCCCGTAAGACCCGCATAGAAATTTTGCAGAAGAGGAAACAGGATGTCTAATAAACACAATGAAATAGCATATTATATCCATTGAATTAACAAAAGTTTAAAAGAAATTGGCAATATCAAGTGTTAGAAAACTTATGGATCCACAGGATCTCTGAGACATTGCCGGTAGGCATGGAACTTGTTGCAACCATTTTGGAAATCAGATGGGCATTATCGTCTAAATGTGAGCAATCATGCATTTTCCTAGCCATTCCACTCTTAGGTATACACCAAAGAGAAATTCTTGCACACTGACAGGAAGAGACGCGTACAAGCACATTTATAAGCAGCGTTGTTTACAAGAGCGAAACCTCTGGAACAACCCAATGCCCATCATCAGAAAAGTGGCGGAAGAAACCGGTTATATTCACACAGTGGAATATGATATAGCAGTCGAAATCACAGACCGGCAAAAAGAAAAATGGGGCAATTTTAAATTCAGGACAAACAACATCATTTCTCAAGTAATCATAGATTAGCATATGGCTCAGTATGAATAATATATGAGCTTAATAAAGTCAACATTGAATAGTTATGTGACCTCAAATTGTGAAATGGCCACGAAGAGAACAGGGTTTGGAATATACTAGTATAGATGTATCTGTGAGGGGGCAATAAAAGAGAGTTAAGTCCCACATTCCCACAGTAGGTGGTCAAAAGATGGTTATTTAAAAGCAATCACTAAGAAGACAAGCATTTGACTTAGAGATATGCAGGTAAATACCAGAAAAACAAAGAGCTAAAAAGTTTCTGGAGAGTGGGACAAGGATAGAGAGGGCTGTTACTTTTATTTCATGTTATTATATGCCTTGCAGTTTTCATTGATTCTATTTCACTTTCACAGCCATATATATATGTATGCATGTGTATGCATGTATATATCTATATCTATCTATTGAACTAACTTTCATTGAAAAAAAACAAGAATCTCCCATTTGGACCCGATAGATCTGACATTGCTGAGCAGAGAAATGGAGTTTCTAGAAGAAAACTTCTTGGCATTTTGGGGAACATTAGAGAGCAGTAGCAGAAATCTATTAAAACTTATGGTCCAATCCCCTCATTTTACGAAAATGAAACTGAGGCATGATAAAACCAAGTCTCAAAATTAGAAGCTCAACTAAGACTAATCCTCAGGTCTCCAGGTGCCCAGGCCTGAGCTCTCCCTGCCGCATCCCACTGTGGGGGGAACAGGTGCCTCCGCAGCAAAGGGAAAGGCTGACCCCGCAGCTCTGGAAAGGCACGTGAAAAGCGTGGGAATGAGGAAGAGGTGCCTCAGCGCTGCACGGCCAAACTGCAGCTCCTGCCTCGACGGGCTAACTCACCTGCAGTGGCCCTAAACACGCATATATGTGAGCATGTGTGTGCTTTCTGATTCTTGCTGATTTACTAGTAGATGAGTCTAAGGATCAGACTGAAGTACAAGGCGTAATGAGAGCCACCAGAGAGATATAAATAGATATGAAGGTGTCTAATTCCAGGCTTCAGATGAAGGACAGAGTGAAAATCTATTGGCTGAATGAGTGTGTAACTGCCATCATGTGTCTCCCACACCTGGCCTAACATGGTGAAATGATCTAGTATTTATACGGGGAGTATTTACTCTTAGCGAGCCCAAAGGAAGACGCAGGCATTCCAACCAGAAACAGCCATCTGAGGAGGCGTCAAGAGAACACTGATGGGTCTTCAGTTACTACCACCTTTATTATACCAAAACTCCGTGTGTTTTAACCACTTGGAATATCTATACTCATAACAGTTAATTTTTGAGATTGTCTATGTCCTCACGTAGCAAAGTGTCACCGATGGATGGGCAGTCTGGACATCAGCTGGGAGCTTGTTAGAAATACAGCATCTTGAGCCCCACTCAGGCCTAGTGACTCAGAATCAGCACCAGCATTTTAACAAAATCCCCAGGGTTTTCACATGCACATTACAGTTTGAGAAGTTCTGGCTGATAGCCTTATTTTCCAGGTAAAATTATAATTTTAATTGGAGTTGGAAGCTATGCAAATAATCAAAGATATCCTGAAATAGTGATAAATAAGCAATGATATCTTGAAATAAATTAAGATAAACAAAAACTGCCTGGCCCGGCTGGTGTGGTTCAGTGGTTGGGTGTCGACCTATGAATCAGGAGGTCATGCTTCGAATCCTGATAGGGGCACATACCCAGGTTACAGGCTCGATCCCCAGTGTGGGGCATGCAGGAGGCAGCCAATCAATGATTCTCTCTCATCACTGATGTTTCTGACTCTCCCTCTCCCTTCCTCTCTGAAATCAATTAAAAAAAATAAAAAATATATATATATATAAAAGAAAAACCGCCTGGAGGACAAGCTAAGCTCTGTAATAAACATCAAATGCTCAAAGTGGGAACTGTATTTCTCAGCTACAGTATTCACTACAATCAAATGGAAGAGGGGAGCAATGCTGGGTGCTTTGGGACTGCTTAATGGGAAATCTGGTGATCTGCCATGCTTCTCGAAGCATCAGCCAGCTTTGGAGTGTGCCTTGATTCCCCCATCACAGTGCAAAAACAGCACTGTGTCTTGAAAAACATGAAATATAGAAATCTGACCTCAGGTGGCTTGGAAAACTGGCCAAAAAAGCCTCAAAACTAAACCTCAGTAAACAAACCCAACAAATGGGAGGAGTCTGTCCAGAATCCAAATAAAGTTGATATTATTATGAAAAAAAAATACTCAAGGACTTAAAGGATATCTTTTATTAGACAAGTGGTCAGATGACAAAACCCATTAGGTACACATATCAGAGAATCAATGCGAAGGAACACTCACCGAGAGGAAAGGCTTGGCTTCCCACTTTTGCTGCAGCTGGTATAAATTCCTGGGCCATCATCAAAGAAGCTCCCGAGTGCCAACTTCTGTCGGATAGATTCTCTCTCATTTTTCTGTGCCTAAAATTTCAGGAAAATAAAAAATGCCGATAAGCGGGCAGATACATCACAACCATAGGCGGTCTAACTGCTAAGTTTCTTAGAACGGTAACATTAGATGAAAAAATAAATACACAGGCCACAGCCAAGAGCATTTGAATTATTAAGAGCTGGAATTAAACCAGCCTCTCCTGGTTCCACCCCTGTGAGCAATTTCAGTTCTTTGGAGCCTTTCCGATCGTTAGTCTAGGGCAGTGGTCGGCAAACTGCGGCTCATGAGCCACATGCGGCTCTTTGGCCCCTTGAGTGTGGCTCTTCCACAAAATACCACGGCCTGGGTGAGTCTATTTTGAAGAAGTGGCGTTAAAAGAAGCTTAAGTTTAAAAAATTTGGCTCTCAAAAGAAATTTCAATCGTTGTACTGTTGATATTTGGCTCTGCTGACTAATGAGTTTGCCGACCACTGGTTTAGGGAATCACCATTGTGGTGCTAAAGATCTTCACCAGCATTGAGCTAGGTTTCTGGGAGCTGTAATCTTTCTCCTTACCTGCTAGATTCAACAGAGTAATGCTGTGGAGAGCAAGCACTTCCTCCTAAATCAAATTGCTTTTATCCCAAATGGGGCCTCTCCTTGATTCCTGTCTTCTCTCTCTTCCTTTGATCATCCCTTCAGCCCACTTTCTCTATGGCAAGAACATTCATTCATTCATTCATTCAACCACGATGCACTGAACCTCTATGAGATGGGGCTGCCCACACTATGGTGCGGGGACAGGGCCCTGGACGGATGGACACAGCTTCTGCTGCCACCACGCTCTATCTCGCTTCTGTTCAAGACTCATCCTGATCTCACCAGGCTCAGAATATGAGATGCCCTAACATACTGTGTGGAAGAGCTGGAGAATTCTAATTGAACCCATCTGGTTCATATTTTGAAGGGAAGTCAGGCCGGTGTGCACAGGAAAGGATCTGGCAAACGGCACTATGGAGATAATTTGGGTATGTTTACAACACTTGGCTTCCCATAAAATTCCCATAAAAACTCACCATGCTGAACTTTTAAACCCTTTAAACAACAGGAGAGAAGATTAGGAATGATTTCCTTAGTTAAAAATAAAACAACTACGAAAACGAACATCATGAGTTAGAAATCCTGAAGAGAACGAGGCCCTGGTTTTGTTTTGTGGGATGATGAAGGCTGTGAGCAGCATCACTGTACGTTCTGAGCAGGGAGGTAAGACTATGCTGAGCAAACTAGGTTACAAAACCCAGCTCAGGTGCCTGGGTGTGGCTACAGAAGGTACAGTGGCCCCTTGATCCTTCCAGTAGGAGGTTCTGAAGCCACGTCGGCTGCCACCAGAGTCCAGAAGTTAACAGTGAAAGGTCTGAGCCATCATCTGAGCGTCACTGTGATGAAACGCACACCTGTTGGAAGGATGGGCTGAAATGGCTTCATTTCACCCCCAAGTGGAGGGCAGTGCACTCTAGGTCAAGGCTGCTCTAACATGGTAGAAATTCTTTACACGCAGCTGTTTACATTCTAATTAAAATAAAAGTTCCACTTTTATTTTGTAAGCTGCATTTGAAGAGCTCCACAGCCACAGGTGGACAGCACAGAATAAATATATGTCAGAGCAATACCGCTAAGCCAGTGTTCCCAACAGGCTGCGTCAGAATTTCCTGTAGAGACTTTAGACATTCCCACTGCTTCTCAGCCTTTTGGCTAAGATCATGTGTAAAATATACATTCCCTCGGCTTTAGGACCAGATATTTTGTTTCAATAGATTTGAGAACTTCTAATTCAAGGAAAGCTCATCTCTATTCTCCTTTCCTCTAACATTTTTAAGTCCTTGGACACTATAAGCATTCTTTCAACTGTCATAGTTATCGATGACATCTCTATCTATCTATTCATCCATCCCCCATTTTGGCATATACTAAGGGAAGTGCGTCATACTAGTAGATACTGTGTGTGTGTGTGTGTGTGTGTGTGTGTGTGTGTGTGTGTGTGTGTGAGAGAGAGAGAGAGAGAGAGAGAGAGAGAGAGAGAGAGAGAGAAAGAGATCTTACCATGTATAAGAGATATATATATATATGGACTTTGCCCACACCGGACTCACAACTCCTAAAACTCTTGCAATTTCCTAAGTGATGAGGACACAGGTGTCTATTGTTATGTGAATGAGGTGACTTTTGGAAAGTACCTAAGATGGAGGCTGGTTGTCAGGAGAACTCACCACGTGACTAGAGTGTTGGAACTTTCAGTCTCTGCCCCTCTCCCCACCTTTGGGATGGGGTTTGAATAACTTCTGGGTTAGTGAACACATGAGGATATGGGGAGAGTGGGGCACCTGGAGAGGGCATTGAAGCTCTGTGCCCCTTCCCATATACCTTGCCCTATGTCTCTCTTCATCTGGCTGTTCCTGAGTCATATCCTTTTCTAGTAAACCAGTGTTCTAGTAAGTGACAGGATCCTCTGAGTCCTGTGAGCCATTCTAGAAAATTAATTGAACCCAAAGAGGGGGTTGTGGGAATCTTTGATTTATAACCAATCAGTCAATGCCTGGACTTGCAACTGGCATCTCAAGTGTGTGTTTGTCAGGGGCAGGAGGTGGGGGGTGGGGAATCTTATGGGACTGAACCCTCTGGGCTGACAGCGTCATAATTTAGTTGAATTCTTGGGCACCCTGCTGGTGTCCAGAATCTTTTGTTGGTGTGGGTGTGCAGGGAATTCCCCCACGTTGGAATTGGGTCTGGGAACCCTAATTTAGTGTATAATACAGCCACAAAGCAAAAGACTACTTTTACACAGTTCCAGCTGTGATACCGATTTCATGTGGTTTATTGGGCTAGCACAGCACTGAGCTCTGAGAAAACAGCCATGAGGTTGTAAGGGAAGCCAGAATGCCTTTAATTTCATAAATACTTGTGAGTGCACTGCTGGGAACCTTAACTAAAGAAACACGCCCTTCCAAAAAAGCAGGGCTGGAACTGGTGATGGCCCTGCCAAAATAGAACCCTATCAATCTTTATTTAAAATAAATTCATTTCAAAATCCCCAAATCTGCCATGCAGATTGAATGTAGTCAGTGAAGCTGTTTCTTAATCCATACAATAGACAAAAGAGAGTCTCACTCCATGTCCTCTAATCAGAAAACTGTTGAATGGAACTGAGCACCCAAATATAAAAACAGTAGATAACCACAGGTCCTTAATGTCTTATGCTCAACAACCCGCTGGTGTCCAACATTAGCCTGGGGTCTGGAAGAGGTTTATCTGAAGAAGACACCTATCCCAGGTGTGAATGTGTGAACATGCCCTAGATTCCATGTCTGCCTTTTCTGATCTACTTGACCTATAGATGTAGGAGAAGGCCTTAAAAAAAGAATTCTATTTACACGGATTACAATTCTCTCTACCCAAATACTTCATTAACAGTGTGAAGAGGACTGTTCTATAATACACAATCTTTCCCCCTTCTCTCTCTCTGGATCCAACAAATCAAGAAAAGCATTAAGAATATACACTGAGTGGCCAGATTATTATGATCTCTGAACACATAATAATCTGGCCACTCAGTGTATATCCTATATAATAAAAAGCTAATATGCAAATTGTCCCCTCGACCGGCAGTTTGACCAGCAGGCAGGCCAGCCAACCGCCCATGTCCTCTCCCCCTGGTCAGGCTGGCCGGACCCCACCCATGCACAAATTCATGCACCGGGCCTCTAATATATATATATATATACACACACACACACACACACACACACACACACACACACACACATATACATATATATATATACTGAGTGGCCAGATTATTATGCGTTCAGAGATCATAATAATTTGGCCACTCAGTGTAAATGTCACCCACAATCCCACCACTTAGACACAGACCACTGCTAACATTTCAGTATACTTCTCTGTAGCTTTTAAATCTTATGTGTGCATTTTTTTCTTCATAAAAATGGAGTTTATATTGTTTGTTGTATTTTGAGAATTTCCCTCATTTCATTTAAAAAATTCTTTAAAAACAATTTTAAGGGCTGTCAATTGCTCTACCCTATGTTAGCCATTTAGGCTACATCCAATTAAAAGCAACATAAGTTAGCATTTTTACATAAACCCCTGCCCACATGTCGGATTATTCCCTCAGGATAAATTCCTGGAAGTGGAATTACCAGATCAGCTCAGTGTGAACATTTGTTGAGGCTCTTGACACATTCTGCCACATGGCTCCACAGAAAGCTGCTCCAACTTACATGCCCACGAGCCTCGCAAAAGGGTACAGCTTTCTCCTACATCCTGGCTAACACTGAAGATTTTCACTTAACAAACTGCTGTCACTTTAAATTTGATAGGCCAAAGGCATTCTTTTTATTTTAATTTCTTTACCAGTGAGATTAAATATTTAAATATTTTTCGTTACTGTACTTGCTTCCCTCTAAATTTATTTACTCCTAGCTTTGCTTATCTACACTAATAAAAGAGAAAAATGCTAACTGACCGTACCTTTGCTACGCCCACAGCCAATCAGAGTGAGTATGCAAATTAACACAACAAAGATGGTGGTAATTTGCATACGCTAGGGAGGGAGGAGTGAAGACTGAAGACAGCATAGAAGGAAGAGGGAGGGAAAACGGAAAGCACGGCGGCTGCCAGAGGGAAAGCCCGGGCGGGGCAGGCGGCGGCGGCTGCTTGCAGGAATCTTCCTGCAACAGGCCCCTAGTTTTTCTATAAAGGTCTGAGAGTTTTGACATTTCTTATGAAGGGTCTTAGTCCTTTAGAATTGTAAGTCTAACTACTCTGTAGTTTAAGTCTAGAGCTTGCTTCCTCTGTCCTGTCTTTGATGGCTTTGTGCTTGCACAGCCCTTCCCAGTCCAGAGGTAAAGGATCTCACCTGACATTGGAGGATTAAATGAGAGAATTTACGTAAACTCTTTAGCAGCTGTCCTCACCTGGTCCATGCTCATGTAAATCTACCATAAATGGTGGCTGTTGTGGCTAATCCTCCAACAATTCCTGCTTTGAAGGTGAGGAAACGAGGGTGATGGAAGGTTACCCACTGATATCGAGGAGCTAGGACTCCAGCCCATCCTCCCAGCGCTAGGTCTTTCTGCTCCTTCACACTGATGAGTAAGGTGTCCAGGTGGACACTATGCTGGGGACACAATGTGAGAATTAAAAGAGCTAGAGATCCACGGCTTTCCTGAGATGGATGTGATGCTTTCTCAGGGAAGGAGAAAGCCTTAGGCTGCCAAGCATATACCAAGGCCTAATTACAACCACAGATATTTACAACGCCAACACCCTCTCATCAGAGCCAGTCTCCTTGACACCACCGCTCACTCTTCCTTTGGGAACAAACGTGATTCCCAATGTTTCAAGTAATTATGATGCAACTGACTAGCAAATACTTTTTCTCTTAAAATTCACCAACCGGAACCCAATTTCCTTTTGGTTGCCCATATGTGTAAAGTGAGTGTGTGTGTGTGTGTGTGGGGGGGGGGGTGGTGGTGGTGGTTCAAAGCCCTTTTGTTTTCCAAGGATTTAGACCTGCAGGGCAATTATGTCCTCCAACCCCCTCCCCACAAAGCCCAAAGCTACCCCAGGATGAGGAGTAGCGAAGTGTACAGGAACGGGAGGGGCTAACTCAAAACTACAGTTTGTGTGTATGACAAGGGGAGCCCCCATCCACTCCTAAAATGGCCTTGGGAAATACCCACATAAAACAAAAGTGAAACATCTAAAACTGATATTGCCAGCAAAAGCACGAGGGCAACTGAGCATAGTGGTTCATCACTAGGAGACAGAAAAGCTATTCAAGACCAAGATGAGAGCAACAATGTGCTTGGAAAGGCAGTTTTTGTCTTCAGCTGTCGCCGAATTCCCTCTGCCACCCCCTGTGCCCAGGCAGATAAGGCTCACAATGGTTTTCGGGGGTGCCCTGTGAGCCACTATCTCAGAACAGACTGGGGAGCACGTTCAGACCCCCGCACGGTGCTCAGCCTTCCCCAAGGCATCATTCTTCTGCGGTGATTCCCCCGAACTTGACAAGAACAAAGAGAGGTATTTGGTTCTGCCTGGGTAGATATCGTCCGTCCCCACATCTAGTACGTCCCCAAGTCCCTCCCATCCTTTCTTCAGGATGTGGCGTGTACCGTCCCTTCCACACGGATGCTCCTCCCAAGTCCCCTCCTCCGGTCCTGCCTTCATCCCTCTGGCCCAGGCCACCTCACCAGCGGCATCCTTCGGCGCTGGCCTCGGGGCGGGGCCACCTAGGCTTTCACATGCTCATCTGCACAGACATTTACAGGCGGGATATTGAGTATCTTCTGCATTCTAAATCTTATTTAATGGACAAACTGTATTTTTGTGGGGACAGCTGCAGGGCCGCTGGGGTTCTCAGGAACACACTTCAGGAACTAACAGCCTAAACCTAAACTAAAGCCAGCTGGTGCTCAGGAACTGCAAACAGCTGCTTCCTTCTGGCTCCTTGTGCAGATGATGAAGTCCGCGTAGCCGGAAAGGGCCTATCTGACCAGGAGGAAGGAGGTCCTTAAACTCCCCAAAGGAGGGAGATGTGCGAAGAGGATTGGTCTAGAGCAGTGGTTCTCAACCTTTCTAATGCCGCGACCCTTTAATACAGTTTCTCATGTTGTGGTGACCCCCATCCATAAAATTATTTTTGTTGCTACTTCATAATTGTAATTTTGCTACTGTTATGAATCGTAATGCAAATATCTGTGTTTTCTGATGGTCTTAGGCTCTATAGCAGCGGTTCTCAACCTGTGGGTCACGACCCACAGGTTGAGAACCGCTAGCAGGGTCGCCTAATACCATCAAAAAACACAGATATTTAAGACCTAAGACCCATAGGTTGAGAACCGCTAGCAGGGTCGCCTAAGACCATCGGAAAACACAGATATTTACATTACGATTCATAACAGTAGCAAAATTACAGTTATGAAGTAGCAACGAAAATAATTTTATGGTTGGAGGTCACCACACATGAGGAACTGCATTAAAGGGTCGCGGCATTAGAAAGGTTGAGAACCACTGATCTAGAGAATCATTGGGGGACCCAGTTGATGCAAATGGCACAGGGGTGCTGCGGGACTAAAGGCGGGTGAAAGCTTTGGAGCCACAACACTCCCGCACGGGCTTCGGTTGTGGGAAAGGGGAGAGGTGTGCAGGAACAGTTTCCCCCAGATGCCCCGTCTTCCATCCTTTCCCTGGATCAATCTTCCCCTCCTCTCCAGCTCCATGTGTTTCTTACTTTTACTGGTTATTGGGTGTGCTTGCTCTATAATGCTGACAGTACTCAATTCACTGCTGACCCTGGAAGATACCACCTCTAGCATCCTCCTTTCTGCATTGCATAACTTACCTGGTCAGTGCTTCTCACACATCACGGTGCATATGAATGACCAGGGCAACACTTTCCACCAAGGGGAAAAGGAAAACAATGCGCCATTGAGGAAAATCTTCCTCAGGACTGGGCTGCATTGTGCCAGAAGCTGATGAATACCCTGGTCACCCACAGCCCACCAAGGAACCCAGGACGCCAGGGGGTGGCTGTGACACAGGCGTGCCAAGTGGAGAACTGCACAGGTGGCCCTCTGTCTGTCACACGCCTTATACCAGTAGTTCTCCAACTTGGTTATGCATGAGAATCACTGGAGGGCTTGTACAAACAGACTATTTTTCTGATTCAGGAGATCTGGGCTGGGGCTGAGAGAGTGCATTTCAAACAAGTTCCCAGATGCTGCTCATGCTGCTAGTCCAGACACTTTGAGAACCACGGCTTCCACCAATGGAACAGATCAAGCAGCTGGATGAAACAGAGTTGGTTCTTCTTTATCTGGGCACGAATCTGTTCCATGTGGAATGGCCAGACTCTGCATCCAGGTGGATTTCATTTGTGGCCGTCTGGCCCCTGCCAAGGCCTTGCCAGGATGCCTGTTTTGAAGCAATTAATGATCCCCTGGCTTCAGTGCAATAATCCATTGCCTCGTGATATCTGGCATCACCGCCATTAGCAGCATCCGCCGGGAATGCACTGGGACTCTATTCTGGAGCCCCCTGTCGAGGAGTGCTCTTCCTTCAGAAAGATGACAGTCACTCTTCTCCCCACAGCTTGGTAAGAAGGGCGGCTTTCCTCTAACATTTAGGGGCAGCACTGCAGTGGGGAGTCCTTTGTAACATTAGGAACCAGAAGTACACAACTTATTTGTTCATTAGGCAGATTTTCTTTAAAATAGAAACTAAAAAAACACACAAACAAACACCCAACTATACTGGTGGTATTTTCTAATTATTTTCTCTCTGAAACAACCATGGGTTTTGTGACACGATCAAAATATAAAAAGAACATTTTGTAAGAAAATACGTCTTACGTCTTTGAATGGCACATGCATAATTATTTGCACTGTGTGGGTTATGTCAAGTTCTTGTGTCTTATTTTATCCCCGGGAAGATTTTGATGACTAGTGGGAACACAAGTTGAATAACCTAGGATCTTCATGAGAATCACTGGAGGAAGGACTCTAGGACACGCTTTACTTGAGAACAGGCAGGCAACAATAGTGCTGGGATGCCAGTGCAGAGAACGGAGACGTTTGCAATTACGTGTTAGCCCCGAGGACGGTTTTGCCTATTGACTGCATGGCTTGTCCCCACGCTACAGGGTCGGTATAAACAGGGGCAGGCAGATAGAAGTGCTGTTGTACAGACTCCCTAAGACCTGAATACTCTAATTGTTAAGGACCAGAGCAAAGGGACCTAACAAACATCTAATCTAGGGCTGAAGTTTCAGGAGCCACTCACTGACTGAATGGGAACTTTGGTGAAGGTATCGGAGCCCAAGGCGCAGTCCACAAAGTTGACTACTGTAGTGCAAGTGTTTCCACGTTCAGTCCTAGGGGGCCGCCGCCGAAAACTCAAGTTTTCCTCCCTCGTGAGCAGCGTGTCCCAAACATGAGCTGCTGGGAGCATCCTGGGCTCTTTCTGGTCCTCAGATGACCGAGGCTACTTTTTCCCACAGCACACTGTTATCTGGGAGCTCTATTTTTAACAGGTGCATTTCAGAGGCCTGCAAACCCATCGCAGGCATTCAGTGTCACTGTCAGAACACAACAGTGTGAAACACCTACTGGATGGTTATGAAACAGCCAGACCTCGATCACTGCCAGGAAGCCAGTGTCCCCAATTTCCCACCTCACGGTGGACTCAGGATCTGGGAGAGCCAGACACAGGCACGTGACCAGGAAGGAGAGGAGGCCAGGGCAGGGAAACTGGGGTCAAGAAAACCCAAGTTCATATCTTGACTCTGACACCTCCTAGTGCAGGTTACAGAAACTCTTTAAGCCCCCGTTTCTTTTTCTGAAAAAAGAGATAATACTACTATCTTTTAGGTTGTGTCAAGGATCAAATGATATGCTATGTAGAAAGTAGTTGGCATGGTGCCTGGCCCAGAGAGAAACTTCTTAAATGATAGGTGTGAATATTAAAGGGAGAGATGAACAGACTGCCATACCCCGATGTGGGGTTAGGGGGACGAAAAGAGATAAACCAAAGAACTTATATACTTATACGCACAGCCCATGGATACAGGCAATAAGGTAGTAAAGACCTGGTGGGGGGAGCGGGGGAGTAGGGGCTGGGAGGAGGCAGTAAAAGGGGGGAAAATGGGAGACATCTGTAATACCATCAGCAAATATATATATATTTAAAGAAGGGAATAGAGAGAGCCAGAATTAACCAGGACAGACAAATCCATAAAGACAGCAAACAGCCTTAGCCGGTTGGCTAAGTGGGTAGAACGAACGTCGGCCTACAGACTGAAGGGTTCCAGGTTCGATTTCGGTCAAGGGCATATGCCCAGATTGTGGGCTCAATCCCGAGTAGTGGGAGTACAGGAGGCAGCTGATCAATGATTCTCTCTCATCATTGATGTTTCTCTCCCTCTCCCTGCCTCTCTAAAATAAATAAATTAAAATAAAAAGACCTCAAACAGATTAATGTCTGGGGAGGAAAGAATTGGGAGCAATTGCAGATGGATACAGTGTTTCTTTGGGGTGATGAAAATATTCTGGAATTAGACAATAGTGGTTTGCATAACCTTATAAATATATTAAAACCCATCAAAATTTGAAATGGTATGTGAGTTGTGTCTCATATATTAGGGTATATAAATTATATCTCAATTGAAAAATAAACCATACACATTTTTTTTTTGTTACGTGTGTGGTTTATTACTTTTATTGAGCTATAATTCACACACCACATGCCCAGAAACCTAGTTACTTGATACAACCGTCCCCTGACTATGCTGGTGAACCAGGGTGATATCCGGGGAAGATCCCTGAAGTAGGAGCCGAGGCCTCATCTTTACATCATCTAAGACCCTCCAGGCCCGTTCCTCCCTGCAAAGGAAGGGAGACCCTGGCTCAGAGAGCGGGAGCGATTGTCCCCAGGTGGCGAGGTGGGCCCAGGCTCCGGGTTCAGTAACTGAGCAGTCCTTCCAGCGCAATCAGCCCTCACAGACAGGAAGACGGGAGGGTTAATGGAGGTCGACGGCTGCTTTTCCTCAGTAATTGAGTGGGGAGGGCAGAGCTCTTGTCTGGAATGGCAGCTGGCATTCTGTGTTCCTGTTTATTGCAGTTTATCTCCAGCAGTCATTCCCATTCACCTTTTAAAAAAACATGAGGCGCAGCTGTGGCTTCACTTTAAATATTGTTCCTTCCAGCCTTTTAATGTTTTCACGGGCTCCTCCCTAATCTTTCACTGTAATTGGATGCACAGCACCTCGGAGGAACAAAGCGAGGCGAGCAGGCCTCCCCGTCCTGTCCTCGACTGCACAGGCCTGTCCCCCCCGCGTGCTCCCCCCCCCCCCCCGGCTCCTCTCTGGGAGGGGCAACCTGCGGACAGAGGCAGGACGGCTTCCCTGGGTCTGCTCTGCTCCCGGACACAGTGGGAGCCTCCCAGCCTTCTGCCGTCTATGTTACGTTTTCCCGATTTCCTCTCTCCATCAGTGTAACTTGGATCTTCCCAGGCTCTGAGAGGACACAAGCTGCGTGTTTTTCGGTCCACACTAGCTATCTGAACACCCAGGCAGCATCATCCATATCACAGAGTCCTGGAACCCCAACACCTCTCACCGCCCACCCCCCTCCCCTCCCACCCGAGCCCCTTGAGGGAAAGCCCATTCTCCCTTCTGCGATCCTGGCCTTAGATGTGCCCGTGCTTGCTCCTAAAGACAGTCAGCTGTGTGGGCTCTACCAGAGGGTCGGGGGGCGATGACACTGAACATACACACCCTGGATTCTGCCAAGGTGCAGGCCTTCCTTCCTAAATACCGAGATCTGTGTCCTGTTGAGGACAGCTTCACCGCTACTGAGCAAACCAGAGATCCTAATGAGACATCTTGCTTACCGCCGGGGCCTTCCCCAAGGAAAGGGCCAGATGCCTGCTCTCTTCCTTCCCCCGCCTGGGCGGAATCTAATTTTAGTTATCGGAAAGTGACCTTTCCCCCAAGGCTGTTTGCCTGACTTTATTACAATCTTGTAAAATAATCCCTGTACCCATGTGGTATTTATTAGTGCAACTGGTATAGGAAGTTCTGTCGTATCTACCAGTAGGCAGGGGTATATCCATTTTCCAACTGTTTTTGACAACTGACCTCAAAGTCACAGGAGGGGAAAGAGAAATTATTAAAACTTTAATTTATATTTAAACATTTATTTAAAAATATCTATTGGTATATGTTTTATATGTACGTAATATATTTTTACAATGATATGTGCATGTAACTTATGAATAAAATATATGTATATTATAGGCATGGGCTCAAAAACATTTTACTGATGGGTACAAGGTCAAAAAAGCCTGCAGACCCCTGCTTTATGGCACCTAATTTAATTTTCTACTTAGTCAACCAAACAGCAAAAACAAAACATTTGGGGGGGAAAACTTAGAAAAAGAAGATTCCATTTAGGAAAAGTGATTTTTATACTATCTAATTCTTTTCCTGCTCTTTGTACTTTAAAGAAAACATATGTTGCCGTGTTTTGCTAGACATTCTTAATGAAATTAAGACTAGTATTTTTTTTTTAGCATAATGAAGCCTTCATAGTAAACATAATATGCATAAATTTGAAAGCATTTGCCTGAGCAAGGCAGTTAGAAAGCTGAACCGTCAAGAGAACAACTCTCATGTTAGGGTCCAGAACAGCATCGCCTGACCTCTGGCATCCTCCTCATCGAGGGGTTTCATCTAGGGGTGCTTCGTACTTGACCTATCAGACACCAGGTCTCCTGAAAGCTCATGTGGCACCCCGCTGCCTCAGTGAGATAATGGGCTTCACACTGCAACTCTGTCTTGTTGTTGTTGATGTTTCAAAGCGACTGGAGCCTTTCAAGCTTGTGGCTTTAGTCCGTGCTGTATCAGGTTGCCTCATATCACCGCTCACTCATCCCAGGCATCTGGGCTCTCAGGTTCTGAGGAGCATGAAACTACAGGGGCCATTATTTTATTGTTATTGCGTGAGCAATGGCATGTTTCTCATTTTTCCCTAAATGCAAACTGACCTACACTTTTCTATCTGAGACGATTTAACAAAGAAAACCGAGAGCCGTCTTTTGGCCCTGAACGTAAGAGGCAGGGTGAGAGGCGTGCACTTGCTCTCCTGGGCTGGGTAAGTGACCGACTCTGATTGCTCAGTGTCCCCAGCGTCTGCCGTGCACCCACTTCCGGCAGGAGGGGACAGCTGAGAGGTGTTGGGGTTCCAGGACTCTGTGCACTTACCACCTCGGGCACTCATTCCCTCCTTGGGGATCGCAAGGGACAAAACACACGCAGGGCAACATGGCAGGCCATTTAAATCTCACATATTTACATTTCAGCTTCTGAAGGAAGAGCATACATTACTCTGGGCTGCTCCAAGAGATAAAGCATATGCTCAAAACAGCGCCTATTCTCACACACAATTATGCATATAAGATGCAGACTGCCATATTTTGCATTATTATCAAGACAGAAGCTTCTTTCTGTATCTCACTCTGGGGAAAAAAGTTTGTGACATACTTGATCAAATCAGAAGTTTAGCAGCAAGTCTTCCTGTGTTAGTTCCATGATGGGAGGGCCCTTCTTTTTCATCCTGTGCTGGGCCGTGACCTACATCTGACTTAGGGAAAATAATAAGGGAGAAGGACGGAGCATGCGTTTAGCCCTCTGTGGACGGACAAGCACACACTTGTAGTTCAATTTCATGACCTCACCCATATAACTAAAGCTATTTTTACTTGGGCCTCTTATTACCAGACAATTACCATATAAAACATTCCAAAAATATATTCACTGGCTTTCAAAAGAAAAGGCAGGCAAAGAATTAGTAGATACCGTATCAAATTTTTAAAACCCCACACCTTCTCTTAGTAAAACTTAATATTTTTTTTAAAAAGTCAAAATTAGAAAGATGGGTTAAACATTCTAGTAATTTTTAATTGCAGGCGAATTTTTAACATGTCAGTAATTTTAAAAATTCTTCCTTTATATAAAAAGCCTGCCTAGCAACTAAATGTATAATATAATTTTTTTCAACTTCAGAATAACAACATGTGTATTCCAGTTACTGCTTAAATATATTAATGAATACAAGCTGGGAAAAACAGAAAGGAGAGCTTTCCCAACTTAATGTATTCAATTCTGTGCATTTCAGCTTTCCTGAATATATTATGGCAATGGCCACTGACTATGGAATTTGGCCACTTCTCAAGGGTGATCTTTCTCCCAGTGAGAAAAATGGTCCAATTGTTCACAAACAAAAGAACTCCCCCCCCCCCCGCCTTACCTTTTTATAATTCCCCTCCATATCCAATGGGGATTCTTGACTGATGATGTCATCCATTCCATCACTGTCCAAATTCATCCTTTGACTCTTTAGAATTTTACTTGAGAAAGAACCTCTCCTGAATTCTGATAGGCTGATGTGCCAATTGCTCAGGACCCTGCTCCCTGCTCATGCTGACGTGGAGAGCCAGCTAGGAGTCTGTGCCCGGCTGTGCGTGTCCTTGTCCTGCTCTGTCTCGGAGACACCGCCCGCCTGGCCCTGGTCTGCCCTGTGTGCTGGCACCGGGGCAGCTGCCGCTTTCTGAGGCTCACTCTGCACTGACGCTCGGCCGGTGGGAAGCCCAGCCTTCCCACCATCTGCCGTCGCCTTCCCCTGGATGATCCCGCCTGGATCCCTCTCCACAGCACCTTCCCTGTTCCCAACCCAGGAAAAGCCGATTCCACTCCCCAGCTGCCCAGGTCAGGGCTGACTGTGGCTAGGGGCTCTGGGAGGAAACCAGCAACCTTATTCTGAACCCGGGGCAGAGTGGATGAGATAAAAATAGATGCAAACAACCCAGCCTCGCAGACTTCACCAGCGAGTTAAAAGCTGGGTATCCCATGACAGAATGAAAAGAGTATAATTTAAAGGCTAACCTGTAGGACAGATGTTTGCTCTTTCTTTTTTCTTTTCCCCACAACCAATCATTTCTTAGCATCAGATGTAAATGTCTCATCTTGTGGTGGAAGCCCCAGCACAAAGATGAAACTTACTTCCAACCCACAGAAGGACCCCTCCGCCTGAAGATCGGCGCTTTGCTCTGTTAATAGTCAAGAGAAAAAGATCCATCAGCTTTTCTTTAAGATTCAGCCGGTGGCGGCCTTTTTCACAAAAGAGATGGTTCCTTTCTGTTGCTCTCCTCACCCTTTTCCCAGGGCTTTTGGTTTTGTTTACTGGCTTTACATACAGAGAAGGAAAAGACCCACAGCTGGAGGATGTTTGGGTGCAAGAGGCAGACAAACAACACACAAACACACTCTCATCACTGCTGAATGACTAGCACCAGAGACTGAAAAATATACCCACTGCTCATTAAAAAAAAAAAAAAAAATGTTACTGTTTGCAGAAGTGGGCCAAAGAGCTCCAAGGGCAAGCTCCGTCGAACACCATCTCCTCCTCTGACAAGTGTAGACAGAAATCAGCAGAGGTACTAGTTAATACCTTTTCCAATATGAATTCTTGACCAAGTTCAAAGCTGTGAAGAACACTCTAACCAACCAAAAAATGCCATAAGGTAGTCTTTTGGCATCTGATCCTCTGCTGAAATGCTGGAATTCTGTTGTCTATTTCCACAATTTTTTAAAAATTCCATTTGCTCAAGACTGGTGGCATGAATGTGTCTCAATGTAGTTGAGTGTAGCACAACTTTTGCAAAGCAAATAGCTTCCTCTGCAGCCCCTGACCCAAATCCAAATCCTCCCTGCACTCCACTTTCGGGACCCCGCCCCTCAGTTCCCAAGAGAGTGACCTGCACATTTGCAGACAGTACAAGGACAAGCTGTGTCTCAGGAGCCACACGCATTTGGGCAGGGCTTCTCCCTAGCAGAGATCTCCCATGTCTTATTCTCTTCCAGGCCCCAGGACCCTCCTGCTAAACAAGGCTCCCACTATCTGCACACAAGGGACCCAAAACACCTCCCAGGGCTGTGAGGCAATGCTGGGTGCTGCCCCAATGTGGGTGTTCCCAACACCGGAGAATTCACCAAGGCGAAGGCTTTGGGGTTACAATAAAGCATCTGTACTGTAAAGGATCTGTGTATACTAAATCCTGTCAAAGGAGGCCACCTGAAATGAAGGAAGCATGCATCTTATTAGAGGACATATATTAACACTAGGGGCCCAGTGCACGAAATTCGTGCACTGGGGAGGGGTCCCTCAGCCCAGCCTGCCCCGTCTCACATACTGGGAGCCCTCAGGGGATATCCTACTGATGGCTTAGGCTTGCCCGCTTTGGGAGTGGACCTAAGCCACAGTCTGGCCTCCCTTTTCGGGAGGCGACCAGGCTGATCAGGGCAAGGCGCTAGCCCCATCACCCAGCTGCTGCAGCCACTGCCAGTCACCACAGCCACCAAGGTATTTTCATCAACACAGACTCCAGTCCCTTCACCATGAAAAAATGACAACTTTCTTTAGGCATTTTCAAGATGTGTCTTTCATAGGATATGACATTTCTTTCTTTATTTTTCTTTTTATTCTCACCTGAGGATATGTTTCTATTGATTTTTTCCCCTCCCCTCCGATCCCAGGCTCAGCTCCTGCCCAAGCCTAAAGCCTCTGCTTGAGGTTTTAGGCTTGGGAAGGGCCCACCTCCTCCGATGGCCGGCTGGGAGTGACCTGGGTGCTGAGGAAGTTCCCGGGACCCAGGTATGTATGCAAATTAACCGCCACTTTTGTTGGGTTAATTTGCATACTCACTCTGATTGGCTGTGGGCGTAGCGGAGGTACAGTCAATTTACATGTTTCTCTATTATTAGGTAAGATAATAACAATAGTTACCTTTCCTGAGGGGTTGCTATGTGCCAGGCACCTCCCACGTGTGTCTTAGACGTCTTTGATCCTCACAGTCACACTATGGAGTAGATACTATTATCATTTGCATTTTATAAGTGAGTGAGAGCGCAGTGAGGATAAGTAACCTGCCCACAGTGAGGCTGCTTGCAAATGGTCAGAACAGAGGGGTGAACCTGGGCCCTCTGCTGCTGTGGCCCACATTCTAAGTGGGCGTGCCAGACCGCCTCCCACTGGCTGCCTTGGTAAGAAACAAATGCCCACACTAAAATAATCAACACAGCTTTTAAAAACTAAGATTTAGTACAGAGAGGATTCCGGCAGCACTTCTATAACAATATCACATACTGACTATCAATCGCACATCAGGAACACCCAGCACGTATCGCCACTATCCCCTGCTAATTAGACCTCAAGAAATAAAATGAGTGCCTCCACCGAGGGCCATGACCTAACACGCGGTAGAGTGGATCTTTTCTGGTTCAACACTGTGCTTTTGGAGCCACTGTGGCTCCTTCCCATCAGCCATGGGGTTTCAAGGCTGCTTCTAAGGGGGCAGAGTTTGCTTATTCACCTTGTTTCCCCCACAGCATCCAGACACGGCCTCACACACGTTAAGGGAACAGTGAAGAGCTGTTGCATAAGCACATGAACGCAGGAGAAATGTAAGTGTTGCTTAAAATGTTTCCTCTAAATGCTGTCCATGGTAGGAAATACTAATAGTTCACATTACTGCTTTTCAACCGAGATTTTCTGTGGAAACCACATATGTTCAAAGTTAAAAATGGGTCTGCTTTGGTTGAAAGAGGGGAGCTACCATGAACTTCATTCAGTCTCTGACCTGGGTTAGCAGCCTAGTTCACTTAGCAATCGACAACCAAGAGCTAATATGGATGAAATTATAAAAATGTAGAGACTATAAGACTTAGTAAGATACATAACACTATAAGCCTAATCACTAATGTCGTTTTCCTTGCATTTTTACAGGGTGGGCTTAAATATACAGTTAAAATGACCAAACTCTTGAACTCTCATTATTAACTATGTATATGTATATACATATTCAAATTGACATACAGTAATAATATACTGACTGCATACATACATATATATGCACACACATCCTTTAAAAATATATTATCTTCTGGAGAAGGCACCTCAAAATCCAAGATGAAATTTCCCAAACAACAGCAACAAGGATTCGCACTAAGTGAAGAATGAACACCATTCTGCTCCTCTACCCGCTACGCCTTTTCCGGTCATAAGTGATTCTCTAATAAGCACTACCCAGAGGCAAGTGACAGAACATCCCCTCCTGAAACACGGATGCAAGAGCTCGCAGGGTGGGGCCCCCGGTGGTGATGAATTTTCTCTGCACCCGCCCCCACAGGGTGCTCAGCACAGACACGCCCACAGAAGGAGCTGTACCACCGCTGTCTGGGTGGCTTGTACCAGCTTAAAATATCTGGTGATTTCCTATCACGTGGACTGACCTGTGATGTATTCTACAGCTTTGCTACTCAAAGTGTGTCCTCTGACATTTCCTGGGAGCTGACTGGAAATGAACACTCTGAGGTCCCAACCCAGACCTACTGAATCAGAAAAGACATTTTTAAAAAGAGCTCTTGGATTTGTGAATGTACCTTAAATTTTAGAAGCATAGATCCAGACCTTGCAAAAATTTATTATACAGCCATTATCTTTTTACGTTAGATCATATTTCTATGCTTGGTGGCAAGACTCTGACTTTAGATGTTTGGGGTCAACACTGTAATTAATTTCACTCCCAAGAGGTCCAGATGAATACAGGAAAGGAAAAAACAAACCACTTCACTGGAAGATGAGCCATATGCAATGCGTGGTGGTTTTGCAGTAGCTATGCAAACAAGGGGATAACAGCCACTCGTGTCCTTTCTACCAAGAATTTTCTCTGGTTCCTTCTCCACTGCCACCTTCTCCAAAATGAACGATGCTGGCTTAACATGGGCCCAGACACTGACGCCATCCCTTAGAAAACATACACACAGCCACTGACAATCCCTGAGGTTTAGAGGGCTTTTTCTCAGCCCCTCCCCTGCCCTGAAATTCAAGGACTGGACCGGAGAGCTTCAGTTTCCTGTCAAGCCATGCCCTCAACTGCAAGGTGCATTGATCACGTGAGCTAATGCTTTTAAATGATCATTATCGGGCCCTGGTGGAAATTATTGACTCTGAGAACACTGACCACATTACTGGGAAATCACTTAGGCATTGCAAAAAGATTTTCCAGTTTACAGATGGGAACTCTAATTCATCCCGACTAAAGCCTGCAGCATCCACTGCCTGCCCAGCCTGAACATCCAAATTCCACCTGCTATACAAAGTGATACTTGAGTTGTAATCTTTTTTCAAATTAATTATTTGTTTTTCTTCGGTGCAAAGTTCATTTAAATTTGCTTTGCTTTTTTAAAAAAAATTAAATCTTTGATGTTGAAAGTCTTACATATATCCCCTTTGCCCCCCATTGACTCCTTCTATCCTGCTCCCATCCCCCACCCCAGGCTTTCCCTACCCTATTGTCTGTGTCCATGGGTTATGCATATATGCATATAAGTTCTTTGATTGATCTTTTTCCACCCACCTAACCACCTCCTTTGCTTTGCTTTTCAATTAAGGCACACTGATAGCTAGATGAGCCAGGAAAATATGCAGGCAAATTTTTAAATGGACTTTTCAGCGTATGTTGAAAAATTAAAATAATGGCACTGGGAGTGTGGGGTAGAGGAGGTGAAGGTGTTGGGAGTACAGAGAGTGCCAGACAGTCACCTGTATTAAAATGACTGAGGACCACAGACATAGATCTGTGTGCCCAACTGAAAACCTGAGCACAAGGAACTCAACTGCCGTCACTCTGTGGGCCACAGCACGGCGTCCAAACGGAACCAGGATAATGTCCTCATTGCATGTCTCTGTGTTCCTAGCATGCTTTCCCCATTACTGGCTCTCCTATGCTGACTGTCATTATGCCTTTTCGAGAGTTGTTTTCTTCTGAATTCAAGCAGTTCTGTCAAAGTACTTTCTATTTCAGGAAGCTTGGTAATTTCTGATGCTTTTCGATAGTGCAAAGGAGAATACTAAGTACACCAAGATTTCAAATCTTCCCTTGGCATAGGTATATAAATAAATAATAGGAGGTGGCTGTATTAATGCTGAGCTTCTTCATGTGAAGTTGTAATTAGTTACCCAAGATTGTGTGTGTGTGTGGTCTCTACTCTTCAAAAATCATGAATGCACTGACATGTACCAGAGAGATGTTCCCATTTCCTGTCCTCCCCCATCACCATCCTCTTTCCAAGAGAAAATACTAGATGTTTGGCTTACACAGGCGTTGCATATTTATTTCTTAAAACCACTGGATGTCTGAATCCTGATGTTTGAGGCACCAAGTGCTATTTTAAATAGTAATGTCTGTGCTTCTACTAAATTTCTATTTCAGATCAGGTGTATAACGTAGCTCTGTTGAGATGATTTTTTTTTTGTTTTCATTTGGACACTTATTGCTTTGTTCCCTCTGTGTTAAAACATATAAACTAGATTTCCAGATATCTTTCTTGGTTAAAAACAAGTGCAGAATTATATATCCAGAATTATTTTCTTAATTTTTAAGGTGATAGATATGTTACTGCCTCCTCAGAAAAAACACACTGTATCTCAGCAAGGCAAAATACAACTATAACCAGGCAAAACCATGAAAACGAAGTATTATCCAACACTAGTGACTATGGGGAAAATGTTTCCAGTAAAAAAATTTATAGAATCAGACAGAAAACTGTTTCAATGAACTTAGCTGTAAATGCCTGCATCAAATAGTGCACCACAAAGCTTTGAAATTCCCTTTTCCATTAGGTCAATATATTTTTCCCTGCTATGGATGAAACAGGCTTAAATTGGGCGGAATCTTAAATGAATTCAAATTCGATACCTTTGTTTTCTCATTCACAGGAACAAGGGATTGGGAAATGAACCCTCCCTTGGCCTGGTGTCAGTAGGAATAGAATATATTTCCTTTCCTTTGTTAACCATTAAATAACCCACTAGAATTTGAGCGTGAAGGCTGTTTTCTACTCTCCCTAGTAAGAATTTTCACAACATCTTGGTGTACTACTTAAACTGATATACTCCCTAGCTTTATCAGACCAATATAGGCCATCTTTTATTTTTATGTGCTGGGTATAGCACTTTCACTGGGCTGAAACATTTTGCCCAAGAAAACTTTGGTGTTTCAGGAGGCAGTTAAGTTATCCCTCCTTATGGTAAAAATATTTATTATAACTTTGCAAAATTCAACATATTAAGAAAGGCAGCTTGGATATGAGCGCTTGCCTCAACCTATTGCAAGTGTTTTGAAAAAGCGCTTGGGGATAGACCATGAGGTTCACCTTGGGAAAAATTCATGGGTGAAGGATTAGTAGGTACGGAGGTATATTCTTAATGCATTGCCGCTGGGAAGGCTGGGATGTTTGTCTCATTCATTCTGTCTCTGCCGCCCCCCCCCCCCCCATTTTGGCAGATGGGATGTTAGAAATGCTGGCAACTGGCCAAGAGGCTCACAAGCCAGGTGCCTGGACTGCTGGGGTCAGCTTCACCAACTCCCTGTTGCAAAGCACGGATCCGAGCTTCTCTCTGGTATTGGGATGGGAAATCCTGATCCTGAGAACTCAGAACATCACCAACCGCAGAAAATGCAATCCAACCCAACAGACATTCGTTGAACACACACTCTTGTGTGCAGGGCAGGAAATGAAAACGAGGCTCTTGCCTCCAAGAAGACTGCTGTCTAATGGGGGAGGCGGACTTATACATCACCAGCTGCAAATGGATTCTCGGAGGTAAAACCAAAGTGCACTGAGGAGAACTTCTGACTGGGGACCCGAGGGGGAAGGTGCCCTTTGAGCCTTGACAGTTGCATCAGCCTACAACAGGTCGAAGCAGGTGGAGTGTGAGCAGGAGACGTTCCAGGCCGAGGAACCAAAGCAAAGCAGAGCAGTGATGGCAATGAGGGCAGGAGTGTGGGATCTGGAGGGAGGAGTTTCCAGCTGGGGGTTCAGGTCAGGGTTAGGCATTACAGGCCATGCAAAGGGGTGTGGCTGTATCCCATGGAAAATGGGGAGGCATTCTAGATTTCTACCAGGGTTTCCTCAAGGCCAGGTGTGTGTTTGAAGAAGAGGAGCCTCTTTAAGCTCCCCAGGGAGAAGAGAGATGAGAGTCATTGATGTATCACGTTACTTTCTTTTCTTGCAAGTCTAGATTCCCACAGTAGCAAAGAATGTGAGGGCACGATCTGTATCCGAGGTGGTCGAGGAGAATTGGGGCGAGGGAAAGAAAGGGATGAAAGCATGTCATTGTTTTTATATACACACACAAGTCCCCCAAAACCAACTGCTGGGAAAGAGGAGAAAATATTTGGGAGCTTTGAAGCAAAACGGACCCTCTGACCCCAACTTGAGCTGTCACATTAACAACACCTCCAAGCTTTCTACCAGGGGCTGATTAGAAGAATGTGGCCTAAAAAGGCTGCCAGGCCCGAAGCTGTGGGCGAGGCTCTTTCCTGAAGAGGCTGGCTTCCTCCCAAGTCTGGAAGACGGAGGTCGGCAGCTCTATCTGAACACGGCTACAACGGAAAAGGACAGCACATGCCCCAGTAACCTCTTCGCTAATGTAAATCCCGAGGGAGAAGAGTACACGGAGATGACGACGTGAGAGCCTTTAAAAACACAACCACCACAGAAAATTCTGCCCGAGCATTTCTCTCTGATGGTCCCTCCTTGGATGAAGTTGTGCTATGCACAGAGCTTGCAAAACACCTGCAACAGAGGTTTTCGGGCTCCTGGTAGCAGTGAAACTCTCTTTCAAAGCAACCATCTACTTGGAAAAGCAATATCCGAGAATCAATTACAGTTTCCTATATTAGCAACAAACAGTTGAGAGCTGGAGTGGTGCATGGTTCTCCCCTGCTGCTTCCCAGCCTTCATGGGGTCCCTGCTGTGCACCAGAGAAGGAGCGTGCTCTTAATTCCTGGTAACAGACCTGGTTATGCAGAAAGGTGGGCTCCCACAGGGGACCTGCCAACTTCCAGGCCAGGGTGATAAGTAGGAAAAATCCCATTTCCCAGATGAGAAAAGCAACAGGAAATATGGGGATCATTTGTCCCTCAATGGGAACTTTCAGGTTAACGGCAGGTGTTGGGGGAGGGAGGACAATATCAAAACATAAGAAACCAAGGTGCTATACCCTGGTCTGGTAGCTCAGTTCATTAGAACATCCACCCGATACACCAAGGTTTTGGGCTTGATCCCCGGTCAGGGGACACACAAGAATCAACCAGTGACTGCATCAATGGGTGGAGCTGCAAATCTATATTTCTCTCTCTCTCTCTCTCTCTCTCTCTCTCTCTCTCTCTCTCTCTCTCTCTTTCTCTCAAATCAATAAAGAAATTTTTTTAAAAAAGAAACCATGATGTTATGGTACTTTATATATAGTAGGCATATCTATCCATATTACTTGAGGGCTTGTTCTAAGCACCGGGAAAGCACATGGATACAAATATGAAAATCCCTGCCCTCATGGAGTTTACATGGTGTGAGGGAGACAGAAAATACACAAATCCATATGTACTCTGATAGATGGTAATGAATGCCAAGCATACAAATAAATTACATAAGTGTAACAGAGATGTTGGGATAGATTTGGAAAGTTGGAAGTTGACATAGTAAGTCTAGAGAAGGCCTGCCCGAGAAGATAACATTTGAGCAAAGACCCGAATAAGCTACGGGGGATACTGACAGGAAAAACATAGGATGGCCAGCTGAATATGAATTCCTAATAAACAGTGAACAATTTTTTAGTACATGCATGTCTCAAACACTGTAGGAGATTTGCTAAATCTGGCAACCCTACGCAGAGCAACATATGCCAGGTAGGAGGGGGGGGGCGGTAACGGGAAAGGGGGATGTGGGAGAGGACTCCAAGAGGAAGCAGGGCCCTGGGTGGCCCAGAGTTTTATTCTGAGCAGGATTTTGAGAGGGGTGACCTGCTCTGACTTAGGTTTTAAAAGAGCATTCAAGGGCAGGAGCAGCAAGAACAGTTAGGAGGCCATTACTGCTGCAATGATAATGATGACGATGATAAAGTAATGATAATACACATCTAGACATATGCACCAAAATGAGCATGGAATTTGGGGGGGAGGGGATGGCCCCTGAAGCCGCATTCATGAACTCTCCATTAAGAAACGTTGGTATACATTTATGGTAGGAAAGGAATCAGTCCTAGAAATAAATTCTATCTACTCGGTAGCAATGCTAACCTCAGGAAGTTGCTTTAACCCATGACATTATCATTCTCAAAAATAAACAACTGAATACGCCATCATCCTGAAAGGGGAAGTTTCTGAAAAACATCAGACTGTGGATATGGCATCATGAGTGACTGTGGTAACACCAGGCCAAGGTCTTGGAGAAACCGCCCTTTCTGAATCCAATCTCAGTGGTGCCAGCTGGGTTCTAAGATTCAGGTGTCTAAGTGGGATCGAGCCTTTGCTTCCAGGTTACTGTTTTTGTCTTTGCTGAGTTACGGATAAAGGGAGGGGTTTCAGAAGAACATACAAATGAAGGTAGTTCTACCACAGAGCCCATGGAGATGCAAGATCTATCGACTATGACTGTGTGCCTGATACCCTTAATTGCGTTGTGAAAATGAGCCATAAACACTTCAAAACTATCAAACACACAATGGCAGTGTTACATGCTCTAGATCATATAAAAGAAAAGTCAATTTGTCTTCCTCTGGAGAAGGCAGTAGGCTAACAACATCCCTCCTTTCCAGATGACACTGCTGACATTTGACCAATTTTTGACCTAGAAAAACAGTGATTTCGTGTTCAACCTAATGAAAAGATATAGGGAATCATCCTGGAGTAGCTTGCCTTTCAAAAAATTAAATTACAGAGTTTCTCTGAAAAGAGAGGCGAAAAATTATCTTAATTATGATAGTCATTTAATCATCTGGAGCCGTGCCAGAGGTAGGCTGGCTCTGCAGAGATGTTTACACTCTCCACTCCCGAGCTCTGTCTCATGTGCGAGTGAGGACGTAGCTGTTTCCTCAGCATCTTGACCCCTTTCTCTTGGGAAGAACTTCTGGGAAGCACAAATCTTGATACGCAGGCTCTATATGGACCTGAATGTACCATAAAGGGAAATGCTCTACTACAATTACAAAATTGCAATTATGAAGCAGAGGAAAAGGTGAGTAAATATATTCTACAGGCACACTTGACTTAGACCCGAGAAACCACTGCCTTAAGTCTTTGTGAAATGTCCTATTCCGCCTGCATACATTCACCCCTGTGAAACCTGACCTCAGGAGAAACACCTGCTAGTCTCAGGTAACCTACCTCACACAAGGAAAAGGCATTGTTAAGTGTGAGAGAGAATTGGTCTCTCAGAGCTTCTAAACTCGGTCAGCCGAGTAAAGCCCAATATTAACTCTCCAGGACTTAGACGAGCCATGCCAGAGGTGCAAGAGAGCAATTTCTCTGAGAACAATCTCGCTGTCTGTTTACAAGGAGGATGCTGGCCATGTTGTCTCGACACAGGAAGGAGTTATTAACACTCCAGAACTGGTCTTTTGAAGTCATAAACTCCAGACAGCAAATTAGCATATAGATGAATATGCATTGTGAAACATTTTCTACTTTGAGTTTTTTTATGCATGCGGGTTGGTACCTTAATTCTTATTTACTAACCATCTAAAACAATCTATTAGTAAAAATAAGTTTGGAAACACAAGTGCAACTTTAAACATCGAACATATGCTGGCTGATCTTCGAAAATTTCTAAGATCATCAATTACTTCCTATTTACATCATTTCCTTAAAGTCAATCCTAAAAATTGGACGTGAAGCAACTCACATCCTCTGCAATGAGCAAATACCATAGTCTCCGGACCAGATTCCTCTCCCCCCAACCCCCCCCCCCCCCCTGAAGCCCCTTCAATTCAATTACAGTTGAAATAGTTCCTCTTATTTGCAGGCGTACAGAACACGCAAAGCTCAGATCACCTCGGTGGATTACACATATGCCTTCAAGGCCAAGGAAAAAGCAGTGTTTTCTGCCCCATTAGCCCCAGAAAACCTAATTACAATTCAGACACTGTATGCGATGGAGGCGAGGAGAGGAGGATGGCAAATCCCTGGAAAATCCGGAGAGGCAACCTGCTGCTTGGCAGGAGGAAGGCCTCCCCTCCCAGAGGATGCCGGCCTCACCCCCAGGCTGTAAATCTTACCTGGTACGAGCAGTTCTCCTGATGCACCATCTCAGTGCATCCCTAGGGCGCAGACCCCAAGCAGGACTGCTCAGCGAGGCTGCGGGAGCGCGCAGGGCACCCGCGGCGGAGAGCACGCCCTGGGCAGGCAGGGCTCCCCGCAGAGGAAAATGGATGCTGTTTCCCGACCAACCTGCGCAGTGGCACCGCCTGCCTGTGCGGGAGGCGCGCAGCGAGCCGGGCTGAGCGGAGCTGAGCGGAGCCGAGCCGAGCTGCTCTCCTCTCTCCGCGGAAACCAGCAGTGAGGCTCACAAACATGGAGCGGGGACCGGGCTGGGGGAGGGGGCGCTCATCACTGGCACAATCAGCCAATTATGTGAGCGGCACAAAGAAAGGGATCGGGCTGGGGCCGCGGTGACCTTCTGGTGCCGGAGGAAGGCGGTTAACGGGCGTGGAAACATTCTAGTCCTCATTAAAGGGGAAAGGCCCGCGGGGGAGCGGGAGAGGGACGGGCGCAGAGCGAGGCTGCAGCTGAACTAGATTTCTAACCCCCCGCCGGCATCACCCCGCCTGCCCACAGCGGCTGCTGGGATGGCGCTTACAGACAGAGAGGCCTGAGGGACCAGTTCAGAACTTTTTAACGTGCGAAAGGGAAGACGACCCACGCTGAATACTGACACGGAAAGGATGTTTCCTGTGCTGAGTTTATGAAGGGTTTGTCAACTTGATCACGAAAGGAAGGGTCTTCGTTCTTTAAAAAAATATATATTATTTTGTAATTCTTTTGATAATCCAGTGATTTTTGGCTCTCACCTGCTTTTTAAGTCCAACAGAAATCAGGTGAAATAATTATGCCTATAGGTTTGGTTTGTTTTTTAGGGACAGAGCCTATTAAAGTCAGTTTAATTCATTCATTTCATGAAAATGAAGCTAAGTTGAAAGTTTTTTAAAGGCTTTATGTGTGTGTTTATCTATCTATCTATCTATCTATCTATCTATCTATCTATCTATCTATCTTACCAATGCTGTGACTTGACTATGTAGACATCCCCAATCCTATATAATAAAAGGCTAATATGCAAACTGTCCCCTGGAATTTGACCAGGGGGCAGGCTGGCCAGCCAACTGCCCGAGGGCCTGATCAGGGCTGGCTGGCAGGACCCCACCAGTGCACGAATTCATGCACCAGGCCTCTAGTATAACAGATGATCTTAGAAACCAATCACTGTGCCTAACGGACAGCAATGGAAAGAACTCTGTACTTGCAGATGGTAAGCAAAGGAAATACAAGTTGGACCATACATGTTTCTGGGGGTCAAAGGGTCCAATTTCTGAACTGCTTCAGGGCCTTTCTAGGATTTTAGGATTTATAAAAAGGATCAACCAGGCCTGTAAATTTCTGAAGCTACCTTAATGATGGAAGATTAAGTAAATAAACACAATAAAACAAAAATTTTCTTATTTATGTTCCTCAGTTGCCATAAGCAATTTGTCTTGTTGTTTCCTAATAAAATAGCCCTCAGCCCATAATGGTATTCAATAAAAACTTGACTGAATTTAAACCATTGATTAAAAAAAATCAATAGGGATATTATATTTAATATATCTATCTATCAATTTATCTTCTCCAAAACTCTTATTAATAACTGCAGCCTTCATTATGTTGCTGATAGAAAAAAACAAGTACTTTTTGCCCGAGGAACATGTTTGACAAGCTTTCATATCATGCTCTATCTTAAGGAATGGTGAGAGTTTGCATTTGGAATAGTTGGTGATATATTTTTAATTGTATAACAAACATCTCTGTTACGTGGAAAGAGAAAAACCTATTTTTAGAAATATTCTTCATTTTTGCTCTTTGATTTAGAAATATTCTTCACTTTCGCTCTTGGAGATTCAAACAGGAGAAAAGTTGGCTACCTCAATTCAAGGCCACTGACACACTCACAAGCACGGCTTCAGCCTTCCCGGTCAGGGGAGTGAAAAGGTGGCAGGGAGGGCCCCCATGACGATGGCACGGGCTCACATTTCAGCACTGGGCTCACGGATTAGAGGAAAGTATTCTGGAGATTTACCCTCAGCTCACAGCCCCTCTCCCTGGAACACAGGAGGAGACAGGGCACGTAACATGTGCAGGGCGTTTTAGGCCTCCTGGTTGGCAGGTGGCACGATGAAGCAGAAGCCTGAACTAGATGACGAGTCTTCTCAGATACCGGAGGAAGAAAAGAGGACAGAAATTTTTCAGGGAAAGGAAACAATATACAACATCCCGCCCCCCGACCCCAACCTCCATGCTTCCCTCCTGAGCACTCCGCACAGGACAGAGAGGGGCAGAGACGTGTGTCTGTGTGGAGTGCGAGTTTGTTACACAACCACCTAGAGGCAGGCTCTGGAATCCCAAGTATGTGCAAGGACAAGCAGGCCCGGCAAAGGCTTCTTTTGCAAGGTAGCAAATGAGATGAAATGGAAATCTTACGCCTAATGTAAAAGGCATAATCCCAACTTTCCAAGACAGAACAGCTTTAACTTCAAAGGCTGTTCAAGCTTGACTCAAGTTACTACTTTGACAGTCTGTGACCTTAAGACTCGGGAACATGCTTTTTCAAAAACTGTACCAGGCCACTTCCTGAACTCTGTTCTCTTCTGAAAACTGGAGGCTCTGCGATATATTACATAAGCTCCTGAAGACATTTATCATGTGTTGTTAAAAAAAAAAAACCTAAACCTGATCCCACTCTTCACAGTTGCTGCTCCATAAATAGTGGAAGTGACTCAGAGGTGGCTCTGGGCAGAACAGATTTCTGACAACTGTATCCCAAATCCTGTCAAAAAAATCTTCTCAAGTGGCATAAACAAGTTAAAAAAAAAAAAAAAGAAATATATTAAGCAAGTTTCTCTTTGTAGTCATTCACTGGAAAGGACTTCATGTTACAATTTAAATTATGATTTGCTCATACAAAAAACTTTAAACAGAAACCAGCTGTTCCAAGAACATTTAAGCTAGAATAATTTATCGAGCTACAGTAATGTTTGTTATTTTTGAACTAAAAATATTGATGAACTGTTTAAGTACGGGTTATATAACATAGAGATTCAGGTTTTTTTCCCCAAGTCCTCACAACTTCCCTTCCCATAAGAAGTATTGGGTTTCAAATTTAGGCAGGACCTCAAGAAATACACTGTTACTTTCTAAGTAGGCCTAAGAAAGTTGTTTAAGAATATAAATCCTTCTTCAGCAACAAAAAAGCACCAAAGTAAGCGGGGGGGGGGGGGGGGGGGGGGAAGCGGGGGGATGGGCGCAGATATTCTGGTTTATACCTTATGAGTGTGTTCATATGAAACAATGCTAAATGAGGACCCAGGAGCCCTGGCGGGGTGGCTCAGTTGGTTAGAGTGTTGTCCCAATATACCAAGGTTGCAGGTTTGATTCCCGGTTAGGGCACATATAAAAATCAACTATTGAATGCATAAATAAGTGGAATAACAAATTGATGTTTCTCTTTCTCTCCCCTCCTCTCTCTCCCTAAAATCAATTTTTAAAAAAAGGACCCAGTAGAGTAGATTTGGAGAAATGAACCCCTTTGACTGAGCCAATGTAGTCTGGCCTTGAAATAAAAATTTATCATCAAGTGAAAGTGAGGTTGCAGTGTAGTAGTACTACTTAAATCTCAACCCAAGGTATATTTTAAAAGGGGGAAAAATACTATTATTCCTATTTCTGCCACCAAGCAAACTATTGTATAATTATATCCAAAGGAGTATTTTTTTAATCACAGCAATTAATAGCAACAGAATGAGGTTTTTTTTGGGACAGTAAATATAGTGATAAAAAGTCACTCCCTCAGGGCATCTGAGCCTACAGTTTCACAAGTGAATTATTGGGGTCATGGACTGACCTGGAAGGGACGCAGGGAACTTTCTGGCACAGCTGTATGACTTGATAAAGACTTGGCTTACCCAGGAATAAATCTGTCAAAAACATACTGACTAATGTACTAGATTTAAGATTTGTGCATTTCATTGTATATAAAAAGTATCTTAAAATAATAAAAAGGTCCTGTTAACAAATTTGAACTCTAGTTAATGATATGCAGACTGAAGTATGTAGGTGGAGACTTACTGATGTCTGTAACTTTGAAACTAATCAAATAAATGAGATGAATTGATGGATGGAGGGATGGGTTGGATGGAAAGCTGTGACAAAACAAGTTTAGTAAAACATGAATTCTTCAGTATGAATGGTGCATAAATGGGTATTCACCTAAAAAATTTTCAGTTTGAAAATATTATTAAAGAAATGTTGGGGAAAAAAATAAGTTACTGCTGGCTACGGAATATGAAAAAGGAAGTCATTGTTCTCAGTATTAACCTTTTAAACTTTCCTTAGAAATTTTGGAACGGCGGGAAGAAATTTTATATAGCTTTAAGTTTTGCTTCTTTACAGGGCAATGGAAGAAAAGGAATTGTAGGGGAAATTAATCCTGTTCACTTTGAGTGACCCACCCAAAGAAGAGCACAGTTAGCATCACCTGAGACAATAAATCTGAGCAAATGGCTTTGCAGTTTACAAAGTGCTTTTCCCAATGCCTCCCTTGATTCATACAACCCTGTAGTTGAAACAAATTCCTATTATGTGCCATGTGAAGAAGTGTTTCTGTCCTCAAAGACTTCGGTAAGAGAAATAAGGCAATACACAAGTAGCTGTATATAATGATGAGTGAATGAATTAAGTGCCTCCAAAGAGATTTTGTTGTTTACTCACCAGGAATTCAGAAGAAGAAGATAATTCTTAGCTAGGGCAAACCAGGAGTCAGCAATAATCCTGTTCGTTTGATTGTTCACTTCTTAAATGTCTATTTCTAGATTAATGTCAGTTTCCTCAGAACTTGGATCTTGGTGCGTTTATTCAGTGTTCTTATCCTCAGAATCTAAAATAGTACCTGGCATATAATAGGTTCTTGATAAAAATTTTTGAATGAATGAATGATTATGACCTTCAGAAAGTTACCTCATTACTCTTAGCCTCCGTTTCTTCATTTCTAAACTAAGAATGTTAATTCCTTGTTTATTGGGTTGATGACAGGATGCAATGAGAATAACATGTAAAATAGCCCTTAGTTGCCCAGTAAAGGATCAGAAATAGATTTTTTTGCCCTCTCCTAATTAAAGGCAATAACAACAGTCTAAGGAATAAAGAGAGGCCTGAAGGATGGAGGTGATAGTGGGAATGGGAAGGAAGACAGGGGGGTGCATTCCCTGAAACACCATGAAAGGTTATTTGAAGGCACCTAAGCAATGATGAGACATGGGGGAGTAAACAAGAAAAGGAATCATAAGGTTCTGAGACCATTGCCAAGTGACACTGGTGCTGTGAAAAGAAAGGAAGTTAGAAGAAGGAACTAATTCTGAGGGATTGGGTTGCAGTAATGAGGTCTTTTATTTTTCACCATAAAGTTATGAGTTGGAGGTGCAGGTGGCTCAAAAGAGAAGTCAGGCCAACAGATAGAATTTGGGGGTATGTTTCAAGAAGAGAATAGTTGAAGCTATAGAAATGGATTAGATTAAGGAAGAGATTATAGAGAAAGAACTAATGAGAAACAATGGCATCTCTAATATAAACAAGATAAGGACACCCCCAAATATCTACATCCTAATCCCCACCTGGGAAAGGGCAATCAAGGTTGCTAATCAACTGACCTCAAGATGGAGACATTATCCTGAGTTATTCTGGTTGGTCCAATGTTAAGGTAAAAGGAGGAGGCAGAAGAGGAAGAACCAGAGAGATGTCAATGTAGGAAAGACTAGGGTTGGTTGGCTTTGAAGACAGAGGAAGAGATCACAAGCCAATGAATGTGAGAGGCCTACAGAAGACAGAAAAGGCAAGGCAATGTAATGAGAGGTCAAGGAGAGAGAGAGGAAGCTGACAGAGCTCACCGGTTTCAAATACTGCCGGGAAACTGAAAAGACTAATAGTTGAATGGGAAACCCAACAGAAAGCCATTAGTTTTGACTATTGGAAGTCATCAGTTTCCCTCAAAAGAATAATTTTGGTAGTAGTGTTTTAGGGGTGGATGCCAGGCTGTAAGTGGTTAAGAAGTTGAGGGACTGAGTAGAGAGCAGTTTGTAAAGTTTGTGGATAAATTGGAGCATGAGGGTAGTAGCTTGAGTATGTAATAGAATTAAGAGAGTTTGTGGTTATGGCTGATTTTTAAGACAGGGGAGATCCAAACATATATGTGGGCAGCGGGAGGGAGCCAGGAAGGAGCGAGAAACCGACCATGGTGAGTGGAAAATAACTGAAAGGACCAGGTCCTGGCAGAGTGAGATCAGGAGCACGTGACAGGAGTTCATTCAGCCTTGGAACTGAAGGTATGGTGAGTAAAGCTACCCACCAATGTTGAGGAAGGAGGAGGTTGCAGGGAAGATGGGGAAGATGCAGGAGCACAGATGGGTGAGTACCCTTGATTGGGTCTTTGAAGGAACAGGGATGCTATAAACCTCAAGGACAGGGAGGCTGGCTAGGGTGGTGAGACCAGAGAGGCTGGACCAGCTTTCCCAAGAGATTTTGTAGGGGATGTTCCTATATTACTTGAGAATATTCAACTAATGCTATAGAAGAACATGATAAACAAATGGAATGGATAAAACTTATAAGATATGTTAAGTATAGGTAATGATTGATTATGTAGTAGCTTGTCACACACAGGTCAAATGGGTAACTGTGTTAGTTTTTTTTATTTATTTTTAAAATATATTTTATTGATTTTTTTTTTTTTACAGAGAGGAATGGAGAGGGATAGAGTTAGAATATCAATGAGAGAGAAACATCGATCAGCTGCCTCCTGCACACCTCCTATTGGGGATGTGCCCGCAACCAAGGTACGTGCCCTTGACCGGAATCGAACCTGGGACCTTGCAGTCTGCAGGCTGACGACGCTCTATCCACTGAGCCAAACCGGTTAGGGCCTGTGTTAGATTTAGACAATGAGTAAGCAAGTACACAGAGGCAGAATTCATGAGATGTATTAAGTACTGCAAAGTTAGTCACCTGGATGTCTTAGACTAGAGTGAGCATGTGTGCCGAGCATAGAGCACAGAAAGTGATAGAAAGACTGAAGAATCCTCTAATATTCACGGCACACTAAATAACCTGAAGCACACGAGGCATTCAATATTCATTGGATGGTACAGTGGCTGCCCATTTGTGACACCCATTCTGGTCCTCTGTGTCCTTTGCCCAAATGATACAATCTACAGCTAGCTGCTCATCAGGTGAGGGGGCAAGCTGCAGAGGGAGCCGGGGGACTCGCCCCTGTGTCTCTGCTAACGCAAGTTGTGTGTCATTAGCAGACACCTTCTGTCTAATTGGGCCTCCTTTCTCAAACCTCAACTCTGGTTCCTAACCATATCGCCAACAGGGAAGGTGGCTGCGGTGGAAAGGCTGGGCATACAAATACTGCATAAACCAAGATCCAGCGAGTGTGGTCCTTCCACACTCCTGCACCATATCCTCAGTGTGACTCTGGTGAGGAAGAAGTTAGGGGAAAATCCCACCAAGTGGAATGAAGAAGTAGGATTCCACATCACAGGACTCTAAGGCACTAGGTCCTCTCACCTGAGCCCCAACCCCCACGAATGATCAGAGGGAAACAGGTTATGGCAGGAGACCCCTGCAGTGGTCACAGAAGTCACAACAACAAGGACTGGCTAAAACCAGATCATTCCAAGATGGAGGAAAAACTGACCAGAGAGCAACTCCAAAGCTCATCGTACCATCATTATAATGAAAACTGACATAAGTAGGGAGTCCAGGAGGGTTAATACCATGACACTTCCAGAATGGGTCATGTTAGGAATAAGGTTCCCTCTCAACCAGAAGGTGCAGTCAGAATTTGGCACCACGAAGCTTAGAAACACCCACCCTCAGAAACACATCAAATCCCAAGAACTACTGACCACAGGGTGCAGTCCACTTGCACTGGCCCGAGTCCACTTGGACATGTACTTTCACTTCTTTCCAGGGGCACGTGTGTCCTGGCCTCTTTTTCTCTACCTGAATAAAACTTGCTTTCATTCTCACTTTGACTCACAGGAGTCAAGAGTCTGGAGGTTGGGTGACATGAGAAAGGTCTGGACCGTGATGGGGCAGGGCCATCCCTGGGCATGGAACTGGCCCAGTGACACTGGGACCAACTCCAATTCATGAGGAGGTGGGGGTTTTCCTATACCACCAAGCAACTCTTGGACACTAGCTGGGTGTCCTACAATTCAACTCAGTTCTGGCACTATCTACCTGGTTAAGGGTTTAGTCCAATGACTGTCCTCCCTCCCCACTTCAGTTGCCAATTGCAAGTCCGGGTTATCACCTGTGCTTCTGCAACTCAGGAAAAGATGTAAGAGATGCATAGGGCAAGGTATGGGGGAAAGGGCATACCTTTTTCTCCCAGCATGCCACCCTTCCCAAATCTCCACATGTTCACCCACCCAGACGCTCTCTGAACCGCATCGTTTAGAGTTTTTATGAAGACTTCATTTTATAGGCACTATTGATTAAATCACTGGCCATTGGTGATAGATGCCATCTCCAGGCCCTCTCCCCTTCCCAGGGACCTGTGGGGGAGGTGGGGAATGAAAGTTTCCATCCTCTGATCATGTGATTGGCAGCCCCTGGCAATCAGTACTCAAACTGTGGTGCCTTCTAAAAGTCATCTCATTAACATAACAAGAGATACCCTCACTTAGGAAATTCCAAGGGTTTTAGGAGCTCAGTGCCAGAATGAGGATGAAGAGCAAATCAGAATATCACACTAAGTATATCAGCTCATTCCATCTGGAGCCCTTGCTTCTTGATATGCACTGATTTAATGAACTATGATTTGAGCATCTTAATCTGGTCTGAGACTTCTGGGAGAGTGCCTGGTAGTGAACTTGGAAGCTACTTTTGTGGAGACAGAAGGAAACTAGATAGACAGGGACTGGGACCTTTCGGGGAGGGACAGGAGAGGAGAGAATAAAACCGGGAACCCAACTAGGCGGAGTTACTAAGGTACTACAACTGGGCGTGGAAGGAAAGGGTGAACATTGGAGACATGAACTTTAAAATGTATGAATGTTGCTAAGACAGGCAGCTTGCAGATAACCAATCACAAGATAGAAGGCATATAAACCAATCCCAAGGGTGTTGCTAAGGCAAAATTCTTTGGAAGGTCCAATCAGGGACTAACAATTTTTTACACAAAAAACCCGTGTGCTTCCTCTTCCCTCTCTCCCCTCAATGCACTGGGTGCTCCTATGGCAGGAGATAACCTCCCCTGCGTCCATGTGGCTTATAGCCATGTGGGGCTCTACACATGATCTCAAACTCAACACCCCACATTTTGGTTTCATTATTGCATCAAGGTCATTTCCCACAGAAAATGATGCTTGGTGTCAGGATATTCCCACAACTTCTTCCCACATACTCTGAGCCCAAAAAATGGGGAGGGCAGTTGGGGGGAACCAGACCTACAGGGGAGGGCAGTTGGGAGCAACCAGGCCGGCAGGGGCGGGCAGTTAGAGGTGACTGGGCCAGCAGGGGTGGGCAGTTGGGGGCGACCAGGCCTGCAGGGGAGGGCAGTTGGGGGTGACCAGGCTGGCAAGGGAGGGCAGTTAGAGGTGACCGGGCTGGCAGGGGAGGGCAGTTAAGGGTGACCAGGCCGGCAGGGGAGGGCAGTTAGGGGCGATCAGGCTGGCAGGCAGAAGCGGTTAGGGGCAATCAGGCAGGCAGGCAGGCAGGCAGGCAGGCGAGCGGTTGGGAACCAGCAGTCCTGGATTGTGAGAGGGATGTCCCACTGCCCGTTTAGGCCTGATCTCACCGGAATCGGGCCTAAACGGGCAGTCGGGCATCCCTCGAGGGGTCCCAGATTGGAGAGGGTGCAGGCTGGGCTAAGGGACAACCCCCCCCCCCCCGCACGAATTTCGTGCCCCGGGCTTCTAGTTGTAAATAAGAATCTTACCTGAGAGTCTTGTAAACTATGTAAATTGACTATTCTAACCCTGGCTACATTTATGTTTATTAATTCAGATATTAAAAAATAGTTTCCTGAGCAAATTATTAGTGTCAATCAATGGTTATCACTCATGTGTGCATGCATATAAGCACAACCAATGGACACAAGACACTGGGGGGCGGTGGGATGAGGGCATTCGACATGGGGTAGGAGAGGCTGGGGGAAAGTCAATAGGGGAAAAAAAGGAGATATATGTACTACTATGTGTAATACTTTAAACAATAAAAAAATGGTTATCACTTTTATTTTTCTTTAAGTATTAGAATCTGCTTTGAACATGAAAACCAATATGCAAAACAATCAAAAGTGTTTTTAATGAAGATAAAATTATTGTTAATTCAATTTTCTATTATTTACTTATTACATATCCTTCAATGAGAACATCAGGCTGTTTTGTTAAACACAAACAGTTAAAAATAGAACTTGAAGAAGAAGTCAATTCCAGCCTTATCCAACTGTATTTTTACCTTTATTTCTTTATTTTATTTGTGCCACATCAAGAGAATTCTGTTTCACAAAGGTAAGTAGTTTGGAAATGGGAACGTCCTTTTTAATAGCTCATGCAGCAATCTCTGGATATTCTTCATTAAGTGTATCCAGAAGCTTGAAAATAAAGTAATAAGACATTTATTTCAAAACTAACATACTAATATTACACTTCCAGTTGCTCACATTTCTTATTGTCAACAAGATAAGACAGAGTAGCCCAACCCATAATAGGTCATCAACCTAGGACCAGACTTTCTCATTTGATAAGTTGGGCATTTATTAATCATTGCACAATCCACCTATTTGGCTTGATGAGAGAATTTGCCAAACAGATGTGCGCTACCCTAACCTGGCATGGCACCAAGCTGGAGTTCTTGGACCACTCAGGTAATTTTTCCTGCTTGGACATGCAAGAGTTTTCAGCAAGACCAGTAGAGAGCTCTCGTGGTCCATGACACATTTACAAGCTCAATTTTGAGGATTGTAATAAACTTCTTAACCTGGCAAATTAATAGGCTGATATCGGGGGGGGGGAGGGGGGTTGAAGAAAAATACTCTGCCTGGATATGAGGGACTAAATCACTATAAATTGGACTGAAGTGGTATCTTCTTACCACAGCTTGACAGGACAATGTTTCTCCAAAAGCCCAGACAATCTCAATTATATCTATGTTCTCAATGATTTTCACATCTCAGAACTTTTGATTCCCAATTTGATTTTGGGAGGTGGAGGTTGGGGCCGAGATGTTTAGCAGCTCATATACTAGGTGAAAATGAGCCTCTAAAAATACCACCCGCAACCCTGGGTTTCTACAGACAGTTTGAAACCTGATGTGTCAGGCAGTGCTATAGCGGGCAGCCTCCCTCTCCTTCTAGAATAATGAGATGGTTTATATTTCAACAGAATCTGCCAAAGTGCTTGTTTATTGGACACCGTCCTAGTCCTCTCCCCATAGTATTTTCTGGCCAATGCTGACTGAAATGCGCACGCTGTAGAAAAATAGTAACTGACTCAAAGATAAATTTGGGTGATGTCTACATGGTTTCATCACAAATTTCTGTCAATGTTTAAAGATCATTTCTTTTAGTCTCCATTTAGTCTCTGACTTTGGAGTCAGAGAGAGAAATGGCAGAAAAAGTGAGGGTAGTATAACCTGCCAGGGTGAACACAAGTCTTTCCCAATAAAAATAAGTTGATCTGTTAAGAGAGGCATAGAGAGAGAGAGAGAGAGAGAGAGAGAGAGAGAGAGAGAGAGGAGGAAAAGAAGGGGGCATGCCTCATCCCTCCAGGCTTTTTAGTAGCCTTACCTACAATATAAGGGCATTTAGTTCAAGCAATATTTGGAATCTCTGATGACAAAAAAATTATGTTCATTTCTCTGAGGTGGTGGTGGCTTATTTAAAACCAGATCAATAGAGAATTAGGAAAGGGGACTGACCCTCATCTTGAAGAAAGGTGACCTCTAGTGGACAACTGTGTTTTTCAACCAGTTCAAACTATGCATAGGGCAATGATATTTTAATGTCAGTTATAAATAGAAATATGTCTTAAGTTACATTTAAAAATGAGTATAAAGGTTCCACTAATGCTAACACAACCCAAGTTACAATCTGGGCCATCTTGGATGGTTCTGAAATTGGGAGAGCCGTGGACCAGGCGTCCCAGACTCGGATTCTGGGCTCGACTGTGCCTCTTAGATGCACGTGGCAACTTCATATCTCACAGCCTGTTCTTCCTAATCTAAAAAATGGGCTGACTCATAAACAGCCATCTTCTTGTGCTTCCCTGCCCCCTTTTTTCATGCTATTGATTTTTTTTTTTAAGTTTAAATCAGGTTTATTTTATATAAGTTTTCTAAATAAGCAACAACAGCCCTAGTTGATTTGGCTCAGTGGATAGAGCATCAGCCTGTGGACTGAAGGGTCCCAGGTTCGATTCCGGCCAAGGGGACATGCCTAGGGTTGCCAGCTCTATCCCCAGTAGGAGGCGTGCTGAAGGCCGCCAATCAATAATTCTCTCTCATCATTGATGTTTCTATCTATCTCTCTCCCCTCTCCCTTCCTCTCTGAAATCAATAAAAAAAAATTTTTTTAAAAAAGCAACAACAGCCAAAACAAAACAAAATTAATACCTACCATCACATACTGCCACTGAGTGAATCAGCAAAAAACTATTAGATTTCAATTTAAGGTGTTCCTGATATAAGCGTAATGAATGTAAAGGCACTGATTTCTTTTTTTTTTTTCTTTTTATATTGACTGTGGAAAAATATATTTCCAACACTAAACCCACTGGGCCACCAGTTTATTAGGAAAGTTAATTTTATTATAAAAGAGCTACTAGTTTTGACAGATTTATTTCACAGAATAAAACAAAAATGACAATGAAAAGAAGGGATGCATAATAATTTATGTAGTCTATTTCTTCTGAAAACCATCTGCTCATCAACTCATGTATGTCCCTAGTTCACCACTGAACTCTGGACAAAGCAGAATAATTTATGACTCAACTCAACATAATCTCTAAGAAACTATTAAAATTCTTTAGTGGTCCTTAAATCTTTTTTCCCACCCTCAATATCAGAGTAGTGTTGAAATGCTATTAGTTATAATGGGATTTAGTACTTAAGAGCTTTCTCAGGTGTATTCTCTAACCAGCTTTTCCTGGAACGCTTTTATAATCTTTCTCATTCTCAGCCTCAAAAGAGGTGCCCAAATGATTTTAGTTGCTGAAGGGTAGGAAAGCAAACACTGGTCTAATAAAAGGCATTCTGAAGTGTAATAAAAATGCCAGCCTATCATTAAAAAATTTCCTTAACTCGCTTGATCTTAAAGCTATTGAGTTAAGGAAGTTTCTCATCTTTCAAAAAAATAAATTCTTTCAGAATGTAAAGGCCCTGGCTAGGAAGCGACTCTACTCCAAACAGGTGCCCTCATTCTCAGAGGGGAGGGTTAAAATCGGTCACGGATAATTCATGAGCAGTAAAATCAATCTGCAGGTTAATAGCAGCTCTTCTAAAACTCCGTAACGAACCAGTTTTCCTTGGTGAAGGGCAAAGACAGCCTCCTTCAGACACAAGCTGGGCCAACAACGTGCGCATTCATTGTTAGGTGCTCAGACTTTTTCATCGTGTATTGGGAAGCCGAGACGGGAATCAGCAGTCCTTCTGAGGTCCTGCACCTTGCAGAGCACCTAGCTACCTCAGGCCAACACCTCGCCTCTCTCCTCATCGGAGATGACGCTAAGGGATCACAGCCTTGGCTTGTTTCCACTCCTGACATTCAAAGCAAAAGAAGAAACTAGAAAAATACACACGATCCGTTTTTGCCTCCGCGCCAATGCTTCCTCTCCGGCGCCTGACTCCCGGGGTGACTGGGAGGAACGGTAGCCAGCAGAAAGCGCACACATCTGCTCAGCAGACAGCAGTGGAAACCTACAATGATGGTTCAACTACTTGTGTTCTGTTTTGAGGTTTTTTTTTAATCAAATTTCCAAAGGACAGAAGTGATTATTTCAGCAGAGCTGTCACTGCAGCTGAGGCAATCAGGCCTCCGACCCTCACTTTGGATGCCATAAATTTATAAAACATCATTTAGAACGAATTTTAGACTCATTCACTCACCCAGCTGCCCCTGATTTGAGAGTTTGGGTAGTTGCATGCTTCTTGATTTACTCCCCAAACTGTTGCAAAAATATTAAGCGCTTTGCAGCCTTAGTTATTTTTTGTGAATGAAAAATATGTCTGCTGAAACCATAAATCAGATTATGTCAGATCTTGGTTTAAAACTCCTTGCTGGTTTCCCACAACATTTAGGATAAAATCCCAAATCCCCACAGGCCCTGCTCTACCCTTCAGGCTTCTTTTGCTCCTCGCATATTCTTGCTCACTTAGCTCTGGGCGCACTGGCTGCCGATCAGATTCCTAGAAAGGCCAAGACTGCCCCTCCTCAGGGCCTTCACAGGAGTTGTTTCTCAATCTGAACATCCCTCCCTTTTCCGCCCAGTAAATTATCTTGCTTACAGTCAGAGGCCTTTCCTTAACCCACAGTCTAAATGTCCTGCCTCAAATCCACTTAGCACACACAGTGTCTTCTTTCTTAGCACAGTTTGTAACTCTCAGTTAATTGTGATTTTTTAATATTGATTTTAGAGAGAAAGGAAGGGGGAAGGAGAGAGAGGGAGGGAGGGAGGGAGGGGAGGGGAGAGAGAGAGAGAGAGAGAGAGAGAGAGAGAGAGAGAGAGAGAGAGAAACATAGATGTGAGAAACACTGATTGGCTGCCTCCTTGTATGTCCCCCACCAGGGATAGAGCCCACAACCCGGGCATGTGCCCTGACCAGGAATTGAACTGGCAGCCTTTAGTTCATGGAACACTCAGCTGAGTCACTCTGGCCAGGCCAATTAAGCAGCAGTTTGTTCCATGAGACTGTCCACTCCATGAGAGAGCAAGGGGCATATCTGACATGTCTACCATTGTATGTCCAGCATCTAGCATGGTGCTGAGCATAGAGTAGGTGTCCAGTAAATATTTGAATAAATGAATGGAATCATGAAGTTTTCTAACATCAGGGCCTTGGGGTCCAGGGCAGGAGTGTGCCCACAACCAGCTGTTGTTAGTTCAATTCACCACTGCGGCCAAACTGGCCAAGTGAAACATCCTCATCTTAAACAGCGGGAGAGCCTCACCTGCGCCATTGGGAGGCTGAATGCCAGCTCGTGAGCCAGGCAGCGAGGCCTCGGGCTTCATTTCCCGCCTCGCAATGAACTGCGTGTTGGCAAGGTCAGAGGGGCATGACCATCTGTGCCAGCGGGACCTGAGGGCAAAGCACTCATTTGCAGCGCCCCATGGACCCTTAGCACCTTCTAAACTGCGTCCACTAGACCACTGCCCCCAACTGCATACACAATTAATTAAAAAGAAAAACACAGCCCAGTGTTTGTTCCCCCTTCTCAATTTGCCACCTTGTAAGATAGACTGTTGGTCCAGAGGATAGTCTGGCAAAATAGACAATAATTTGCTATTGCCAACTTGTGCACTCCAAAAAAGAGGATATGGATCAGTACACTAAGTCAGAATTCTTATATTTAAGGGATGATCAAGTGCTCCAACTTATTTTCTCATCAAAAGGATAGGATGCAAAATAACTGGTAGAAAGGTGAGTGGGGTTTGAGACATGCTTTTAAATTTGCCTGCCTACCATGGAGGTTTAGGCTAGAAGAAAAAAAAAGGAAAAATTTAGCATGTTTGCTCTCTTAGACACAGGAAATCAAGCAAATGAAAATGACAGCTAAAACCAACCACCGACCTACAATTTAGGCTGTGGCTTTCCAGAAAGTATTCGCATGTTTGAGGAAGAAATGCTGGAGGTGACTTTGAGTCTCTAATCCAAGTGCTCCTCTCTGTATAAACTATTTGCTGCTCTATAATATGGCATCCTCACTGATTACATTTCCACAGTAAGAGAATTACTGAAGTTTCCGTTCTCACTTGCCCTGTTTCGATGGTAAATTAATTAATCCTGAATCTGGGTCAAGAGCACAGGGTAGAGGGCTGGCACTGCTGAATCCAGAAAGCCCACGAGGATGCCTCATTTAGCGCCGGTCACGTAATCTGGGTTTGATGGCTAAATCTGTGCAGGGACTTTGCTTCTCTTACAAGATGGGTTGAATGAGGCAGGTATGCCATCTTTCCCCAGATGGATGATGATTCAGTCTGGAATGCATCCCTGCCCTGTCCTGCCCCTGTGATCTCTTCTACCCCGTGGCTGCTGCTCTTGGATGTACACACTGCAGGAAGTGGATGGCTCCTGCAAAGACAACACGAGAGTTCCTACAAGCAGGTAGGGAATGCTCTCGAGGAAGGAGTCAATGCTCTGTTTGGCATGACTGATGTCATGCTTCATTTGCAGTTAAGAATAACATTCAGCACTGGCCAGTGTGGCTCAGTAGTTGGAGCGTTAGCCTGTGCACTGAAGGGTCTCAGGCTTGATTCTTGGTCAAGGGCATGTATCTGGTTTGAAGATTTTATCACCGGCATGGTTGGGGCGCATGCAGCGGGAGGCAAGCAATTGATGTGTCTCTCTCACATTGATGTTTCTCTCCCCGCTTTCTCCCCCTTCATCCTTCCCTCCCATCCACTCTAAAAATCAATGGAAAAATATCATTGGGTGAGGATTAACAAAAAAGCCAAAACAAAACAAATGAAAAACTCCAAAATGGATTACAGACTTAAATATAATACTCGAAATCATGAAACTTCTATAAGAAAACATAGGCAGTAAAACCTCTGACATTTACCTTTGCAATATTTTTTTTTGACATATCTCCTTGAGTAAGGAAAACAAGAAAACAATAAATAAAGGGTACTACATCAAACTAAAATGTTTTTGCACAGCAAATAAAACCACCAACCAAACAAAAAGATAACCTACTGAATGGAAGAAGATATTCTCCAATGACACATCCAATAAGAGGTAAATATCCAATTTTTAAAAATTAAATTTATTTGGATGATATTGGTTAATAAGATATATAGGTTTCAAGATTATATACATTTCTGTGATAGATGATCTGTATATTGTATTGTGTGCCCACCACCCAAAGCCAAATCATCTTCCATCACCATATATTTGGCCCCCATTACCCCCACTCCCCTAATATCTAAATTTTATAAAGAACTCACACAACTCAACATGAAAAAAACACACACACACACAATGCAATTAAAAAATGAGAAGAGGATCTGAAGAGGTATTTCTCCAAAGAGGACATACAGATGGCCAACAGACATATGAAAAGATGCTCAACATCACTAATCATCAGAGAAATGCAAATCAAAACCACAAGGAGATATATCACTTCACACCTGTCAGAATGGCTACCAAATCAACAAACAAAAACTATTGGTGAGGATGTGAAAAAAAGAGAATCCCTGTGCACTGTTGGGAATGCAGATTGGTGTAGCCACTATGAAAATCAGTATGGAAGTTCTTCAAAAAATTGAAAATGGAACTGCTTTGTGATCCAGTGATTCCACTTTTGGCTATACATCCAAAGAAACCCAAAACATTAATTAGAAAGGATGTATGCATCCCTATGTTCGTTGCAGTGTTATTTATAATTGCCAAGATATGGAAGCAACCCAAATGCCCATAAATACACAAGTGGATAACAAAGCTGTAGTGTATATAGATATAATGGAATATTACTCAGCCATAAAAAAATGATGAAATCTTACCATTTGTAATAGCATGGATGGACCTAACAGGTATTATGCTAAGTGAAAAAAAGTCAGAGAAAGACAGATGACATATGATTTCACTTATTTGTGGAATCTAAAGAACAAAATGAATGAACAAACAACATAGAAAGAGACTCATAGATACAGAAAACTGAGGGTAGCCAGACAAGAGATGGGTGAAGGGCTGGGTAAAAAAGGTGAAGGATTAAGAAGTACAGATTGGTAGTTACAAAATAGTCACAGGGATGCAAAGTACAGCATAGGGAATATACTCAATAATATTATAATATTAATAGAGGCCCGATGCACAAAATTAGTGCAAGGGGCTCAGCCCTTGCAGCCGCTGCAGCTTTCCTCGGCCCTCACAACCTTGGCTTCATCCGAAAGGTCGTTCGGCTGTCCGGTCTAATTAGCATATTATGCTTTTATAGATTATTATAGATGGGTGGGTACTGGAAATATCGGGGGGATCCCTTTGTAAAGTACTGTATCTGATTATCTAACCACTGTGCTATATTCCTGAAACTAATAAAAATAATTTCAACTATAATTGAAAAATAAACTAAAAAACATACTACATATATTCTTCTTGTTTACTGCTTACCTTCCAGTATCATATCAGCTTTAGGATGTCAGGGGCTGTGTTTTGTTTTCAGCTGCCTCCAGCATCTACCAAACTAAGACACAGCATCCACCTCAATAAACGTTTCTTGAACAAATGTTCAGAGATGCATGTTTTCCTTCTTTTCTTAATTTTTCAGGATTCAGTTACTTTGCTCTAGTAACTACCTCCACCTCTTTATGGTAAAATTCATTTAATTTCAGACAGAATGAAAGCTAAAGGTTTTTAAATATTCTATACTGATAAACTCATTTGAAAATTTATACATATATATATTTTTCTTTAAAAATAACTTATCTGTAATTATAATTTTTAGGAATTTTAATCATTCCTCTCACAGGAAAAAATCATAATTTCAAGTATTTACTATTGGTGTCTGATTTATCTTTAAGGAGAAGTTCCTAACACCTATTCTGATTAAGGTAGGTGGAGGGGGAAAGGTAAAAACACCATGATTCTAAAACTGACTCATTATTCTGAGGAAATCACTTTATAGAATTAACCTCAGGGTTGCCTTCCTGGAGCCCTAGAAATATTTCTATAGAATACCCACCTGGAATCTGGTCAGAGAGCTGGGAGTGGCCATCAGCAGAGGTCTCCAGGTTGCCAGGTGTTAAACATTGGTTACAACCTTCATTCAAACCTGGAAATAACTGACCAATCTCTGGACCAGACCACCTGGCCCAGGGAGAGATGGCTCCCAGGACCTGATCACCTGAGCGTTGGCCCTGAGGTGAGGGCTACTAGGTGGGAACTAAGCCCCACTCTGTGGCCTAGGCTTCACCTAGGAGACAGAAAGAGAAAAGCATGTGGGGAGAGAACTATGGGGGTGACCCAGGCACCACCTCAGCCTCCTGGTGGCCTCCTTTATGCCACTGGCCTACAAGACAAAGAGCAGGAGGTAGATTATAGATAGATTGATTGCCTGGTCCAAAATCAGGGCTTAATCAAGAAGACAAAGTATATTATCTCTACAGTTTTAGTCCCTGTAAATTCCTTGGAAAAGTAAAGATTTCTCTGTAATACAAGCAACCATTTCCTTAGGAAACAGTTCAATGATGGGGAAATGTTTTCTTAACTGGAGCCACTGGGTGGCCAGAACATGCAAGTGACAGTCACAGAGAGGAAGAGGAAAGCAGTTTACTCCAAGTGATGATGTTTTTTTGTTTTTTTTTCTTTTCTTTTTCTGTTTTGCTTTGTTCACATGGATATGGGTTAGAGACAGTAAGTGGTTTTAGAATACGTCCACAAATTCTTTGATACTCTTCCCATGAAGAGGTGGAGCCCAATTCTCTTCCCCTTAAGTGTAGGCTGAACTTAGTGACTTTCTTCTATAGAATAGAGAAATAAAGAGAAGTGACACAACGGCTACTTTGGAGACTAGGTTAATAAAAAAGACTCTCTCTCTCCCCACAGTCACTTGCACTGGGGGAAGCTAGCCACCAAGTTGCAAGAACACTCAAGCAGCCTATGGAGAGGGCCATGTGGTGAGGAACTGAGGCCTCCAGCCCCGTGAATGACCCATCTTGGAAGTAGACTCTCCAGCCCCACTTGAGCCTTTGGATGACTACAGCCCCAGTGGACATTCTCACTGAACCTCCTGAGAGACCCTGAGCCAGACCACTCAGCTAAGCAGCTCCCAGAGTCCTGACCACCAGAAACTGTGAGATAATAAATGAGTATTGTTTTAAGCTGTTAAGTTACATAGTAAGATATTACAAAGTAATTGGTAACTAAGAAAGAAGGTATAAGGACCACGCATTTAAACGTATTGATTTAAATGAAATATATACTTTTATTAATGTAAAAGAATCCCAAGTTGCCAGAAAGGAAAAGCGCCTTTTATGTTTCCACAGATTAGGGCAGGGTCTCTAGGTGGCCACACCTAACCCTCACTCTGTGACCTTGGGCAGGTCAAGCCTCAGTGCGACCCTCCCCCCCCCCCGCCCACCCCCGCCCAGTGCAGTTACAGGGGCTGCATAAGATCGTGAGAGCCAAGCCCTTGGCAACGTTCCTGGCACTGAGAAGGCTGTCAGTGTCAGTGACTCCCTACCTCGGGCTGCCCTACGGAGATTCAAAGGCCCTGCTGACTCACAGACCATGCTCTGGCCACCCCCTTCCTGGGGAAGAGGGTACGAAGCTTCCGTAATTGGGAAAGAAGAGAAGCGGATGATGCGACGCTCAGGAGGTTTATGTGATTGGACTTGCTACACTACGTGAACATTCTTTTCCACTTTGTTTTGGAATCTCAGACTGCTACCATCTCCACTTTACAGCATTCCCAGCTACGGTTTACAGTTTTTCAACTGCTTGTTATTTCTAGAACTTTCGTGTTAGACAGGGCACTTTGATTGGGGGCTCCAAGGTAAGAGCATTGAAGGGACTGCCTTGGTATATGATGCTTTCTTCACGTAGCATTATTTGAGGATGAGTGAAATTTCCACACAACTGCACCTTACTCCTTTATGCACACTCCTGTCCTACTTGAGGGTAATGTACACGGACTTTTGTAAACGCTCTTTTGCTGATTACTACTGAGTGGGTTGTCTGACTTTAGGGTGTATCTCTAGGCTTCAGTAGACTACTACAGTTGAAGCTCTCACACCCAGAAGAGCAAGAGGGGACTGCACCTTTATTTTAAAATCGGGTTCTCAGACTGTAGCACATTGTGGGTGTTGTGTATAAACAGGAAAATCAAAACAATGAGGGCCCTAGAGAGAGCCTGGAAGACTGTATTTCTGAGGATATTCAAAACCAAGGCTTGGAGGCTGTGACCGGCTGGAGTCCTGCGCATAGTAACAATACTAGTACAGTGACAAAGGGCCATGAGGACTTTAACTGGAAGGTGACAGGTCACACTCAATGCCTCCTCTGTTGTCACAGAAAAGCTTTAGTTGAAAAGATGTATTAATCCAGTCGGCACTTCACCATAGGGTCACATCGGTTAACTTAAATCTGATCTAATCAGTAGTAAGAAGGTTCTTTTTACTAGTATAGTAATCCATGAAGAAAACAAGCCAAATTGTAGGCATTTAAAAAAGTCAGCCAGGCCGAAACCGGTTTGGCTCAATGGATAGAGCATCGGCCTGCGGACTCAAGGGTCCCAGGTTCGATTCCGGTCAAGGGCATGTACCTTGGTTGCAGGCACATCCCCAGTAGGGGGTGTGCAAGAGGCAGCTGATCGATGTTTCTCTCTCATTGATGTTTCTAACTCTCTATCCCTCTCTCTTCCTCTCTGTAAAAAATCAATAAAATATATTAAAAAAAAAAAAAGTCAGCCAGAGAGGTACAGTGTTTGGATAGGTTCAAGCCTTGGACTGATGAGAGGGCACAGTCCTCTCGTGGCCACGTGCAAGTCCCAGCTTGGAGGGCAGAGCCCTTCCAGCACAATTATAGCCAACAGCTATAGTTATAAGCTTAAACCTATGGTCCGAACACGTGGCCCCACATGCCTAAGTGATATAGGCTGCAAGCAAACAAAGCTTGATCAGGTGCACGTAATTGAGTAGGCTCAAAACTCGCGAGAATGGTGTAAACATCTTGACCACGCCCTTACTGTGCCTCGTGGCATCTGCTATAAAATAAAGACACGGCTTGTAGTCCGTGGCGCTGCTGGGTCCCCATCAGGGAAGCAGAGTCCCACCGAGTCCCAGCTTTCCTTCTCTTGTCTATCTTTTCTCATTTCTTCATCACCCCCACTCAGGTTCATCCTTGGCCATGCTGGCGCGGCACATGTGTCAGTGTGTGTCAAAGGTCAGGGCTGACATATCTGGGTCACACATTCATTTCACAGGGCATGTCAGGCTCAGCCCCAATATTCTTGCTGGGCAACAACTACAGCCTGTGTGTCAGCCAGGGCTCTCTGGGGTTCTTTCAGGCTGATATCTCATCTTGTCTTTCAGAGTACACGGCTATCAGCCCTTACTTCTAGGCGTTTAAAAACAACTCTACTTTGTTTATTCCATGCTACACCCTTGAGAGGAATTCTGGCCCCCAGGCCTTTGTTCCTGCTGTTTCTGCTGCCTGGAAACCTTAGAGATCATTTGGTGCAGACTGGTCCCTCAGGCAGCGGTTACCGGCAGGAACTCACTGACAAGTGCTCTGGGGATCCCTTTGAGGGCAGAGGGAGAAGCTGAATTCTGAAGATGCTCCAGCCAAGGCCTCACAGATGCTGGAAGGGAGCTCTGAAGCTGGGCTGGTCTTTCAGAGCTGACCCCAGCTGGGAGGAAGGCGCCAGGCCAGACATTGGATATAGGCTGCACCTAGAAGGGGGCATGACCTTGGGCCATCCCTAGAGTGGGTCTCAGATGAGAACTGTCAGCTGCCAACACTCCCAGGATCTGGGGGGGGGGGGGGGGGGGGGAGATGAGTACTTTACTTCTGAAGAGGGGATGGGTGGTGTCACAGGGGTGGGCTGCCCGACTGTCCTTCCTCCACGTAGTTCAGGTCACGCTTCCTACTCCATCTCTCAGCTCCATTCGCTTGTCTGCATCCTGCAGATGCCAACAGAACTTAGTGTCTGTGCAGTGGCTTTATTATACTAACTTTACTTTTAGCATGGTTCATGGGTTTTATCTCCCTACCTTGATTGTAAAGCCCCCCCAAAAGTTTTATATTTCTCTTGTATCCACAGGTTATAGGAAAGTGACCAATAATATATGTAGTGGAAAAAAGTAAGGGATTTAGAGCCTGAAATCCTAATTTTAAATCCTAGAATTACCATATATAAATGGATAAAGTTATATACATCATTTGATTTCTATAAATCTTAGTTTCATCATTTAGAATGTGGGAATAATAAAAATCCTTATTTTGTCCAGGCTACAGTGTTGCTGTGAGAACATTAAGATGGTGAACTGAAAATGCTTTGTAAACTAATAAACTAAAACCAATGTTTTTCAATGTTGAGTACCAGACACCCCATTCAAGGGGAAAAATATTGGGCTGGTAAATGTAAAACTAGGTATACATTCTTTATGCTGATAATACTTATAAAACATAAACAGTTTTACAAATAAATATAAACAAATACGATATACAATCAACTTCAATGGACAAAACCCAGGTTATTGTAATAGATGATGTTGGTTTGTAAGCTGATGTTGGTTTTTTGGCTTTTATACATATGGTACTAACTGTAGAGCAAAGGTTCATTTGGTTTGGATATGCCTATATTCTGTGTGCTATGCAATAATTCTGATTTTTCAACACTTGTCTCCATTTTCTCCATATGAAATCGATCATTTATACAATTCACCATGACATCATTTGACCTTCACATAAAAATATCATTTATGTATCTTAAATATACTTCTTTCCTTTAACTTTCCATTTTTATGTGCCAATTAGAATATATATCACAATGTTAATTTAGTAGCAAGTCCATAAAACAGTAACCTCAAAAATTAAGAAACAAAAGAAGTATAAGACTTATACAATGAAAACTATAAAATATTGCTGAGAGAAATCAAGTATGACCTGCATAAATGGAGAGACATTCTATATCTATGGATTGGAAGACTCAGTATTATTAAGATGGCAATTCTCCTCAAATTGATCTACAGATGCAACACAATTCCTATCAAAATTCTATTGGAAGAAATTGACAAGCTGATCCTAAACTTTATATGAGAATGCAAAGGACACAGAACAGCCAAAACAACCTGGAAAAAGAACAAAGTTGAAGAACTAACACTTCCCAAAGCGTGCTATAAAGATATGTTAATCAAGAGAGTATGGTACTGGCATATGGATAGACATATAGATAAATGGAATAGAATTGAGAATCCAGAAATAAACCCTTACATTTATAGTCCATTGATTTTTTTTTTTACATAGGTGCCAAGGTAATTCGATGGAGGAAAGGACAGTCTTTTCTACAAGGGTGCTGGGACAACTGGGTATCTGTAAAAAGATGAATTTATATACTTAACTCATATCATATAAAAATGGACTCAAAATTGATCACAAACTCATGTCAGGGTTAAAACTGTAAAAATTCTAGAAGAAAATATAGAACTTTTGTGGCCTTAGGTTAGGCAGAATTATTGAACACAATATCAAAAGCATGATCCACAAAAGGAAAAAAATTTAAAAAACAGACTTCATAAAAATTAAACCTTTTATACTTTACAAATCACCAATAATAAAATGAAAAGATAAACCACAGTCTGGAAGCAAATATTATTTCTGATAATGGGTTTATATCCAGAATATATAAAGATCTCTTATAAGACAAATCAATTTTAAAATGGGCTAAATAGCCCTAGCTGGTTTGGCTCAGTGGATAGAGCGCCCCCCTGCAGCCTGAAGGGTCCAGGGTTCGATTCCTGTCAAGGGCACATGCCCGGGTTGCCGACTCCATTCCCAGTAGGGGGCATGCAGGAGGCAGCCAATCAATGATTCTCTCTCATCATTAATGTTTCTATCTCTCTCTCCCTCTCCCTTCCTCTCTGAAATCGATAAAAATATATATTAAAAAAAGAAAAATGTCTTAAAAATAAAAATAAAAAAAATGGGCTACTAAGCCCATGAAAAGATGTTCAGCATCATTAATCATTAAGGAAATGTACATTGAAAGAACAATCAGATATTATTATTTCTACTAGAATGGGTATAGTAAAAAAGACAAAATAATGATTGGTGAGAATATGGAAAAACTGTTACCCTCATGCATTGCTGATGGGAACGTAAGATGGTACAGCCACTTGAAAAACAGCATGGCAGTTTCCTAAAAAAAGAAAAATTAAACCTAAATTTACCATATTATCCTGCAATTCCACTCCAAAGTATCTACCCATGAGAAACACAGGTCTCACAAAGATGTATATGTGTTCATAGCAACCTTATTTATAATATCAAAAAGAGTGGAAATCCTCCACATGTCCATCCACTGGTGAACGGATAAACAAAACACGGATACCCATAAAATGGAATATTATTCAGCAATAAGGATCCATGCTACAACCTGAATGAACCTAACAATAAGCCAAGTAAAGAAGCCAGGTGCAAAAGATTAAATATTGTATGATCCCACTTATATGAAATGCCCAGAAAAGGCAAATTTATAGGGGCAGAAAGTAAATCATAGTTGCCTAGGGTTGGGGAGTGGAGCTGGGAATTGACTGTCAATGGGCAGGTGGGATCTTTTGAGGGTGATGAAAATTTCCTAAATTTGCATTGTGGTGATGCTTGCACAAGTCTGAAAATTTACTAAAAAATCGCTGAGTTGTCCATTTAAAACAGGTGAATTTTAAGAAAAGGTAAATTATATCTCAATAAAGCTATTTTAACAATTAGGGAGCTTATTGTTCCCTTATAATGAGCTGTCTATAGATAGCCAAGTCCAGGGCTGTTATGATGCTTTTTGTAATTAGGGAACCAGACTCTTTCCATCTTCAGTCAAGTGTTTTTGCCTCAAGGCTAGAAAAGGAAGAACAAAGAGTGCAAAAGGCATTAGCCTGCTAAGTTGGCTGCCTTTAAGGATCTTTTTGGGAAGCCCACCTAATAACTCTCTTATAAATCATTGGCTACAACAGTGTCACATGACCACTCTTAACTTCAAGGGAGTCTGGGAAATGTAGGAATACTACTACCTGCAGTCAAATAACTGTCCTGTCAATAAGGAAGAAAGGAAGAGTGGATGAGTAGAGCAGCTAGCAATCTGTGCAGTGGAGAAATACTTCTTGGTGTCAGTGTGAACACAAATAGAACCAGCAGAGGAGTACTCAGTTATCACGTGATAACCCAGATGATCCAGAGTACACTTATTATTCATGGTTTCTTATCGAAATGAAAACATAAGGGTTCCAGAGAGACTGTCTACTACTCTGTTAAGAAATACTAAACTGAACAAATGTTCCTTCTTCGTATTTTTATTTCTAAGACAAAAACTTGAGAGCTGAGCCAGTCAGCATAGTAGAAAGGGTCCTTGAGTTTGGAAATGTCTGGACTCAAAACCTGGCCACACCCTTTGGAAACGATTCCTTGGACAAAATCCTTAACTTACCTAAGACTCAATTTTCTCACCTGTACAAGGAGAATAACACTTGCTTCAAAAGCTTATTTGAGAGAACTTAGTACGACAGCAGGTATAAAGCACTAAACCTCACATGAGCTTCCCTCCCTCATTAGCCACACTGCAAAGTGGCCCGAGGTGCCTCAGACACCCAACAAAGAAGGAGAAATCCTATTATTGTTTTTCTTGCCAAAATTAAGCAGCTGGTGTCCCCCACTGCTCAAGTTGAGACTTTTCTCAGGAGAATTCCTAATTAGATATCATCCATTCAACACACACACAAATTACAAAGTGGGGTGGGGGTGGGAGGGGAGGAGCCAACAAAGCAAAACAAAAGAAATCACAATGAAGACTAACGTTAACCTCTGGAGAACAAACCTCCCCAAATACTTTTATCTTTGTACCCAATATTGTAACCTTCCTAATAGCTCATTCTTCTTTTACAGAATCAGAGAAGACTCAGAAAAACACACCAACAGAATGTATGTACTCGGCACATTTTCAAAAGGTGGGGGTTGAGGCAAGTACTGGTGAAAGCAGGTGCACAGGTGGGCCTGTTGGCACGAACCCCAGGTCATCCATTACTTGCCCATCATTCATAAATCTGTTCGATGAAGCCACCTGGGGCCTCTCCCAGCGCTTTCTTCCTGAAGCACGAACACAGCTTAAAATAGGAGACTGGCGGATTGGGATTGGTTGGCAACTTTAGCAGCTTCTAAAATCTCGGTTAAACACTGACGGAATAAAACCTGTGTTTCTATAAGAACACCATGGATCTCAAATGAAAAGAATGAATCCAAAGCAGAATTGGGTAATGTGTCAACTGAAAGCTAGAAGAACTATTCCGTGTCTCTCTTCATTATCTGCAAAATACCAAAATTGTACTAATGATGACAGTAAACAGCATTTTACAATAAGTAGACAACTTAAAGAAAACAAACATCATTTCCTTTACTTAAGAGACAAGGGCAGGCTGGGAAAACTGATGCAATGCTTTAGGGTACAATGATACAGTTGGGTCTTCCAGTCACTCTGTATCAGGGATTTAATTTTGTCACATCCCATGACCTATCTGACCAATATAGTATGATATCCATCTGCCCATTTTTCTTCTCCCCGAGAAAAGGGGAAGAGAAAATAGAGAGCGACCCCATTCCTGGAGGAGAACCTCGGCATCTTGTCCCGAGGGCCCTGGGGGGTGGGGGTTGGGGGTGGGGGAGCGGCTCTCCTGGCTCACTCTCTGGTGAGCAGCAGCTCAGCCTGCCAAAATAAACAGCTGTGGGGACTTCTGCAGCTGGTGCTGCCACCGCTTCCCAGAACTCTCCCCCAGACAGATTGAGAAACCCTGTCTGTCCTTCGATGCCCTCCACAGCGAATGGCAGTCCATTTCTGCTATGGGTTTGTGCAAAATCTCTCATCCTGCGAGCTCTCACGTTTGCACTTGAGTTAGAAGTCAATTAAAAGCAAGATATCACAGATACCTTGTTCTCTATTTTCTTAAGAGTCATCCAATATGATGGTTACCATGCTCCTGCCTTTCCTCTCCACCCCAAAGTATGGAACACAGGGAAAGTCCTGTTGTCCCAAATGCGCAGGCCAAGAAGGGCCCCCTGGCACACAGCTTCACCCACAACTCACAGCAGAGCTCAGCGAAGCAGTGCAGCTGACTTGGTTATAACAAAACTCCCTGTCCAATGAGTGCTGCTCTGCTGTCCCACCACCTGGTGGCTATTCTGCATCCCAAAACCTATATTTGGGTTTGGTGGAGTCATCCTATATAATAAAAGGCTAACATGCAAATTGTCCCCTCAACCTGGAGTTCAACCAGGGGGCAGGGCTGGCCTGGCCCCCGATTGCCCGCCCCCCACTCCAATCAGGGGCAGGCCAGCTGGCCAACCACCCGCGGCCCCTCCCCCTGGCCAGCCCAGCTGATTGGCCCTGATTGAGGCAGGCCGGCCAGACCCCACCTGTGCACAAATTCATGCACCAGACTCTAGTTTCATAGATATAGGGTGTTCCCCAAAATGTATACACACTTTAACAGCTGATATCTCAATCTTACCTAATAAAAGAGAAACATGCAAATTAACCATCACTCCGCTACACCCACAGCCAATCAGAGTGAGTATGCAAATTAACCCAACGAAGATGGAGGTTAATTTGCATATAGAGGTGTGAAGCCTGCTATGAGGGCAAGGGGGGGCGGCGGAGGGAGCTACTGGAGTGGTGCTCCAGACAGAAGCGAAGACTTGCCGGCTCTGGGCGGCCCAGGAGTGGGTATGTGCCGGCTCCCCGGGCGGCTGGGGTGGGGAGCGGGGACCTGCTGGCTCCCAGGCGGCTGGGAGTGAAGCCAGGGGAAGGAAGGCCTATTCTTGCACGAATATCGTGCAACGGACCTCTAGTTTTTAAAATAAAATGTATTTTAATAAACACTGCCTTTATAATTATTCAAAGTGTGTGTATACATTTTTAGGACACCATATACATGCACATTTTCCAAACAAATAGTTTTGTTTGTTTGTTTTCTTACTGTCAGGACAACTAGGCGATATATTTGATATATATAAGGGCAAGTAGTGGCTAGGGAAGGAGACAGGAGAGCTGAGCAACATATGGGCTCTTCATTTACTCATCCAAGTATCCACTAAGCATCCAGGAGCTCGGGTGCTGGGGCTGGGGCTTCGCGCACAGGCCAGGCCCTCAGAGCACACCCTCTGTCCAGGGAGGAAGACACACTTTGGATGACTATTTGCAGGTGTGCCAAGGATTACAGAGGTCGCTCTGAGGGTACTGCCCTGCAAGGTCAGGGAAGGCCTGTGTACTGGGTCTCTAAGGGTCTTTGGAAGGTTTCTAATTAAATTGTGTATTCATTAAAGCACTTTTTAAAAAAAATTTTAAATCCCCACCCAAGGATTTTTCTTCATTGCTTTCTAGAGATAGTGGAGGGAGGATAGGAGGAAAGGAGAGAGGAAGGGAGGGAGGGAGGGAGGGAGGGAGGGAGGGCGAGAGGGAGAGAAACGTCGATGTGAGAGAGACATATTGACTGGTTGTCTCCTGCAAGAGCCCCAACCGGGGCTTGGGATGGAACCTGCAACCCAGGCACGTGACCTTACCAGAAATTGAACCCTTCAGTGGGCAGGCCTACACTTCAACCACTGAGCAACACTGGCCAGGGCCATTAAAGCACTTCTTGAAGTTTCATTTTGCTCACACTTTCCTTGTGTGTGAGGGGGTGACACAGCTCTTGTGATTTTCATTTCAATGGTTAACCCAAATCTCTGGATTCTCCGTCCAATTCTGTACTCCAAACACTAGGGGTCAGCAGCCTTCCAAAAGTCGTGAGCCCAGACAAGAACCCTAGTTGTGGGGTGCTGCTAAGAGCAGGGCGGGGCTTACTCTCACAATAGGAAGAGTCTGATAGACACTGTGGATACTTTCCCAAACTCCTCCCGTTCCTTTAGTACAACCTTAACTCTTATTTGGGTACCCTCAGCTAAGAGGGTACGCAGAGAAAGTGCAGGTGCTTGGGGGATGTTGATCTGGACATGGGATTTGTGGCTCAGCCTAAATTAATTTTTTAAAAATTACTTTATTGATTAAGGTATCACATATTTGTCCTCATCCCCCCCATTCCCATCCCAAACCCCTCCCCACGCATGCCCCCACCCCCCCTGTTGTCCGTTAGGCTCATATGCAAGCACACAAGTCCTTTGGTTGATAAGTTAATTTGCATTCTCCCACTCCCTGCCTCCGTGTATTGGTTCAGGGATAAACACATGATCCTATTTGGACCAATAGAGATTGAGGAGAAATTTGCTGAGGATGACTGGGAAAGTAGTTTCCTTGCTTTTCTTGGAGAGCTTTTCTTATGACAATATCTACCTCTCTCTCTCTCTTTCTCCCTCTTTCCTTACCCCCTCCCCGATGAGGATGAAAAACCCCAAAGCCCTAGAGGTAGAGACAGTCATCTGGCAACCACCAGGTGTGGAGGGACAGCTACAAGATGAAGGTGACTGCAAACACAAAACAAACAAACAGAAAACACCAGCAGAATGGTGAAAGCACACCTATGAAAAGCAACAAACTAGGGAGAGCACAGGGCTTCAGTTCTTTGCAACTGACCTCCCTTGCCTGCTCAGCCCTAAGCAGTCTACATCCTCACAGCACTAACACCTTGGCATTTCCTACAGTTCATTGTATGGTTTTACCAATAGTTCATTAGTTCAGTAAAGAACCAATGAGAGGGTCAAGGGAGCCCTCATACAACTCCAGGTCTATTCTCCTAAGGCTAGTATATAAAAAGAAACACTGATGGGATCCTTATAGCTTCTCATAGTTTTTATAGATGAGAGGCTATGATGATAAAGGGTATGGATTTCAGCCTGGCCGGTGTGGCTCAGAGGTTGAGCATCAACCTATGAACCAGGAGGTCAGGCCACATGTGGGCTCGATCCCCAGTGTGGGGCATGCAGGAGGCAGCTAATCAGTGATTCTTTCTCATCATTGATGTTTCTATCTCTATCTCCCTCTCTGAAATCAATAAAAAATATTTTTATAAAAAGGGTATGAATTTCAGAGTCCATCAGACCCAAGTTCAAATCTCAGCCACTTCCTTTACTAGTTATATGATTTTTGTCTGAGCTTCTATGTAAAATGAGAATGAATAAAGCCTACCTTTCACAGTTGCTCTCAAGTTTCAGAGTAATAACATATGTAATGAGTTTGGCATTCAAAAAATAGCTGTTAGGATTATTATTTCAGTATCCTTGGGAGAAAAGAGCACTATGACAGAAAAGCAGCCAGTTTCCTAAACATTCTTCCCAATGAATATAGTATCCGCTTCCCACCCATGACAAGGTGCCCTGGGTGTGAGTGTGCTGGTGAGAGCAGGTCACAAGAACTTGAAAATCCGTGTCCCCTTGTCAGGTTGCTCAGACCTTCAATGGAAGTTGCAAGTTTCTGCAAGTAATTGCAGGTCTGGAGCTAGTGATTCATTAAGGATGTAATTCTTCAGGTAGGTCCTAGTGAGCAAAGGAGCTACTAAAAAAAAAAGGTTATTGCCATATCTGCACGCGCATACACACACACACACATAATATGTATATGTACATATTATATATGTGTGTGTATGTGTGTGCGCGTAGATATGGCAAAAAATATATATATATGATTACAAATGACACTTTTAAAAAAAATAAAAGGACTTAGTTGCCAACATTTAACATAAAAATCCCACACCCCGAATTTCAGCACAGCCACACTCTGTTGGCCACGCCCAGTGCCTTCTAGGTCCCCTTGGTTTAAGTCTACAATCTCTCCCCACTGGCAGGGGCTTCCCTTATTTAGAGATCTGCTGACCTGTATTGACATACACATTTGAATATATGAATTTGAGGTGTCTGAGTTTGCACACACACACACCTCTGCCCTGTGTAAAAGGCCTGCAACCGCAGATGATGCACCTATCGAAACGAAAGATCTGGCGAGGGTCAATTCTCCTTCTGTCACTGGGGCACCAGTCATGGAAAATCACACCTGGAGCATCATGGCTGCACAGCCACAAGGGAGCAGTCACCATGGAGGCTGGTGATCCTCAGGACAGTGGTCTCAGCAAAATTCACCTTCTAGCTCCAGATGCCATCCGTGTAGCATAAAGCTGATAACAATATTCTGTCCCTCTGCACGTTTGAGTTTGTGCCCCTGGCTTTGAGTAGCTTTGAATCATCCCTTTCTTGTCCCTGTCAGTGGGGGAGGGGACAGCTGCAAGAAGGGCTCCTGAGACTCGGGCAAGCTTTTATCAGTACTGTGGTCAGAGATATGCACTGACCCTATGCAGTGGGCAGGTTGGCCCTGAGCCAAGTCTGGGCTTGACCTCTCCTTCTAGAAGTAGAATCTGGGAGGTTAGCATCAATGTGGTCATAAAATCAGAGTACTGCATGTGTTTCACTCTATTCATTTGTGTCACATGGTGAGTGTAGTTCCATGAGGTAGAGACTTTGTTCACGACTGTACCCTTGGCAGCTAGAACAGTGCATGACACACAACTGATGTTCAATTAATGTGCATGGAGTAAATGAACAGATGATAACACCTCTTTTTCTTCCGCGAAGCCTCCTCTTCCCATGACCAGGCCTCCATCATCTCTCAACTGGGAAACTTCAACTGCCTCCCAGCTAAATCGAACCCCAGGCCTCAGTATATCGCCTCTCCACTCAACCACATCTCCACTTAAAATTCCGCAAAAGGTTTCTCATTATTCTTAGGATAGAATCCAAATTTTTTCATGAGGCTCCAACCAATCCCTCCTGCCCTGGCCAGCCTCACTGAACGCCTCTCCGTGCCCCACACTGTCCTGCACCCCCCCCTCCTTCCCATCGCCCACCAGACTGGGTGGCAAACTCCTAGCTCATCCATGAGGTCTCAGCCTAGGTCTTGCCTGTGTTCTCATCACTGCCCTTCATTCCTCACTGTGCTTGCTGTGCCCCTGGGACAACCTGCCACACTGTGTCCGCTGGCCAGCCAACACTGGCAGGCTTGTCCGTCCTGTCACCTTGGTCACCTGTGTCCCTTGCACTCAGGAGGGCCTGGCACAGGGGCGGCAGTGAGGACTCTTTTACTGGATAAACTGGTTTTACTTTGTGCCAGGTTCAGGGCCAGGCTCTTTGTAATCTTCCATTTCATGACCTCATAGCTGAGAAAGCTGAGGTCCAGGGAGGTGAAGTCATTGACCCAGGGTTAGGATTCGATTCGAGTCAGTGCGTCCCAGAGCCTGTTCTCTTTCCACCGGGCCATGTGGCGCCTGAGCCTTCCTCTTCTGCGAGAGCAACCCAGGCCGCATACCTGTGTCTGGGCGCCCTTGACGGTGTTTGCCTATTACCTCAGGAAGAAAGAATGCCCGAGGAGATGGAATTCTTGGTGGTTACTCAAGCCTGCTCACACAAGTATGAATACAGTTTCTTGAAGACCAGAGGAAAGGAATGTAGGTCAAACAAATTGCCCGGGCCAGCGTCTCCCTCTATTACCCAACTTTTCTCATTGCATGTGTGAGGCCATAAATGGAAGATAACTAAGTGGAAAATTCCAGGAGCTGTGTAACTATCATTACAAACAAAAGCTCAAGAAATCAAGGGAAGGCTTTTAAAATCACTTTCTGTTTTAGCTCACGATCACTCTAATTGGAAAGTTCAGATTCATTAGTTTAAGAGCCACACAGGTATGGAAAACTGCAGTAGGCCTCTGGGAAAATGAGCCTTGTTCGGTAGTTAGAAATGGAGAGAAGGATGATGCTGAGGATAAAGGAAAATAACATTAATTATGAGTCAGGTATACACATTGCCATTTAATCCTCTAACAACCCTGTAAAGTAGGCACTATTAACACCCCCGTTTACAGATGTAGAAGTCGAGGCACAGAGAGGTCAAGTACTTTGCTCAAGGTCATCTAGCTAAAAGGGACAAAAAGTATTAGAACCCAGCCCAGTTGGCTCCCAAACCTGCTCTTACCCACTATCCAATACCAACTTTCTAGTTTGTGTAATACTACTGGACATGATGCTTTCTAATAGTTAGATTTGTTTTGAAAAACGTAGTACAGAGTTAGTCAAGCAACATTTCAATACTAATTTGTACATTACAAATGTGTTGCCTGCAATAAGAAGCTTTATAACATACATACACATACATATATAAAAGATATACATATATATATATACCTTTTAAGATAACAATGGAAGAGGGAAAAAAGAGAAAATCCTTAGAAAACAGTGATGCAGGACTTCCACATTTTAACCTAAGAGAAATGTAAGGAGAGCTAATAAAATCAAGTTTTGCAATGGCCTGCTGAATACCTCATCAGCTTACCATCAATGGTATCAATACCATCCTTCAGAAAAGAGTGGTACCATTGCCTCCCACCAATTGGAAGGACTGAAAAAAGTAGCCCTCCATGTCAATAATTTTGAAGGGTTTGAGGTTGAACAAGTAGTTATGGACCACCTGAGCAGCAGGAAGCCAAAGACCAAACACAACAGGAAAAACCAGTTAGTCACAGAAAAATGGGTAATTCAGTATTTGCTCATTTAAGTCCTTGTTCTAACTCTATGACATCATCTACAAGAAAAACAGTGTGGCCCAGCCGGCATGGTTCAGTGGTTGACCTATGAACCAGGAGGTCACAGTTCGATTCCCAGTCAGGGCACATGCCTGAGTTGCCTGCTTGATCCCCAGTGTGGGGTGTGCAGGAGGCAGCCGATCAATGATTCTCTCTCATCATTGATGTTTCTATCTCTCTCTGCCTCCCCCTTCCTCTCTGAAATCAATAAAAATATATTTAAAGAAAAAGAAAAATTTAAAAATAGCACAAAGACATAGATTATTACAAATCACATCGAAGTTAAGAAATTGATATAAAACTTGCCGAAAAATCTAAACCCACTGATATTTTTTTCTTTTGAAAATGAAAATTTGCATTCTTGAAGGGATCCATTAATGTCTCTAGATGCAGCACATATTGCAAATTTGTGGAACAATGAACAGAAAGACTTAAAAAATTAATAATGTCTAAAAAGGCCTACTCAAACTATAAATGATTATCAAAATAATAACAGCATGTTACCATTCATTGTTGGAACACTTACTATGTCCCAGATGATGTCAAATGCTTTACCACATATAACCCTTTAACAACCCTGTGACGCTAATGTTTACCCTCACATCAGATGAAGAAACTGACTGAGGGGTTAAGAAACTTCAGTGGTGGAGGTGGGAATCAAAGCCGACTCTGTCCTAGGCCCAAAGCTGAGACATTTGACAGGGTTGTTGATTTGAGCTGAATCTGATACAAGGGAGGCATTATCATTACCAATTCTATCATCCCTAGAAGTGAACAAACAAAGGAATTGTTGCAAAAAAGAGATGCCCATAGAATTCTAATCTTTAGGAGAAAATGAGTCATTTTTCTCTGGACACAAGACAGACACACACACAGATAAGAATGGTTATTATAAGGATGTGCTTTTACACCCAAATGTGAACATGACTTCAAATGAAATCTTGAAAGTGAAATGAGAATCTGCCACACCATTCTAGTCTCTGGGACACTTAAATGTGATATTAAAAATACACTGAGATTTTCGTTTCCTTCATTAATGTAAAAGTGGTTCCTAATAACAACGGGCAAACAATCTGCCGGATAATCTAAATAGATTAAAAGATTCCCTCCCTTGTTCCTTACAAGTAAGACTTCTTTATCACTAAGCTTATTATAGACTAAATGCACAAAATTCATAGTAAAGACCAACACAGGAAGGGAGAGAAGTAAAGAAAGCCACAGGCCTCTGCTCTATGATGCAGAGGCTGACACTCTGCAAACAATATATCCCAGGCTCCTTTGCCACCTGGCCCCGTTAGATCCTGCCCATGGGTGGCACCAGGGGGAGGTAGCCACTAAGACAGTGGTTCTCAACCTTCCTAATGCCGCGACCCTTTAATACAGTTCCTCATGTTGTGGTGACCCCCAACCATAAAATTATTTTCGTTGCTACTTCATAACTGTAATTTTGCTACTGTTGTGAATCGTAATGTAAATATCTGTGTTTTCCGATGGTCTTAGGCAACCCCTGTGACCCCAAAGGGGTCGCGACCCACAGGTTGAGAACCGCTGCACTAAGAGGACAGGGGTATGTGCTTCGTGAGGTCGTGCCTCCAGCAGCTGCAGAGACCCCAGTCCCAGGGAAACCCTTCTGTGATCTGACTGTGGCTGCCACATGTCCCCCAGGGTGCTCCCCAAGCACAACTATGTTCCCCACCGCCCTGCCCTGTACCCAGCCACATGAGGCATCCCTCAGACTCTGGCAACACCGTCTCTTCCCTTTTGTTACTAGTTTCTGTGTTAACTTGGTGTCCATTGTTTGCTCTTTACCCTTCCTTCACTTGTAACCAATTCTCTGTACTGAACCTACTCCCTGAAATTGTAGCATGGTTTCTGCTTGTCGACTGAACCCTGAACGAACACAGCAATGAAACTGGAAGGTGAAATGGGAGAATGTACCTGCCTGGTGGGTGGTCGCTGAGCCTGGGGTGGATGTACTTCTCATCCACACTGAGGTCCACTTACAAGCACCCACAGGTAGTTCTAGGGCCACCCAGCCCCGTGTGCTAAGGCCATTTACTCTATTGTCTTTCGTAAGAGGGTCAAGCAGGCAAGGCGTGAGGGATTATGCTGACTCCGCCCACATCCTGAGTCCTCAGAACCAGTTTTAAGGGTCTATCCTTACTCAAAGGCCAAACTTTTCATGTTGAGGAATGCAACTGTAGGATTTTAAAAGAACACTAAAACAAGTAATATAAATATAACGCTTTTGCACCACAATTGGGTTCAAAGGTCTTTATTAAGGAAGGAATCCCATTCTTACTATAAAATCTAAAAATAGCACAATAGAAGCCGAAAGCCCAAGCTTGGGGAAAAATGGCTTTTATGTGGACATGGAACATTCTGAAATACATTTCGATTAATGCAATGTATAAATGTTTTTTCAAAGTCAATTCCCCTTCATGTTCAAAGAAAGATGGAAAATAATCTTTGAAAAGGAGATTGTAACTTCACTCAAATTACAACCAAGAGAGGAAGTGCGCTTTATAAAGGGCTCACACTAACAAATTCTAATGCAGCCCAGGTTCCTCCCTCATAAAAAGTCTATGTTACATCTAATGAAAAGTTACTATAAAAACTGAATTTTTAATGATTCACTAAAAGTGTTTCCAATCTCTGTGGACTCTGAGCCCCACGGCTGAGTGCCGTTTGCAGACAGAAGCATCCTTTCACTGCAGTAAAAAGCGAAGCTTCCCACTTAAAGCACCCATTCCCCCAACAACGGCCCTGTGTGACTCCACATCCAAGTCCAGGGAGAGAGGGCCTTGGCCAGTGGACCTGAGAACATGACTGTCCTGTGGTGGGGTGGATGCAGCTGTCAATCATCCCTTCCCTCAGCTCTGCCTCCTCAGCTCCTCATGCTTATTGCTCAGCGGTCCATGGAGCTGCCTGGGAGGGACTACCCCTCCCATGCTGATATGGTTATTCTGGTCACTCTGGTTGTTTAGTTCTTATTATACATCAATAAATTAGCATTGATATTTTACACATCAATTTGGTAACCTTGATTTATTTGGATCCACCCTGAGAAATAACATTATCTTTCTTATGATCACAAAATCTGATTCTGAGTCAGGAGGCTAAGGGGCAGACCCTGGATTGCACAGACCAGTGGTTCTCGAAGTGGGGTCCCTGGATCAGCTGGTTACCTGGGACTTGTTAGACCTATAAATTGTTGGGCCCAACCCCAGACCTTCTGAATCAAGGGTGTGGAGGCCAGCATTTTGTATTAACAAGCAACCCTGGGGGTTCTGATGTCTGCTCAAGTTGGAGAGCCACTAAATTGAAATGAGAGCTATTTGGGTGGTTGGGGAGGTTGGGAGGGGGTGATGGCTACTTTCATGGCAACCTGGCTAGGCCAGTACCCAGTAGTTTGGTCAAACGCCAGTCTCGAAGCTGCTGTGAAGGTATGTGTTAGAGGTGACTGACACAGCCATAGACTTTGAGTAAAGCAGGTTATCCTCCACAATGGGAGTCAGCCTCATCCAATCAGGTGAAAGCCTGAAGAGAAAAGACAGGGGTTCCCTGAAGAGGAAAGAACCGGCCTCCACACTGCCTTTGGACTCAAGACTGCAGCACCAACTCTTCCCAGATTTCCAGCCTGCCCTCTAGATTTCAGACCTGCCAATCCCCACAAGAGCCAGTTCCTTAAAATAAATCCCTCTTTCTTTTTCTCTCTCTCTCCATAGGTAGACATAGATACACACACACACACACACACACACACACACACACACACGATTGGTTTTGTTTCTCTGGAGAACCCTGAGTAATACAAGGAGTTCATAGGCCTAAAGCTGTATCTACTGGTACATTGGGACTAGAATTCTACCTGTTTTTTTCAATACTATGTGCTCAGTACTTAGCACATAGAAGACTCTCTCTGATGAATGTATGGAGCTCACTGAGAAAGGGAAGTGGATCATTTGGCTGGCCCTGAGAGGAGAGCCTTGAAAACAGTCAACCCCGAGGTCACCTCCACTAAATTCCTGTGAGCAATAAACCACTCCTCAGGAATCTTCTAGAGAGGAGAGATAAAACCAACAGGAAATCACAACCAGGAATTGGGTTTGCTGGTTCTGAGGTTAATTTCTTACAAGTGAAAGAATACGCAGCCCTCAGCAGGCCTTTCTTAAGGGCTGCTCTGCCCACAGGACCCGCTGTTTAAATGCCACGAGCGCAGCCACTGCCTCGTGTCGTTCCTGTTATGCCTCGTACGTAGAGCATGCTTTCAGAGTTGATCCTTATCAGTACACTGTTTTCCTGAAAAGCATGAAATTGAAGACAGTCTCAAATATTGTCCGTATAAAGTGTCTCAAAGGGGTGCTTAGGGATAGCAGATTAAAGAATGTGCTTTCCTGAGAGGGGGGAACAGAACTCGGGGACAAGGACACTCCCCTTCACTTCTAGGTGGACACTGAGTGGGGGCAGCTGTCAAAGGGCAAAGGCAGGGCTTAGCCTGCAGGCTGAAGGGATTGTCCTGACACAGGTCAAAAGTCATCTTGATTAGCCAATTTGACCCCTCTCTGGTCGTAATTTTATCTGCCACATGAAATCCTAAAAGGTAAACATTCCACAGCTAACCTTCTCCATTCCCCCTGCCAAGGCCCAAGTCCAGTCTCATCAAAACCAGGCCAGATGCTCAGCTTGGTTGACTGATTCAGGCTGGTGGGGCAGAGGGAACTGGCCCAAAGCAGGAGGTAGGCAGAGGCGGGCAGAAAGGGGGGCTCAGGGCTGACAGATTCCTCTTCAACACAGCCGTCAGTCTTAGGTGGAATCTTAGACAGCCCAGTGAAACCACAGAGATGTTCTGGGGGAGGAGTATAGCACTGGGAATTCATTTGTTGAATCTGTTCTCTATTCACTTAAAAAAGTTTTTTTTTTTTTTTTTTTTTTTTTTTTTTTTTTTTTTTTTTTTTTTTAGGAAAGGGATTTGCCATTTCACTGTAAATCTGTTCAGCTCACTAAGTGTTAGCACAGGGCAGACACTGGGGCAGGCCGGGTCACGCTGACAGTCACTTATCTTCTGGGGTCTGAATACAAGCCTGAGCTAAGTGTGTGAGAGGGTGTGTGGGGGTAAACAGGGACTGGAAAGTTAGACAAGGTGCCTCAGCAACTTCTAGTGTTTACAAAACAATCAACACCCCAAACAAAGCAAACATAAAGGGATAGAGGCTAGGCTGGGGCATATTACCGTCAACCCAGATAGGAGCTACTTTGAAACAAATTCCAGGGATTTGCTGCAGTTTAAACATCTTAGTACAAAAACATTTAGATCTATAATGAACCTTCTTAATAGAGAAAAATGGAATAAAAGCTATTTTCTTCCAGAAACTAAGCAAAAAAAAAAAAAATCCCATTTTTCTCCCTTTAAGGGAGAAATAACTAATTACGTATTTTATTTTATTTAGTTTTTATATTTTTATTGATTTTAGAAAGGAAAGGAGAGGGAGAGAGAGAGAGAGAGATAGAAACATCAATGATGAGAGAGAATCATTGATCAGCTGCCTCCAGGACGCCCATACATTGGGGATGGAGCCCGCAACCCTGACCAGGAATTGAACAGTGACCTCCTGGTTCATAGGTCGAAGCTCAACCACTGAGCCACGATGGCTGGGCTAATTATGCATTTTAAATGGTCAGACTGTTTAAAACAACAAAAAAAAAATACACATACAACAAAACTATAGAAAATGTATTGAAACTTCCCAAGCACATGAGTATCACAGAAATGAATCTGATGATTTCAACTAGTTTGTTTCACATAAACCACTGTCTGTGAGAGATGACATGGTTCAAGGGACAGATGGCTCTTTTGTCGATGGGAGCAGCAGCCTGACTGGGTCCCCTAGATGTCCTGTTAGAGCTTCTCCCTCGCATCCTCTTTATTATTCAGATTGGTTGGGAAAATATATTTTTACTTCCGACAGAGTTGGGTTGCTTTTTAAGAAATTCCTGTTTCAAATTACATTCTTCTGTTTGTAGCCCTCAAATCTGACAGCTCATGGACAACTCAGGACTTGTGCAATCCCACTTCCCAACAAAAAACCATGGCCCTGCGGGGATGGCTCTGTATTTACATTCCGCCTTACACCTCAGCATTTACCAGGGTGAGGCCGCTGGCTGTCAGCTGCTGGCTCTTTGTCAATATTTAATCACGGTGCAGTTATGTAGGGAGCAGGAAACATTCCATATCCCGAGAACATGGCTTAAAAAATGAAAAGCTTTCATTACATTCATGGAGGCAAGCTTACGTTTTTTAAGAAAAGCTATAAAATTGAGAGGTTACACAACTGTTCTGACATAGCCTTTTAAATGCATTGTCATTGGTAGGTATAAAAAAGGAGTAATACATCACTATAATTTTTTTTAACTATTTTAAACATTTGGGCTCACCCTAAAGCCCCCCCCCCTTTTTTTAAATGGAGAAGGGTGTTTATAGAAAAAACACCTTGTCTACTTCATAATCTCCAGCCCTCGTTCACTCTCTAGGTTACATAGCAAAGTAGCCATACTAAGGAGAAAATTCCAATTGGTGTTTTGACTGTTTCAAAATGTTTACTTCGCAGTTTTGTTGTTGTTAGAGATTTGTAAGTAATTTCTCCAACCCACCCATCAGTCAAAAGAAAACAGCAGTTGCCAAGTCGGCATGGATGGCTCATTGGTTGAGCATCGACCTATGAACCAGGAGATCGCGATTAGATTCCCGGTCAGGGCACATGCCTGGGTTGCAGGCTTGATTGCCACTGTGGGATGTGCAGGAAGCACCTGATCAATGATTCTCTCTCACCACTGATGTTTCTATCTTTCTCCCTTCATCTCTGAAATCAAGAAAAATATATATAAAAAAGAAAACAGTAGGAACTAATGGGAGACACCTACCGGACAGGGAGTCCTCAGGCTCCAACCCAACGAAAACAGTTTGCGTTTCTCGAGTAGCAAATGGCTCTCCTACCAGGCTGATCACCTGAGCTGGAGATGGTCTCACCATTTTAACAAGATCTGCAGTGTTCCATAGGAAAGGCGCTGGCATGACTTACCGCGTCAAGATGAAAGGAAGACTGCGGTGAACTTGAGGCTGGAAAGCAAATCGGAGTAGGAAGCACTGAAAACGCCTTAGCGCAAAGGCACATGGTTCTTCTCTCTCATTCCTTACACTAACCAACATCCAGATGAGCAGGTGTGGACTTGCTCAGCTGGATGACGTGTGGCAGGAAGCATTATTCACTCCAAAGCTGTAAACCATATTTGACACTCAACAGCTTTTCATTGTGGGTGGGTAGAGGAGAGAATTACCCTTTACCTCAGCTCGTTCCAGTCATCAGTCCTGCAATGACAGTAATTACCCTTTGGCTCCTAACCTAGGCCTCTGGTCCAATCATAACCTAGAGGGATGGGGGAAGGAAGGCGTTTCTCTAACCTCCTTGGACTTGTCTGAGGGGTGTAGGGGATTCCGAAAGGAAGTCCGAAAAGGTACTCAAGTGGCTGGCATTGGCGTGCCTGGCTTTCTGCCCCCCATCCTGCCAGCACCTGGCATTTCAACATCTGTGCCCCATCCTGGGTTAGTGCTCTAAGGCTTCAGGTAAAGCACCAATAGCTCATTAGGGAAAAGGTGGGTGGGTCTCTGTGTTAACATATTCCCAGCCTACGGCATCCAGTAGACGGATCAGGAAAACTCACAACTCTCCAACTCCCTTAAACCAAAATACTCAAGAAGTTCCTGGAGCCTGAGAAATTTTTTTATGTTTACATAAAAATAGTTTTTTATTTATGTCAAAAAATGTACCACGAACAGGCAAACTACAAACTGGGGAATTTACCTGCAAAATACACGACTAAGAGTAACCTATTCAGAATTCTTACAAATTAGCAAGAAACAAGACAAGCATCTCAATGGAAGTAATTCACAAAACACGATATTAATAAAGAAAATTTTAAACAGACCACGTTTTGCCTATCACAATGACAGTGGCGGTAAGCATGGAAACTGCACTATGAAAAACTGCTGACAAACTGTTGCCACCATGATGACATACACCCTTTGACCTTACACACAATTTGTAAATTTCTTCTAAAAAAAATAAAAATGTACGAAGATTTAGACTGCTATGGCCAATAATAAGAATAGGCTAAACAAGTTATGGTAAATCCATTCAATGAAATACAGTGCACACATTAATGTTGCTGAAATATCTGACATGGAAAGATGTTCCCCATTTAAATGTTTAAAAAGTCTTAAATGGAGTCTACAAAACAGTGTAATTAGGGTGAACAAGTGTTTGTATATATAAAACGTGTACTGAGAAAGTCTAAGAGGGTGGACAGCAAAGTATGATGAAAGTTTTTCTTTTTATTTATCTGCATTTCTACAATGTGCATATATTACATGTGTACTTTTGCTTGTTTGTTTTTAATAGGAGTCAATGGAAGTTGAGTTCAGTAGAAAAATCCTAATTTCAAATCATCATAGTTTGAATTGATTGAATCATTTCAGGTTAAATGCACCTGTTCAAAATCCAAGCTTGTCATTTTGTTTGGAACGATTTTTGAGAATCAAGTGGTCATGTAACTGAGGAAGCAAACAGGCATAAAATGGCAAGAGAACAATTGACAAAATAACTACCAGCTCTGTTCCAATGGCGATTGCAGTATAATAAATAAAATGAAAATTAACCAAAAATACCGTTATTTTAGTCTTCAAAGAACAAATTGTCCTTTCCTCCCCCCCACCCCAAGGTAAACATGATTAACTTAAAAATGGCATTTATAGTGCCTCTCCAAAGCATTCCCCTTCAATGGGAAACAGCTTCACAGAATCCAGACACTGAAAGGTTTTTAAAAATTCATATTTTATTGTCATTATAAGACCAATCAGAACCTAGCATAAGTCCAGGGATTCCTTTCTGGAGCCCGAGAAATTTAACACCTACTGAATTCAAGTAGCTTCTTCCCCCGAAAAGGTGCCATTGCCCACAGTACTCTGATTCTCTGCGTACAAGGAAATGGGGTGTCAAGAGAGAGTGAACGTACGATTTTATCTCTGTGCCTCCACTCAACCAGAGGATCATTAGGACCCCTTCAAGTAGGGTGAGTTGGCTTGTTTCCTTTTTTTTTGCAGGTTCTCAATAAATGTTTATTGAATAAAAGAAAAAATATATGTAGAAATGATAAATATGTACTTTTGTTAAAACCAATGAAAATTAGCATCACTGATAAAAGTTTGGGGGGGGGAAGGACAATTTGTTCTTTGAAGACTAAAATAACGGTATTTTTGGTTAATTTTCATTTTATTTATTATACTGCAATCGCCATTGGAACAGAGCTGGTAGTTATTTTGTCAATTGTTCTCTTGCCATTTTATGCCTGTTTGCTTCCTCAGTTACATGACCACTTGATTCTCAAAAATCGTTCCAAACAAAATGACAAGCTTGGATTTTGAAGAGGTGCATTTAACCTGAAATAATTCAATCAATTCAAACTATGATGATTTGAAATTAGGATTTTTCTACTGAACTCAACTTCCATTGACTCCTATTAAAAACAAACAAACAAACATTTTATTATTTTAATTAATAAAATTTTTGTAAGGCAAGTGTCTGACTAAGCCTTAAGAGACTGAACGGATTTGACTATTAGAAGTAAGCACAGAAGTGGTGGTGGTGGGGACCTTCGAAGCAGAGAGAAAAATTAACCTTTTGCACTCGGATGTCGAGTGTGACTCGACACGGTTAGCATTAGAATAAAGGAATCGAGAAAAAAGCAAGCGAGTGCAAAAGGTTAAAGCCATATAGTTATGTTCAAGTGAGTTTCTAATAATTAAAGAAAAGTTTCCATTTACCAAAAATTCTCCAATAGAACTGCATGGGGTATAAGTGGGTATTACACATCAAGAGATTACAGATATTCAGACATGGCCATAGATATTAGCAAAGATAAGCAGTTATTGTGTGATGAGCCAGGAGCTAAATTCCAAATATTTGGGGTAGTAGTTTCTACCTGAAAGTGGAAAGCACTATCTCTGTGATCCCACCATAAGTTTCAGTTTCCTCATCTGTGAAATGGGAGTAAGAGCATCCACCTCACCCACTGTGAGTGCTAGGCCCAGTCAAGGGAAAGCAGGCACTCAATAAGTAACGGCTATTGTTATAACCGTGAAAACAGGTTTAGTTCTCACAGCATCATGGCCCTTCAGCAGCACCTGCTACATGTGTGCTCATGGGCCTTCTATCCGCTCTTGCACTTGGCCGAAAGCTCCATGAGGGCAGGAGGCTCTGGGACACGAGAAGCCCTACGTGAGCCTCTGCTTATCTCTGTCCTTCATGCAGCAGGCACTCAATACATATTTACAGACTCAACAGAGCTATGAAGGGAAAAAAAAAAGCATACATTAAGGAAATCCTTGGCAGACATCACTTTGCGGACTTTTGTGATTTTGCCGAAAAGCTTCATTCACGTAAGCAATTTACCAATACAGCTCTTCCTCAAAAGTGAATTCAGAAACTTTTCCCTTTAGAAACTCAGAGACACACAACATGTAGCCTACATAGTAACACAGTTTCTCCAGAATTAGGAATGGTTGGAAGGCAATCTTTAATTCACATTAAAAACACAAGATTCAGCCCGGCCGGTGTGGTTCAGTGGTTGAGCACTGACCTATGGCAGTTTGATTCCAGGTCAGGGCACATGTGCTCGATCCCCAGTAGGGGGTGTGCAGGAGGCAGCCAATCAATGATTCTCTCTCATCATTGATGTTTCTATCTCTCACTCCCTCTCCCTTCCTCTCTGAAATCAATATATAAAAGCCTAAGCGACCATTACAACCGGACGACTGGATGACAGGCTGGTAGCTATGACATTCACTGACCATCAGGGGGGATACGCTCAATGCAGGAGCTGCCTCCTGGTGGTCAGTGCACTCCCATAACCAACCTCCACCGCCAGCCAACCTCTGCGGCTGGCCAACCTCCCACGGTCCCTCCCCCTGGCCGGACCCGAATCAACCCTGATTGCTGGCCAGGCCGAGGGACCCCACCCGTGCACAAATTTGTGCACCGGGCCTCTAGTATGTGTGTGTGTGTGTGTGTGTACACACCCCACAAGATTCACCCATAATACTAGTGGCTTTTTCCCCAATAATCATGAGGAGGTTAGTACTACTATTCTGGGCTAGGTCTGTCAGATTCCTGAAACTGCTGATAACCACCACTTTCTTAGACAAAGTCTCAGCTGAAATGAGAGGGCACATCTGGATTGTCATCGGAGGGCACTGGGGTAACCCGTGACTGTGTCTAAAAGCTGACATTTCAGCTCAGTGTTTGCCATCTTGGTATTAATGCCACCAGCCCCAGGCTGGATCCCTATGTGGTCCCGTTAGCTTTGATCCTTTCCAAGGTCACTGATGCCACCCTTAGTTCTACCTAGTCACCCTGTAAGTGGGTACCAGGGCTACAGGGGCAGGGGGGCAGAGCGAGGTTGTAGAGACAAGATAAGATGACTGGGCAGATGGGCATGAGGTCTCCCTGTAGGATGTCAGTGTGGATGTTCCACCTACGACTCCTTGGGAGGCTCTTCCTCTGTGCAGGCTCATTCTCTTCCTGTAGAATGAAAGGGACTGGTAGAGGAGCTCTAGGGTCCATCCCACCTTTGATATTCAATGATTCTGTGAAAGACTCAAAAAACCTTAGACTTCTATTTATAGTGATATGGGCCCCACAACTGTCACGTTTGAACTTGAGTCATAAGTCAAGAGAGTGCCTGCTGTTGACAGTTAGGGTTCCTGATTTGAAAGCAATAAAGCCAACACTGGCTATAAACTCACAGAATCAACCGGAGATGAACATGGAACAGCAACTGGAAACAAGGGGAAACCTTGGAGTTTGGGACAGAGTTCTGAAAGGCCCCCAACTGCTCCTGGGCCTTGCAGTGAGTGCTCTAGACTCCAAGTCCTGGGGAAGGACAGGGGCGGGGGGGGGGGGCGGGGAGGGGGCGGGGAGGAAGGGAGGGAGGCTCTCCAGCCGCAGCAGAGCCAGGGGAGGGAGAATCCAGGGCTAAGGTTCCCAGAACACAAGTCAGCCACTTATAATTACCCACCCACCCAAATAACACACAGCAGGAAAGGTAATGCCCTAGGACAGTGGTTCTCAACCTTTCTAATGCCGCGACCCTTTAATACAGTCCCTCATGTTGTGGTGACCCCCAACCATAAAATTATTTTCGTTGCTACTTCATAACTGTCATTTTGCTACTGTTAATGAATGGTAATGTAAATAGCTGTGTTTTCCGATGGTCTTAGGCTCGATGGTCGCGACCCACAGGTTGAGAACCGCTGCTGTAGAGCCTAAGACCATCGGAAAACACAGATATTTACATTACGATTCATAACAGTAGCAAAATTACAGTTATGAAGTAGCAACGAAAATAATTTTATGGTTGGGGGGGTCACCACAACATGAGGAACTGTATTAACCTTTTGCACTCGGATGTCGAGTGTGACTCGACACGGTTAGCATTAGAATAAAGGAATTGAGAAAAAAGCAAGCGAGTGCAAAGGGTTAAAGGGTCGAGGCATTAGAAAGGTTGAGAACCACTGCCCTAGGAGGAACCTGGAGTCATCAGGAAGGTAACTCACACTGGGTGCAAACCCCATGGGCACCCACCAGAGAAGGAAGAACCTAAGAGTTCAGAGGTCAGTGATGCCCAGGTGTCCTGTCCTTGAGCACAGCCTCCAAGGACTACCCAGAAACTACATAAATTGAAGCAGCTATTTAAAACATTTTGATCTAGCCCAACTGGTGTGGCTCAGTGGTTGAGCATAAACCTAGGAACCAGGAGGTCCCGGTTCGATTCCCAGTCAGGGCACATGCCCAGGTTGCAAGCTTGATCCCCAGTAGGGGGCATACAGGAGGCAGCCAATCAATGATTCTCATCACTGATATTTCTATCTCTTTCTCCCTCTCCCTTCCTCTCTGAAATCAACAAAAATATATTTTTAAAAACATTTTGGTCAAGAAAGCACAGTTTTCAATATGATGATATGGGTTTTGCTGAAAGAAGTATTTAGATAGTAGTATCATAATTCACAATACATTGAACATGTAATTAGTGGGGAAATTCTGGGAAATTTTAACCAGTCTTAGGAGGAAATCACTGATCCTGCCAGCCAAACCAGGCCACACACAAAGGCAGAGATGAGTAACTGGGAAATTCACCGAGAATTCACCGAGTCACAGAGAGATCCTCCCATTGCTGATAAAACTGGCCCTGGTGTCCATCATTAGTTGAGTTTTTCAAATTTGGGTCACTCAGTCAGTCAATAAATAGTGAAGGTCCTGATATGCCAGTACCCTTTCCTTTCCCTCTCCTGCAAGAATATCAAACCTCCTTCCTCAGAATTTCTAATCCGTAAAATCTCCCAAATGTGTCCCTCGTGACTTAGCACTCATTTTATAAAAACCCTCACCTGAGGATATATTTATTGATTTTAGAAAGAGAGGTTGAGAGAAAGAATGAGAGAGAGAGAGAGAGAGAGAGAGAGAGAGAGAGAGAGAGAGAGAGAGAGAGAGAAGAGAGAGAAGAGAGAGAGATCCATTGGTTGGTCTGCAGCACCCACCCTGACCCAGGATCAAACTGCAACCTTCTGGTGTATGGGACGATGCTCCAACCAACTGAGTCACCTGTCCCTCAGGTCACTGACAGCTCTCTGTAGTCAACTAGAAATGACTCCCTTCTGTTGCAATTTTCATACCATACACTCAGAGCCTTTGTAATCCCACCAGAAACCTAACTTGAAAGAAGTAAACTCCTTAGTTAAAAAACAAACAACAGCCCTAGCTGGTTTGGCTCAATGGATAGAGAATTGGCCTGTGGACTGAAGGGTCCAGGGTTCGATTCTGGTCAAGGACACATGGCTGGGTGGGCTCAATCCCCAGTAGGGGGCGTGCAGGAGGCAGCCAATCAATGATTATCTCTCATCATTGATGTTTCTCTCTCTCTCCCCCTTTCCTTTCCTCTCTAAAATCAATAAAAATATTTAAAAAAAAGCACACAAAACAAAAAACAAAACAACATTCCAAAGGCTGGTGACAACTTGTGGCTGTTCATGAAAGCAGAGAGTGGGCGAACGTGTAGTTTATTTCTATAGTTGGGGGTTCATAATGCAGCCCCTCACTCCAGTCTTCCTGGCAGAGGAGTTGTACCTCCTTTCAGCCTTCCTCTTTCCTTCCCCCTTAAAAAAAAAAAAATATATATATATATATATATATATATATTTTTAGAGAGAGAGGAAGGGAGAGGGAGAAATATCAATGAGATGAGAGAAACATCCACTGGCTGCCTCCTGCACGCCCCCTATTGAAGATCGAGTCCACAACCAGGGCATGTGCCCTGACCAGGAATCCGATGAGTGACCTCTCAGGACATGGGACCACACTCAACCACTGAGCCACACAGGCCCAGGCTCTTCTGCCCCTTCTTTCCACCCCTTTCCCCACAGAGGCAGCTGCACTTTCCACATAGGAGGGACCGAGGGATGCAATCTGACTGAAGAGGGGCAGGAGACTGGTCTTCAAAATGCAAATGCATTTATAAAGCAAACTCACTAGTGGAAATTTTGCTTACATTTAACGTTTGCTTACATGACGATGTGGGGACGTGATAGAGAATACAGAGAAACCCTCCCCTTCCTCTTGAAGCCACAGTCTAGGAGGATACATTACTTACTACCTATAGTTTTAAGACAACCATTTTAATTTTAAAAAGTTAATATAAATCCAAATAAAGCATGTAGTTTAGGTAATGCTACTAGCATTGTGCCAATATTCATTTCTTGGTTTTGACAAATGTACCACAGTTAGAAGAGATGTTAACATTAGGGGAAGCTGGTAAATGATATTTGGAAACTCTGTAATGTGTTTGCAACTTTTGGGTAAATCTAAAGTTATTCTAAAATAAAGTGTTTTTTAAAAGTGAATAATGTTCCCTATTTTTTTTTTTTAAAGGAAAGTGAAAAACACACACACACCAAACTTGTCTTCTTTGTTTGGACTCGATGCTGACTTTGTACTTAGGGTCAGTAATTTTCAAGAGGGAAAAAATATAACTTCCCAACCTCTATACTTTCAACAGGCCCACTCAATATTAATGTATAACAGCAGCAATTAAATAAAATCTCAATATGATTCAGCAATATTGAAGTTTCATTGGATGCCATATAATAAGAAATTTTATCAAACTCACCCCCCCCCCCCCCCCCCACCTCTCCTTGGAAGTAAAATGTTCCCAGGTGAGTTTCCAGCATATAAAAGAACTGAGGCCACACATCATACAGGGCACGTGTGTGTGTATTTATGATTAAGAAACCAGTTTCTTTTCATTATTCATAAGTAATGAAAAACAAGTGTTGAGACATTACTTTGAATCCAAATAACAACTCAATTGAACTGCTTTGAAGATGAGACAAGTAAATTCAGAGAAATGGGATGTAAATAAGAATTAAGTGAAATAAGAGTACGTTGTATAAGGTAGTACTTACTTTTCCCCCTGGATGTTATTGTTTCAAATTATTTTAAGCACTTGAAAGGAGGGAGGAAGCTACTGTGGACAAAAGGAGCCACATGCTAACCTGACAAGCTCAGGGGAGGCCTGCATGGCAGTCTTGCAAACTCAGAGACCTAAAAAAACCACAAAAGATGGTCTGAAAATTAAATATTTAACTACAAACAGGTTATAGTGGGTAGTCATGTCTTAGGCTGATATTTTCCCTGACAAAGATCAACTTAGATCTTTACTGAGCCCATTTGCCTTTTTGCCTCTAAGATAACTTATCTGTGAGATGTCTGAGTAATTTGTAACTTCCCTTTTTCTGGAGCCCCTGGGGCACAACCAAATGTGGTGGGCGCCAGGACAGATGCCTCAAATTCCTTCATTATCATGTTAATTGTTCCTGCACTCACCTAAGTATGTGTCCATCATTTTACTTTTTATCCAATCCCAGGGGTTTCCCACCGCTTTGCTTTATCCCACCTCCTTAATCTATCACCAATGAATTTCATGTAGCCCACCTATGTCCCTCCTTTTGTTTGCAATGTATAAATACAAATGTAACCCACCATTCTCCGGAGCATTATCTCAATTCGTTGAGGTTCTACTTCCCGGCATATGTCAACAGTTTGGCTCAAATAAACTCACAAAAATTCTTTACAGGTTTAAATGTGTGTGTTTTTTTTAAGTTAACACTACTCTGGTGTTAGTAAATGTATATGAACACTCCTTCAGGAGTTTTCTTCCCTAACATCTCTCATTTCTAAATCTCACCAGACTCTCAGCAAGCCACCCCCACCTGGCTCCACCTCCCCTCACCCCCACTTCAATGAAGTCATTTAACCTCTTTGGGTCTCAGTGTTCTCTCTGTAAAATGAGTAGATTGGGTTGGGTGTGGGATGAGAAACTGGGAGCCCAGAGGCCATATTTTGCACCACAGATCTGTTTGTTGGCCCCCAAATTATGTGTTTCTTTCAAGTTACTTGCCAAAATTTCATACTGAAGATATTTCTCATCAAACCCTGGCCTGGATCTTGGGCTTCTCCTGACATATCAGAGGGCTGTGATGATATTCAGACATGGCGAGATGGAAGAACATCCCTTCATCCCTGGGACCCGTCCTCCAGGTCCCCACAGTCTTCCTCCCACCGAGCTCACTGCTCTCATTGGTTACCTAGCTGGCCTCTGCATGCACCTGGCTTTGCCATCCTTGCCACCCTTCCAGCTCTAATATTCTGACTCCCAGGGTCATTGTTTACCAGTAAAAGAGAGCTTTAACTATGCTTCCAGTGCCCTGGGGTCTTACTCTGTGTTAGTACAAGCACAACAATGGTATATTTACTTTGCTGAGCATTTCCATATGAAACCCAAGAACAATAAGTCTAATACTGAAACCACCATACCACAGTAGAGTAGGTATTCAGAAAGTTTTCAAATTGCTGCAGCCTAACGTTGTTCTTCTAGAATGAGCTCTTACTTTAAGGGCTATTTGGGTCAGACTGTGGAGCCACTGTAGGCTGAATAACTACTCTAACAGGAGATCACTGGTTACATAATTTAAGTATTCAAAAATAAAATCCCAGTGGTCTTCTCTCTTACTCCTTACACAACCAATTTTAGAGTGGAAATAAAAAGGACAGAGCACTTAAGACTAATACAATGTCAGATCAGGTCAAAATGGACCCCAAATCGTGTGACATTCACAAAGAAAAAAATTGTAATTTTCATAAGTGGCATAATTTTTAGCTCCTGGTGTCATGAGGAGAAAAACAGAAGGCTCAATTGGTTTTGAAACTATTTGAAAACATGTTCTTTTTCTAGGAGTGGAGATTAGCCTTTGAGTTCTTTTCTAAGACACTGTGCCAGGTTCCCACAGGGCCAGGCCCTTCTTATTTTGGAAATAAGTTTAATTCTAATCTTTTTCTGGAGGGGAAGAGGGGCCACAAGCTATTATGCTGCTGGACTTGACCTTAAAAAAATGCTATAGCATTTCATAACACAGCAGCTTTTTTTGGTTTTGTTTTTACGTTTTAATGCTCTAACCTCAGATCTAAATTTATAACACGGCTGAAGATCTTAGGAATGATGAGGAAATTACCTCATTCCCTTTAAACTGTTTTAGACAGCAGAGTTCTTTCCCTATATGGCAAACCAAGAAGGACGCAAGAATCAAGTTACACTAAGTTAGTAGCTGCCACAACTTACCTGTTGTTTAGCTCTGGGCATGCCCACAACCTGCTTGTGAGCAAGCGGACCCTGGCCACAGCCAGCTGGCCAGGGAGAGTGCCTGTCCTCAGCTCTCTCTCTCTCTCTCTCTCTCTCTCTCTCTCTCTCTCTCTCTCCCCACAAGGTCCATGAGCCAGCCCGTCAAGGAACCTTTACCACTAGAGGTACTCGGTACTAATGAGTCACTTTCTTATGGACTTGGAATTGGTTCTCTGTGCACACAGGTAAACCTGCATAGGAGTAGAAGGGGAAACTGAGGCAGGCTGAGGTCCACAGCCGGGGGGGATCCTAAAGGAGGACGCAATGGGTGTGTGCTTCTGAGGGGCTAACAGCAGGATGGGGGTCAGCGGGACAGAGGAGGTGCTGACAGACAATGGGCTGCCTGGAGGCCTGGCCGTGGGGCTGTGCTCTGTCCGCTGCCCTCCCTCACGCACCCTGAAAACCAGCCCCTCCACCTGCCAAACGGAGCATCGCCTGCAAAAGCCCAACCCGCGCACACTTTCTTGGTAGAAGCTTTTAGTAAGACTTAAAAAAAACACAAGTCCATGAATAACTCAGACATGTATTTCTACAAGGAAGAGTTCTGAAGGATCAATCATCTCTATTAGGACATGGACAATAAAACCCTCTGGAATTGATGAATTTGTAGAAATCAGCTGCCCACTAATGCATGGCTTCTTGTAACCCATAAAAATGAAAGCTTTTTCTTTTTTCGGTATACTATGCGAATATTCCAGGGAAGAAAGATTCACAATCACTTTCATGAACCATAAATACTAAGGAGAGACTATGAAATGGAAGGGGGGAAAAAGAACATGATATTGCCGATGATGGATAGACCAAAAAAAGGACATTCAACTACAAATAAATATAAAATATTTGGGGGGAGTTGTAGGGGTATCTGTAAAATGAACAGATACAAGTGGCAATTATTAGGAAATCAGATATACAAACCAGACCAAAGAAAACAGATCACTCTTTTAGCTTCCAGTAAGCTTTGCTTTAATGCAACCTCATGTCAGTTAGACGTAACTAAAAATATTATACCAGTACTTTTGGAAAGCATCATCCTGGGGCCGAACAAACACTAATCAAGTTCATTCCTATCACCTGGGAACTTCCTCACCTAATCCACCACCTTTTGAGTTATATAGAAAATGCTACAAAAGTAGGACAAAATGGGAATAGCCTAAAATCACACAACAAATACTGAAAAATAGGTCCGGTGGCGAGAATAAAATTAAGGTTGAGTTTATGCATGAATGAAAACAGAGAAAGGCAAGTGATAAAGGTTGTGACAGAACATGCTTGACATAATTATTTAACAAATATTTCAGGGAAATAACAACATTATTCACAAGAGTAGCCCGAAACAAAACAAAGGAAACAAATGAAGTGCATCTGGAACAATGAGGGCCCTCACACATCTGATGAGGAGAGTGATAACTACAGCTGTCCGGGGCGTGACCAGAAGAACTAGCGATGACCTAGCTCTGCAGATTCACCTGGGAAACTCAGAAACATCACTCAGGGAACATAAAAACCCAAAGCATCACCCTTTCCTGACGCCCATTTTCTGTTCCTTGTTCTCACCCAGATACTAATAAAGCCAAAGGTTCTGATAGAGACTGTTATATGGGCGGTTTCTGAACTCCACAAATACCTTTCTCATCTTTCTAGTCTTCTTGGTTTTGTTAGTTTCCCTTTTGGGGGGCTGATAACACAACATTCACTTGCAATTCTGTCTAGATATGTTTCCACTTCAGGGTGAACGACACGGAGATCTTTCTTCCTCTATCTTTCTGAATCCAGCACCCCCGCATGGCCCTGACAGTCAATGGACAGACTTTGTAAATGGAAGTGATGTGCAGAGAGGTACCTGAACCCTCGCTGCTGCCTTCTCTGCCTCCTTCAATTCAGGTGGCTCCTTGCAAAGTTCTCAAGAGCCAGTCACTGGTCATCCCTTGGCCCCGTGTCAGGAGAGGACTATGCGTTGCGCGGAGCTAGAAAGCAGGGTGGACAGCCAGGAAAAGTTGTTTACAGGTGGGAAAGGAGCAAAGACAGCAAGAAAATCTGCCATCCCAGGGAGAGCACAGTTCTGTTGGTGGAAATACACACAGTGATGGGCTGATGTCTGAATGGGAGAGAGCAAGTTTATAAATGTCGGACAACATGCGTTTAAAAAAGAAAACGAGAAACAACACATTGAATACTGTTCTACAAAGGGATAAAAATTAGAAGACGCTTCTACATTTGAAAATCTTAAATGAGACTGGATCTGTCCTACCAATTAAGTTTTGAAATACTTATTTTAAGAAATGTGGCATTAGCTGAAGAGGGGCAAGCTCATGAAAAGTGGGAATAGTAAACCAGGGGACATGAGGCTGGGTCAGGCCTGGGCTGAGAAAGTTGGGTGAAGTTTAACCTTCACAGACCTGTTTCCCCCTTTGATGATGATAGAGAGGGTTGGATGAGGTGACCTCTCAGATCCTTCATATCTTTAAAGTCCTATTACTTTACTACTAAAAATGCTCAATTTCATAACTGACTCTTGAATTTCTACAGAAGTTGTGTGCAAAATCATCTCCCAGCCACTGGCAGTATAAAGCGTCATAAAGCAGTATCTGTCTAGCAGCTCAAGGGGAATAAAGCAGCTAAAGAAAAGCATTTGCAAAAGCCCTTTTTGTTAAAATACTTAGGACTGAATTTCAAATGTAAGAAAACAAAACCATTCATGTCTTCAGGGGCAAAAAGGTCCAGGAGCAAAAACAATTTTCTGTTTTAAAATGCAAATGTAATGTTACAGATGCGCTTTTAAGAAAGGACCTAGAATTACTATTATTAGCACTAATAAGAAATTTCAGAGTGTAGCAGTTTCTAGTAAATTTTAAAACGAAAGGGTGTTATAAAATAGGTTAACCAACCAGGTATTCATCAGATGTCTATTCCTCAGTGAATACCTGAGCCTGTATTATGTATGTCTTTTTGGAGAAGAGGGGAGATAAGAGGCCAAGAATATTAGGCAAGGCCACTGAAAGAGCCTGGAACCAGAGCCAGAAGTTGACAGGTTTAGCCTAAGTCTTGCCAGGCATGAGACTTAAGGCAAATCCCTGAACCTCGCTGGGCCTCGGTTTTCTCATCTCTAAAATGGAAATGCTTTGTTCCAGTTCTAGATATCACGAGGAGCAAATGTGATAATGAACATGAAAATACTCAAAACCAAGAAGCCTTTTAAAAACCTAAGTATGAGGAAGTGGTACACAGCGGAACACAAGTTCAGAAGAGGTTGCTCAGGCTGAGATGGTCAGACACAGCTTTCCCCAAAGAGGTGGGGCTCTGCATCAGAGCAGGCCCCGGAGTAGCAAATGCGGGGTGTAGTGGTAGACAGTGTCAGCAACTCCTGGACCTGTGACTTAGCAAAGGGCTCCTGCTGGGAATCCCCCAGAGTGAAAAAGGCGTGCCAGGTCAAAGGCCCGGGAGTTACAAATGCACGCAGAGCCAAAAAGCATGGAGGAAGGTGCACGATGTCAGTGGTGAGATGTTCAAAGGGCTCAGAGAACATGTGATGAGAATATCTACGTCCATGTTTCAGATATGCACCCTGAAAACGTTCCTTAAGATGTTTTAAAGGACCACTACGTGTACGCCAATTGGTAGGCAAAGATTTCACTGACTCTAACTACAACATTTCCAAAGGCTGATCCACCACAGGGTGAATCATCTGATGGTAGCTTCAATACACACACACCCCCAGAACTGTGGTTTACCTGCAACCTATTTTTTAAGCCCAATCACATTTCTTTAAAGTCTTGAGTACGTGCGAATGGAGAAAGCAGCCTTTGTGGCTCTTAGACAAAAAGCAACATAAATTAGAAAAGCAGGCAAAGATGGCACTCAACATTTCAAGGAAAAAGGTCAAAGCACACAATACCCTTAGCCCTGGTAATTTCTGGTCAGGGTTGGAAAACCAGAATGACTTTACCAGTCATGTAATGCTCTCCAGCCAACAGAAATAAGTGTTAACTGCACACCACACAGAATGCTTTCACTGCTGTGTCCCAGGCTGCCGAATCACATCACTTATTAAAGTTATAAACTTTACTATATTTTGTAGAAGTAATAAAGGCCTCTTAACTCAGTCTATAAAAATGGGAATTCATGTAATTTAAATATAGCCCAAGTAACTGAGGAAACAAATACTTAGCCATTCAAGCTTCTTTGGTGGTGTCATTGACGGGGAAGGAGTAACTGGGCTGTAATTCTCACAGAGTAATACATTGAAAATAACCTGTAATTAGTACCATTCTAGGAAGAAATGTAGGTAATTTAAAGTTTGCTACTAGCTAATAGTACAAACAAATAAAAAGACATTATTTTCGAGTACTTTGGAAATAACTTCATCAGGAGAATTTGCTTTCAATTAACATGTCAATTAAAATTTTTCTTATCTTCTCATTAAACAGGGGGAAATGCACCTGTCACTGGCACTAAAATATAATAAAACTGGAATTAAAATGAGTCAGTCAGGTCTACAACTAGAACTCTTCTCTAATTTAAAAATGAGTCCTTTACTTTTTGAACAATAGGTGTAATGATGGGTTGAATGTAAGACGTGGTCCAGGTGCTTGCTCATTGTTTTAAGAGAGAGGGTGGCAGTCACTGCAGTCACCTGAAAAGTGATGTCCTGCAGGGCCCAAGGACCCAGATGGAATACAGCAACCAGGGGGAGAGAAAGCCAAGGTTAGAGTGACTGCATTCAGAATCATGGCGATGGCAACGTAAAATGGTGCAACTTCTTTGGAAAACAGGCAACTTCTTAAACAGTTAGATACACACCTACCATATGACCCAGCCATTCTACTCTCAGATATTTACCCACGAGAAATGAAAGACTATGTCTCTACAAAGACTTGTACGTGAATGTTCAAAGCACTTTTATTAGTAATAGTCAAAAACTAGAAACAACTCAAATGCCCATCAACAGAAGAATAGGGTATATCCATAAAACGGAGTGCTACCTAACAACAGAAAGCAGTGAGCTACAAACATACACAGTAATATGGATGAATGACAAAACAATTACATGCTGAGGGAAAGAAGCCCAATGAAAACTGAGTATGGATTATATGATTCCACTTACATTCACTTTAGAAAATGCAAGCTGATCTATAGTGATAGAAATGAGACCAGTGGCTGCCAAGAGACAGGACTGGGGGGATTACAAAGGGGCACAAGGATACTTTTGGAGGTGAGACATATGTTCATTATCTTGATTTTAGTGATGGTTTCACAGGTGTACACATATGTCAAAACTCATCACATTGTACCCTTCAAATATGTGCAGTTGATTATATGTCAATTCGACCTGAGTAGAGCTATTTTAAAAGAAGAAGAATCCAAAGGAGAGAGAAGTTGGAGAAAAATGTGAGTTTCCAGAGACAGAACAGCTTAAACATGGAGGACCACAGACCCTGAAAGAGAGAAAACGGCACGGAAAGATCAATGAGAGAGGGGAGAAACTGTACTCCATTCAAGAAAAGCAGTCCACTGAGGCACTGGGCACCCCCCCAGCACCTGGTGATGTGGGCAGAAGCCCCTTGAGTCAGCAGGGAGTGATACTGTGACAAATGGAGGCCCTGGAGAAGCAGGAGTAAGAGAAACTCCTGGTTTCCCTCAGGATTACCCAAGCCAGTCCACCAGGGTCAGAGCAGGCAGGGAGATGAGAATTTAGGATGAATACAAACAACCATTTGGGAGCCCGACTCCCTTATAGTAAATTCGCCTCCCTGGTTCTAAGTCTGATATCAAAAGCACCAACAACACCCAGTAACCTTCTTTACTCCTTAACTGCGTGGCAGTTGTCCTGGAGCATTTACACACCTGAGAAAACCGAGGCCCAGGGTCATTTAGTGACTTCTCCAAGGGCCTCAGTTTTCTCAATTGTAAAACGAGAGGGGTGGTTTAGCTCTGTGGTGTGTGGCTCATATACTGGTAAGTCCTTCATTCGTTCATTCACGGGATCTTTCAGAGCGTACTGTCGCAGACAGGCAAGATCCCTGCACTCCAATAGACTCCAGACTAAAAATGAAGATCTAGATAAGGTAATGTCAGGTAGTGATAAGCTCTAAGAAAATACACCAGGCGTGCCTGAGTGGGGGTGGAGTGCCTTCCTTTAGGGAGTGTGGTCAGGGACAGCAGCTCCGAGAAGGTCAGAGTTGAACAGAGTCGGGAATGATGAGAAGGAACCAGCCACCTGATTCCAAAGGAGAATGGGCACTAAGCTTATGTGGTTCTCTTCACAGGTGAAAAGAAACCTACACTCTTTCTCATGTATACTCCCTCCGCCCAGTAATATAGAGAAATTCCATTTACACACAACTTTCTAAAGAGTAGCTAAAATATCATTTATTAGAACAACCCCTTCAAGACGGGCTTTCTCTTCTACCTAACTCCCTCATTACTTCTAAGTTTCCATCCTAGTGGTTATATATTTTCCCACTTCTTCTAGGCAGAAGTAAACAGGATTTAAATCAGTGTTATGATAGCGATGCATAGTAAGAAAGAAATCCTACACTGTGACCCAGTGTATACATAAAAATGAAACGAAAGTTTTAAAAAGCCAAGCTAACCACGAGCAAGGCGTTATCGTGCATTCTATTGTATTTAATTTTCCTTAAGTGATAAGGTGATTTCAAAGGTAATTCATACTTTGAAAAACATTATGCTAAACTAACATTAGCTAGTAATTTTGTTCAAAGACAAACAAAAACGTGGAAAATTTCAATACTGAACAACCTCAAAGGCCACCTCCCCTCCCCCTTATTTCTGTACCCATACTCGCTTGAAAGCAATGGAACCCAAATTTCTCTGTGACTTGTGGAGAAAAAGCCCAGAAGGGACATTTTTCAGGAGGGTTGGGGAGTGGGGTGGTGGGGAGGAGAGGAACCCCAATATGCAAACTGTTCTCTGGGCGAGGACATAACCTTTGGCTTGCAAGATTGCCCAAGAAGGAAAGGTTCACAAAGTCTTCACAAAAACAAGAGAAGGTGCATGTGCGTGTGTGTGTGTGTGTGTGTGTGTGTGTGTGTGTGTGTGTGTGTTGGCAGAGGGGAAGCTGTCAGCAAGCCATTACATTGTAAGTGCCCAGAGGACTGGCTGCCTCCCCTCACCACAATCCCCGTTCCACGGGGACAGATGTGCGACTGTAGCCCTGAGAATCATACTTCAAATTCAGTACATAACACCAGGGGTGCTCAATAACATGTTGTCTAATAACTTTTGAATAATGGAGCTCATTGTCACCATCAAATCCTAACTTCACGTGTATACCCGGTTATCACATTCTCCTGGACTATATAAACGTCACACAATACTAAAGAAAACTTATTTATCTTCAAGTCATTGTTTAAGTTCAGAGAGCTTAATGAGGTATTTTTTTCTCAAGCACTAAGCAGGAAAAGGTTGTTTCCTATTGCAAGGTACAAGGAGCTACACTGTAATAAGAAGATTCCCCATCTGCTAGTGGCCAGGGTAAACCTGGGATTAAAACGAGTGTGTTAATTTAATAGGTAATTTCTCAAGGGACACTAACCAGTGGGCCCTGTCAGCTAAGGGCTCTCTCTGATGGAAACCGTGCCAATTTCTCTGTGAAACGCAGTTACCATCCTCACCCCTGAAGTCACAAGTGCATGCACCCAATTTCCAGTAGCCCCAGGGCCCTGGAGCCGGAAAATTACACCTGCAAGCCAGCACTTTCCCCACTCGGCCACGCAGCTGCCACACACAGAACGCAGCTCATTTCAGCGGTGCCCTTCAGCCCCACTTAGGGACATCATTAAGGATTTCAAATTACAACTGTTGCTGCATCTCCGAACAGTGATGGATAGGGGAGCTACATTCATGATGCTTTCTTTTACATCATCTATCTGCTCTCCTCTCAGAGGCACAGAAGATGTTGAGACAAGTCCAAACCTGTCAGAGCTCCTTACAGATGCAGCTCTGCCCCACTCCAGCACCCCTCCCTCTGGATTCCCAGCTTGGAGGCAAGTGACCTCCAGTGAGGAAGTGCCAGAGGTTCCTTATTAAAGCAAGGAGAATTCATCGGAGTCGGGAGACAGAGGCTCAAATGCCTCCCGCGCATCCTAGCAGATCAATTCACCCGGCTCCCCCAGGTCAACAACAGGCCGGGTTTCAGAAAGGAAAGAGTCTTAGAGGAGGGCGGCCGCCCTTTCCAATACTGGAGCATCCGCTTAAACGCGAGATGGAACCAACCGCGCTGCCAGACCGACCGGAGGTGTGGGCAGGCGCGTGTGTGCGTGAGCACAGGGGACAGCCTGTCCATGGGCGAGACATCAGTGGCCGCGCGGGGAGACCCACCACGGTTGACAAAGCCATGACGATCACGACTTCAAATGATCACCCGCAGGCACCGGCTGCGGTGCCCAGATCTCCCCGGATCTATTTTCAGACAAGTGACTCACAACCCCGTCTCCCTAAGTAATTCCAATAAAATGAGTCGCCGGTTCCACTAACCCGACTTTCCGCTGCTCTCCGGCTGCCCCTCCCTCCACCCCGCCCATCCAGCAAACCCAAACAGCTCGCAGACTGAGCCGCCGTACCCCAGGGGAGCAGGGGGGGGCAGGCTCTCCCGCCCGGCCCCCAGCCTCGGGGGGAAGGATGAATGGGGCCGCAGGCTGGCGGGAGGGCGCGTGCGGGCTGGGGACGCGGGGGTGTGCGCGCGTGGGCACGCACCCCGGCCAACTTACTGAGGTTGAGTTGGTCCTCCCCGGGCCCTGGTTCCGCACCTCCTGCTCCCGGAACTGCAGCCCAGCCAGATGCTTCTCCAGCGCCTCCCAGTCCATCGGGGGCATCGGGGGCTCCTCTGGGACGCACGTTCCGCCGTCCGTGGGCTGAAGGCAGAGACCCCCCGCCGCCGGGCCCCGGCCGCCGCGCAGGCCCCCCGCCAGCTGGGGCTTCTGGACCCCCCGGCGGGGGACTCGAGAACCGCCGGGCCAGCCGGGCAGCACCACGTTGCCATTGTGCCTGAGGTCCTGGGGGTCGTGCGGGTGGAGGTTGCCGTTGGGCAGGGGGGGCGGCATGGCGGTGGTGGCTCCTTTACCCCCGCCGCCGCCGCCGCCGCCGCCGCCGCCGCTGCGGGTCCTGGCGCTCACGTCCCCCGGCTCCCGGGCGGGACAGCGGTCATCCCGGTACCCTCGTCCGTCGCGCTCGTCCTCCTCTTCCTCCTCCTCCCCGTCCTCCTCCGGCGCCCACTCATCAATCACCTTCTTCTGGTAACCCGGGAAGGGCTCCTCATAGTCCTCCAGCGCAGACACCAAGTCCAGGCTGCCCCCCGGCGACGACGAGGATTTGCACTCGGAGCAAGGGGTCACTTTGGTGGAGTTGGACTGCGAACTGGCGCGGCTGCTGCTGCTGCTGCTGCTGCCGGCGTCACTGCCTAGATCCATCCCATCCTCTCGGTAATCCTGGGGGGAGGAGGCAGAGAGAGTGAGCTGCCGGGTCGAGCGCGCTCCGGCCGCCCGCCGCCCGCCGCAGACGCCCCGGCCCAGCGCGCTGCGCCCGTCTGGCGGGAGGTGCGCCCCGCCAGAGGCCTGGGGGCGGGAGTCGGCACCAGCCTGAGGCATCCCTCCCCCGACACCCCCAGACTTCCTCCGGGTAACTGATCCTCAGATCAGCAAAGGGGGTGCCCAGCCACCAGCGCGCACACTTTCCTGAAGAGGGGCCGCGGGGCGCGCGGGGACTTTGTTGTAACCATTTTGCGCCAGGCGCGCCCCGGCACCCCGCCCCAAGGATTCTCGGGGAGCCAGACACTTTCCCAGAGAATTATCATTCCCGGCGGGTGGGGACTGAGAAGAAGGTGGGCGGATACTAAATTCGCACCTCGCTCTGCGGGCGGAGACCACCTCCCACCGGGCCCCGCCCCGCCCCGCCCCGCCCCGGTGGGCGGTGGGGAGCCTGACTCCGCTCTCCGGCTGAGCTTTACTTTCTAAGGAGCCGCGGGCAGCTCGGAGGTCGGACTCCCGCCTCCGCACCTCCCCGCCTCCCCGCCTGGCCCCTCCTCCGCTCGCCGGAAGGCTCGGGGTAGGTGGGCGCTCTGGGCTCGCGGCCGAACCCCGCGGCTCCCACCGCCCCCGAAGGTGTGCCGGCGGGGCGCGGCCGCAGTCCCTGCAGGCGCCGGCGCCGCCGCCCTGGGAGGAAGGACGCGCCCTCCCGGCGGCGAGCCGGTCCCGCCGACCGAGCATGCCCAGAGGATGCCGGGCGGGGCGCAGTCCGCTCTCCCGGTTTTCGCGGCAGCAGACGAGCGGGAGGCCGGGTGGGGATGGGGTTGGAGAGGCCGGGGAAAGGCCGAAGGAACGGGGGCGCGAGGTACTAGGGGCGCAGACCCGGCCCGGTAGAAGGGGCGGCGCCCTGGAAAGGGTGGTGAATTTGAACCCCCAGACACTCTCGCATTTCCTGGGCGCGTCCCAAGCTCTCTGTGGGGCTGATTACCCCGCCTAAGCCTCCGGAGACCCCCAAAGCGCGGGCTCGACGCGTCCTAACCCACGCGAAGTCCCCGAGTGACCCCGCGAAGGACCTCCCTCCCCCACTCGCGCACATACACAAGCCCATGTGGGAGCCCGAGTGACGTGGGAGCGGTGGTCATGCACCATCATTTCCCTCCCACCTTCCTACACGCTTCCTCTCCGCCGCCTAGCAGCTCCTCCAGTCGCCTAGCCATCTCCCCTTCCAAGTTCAGACTGTGGGTGGGACCTGTTGCTTTAGCTCAGTTTCCTTCCCTCCAGGCTGCAGGCTGAGGATGACGACCTCAGAGAGGTGTGTGTATGGGGAATACAGGCGGCAGTGTGAGGTGGGACTGAGCCTCCAAAGCCCTCTTTGGCCACCTCCAATCCAGGAGGCATTAAAGGAGGGGAAGAAGAGGATATCCAGTGACATGCTTCTGGCACATTTGATGGTTTGCTTCTTTCAATTTTTTAGGAAACTGACTCCAAGAACCCTATGCTGGGGTTTTCAACTAGATGAAGGGGGGATCCTTTCACAGTGTACACGGAGATGCAAATCACCATGGTGTACACTTTAAATATCTTACAGTTTTATGGGGGTGGGGGTTATAAAGAGAAACAGCACTTAATTTTACAATGGGTTGAGGAAAACCAGTTTCCTTAAACTTCCAGATTTGGTCCTGCTGCTAATTATCCCCAGTGACTTGTAGCCTGGACCAGGCCACGGCCCTGGCTTGGCACAGTCCAGATGCCAGGCAGAGGACCAGGGGCATGCTTAGGATTCTTCAGTAGGGAGTGGTCGCCCTTTCTTCAGGGTCTTAATGGGGATCGGGTGCAGAGACCCTGTGTTTAAGTGAGGCTCTTTCCTCTCCTAGGTAGGCCTGAGCCTGGGAAGATAAGCTAATCTTCAGACTTTTCTGGAAACAGCAATCTCATGAATAACAGGAAAAGGGGGCCTTGTATGCTGGAGCTCTTTACAGGGCCGATTATAACTTAGAATGTCTTTTACGGTAAGATCTGTCAAGAGCCTGCCTGGTGCTCCAAATATGGTTTGCTGCAGAGCCCTGGGTCAGCTGGCTGCCCGCTGTGGGATGGAGGTGGCGCTATGAGTGCTCAGGGATGCGGATAGAAAGCATTGTGTGCTGGGAACCAGACAGCTGCTTTTCAAGTCACCATGTCACTTGGCCAGGCTTAGGTCAGAAAAAAGCTTCCTGCTCGGTGGCAGGACACAGGTAGATAGATAAGTATTGATGAACTGTGGCAATAAGAGAGACTTGTGTCCTCAGTGCAATTTTCAGACATTGGGGCCTCCTCAACCATTCACCCAGTTTCCCTCCTGGGCTTCAGCTCATCCCCCTGCTGCCCAGATGGTCTGTGTTTGGGGAATGCAAAATAAGGCCTTGAGAAAACATTTGGCAAGGTAAACTCACTGCCAAAAATGCATGGCATTTTGAAGCCAACTATGAACATCTTTGAATGATCTGTCCTTTTAAATTATTTTTTGACTAGCTATTCTGGATCAGATGTTTCCTTTCTTCTTTTCTACCATGTTTTCTTCCTTCTTTTCTCTTCATGCAAGGTGCCTGGCTAGCCCTGTCTCCATTCTGTTTTCAGCTTTCCATCGCCTGCCAAGAACTTTGGGACAGGAGGGCCTGCCAACTCCTAGGCCAGCAACAGTCTACAGATGTGGCCAGCGGGATGGAGAGATGATTTGCAAAGTGATTGAAAGGTCCTGTCTTCCTGTTTACAGAAAGTCTCCTCAAGTTAGGGGCTTGGAGCTTACAGACTTGGATTTGTCCCCTTCAACCTTTGTAAATTAAACACCAGAGACATGAGTGAAGTGAGAGCCATCCCAGATCAGCACCTTCCTCCATCAATCACCAAGTCCTTTCCCTCTTACATACCCACTGCCCCCACCCTGGTCTACACCCTGTGTCTTGAAATTACTGAACAGTCTCCCAACAATCTTCGCCCATTCTCCTCTAGCAGTCAGAGTGGTCTTTCTCAAATGCAAATATGAGCAAGTCTCTCTCAGGCCTCATTACCTACCCCCCGCCCCCCAACTGGGATTCCTCATTCCCCTTAAAGAAACTGCTCCCCCCTGCCCCCCCCCCCACTTCTTTTGGAAAATTTCTATTCATCTTTTAAGTCTCAGGTGAAATGTCACTTTCTCTTGGAAGGTTCCCCTGATTCTCTATACCTGCCGGTGGGGTCAGGTGACCTTCCCAAGCTTCCGTGACACTCACTGCACTTATCACACATGCTGTACGGAGGTTGCTGTTTAACTGCTTATCTTTACTACTACTCAAGCAATCCATTTTATATCAAGACCCAGGCCACACATACATACAAAAACATATGTAACTGAAAAATGTTTTATAAACTCTTATTTTGTAAAATCCTATCCTGCTTCATTTAAAACAAAATCTGGGCACACTTTATTACATTGATTTCACAACCTTTAAATGTGTCAGGGCTCCTAGTGTTAGAAAATACTCTAAATTCCATGAAGGACGTAGCCATTTCTATCTTGTTCATGGTAACTGGAGTGGAATAGGAGCTTCATCAATAGTGGTTGCTAGAATTATTAATTTTAACAACATTCAATTCCTTTCATCCTCAAAAACCCTATGAAGAAACTCTCTTCCCCATTTATAGGTGAGGATGCTGAAGACTGAGGTTAAGCCACTTGCTTAATGTAAAAAAAGCTGAAAAGCCAGGTGGCAGAGTCAGGATTTGAACCTGGGTAGTTTGGCTTCATCATCCTTGCTCTTAGTCACTCAGCTAAAATTCAGTATCCCTTGGCCCAGAGGCATATGGACGGATTTACCCAGCAAAAATACCAGAGGGGTCTCCTTGCAGCAACCTCAAACTCCTTCCGCCTCCTGTCCTGCAGCGGCTCCTCGGGCAGCAGTTGTGTCTACGCGGAGAGGAAGGCAGCTGGCAAGAGCAGCTGTTCTCTTCTGCTCACATGTGCTCGACCTCCTCCACTGTCAACAAGTTCAGCAGTATTCAGCAAGTTGGGAGATTTCGTTGTGCAGAGAATACAGACGGCTCAGAAAATGAAACTCCCCACTGGTATGAACTACATGCCTTAAGTTCCCCTCAAAACAAGTCCTTGAAGAAGATAGCTACCATGAGATTGGCTTGTTCAGTTTTGTCCTGGAGAGGAAATTGCAGCAATACTCAAAGGGTAGGGATGAGGGCACACTCCTCAGAGGTCAGTGCTATTTATAGGAGTTTGATCTGTAAAGACAACACTGGAGAAAAGACCTGATTGAAATACTTAAATATTAAGGAGTATAAATAGGTTGGAAACAGATGGCTTTGAAAAATCCCCAAACGAATTCTAAAGTTATTAGCCCTGATGCTAAACTTCTCTAAGTTGTAGCATTTAGAGTAACGAAGAAATGGCTGGCAATGGGGTTTGTATTTCATCTTTATTACACGAATTGCATGCAAATCATATGCAGTACACAGATGCTCTCCTATATTTCATCACCTGAATGTAACTATGTGAGACTTTTTAAGCACTGTGGCCAAAGAGTCCTGGGTGTAGAACATCTGGGCTTAGTTCCCAGTCCTGCTCTAACCAGCTTTGTGACCTCAGTTTCCTCATGAAGGAGGCTGAACTGCATGATCATGGTGCTAAGCAAATAATAAGAATACATTGAATGAATGAATGAATGAACTAACGGCTTCTTCCAGCTTAAAGACTCTTGGGATTTCATCCTAGACACTGGAATATCCTATACAATAAAAGCCCAGTGACCGAATGGCAGAATGACCAGAATGACTGGTTGACCAGTCGCTATGACACATACTGACCACAAGGGGGCAGACACTCAATGCAGGAGCTGCCCCCTGGTGGTCAGTACGCTCCCATAGTGGGAGCGCCAATTGGCTGACCAGGATGAGCTATGCTCCCACAGTGGGCCAATCCCCGCAGGCCACGCTCCCCACCAGTGCACAAATCCATGCACGGGGCCTCTAATATAGTATAAAAGCATCTCTGAATTATTTCATTGCCTTCCTTTTTAGGAGATACAAAGTTAATTCCTCCACTAACTCAAAACCAAGGTCCTTCTCCATTAGGCATGTTGAATGCATAGTATTCCTTCTTTATTTATGTAGCGCTGATGGGTTGATCTCAACATATTAGGCTACATGTAAAGATACTTTGTAAATAAAAGAAAGAAAACAATTATATTTTAGGTGTACTGGTACATAGGATCCATCTTCAGAGCTATACTTTAAATTAATGAAAAGAAAACTTTTAAAAACATTAACATCTTAAATGTTTTGATTTTATAGCAAACCATGAGATTGCATTTCTCTCCTATGTTTTCCTCAATAAAAATGAAATGGCAAAATCTAGGCAACCTCGGCCCATAAAAGATAGCTCCAATGACCTATTTTCTAAACCTGAAACCAGGACACTTAGCTTGGCAAATACAGTGCTTGCAAAACCAGGTGAATGTCTCTTTGAAATGAAGATTACCCTGAAAATTCTGTAGGCACTGGTGAGTAAGGCAACTCTAACTAACTGCAGCAAAGAGAAAAGCCACATAGAGGGTGTCAGTCAGGAACTCAGCATATGGCCACACAGAATGTGAACTGCACCCCAGGTCCCTGCCAGGAGGGACAACCATTTGCATAGATATAATTTTGCATGAAGAACGCCCCCTGGAGTTGTGCAGTGCACAATCTGCCCCACAGTCCACAGAGGCTCTATTGGCAATTCCATTGGTAGGAAGTTTGTTCCTACTGACAAGGTTGGAAGAGGAAGGCTGCTGTTCTTTTCCTAATGAAGTCAGACCTCAGATTGGATGGCATTGACAAAAATTCAACTTATCTTCCTAACAGGTTTGGCTCAGTTGATAGAGCATCGGCCTGCGGACTGAAGGGTCCCAGGTTCGATTCCAGTCAAGGGCATGTACCTTGGTTGCGGGCACATCCCCAGTAGGGGGTGTGCAGGAGGCAGCTGATCGATGTTTCTCTCTCATCCGATGTTTCTAACTCTCTATCCCTCCCCCTTCCTCTTTGTAAAAAAATAAATAAAATATATTTTTAAAAAATTCAACTTATCTACACTCTCTCAGTCTTTCTTTTTCCAGAAGATTTCTGTCATTGTATTCTACTTTCCTTAAGTTCCTAGCAATTCTTGAAAATGCAAGTCTATTAAGCAACTCTGAATTTATTTTTTGAGCTTCATTGAAGGGTATGAATGACATAAAAGGACATTTAGGAAGAGCTGGGAAAGCTGGTGGATGCCCGGCATGAGCTCAGGGAAGCATTACCAAGTGATAAGTCCATGTGCACATCACCCCAGACAAGATGGGCTGCCTCAGAAATCATGTGCCTTATCTTTGGATGTGTTAGGCTTGCCAAAGAGGACATCCTTGCAGGACACTAGGAAGTGAAAATTCTATTCTGGTCACTTGTTGACACAACTTTGGAAGCCTTATAAAATGAGAAAACAGCTCTGGCATTGTCAACGCAGTGCAGGCAGCAGAAATGCATCTGGAAGTGAAGAGGGAGCAGCGGGGTGGACCAGGAGTGACCTTCCAAGGCTCTGACTCTGACGAGCTCTGCGTTTATGGGCAAGATGGACCCTGCGGGTCTCTGAGCCACTAAAGGATATTTATATGAAATTGTCAGATGCCTCCAAGGGTCAGTTAGGGAAGGTAAATGAGTGAAAGAGGCAGCATTGGCAACAGGGAGGCCCAGGGTGAGTCATTGAACAGCATCCATATTAAAATCCAGAACAAAAAGCAGATTTATTCTCAGTTTATCCCTGGATCACCACTTGGACCTCTGCTCTCAGCTCTAGATCCCCAGAGTTCGAAGTCTGCATGAAAGTGAGTTAGGGAGACCATACATCTTGGCTTGCACAGGACAGTCCTGCTTTATACCTGTTGCCCTGGCATAATTATTAACGGTGCCCTCCTTCACTCCCCAAAATGTCCCAGGCTACAGGATAAATTATATTATCACCCAAGGTAAAGGGGAATCGTCAATGACCAAACACAAATATTTCCCAAATCTGCCAGATGGAGTTAAGTAGGTTTGGTGTTTTATAGGTAGAGATTAATCTAAATAAGCTTCCAAAGTTTCCCAACAGAAATGGTTCAATAAAAGCAGTATGTCAGGAATTTAAGAAGCACAGAAAAATATATGAGAGCCCGTCAATTTGTGAACCATGTTCATCATCACTAACAATCAAAGAAACACAATTTCAATAATAATGAGGTAATGTTTTGCCCATAAAACTAATTAAAAATTATTTAAAACTATGATACTCAGTGTCATGATGGGCGTGATCAAAGGAACACTCATATACTGCTGATGGGTTTATAAATTGGTTGATGCAAACTTTTTGGAATACGTTGTGATAACATGTTTTATCACGTGTTGATTCGCATGTGTCTTTGTAAAGTTTGTACCTCATGACCTGTTACTAATTCAACAAATTTATTGAGCCCCATGCTACATGCCAGGCAACACAAGATATTGTGGTGAAAGAGACAAACACTATTTGCCCCAAATGGAACTTCAGTCCAGTGAAGAAACATACATTTCAGGGGGAAACCACAGGCTGGGGCAAAAGGAGGTTTACAGTTGTTCACATGGAAAATAATACGATAGTTAATCGATACTAATATAAGAATAAACAGTGTGTTTTGCGTACTCACAACTGTAAACCCACTTTTGCCCCACCCTGCATAGAACAATTTAGATGACAATTTGTAGGAGGTACCCAGACAGTAGACTCAGGATGCTGAGAGCATGTAGGTAGTGTTGTGTTGGGGGAGGCATCAGGAAGAGGAGTGATCTGCTGAAGAGGGGAGGAAGGGTGTTATGGGCAGAGGTTTTGAGAAGGGAAGAAGCTGAGCAAGTTGAATAGCTGAAAGCGCACCACTAGGTTGGAGCAAGAGCATAAGAGCCAAGGTGGCAAGGGGAGGGGTTGCTATGAAGATATTTCTCCTAACAGCCACTTATGGGTTATAAAAGCAGATGGACATTTTTAGAAACGTTCTCCATGGTGGAGACTTGCAAAGGGGATAGAAAAACAGAGCAGGACAGGAATGGAAACTGAGAGACCAATGAGGAAGCAAATAAAGTAAGTAGCCCAGGAATGAGATGAATGTGGCTTAGGAGGGGTTGGGGAAATGGACAGAGATAGAAACATTGAAGCTATATTTAAGTGGTAGAATCAACAGGCCCTGGTGACTGAAGAGGTGGGGGTTGGTGACGGGGAGAGAGACATCACTGGTGGTTTCCAGGTTGTATCATAAGCAACCTAGTGAAAAGGTGGTGCCTCTTTACTGAAATGGGCAAAAAGGAGGGGGTGGGGTTTGGTAGGGGAGCAGAAGAAGAGAAGATACAGAAACCTTTTTGGATATTTTCTATTTGAGATGCTATGAGACATACAAGTGGAGATGAAAAGTAAGTATTTGGATGTGTAGGTCTGGAGCTTATGAAGAGAGATATGGGGTTGGAGAGGTAAATATGGGCATCAGAGTGCATAGATGGCATTTGAAATCTTGGGTATAATAGGCTCATCTGGAGACAAGTGTAAAGAGCAAGAAGGACATGCCTGAGGAATTCTGTCATTTAAAGATCTTGGAGAAGAAGAATGAGTTTGTAAGAAAGACAAGGAACAGAATGGGGGAGAGGATACTTAAGTCTTTTAAAAAGTCTGGCCCAAGGACACAGAAAGGAAGATGGAGATTTATGCATAAAGATGCTCACTGTGGCATTTACAATAGCGAAAAATTAGCTTCAACCTAAATGTCAAAAAATGGGAAGATGTTGAAATAAATTGTGTCATATTCATTCTGTGAAATAAATGCAGTCAAATGAGATGTTTTTGAAAATTATAACATTAAATGAATAAAAGAGGGTATACAATTATACATATAATGTAATCCACAGTTTAAAAATTAAATGGCTTTGCCTAGAAAAAGATGTAGCCAAATGTTAACAGTGCTCAACTACGGGTAGTATGATTTCAGGTGATTTGTTTTTTACCTTTGTATCTACTTGTGTTTTTTAATTTCTATATAATAATCCCAAAATAGGTGGTAATATATTTATACAACAGGGAATAAATTACACATATTTATTTAACTTAAAATGAATGATTCTGAATTTGCTGAAGAATTCCATCAAAAGTAATTGTTGGGATGAGTGAGAATTTATTTATATAAATTCTCTGATGTAGTCTTTCATAAAACAAATAATTTTATGGCTCCATAAATCACTTACTAATTTAAGATATTGAATATCAGATTTTCTTTCAAAATATAGGTTGAGCCAGCACACTTCTGAAATAAAGTTTGGGGTTATAATGGACCAAGCCAGAGGTCGGCAAATTTTTCTGTAAAGGGCTAAATTAAAAAATATATATATATATATATATACTTTCAGATTTGTGGGTCATACAGTCTCTTGCATAACATTTTTCTTTTTTTAAATTTTAAACAAATGTTTATAAATGTAAAAACTCTTAACTCTCAAGCCATCCAAAAATGGGTTGCCGTCTGGATTTGGCCCGCAGGCCCGTTTGCTGACCTCTGGGCTGGAGGATGAATGCATAAGAACAACACACAGCTGCTTTCTCATTACAGCCTAACATGGCATCGGAGTTCTAGGAAGGCGAATCTTCAATTACTAAAGTCCTAGAACCAGGTCTGGACCTGTTTTCAACAGGAAGCAGAATAAATGGAAAAGTTCTAAAGAACAAACTTTTTTAAAAAAGTTTTATTTTTTAAATGGAAATTGATCTTATGCAAATATGTCAACAAGTTGATATCTTTCACCCAAAAAGTAAAAGCTAAAAGAAAACGTATTTGTTTTCTTATTTCTTTGATATGTATTCTATATTAATCTTAGATTTCTTCTATATTAACCTTAGATTTTTGATATTATGAGAGGAGTGTTGTTATTTACAAGAATCTATTCATGCCCTAGCTGGTTTGGCTCGGTGGGGATAGAGCATTGGCCTGCGGACTGAAGGGTCCGGGGTTCAATTCCCGTCAGGGGCACATGCCCGGGTTGCAGGCTCAATCCCCAGTAGGGGGCGTGCAGGAGGCAGCCAATCAATGATTCTCATCATTGATGTTTCTATTTCTCTCCCATCCTCTCTGAAATCAATAATAATAATAATAATAATAATAATAATAATAATCTATTCACTTGTTCATACCAGGAACCTGGGAGCCATCCTTGTTCCCCTCTCTGTATTTCCCCTCCACCACCCCTATCCCCCATCATCAGATGCATTTGGTGCTGTTAGTGCTCCAAGCAGATTCCTGTTCCTGCGGCTACACCCACCGCCAGCTGCTTGAGTACCGGCTACAAAATCCCACAGCATCTTCTATGGTACAATTTATTCCTCCGCCTTCATCAGGCCAAAGATAGACCATCTGATCAGTATCCTATTTGGCATTTCCCCCTCCTTATCCTACTTCTCTCACTTCCTTACCTGTTTATCCCTCAATAAACCTGCACCCAAATCCCTGTCTCAGGCTCTGCTTCTAGGGAACCTGGCTTAAGACACCAAGTCTCAGGGATTCTACTTCCGAAATATATTTGTTTTTTTGACCACTATCTCTGCTTGGAGAAGGGATGGTGAACCAGGTTACACTTGTAATTTTATTCCAGTCTATAAGTATATTTTAAAATTTAGTGTATGATGTCAATAACTTTTATGAATACCAGGAAATTGTTCTTATAAAATAGGCAACAATGTTCTGATAAACACAAATATCCATAAGGATAAATAAGAACTTGCAAAAGATTTAGCTTTCAATTGGTATCGCAATATAGAATTATTACTGGCATTATTATACCAGTGAGTGGAAACAGCTGCAGCTCCAATATTATCAATTTTGCTAATTATTACTAATTATATTTTTTAAATTATACCAATAACTAATAGCCTATAAGTAATCTTCTGTTATCAGACCTTTCCCTTTTGTTATACTGTAATAGGTTCATTGATGTTTAATAAGATGTGAATATTTGCTAACTCTGATGAATACCTTTATTAAGATACACATATGTGTTCAGTTTATCTTCTCAATTATACCTACATTAAAACCTGCAAAATTAAGTTTGCAAAAACAGGCTCTATGCAAGCAGTGGAGCCTATGTGACTTGTGATCTGCTCTATTGCATTCTGATTAATGATTCACAATAACCTTCAAGCATAAACACAGAGTAAATCAAAGGGTTCTGGATGGCTCTCAGGGAAATGTTGCACACAGCGCCCAGCAGTCCAAGATTGGACTCAGCACAGGTGGGAGCTGAACGTGTGATGCGCACAGACCCCCTGCAGCAGCCAGGGAGACGGTGTACAAAAACACTTTCCCCCAGCTCCATCTAAAGTAATTCTCTCTTCACTGTTTCTATTCTGAAAGTAGGAAATTAGACACTTCTGTACTTTCTCAATGAAGTACATTTTGCTTCAGGTTGCTCATAATCATTTTCAAATGGGAAATCTATTATGAAAAACAAAATACACCGTTCTTTGGTTTGATAGTCACTGAAAGTATTGTTTAGGTAGCCATCATTAGTAAATAAATTACCCAGTAACGGAGACTAAAATGTTCCTTTTCTCTCCTTTACTTCTCAGAGAATGGGTTAAAAACAAAACAAAACTGAAACCTCTGAGTATGTTTTTACTTAATCAGATTATTCCAATACCTATAATGAATCTACTTCCTAGGAATTTCCTTTTTCTCTCATAAGAGGACGTCAGTGAAGAATAGCCACAGTCTTCAACTTGAGCATAGCTATAACTGCCCAAGTCTTCTTTGCCCAGTGGAGGACACAGGCTATGTCTCAGGAGGGATCTGGGCACAGTGCTGGGGTGGTGGGGTTGGCGTGAGCCGGCATTGGGGCCAAGAGGAAGTACCTGGGTGTGGGCAATAAGGCCGAGTCACAATCATTTGGCACCTCCAGGACTTGGCCTTACTATATTCCACCTCTACTCTACTTACACAATATTCTTCTTTAAGTCAACTCATTTTTAAATTAAATTCATCCAAAAAGGGAACTTTATACCACTATGACAAATGGAATATAAATACTATCTGCTAAAATAAAAGTAAAGTATACATATACTGCATTTCACTAATTTTAAGACATGATTTTAAAAATAATTTTAACACCTCTGAAACTGGGATATGTTTTTGAACCAATGGCATTTTGCAATTATAATTGATAACATCTCTGCTATTCTTTGTAATACATACAAGATGATGTTGTATATATCAATGGTATATTATATCTTCTAAAATATAGTAAATTCTATAAAAATAAAGTAATTGAAATTTCAAAACCATAAAGTAAAAATGCCAAACCAAAAAAAAAAAATGGAATAAATCAAATTGACTTATAAAATGTATAGCTGAAAATAAGTTTCCTATTGAGAAGAATAAAACTTTATCAAAATAGCTAGATATCCTAATTGATAGTTTTAGACAAAGAAGAGGGTCCACATCAATGAGACAAATCTGTCAGTTTTTTATAACCCTCACTAAAATCTGAACTCTCATGAGGATGTGGTGGGACAGCTCAAAAGACGTTTAACTATTTTAACTGTTACATGTGTATACACATTTAAAGCAATGTCCAGAAGTGACATTTCAACGTCATCACTGAATAAAACAGAAGTGCCTGTGGAACTCAGTATGTCCCGATTGGTGTGCTTCCTGCTATCTGCTTCCAATGGGCATGGCCGAAGGTTCGTTTATAGAGGGCTTGGAACATTTATGATTTTTGCCTCAGCCCTGATTCACAAGGTCCAGGTAAGGTTGATTACCATGGCACTGTCTCGTCCTAAGAAATATCCTCTGTGCAATCACAGGTTTTATGTGCTCATTCCCCGCCCCCTGCTGAACATATACGAATGTAAATACAAACTGTCAAAGATATTTGTCTGAGTATCATCTAAAGATTACTGTGTACCACACTCTGGGAAACACTTGTCTGGATGAAACACCAAGTAGGAAGGACTCAGCAGAGACAGGGACAATTGGGTTTCAGTTAGAGTGAGATGGGTCGGGGTGGGTTAAGGAGGATAGTTGGGAGGCAAGTGGAGGGTGACTCAGTCCTCTAGAGAAGGCCGTTGGGTAGAAAGGTGCTGCTTTAAGGAGATAGCAGCATTCATGTATCCATTCCTCTGTTCATTCAGTTACTCATTCATTCAAATACCTACTATGTGCCAGGCACTGGGTTGGGCTCTGGGGAGAAAGAATTGAAAGAGGTCAAAGAGCTCATGGTCTAGAAAGGGAACAAAGAATTATCATTGGTTACAGTTGGGTTTCAAAGGATTAGGATGGGTATAGTCTAAGAGTACAATGAAGAAAGGCACAGGATGGGGGCATTTAACTCAATGTGGACAGCGCAGGGAAGGCTGCCAAAGGAAGTGATGCTTGAATTGAGTCTGAGGTATAAACAAAAGTTGCTAATGTTCCCCAAATGCAGAATGATAGGTCATTCCAATCTTAGGAAACAGTATGGTCAAAAGTTTGGCTTGGCCAGTGTGCTCAGTGGTTGAGGGCCAACTTATGAACGAGGAGGTCATGATTCGATTCCGCATCAGGGCACATGCCCAGGTTGCAGGCTCATTCCCTGGGGGGTATGCAGGAGGCAGCTGATCAATGATTTTCTCTCATCATTGATGTTTCTAGCTCTCTCACCTTCTCCCTTCCTCTTTGAAATCAATGAAAAAATATGTATTTTTAAAAGTTTGGAGGTGTGAGAAGGCATGGTCTGTTACGCACAAATTAAGGAAGCTTGGTATAGATTACCTGAGGATGGTAGGAAAGTAAGAGCTGGATGTGAAGGATACTGAACTTGAAATTGATGGAGAGACCTGAAGGATTTTAAGCCAGAAATGGCTGGATTATATATATACTAGAAGCCCGGTGCACGAAATTCGTGCATGGCGGGGGATTGTCCCTCAGCCCAGCCTGTACCCTCTCCAATCTGGGACTCCTGGAGGGATGTCCGACTGCCGGTTTAAGCCCGATCCTGGTGGGATCAGGCCTAAACGGGCAGTTGGACATCCCTCTCACAATCCAGGACTGCTGGCTCCCAACTGCTTGCTTGCCTGCCTTCCTGATTGCCCCTAACCGCTTCTGCCTGCCAGCCTGATCACCCCCTAACCACTCTGCTGCCAGCCTGGTTGATGCTTAACTGCTCCCCTGCCAGCCTGTTTGCCCCCAACTTCCCTCCTCTGCCAGCCTGGTCACCCCTAACTGCCCTCTCCTGCAGGGTTGATCACCTCCAACTGCCCTCCCTTGCAGGCCTGGTCCCTCACAACTGCCCTCCCTTGCAGGCCGGGTGCCTCCCAACTGCCCTCTCCTGCTGGCCATCTTGTGGTGGCCATCTTGTGTCCACATGGGGGCAGGATCTTTGACCACATGGCAGCAGCTATATTGTGTGTTGCAGTGATGATCAATCAGTATATTACACTTTTATTAGATAGGATAGAGGCCTGGTGCAAGGGTGGGGGCCAGCTGGTTTGCCCTGAAGGGTGTCACAGATAAGGGTGGGGGTTCCCTTGGGGTGTGGGGCGGCCTGAGCGAGGGGCCTGTGGTGGTTTGCAGGCCGGCCACGTCCCCTGGCAACCCAAGGGGAGGCCCTGGTATCTGGAATTTATTTCCCTTCTACAATTGAAACTTTGTAGCCTGGAGCGGAGCCAAGCCTGGGGCTCCGGCAGCCATTTCTGTGGCAGTTAATTCACCTTCTACAATTGAAACTTTGTAGCCTTAAGCGGGTGAGCCCGGCCAGGGTGTGAGGAAAGCTTTGCTTCCCCTGTTGCCACCGGCAACCTTGGCCTGCTCTCTCAAGTTCCATTCTGCCGCCATTTGTTTGAATTTGTTTACCTTCTATAATTGAAACTTTGTAGCTTGAGTGGAGGCTTAGGCCTGCAACGGCTATGGAAAGCTTGGCTTGCTCTGTTACCTGGGAAACCTTGCTCTGTGTGGCTGTAGCCATCTTGGATTGGGGTTAATTTGCATACTCACCCTGATTGGCTGGTGGGCGTGGCTTGGCTGATGGGCGTGGCTTATGTAGCGGAGTGATGGTTAATTTGCATATTACCATTTTATTAGAGAGGATAATATATATGTTTTATGTGTTGATTGATATTGAGGAAAAGTAAATTTTGTAACAAAACATAATCTGAAGGTCTTAGCCACAGTTCTAGATAGTCAGCATATAGAGATCTGCCTCATTTTAAAAATGGTTTGAAGTCCAATCAGGGGATAGTGGTCTGCTGAGAAGGAGTGTAAGTGCAGGTGTTAGCATTGCATTTGTGAGGCACTGGGCCAGCCACACATCAGCTCAATGAAGTCTCCCAGGTGAGAAGAAGAGTTTGGGAGGAAAGGAAGAGGAGGAGCATGTGCTAAGCTTTGCAGTGAAAGCAGCAGAATGGCCGAACTACTAATTAATGACAATGACCAGGATGGCTGGGGGATGATGGAGGAATTCCCTTTCTCCAAAGTCCTAAGGCAATTCATAGGATCAACTTTATATCTACTTTAAAAAAAAATAATTTTCTATTATAGAAACAGTCACACATTTACATAATTGAATATTACCTTGAAACTCCATGCATCCATTATAAAACTCTGGCAAGGAGCAACCCATGGCAATCGTATTTCACCTATCACCTTACTACTCCTCCCACCACCACTAGATTATTTTGAAGAAAATCCTAGACATCATATCATTCTAAGACAATGGTCTTTATTTTCATCCCAAACCTGTGTCAGAATCATAGAATGTGATGAACCTTGTACCGTGGCTACTTAAAAAAACAACACTGAAAATGAACAAATATAGGAGCAAAGTTTACTCTCTAATAAAGAGAAATTAAAAATAAGACAGTATGAAATGATGATCAGTTATTTTGAGAAATGGGCAACATAGAATAATTTATAAACAACACTAATCTGGTAAACAAGGTTACTAACAAAATCCTATGACATGAATTAAACTAATGAGGTTAAATATATGATCAGGAAACAGAAACATTTAATTAAAAATGTGTAAACAAAAGCATCAAAGAAATAAGTATTAGACCGGAAAGAAAAACCTGAAAGCAGAAAGAAACCTGGGCTGATGATGAGATGGGGAAGCAAATTAAGTCTAAATCATAATACAGTCCAGCCCATTTAAAAGAGATCCCAATTAATTGCTTCACTCGGTAATTACTTACTGAGCACCTGCCCTGTGCAGGGTACTGTTCTGGTCTCTGGAATGTCATGTGCCTTCAGCAAACCACCTTCGCTGCGTGGAGAAGCAGCAGCAAGGACCTGGGGGCAAGTAGCTGCGTCTACCTGATTCTGCCTGAACTTCATCCAGGTTCTTTATTAAACACCTGGCTCCTTGAGAAATGGAGGCAACTGGAAGGGGTTCAAAGGAGTGGAACAGAAAATAATTAGAGGAAGAGATTGATTTTAACAGAAAGATCAAAGGAACCGAATACAGGGAGCTCGGCTAAGCAAGGTCTCAGGGAAAAAATGAGCTATTTGAGGCATGTAAAGAGTGAAGCAAATAAATATTGAGCTGGTGCACAGAGCATAATGGGGAGCCTTAGGACGGAGAGCAACACAGGGCATGGCAGGCGACAGTAGGCTGAGGTGCTCACCTGGCTCAGCTCTGCACAGCAGCCCTACTGGCCACATTCCGATGCCTCCCAGGCCCCTGAGCAGTGGCTGCCTTGGGTTAGAACCCCAGCGTCCAGGGAGGAGGCATTATTTTTAACTTTTCAACTTTGGACAAGAAGGTGTATGAAATCAGTCCTGCCCAGTCCTGCCCTGACAAGTAGGAGGGGTGGGGCGTGGAGGGGTGAAAATTATTTTCTCTCAAATATAAATCATAGATAAGTTCCAATGCTCTTCACTCACACAATTTCCCATTCAGCAAAAATTTTACCAGTGAAAGCAAAGAGATAAAGAGAGGGGGAAAGAGAGAGAGAGAGAGAGAGAGAGAGAGAGAGAGAGAGAGAGAGAGAGAGAGATATACTGGTCCTATGGTTTGTGTTTTAATTTTTCACTTAAGGTCTTATTGGCAGCTTTTTTAGTTCTTGATCAGTTTCTTTCAGAAGACCATGGGTCTTTATTTTTTTGAGGAAGTAAAATCTATCTTTTTATTTTAAAATCTATCAGACATACAAAGCAGGGTATAAAAACATATGTGAACAGCTTAAAGAATAATGATAAAATGAACACCAGCATCTCCTGACTTTCATTTTAAGTCAGATTATTCTGGTACCTTGGACTCCTTCTGCGTGTACCACCCTGATCACATTTCTCTCTCTGCCTTCCCAACATGATCCTAAAATTTAGCCTAACCCCTGGCCTTTCCTTATAGCTTTACTCTAAAGTATTGTCAAAAGCTACTCCATGGTACTGCTGCCCCAGGATGCCTTTTGTTTGGCCCAGAGGCCTGCAGGGAGGCTGAAACTGCCACCAACGTCTCACGCAAGCTCATGCCCGAACCACAACCTGCAGAAGCAAATGCGAGCTCCTGATATGACTTCCCCACTAGCCCTTGCGACAATCTCCCCCACCTCCCAGAGCCTTCCCCTTTGTGCCCAGCTCTTGATGGTTAGAATAAGGTTTTTCACTGTCATGACACCTATAGTCACATGATGCTTTCATGGAAGATCTCTTGCCCGGCTTCCAGGACGGCACTGACAAGGGCCAGAGGGGTTTTTTTTCATCAGTGGACAAAAAGGTAAAAACAACGGAGTTCATGACGTTGGCTACTCAAGTTGCAAACAGGGCTTGACCAGTGGATGGAAGAACCACGCACAGCACGCCACCGTGAGGAAGCTGGAGGTGTGTGTCACTGTTTGCCTTGCAGACCATATTTTGGAAGAAATGCTCATTCAATATCCCTCAGGGAGGCCACCGGTGATGCACACTTTTGGGGCGGTGTCTCTGGGCCTCAGCCCTGCGCTGGCTCCCCGGGGCAGCATCCTCTTAGCAGAGGGTCTGGTGCAAGGAAGAGGCACAGTCAACTCTGCTTCCCTTTTCCTTGTGGCCCTTCCTGAGCTGAAATCACTCATGCGTGGTCCTCCCTGATTAGGCCAAAGCTCATCAGACATTTGGCTGCTGCCCAAAAGTTTTGATGCTGTACCCTATCTCAGTCCCTCAAAGCCAAACTCCTGGAAGTGGGCCAGGCTTGGATTTGTCCTCCTCTGGGTCCCCCTCTGCTGTGAGCCCCGCTCCCTCCCTTCTGCCCAGCATCACACCAGCAAGGTTCTACCACTTTTGGTAACTTGGTGAGACAGGCTCGGGGCTCATCCCACGTGGCCTCCCCCAGGCTCCTTAGCAGGTCTCATTAGGAGGCCACGTGGTTATGAATTTTAAAGAAGTGAAAGGATCAAGGCTGAAGAAGACCATATGTGGTCAGTTTTAAACTTTCTGATTTGGGTTTTTGTTTTTGTGTTCTATTCCCTGGGAACAGCTTAAAGAGGCATGAAGTCATGGAGTAAGGGATCTGGAAATTTCTACTCAGCAATTTTATACTAGCTCTTTACAAATATAAGGCATTCCATAAAGGCTAGGTAAAGCTAGCATTTCTAAGATCCTGTGAAACTGGTGTGTCTCAGTGGAGACATATTGTAGTAGGAACTGTGATATCTGAAAATTATTGCTACAATATCTAAAATTCCTCTCTTTCTCTCTCTCTCTAATTCCTAGAAGTCCAGGATCTTATGGGCAGCATACACTGAGTGGCCAGATTATTAAGATCTCTGAATGCATAATAATCTGGCCACTCAGTGTATATCCTATATAATAAAAGGCTAATATGCAAATTGTCCCCTGGACCAGGAGTTCGACCAGCAGGCAGGCCGGCCAACCGCCCATGTCCCCTCCCCGTGACCAGGCTGGCCGGACCCCACCCATGCACGAATTCATGCACCGGGCCTCTAATATACTTATTTATACACTGAGTGGCCAGATTATTATGCGTTCAGAGATCATAATAATCTGGCCACTCAGTGTATGTGCCTTTTAGCAAAAGCTGGCTCTTGAGCTGCGAATTGCTTGGGTTCATTCCTCTCTCTTTTTCTATCTTCCCCGTACATTCATTCAACAACAAACATTTATGGAACATCTAATAAATGTCAGGTGTCATGCTAAGCACTGGAGAGTCAACGATAAAAACTGGCCTTGGCACCTCCTTTTCCGGGGAGCTTCGGAGCTGGTAGAGGGAGAGAGAGATGCAAAGAAAGAAACACAGCAGCGTTCTAGGGTGTGATGGGAGTGTTTTCGGGAGCCAATGAGGATGGCATGAAGGAAGGTATTAACTCAGAGCAGGAGAGAGAATAGGAGCTGGTTGAGGTGGATGGTTTGGTTTATGAGTGGCTTTAGCGGATGGGGGCAGCGAAGATCTTGAGCTGAATTATGAATTACAGCCTCAAAGCGTATCAGAGTCTGAAAGAACTTTAGATCAACTTTATTTCTGAAGCCCAAGAAATAGACCTTGTCCCAACCTGCATGGCTAGTTGGTAGGGCTCTTTCTTTCTAATGCATGCTTTTGGTTTCCTCCTTTGGCAGTGGGCCGAGAAGTGGCCGGGCTCTTGCAGGACCACACCTGGACCCAGAGATGAAGGCAGAGCTTCCTCTTCCTTGGTTTTTACAGTTAAGGAGCGTTGGGGGAGCATTTGCTTTTTTTCATTCCTGGGAGTTCAGTTTATGTAGATTGAGTGACCGGTTTTAAAATTTTAATTTGATTTTCTTGGGATGGTCCCATCAATTTTCTGTTTCTCTTCATCAGTTTCATGCAGAAATTGGAAGGCAGGGTGTGGGTCGGGATGTGACTCCATCAGCTCTAGCTGAAGGTGTGGCCTGCTGTTCTGCCTCACCCATATCCCGTCCCCAGGATTCCACTGGTGTCTGACCCGCTCTGCTCTCAGTATACAAGATCAAGGTGGGAAGACCCACTGCCTGAATTCCACACTCAGAGGAACCATCCACCAGCACGGGGATGGCCTGAAGCCAGCTGCCTTCTCTCTCTTCTTCCCCTGCTCCCTCCTCCCCCTTCAGCTTAGTCTGGGGCCCAGGATGCTCCTTCCCACACGTCTGTGGGAAGTGGCTCCTTCTGCAGGTGAACTCTGAGGGGCGCCTGCGGCCACCTGCCATGGAGATACGGTAAGAAGTGATGGTTATAAAGAGAGAGAAGACATCAGTGTGAGGATTCTCTAACATCTGGGGAACTGAATTGCTTTGGTGGGGGAGGAGCTGATGCACCTGAAAACGATTTGCAAGGCTTTAATGCTCAAGTAAAATTAGTCCTGAAATGCCTGCAATCTCTTCAAGAGATTCCGATGTTCGCTTAATGCTCCTCTCTCAGCAGAATAAATGTGGACTTGGTCCCTGTTAGTCATGTGACGAGGCCCTGGTTTTGTAAAATGAAACATGTAGGCTAATTCCTATTGACCCTTCAGAGGGAGAAATCACATATTATTATGCAGGAAGCACAGGTAATTTTATCTCTTTTTACAAGCCCAAATCAAATAGATTACCTTCCTGAGCTATGAACAACTTGAAATGCACACAGATCCGCAAGGTTAAAGAGCAAGAGGCTAAGGGCTTGCATTCGAAAGAGCAAAGTCTTCTGTAATTTGCTGCTGGAAAGATTCTCTCTAAAGAATACAGAGGAAACCAATGGATTCTGAAACTGAAAAATCTCCTGATGAAAAAAAGATAACATAGGGGTGTCATGGGAATAAGAATTTTATGTTTATCTAGCAGTCTTCTTTTGGAAGGTAGAAATACTTCTTAAAACCTTCACCATCACTCCCCCTGCCCAGGCCACCATCATCTCTACTCCGGACTACCGACACAGCTGCCTGCTGAATTTCCCTGCTTTCACCCTGTTCCTTTACAATTCCTTCTCCACTCAGCAGCCGGTCATCTCTTAAAGCCTCCAACTCTCCAACAGCTGCCCACTTCCAGGATGAAATTCCAACTTCTTACCCTGGCCCTGGAGGCTCTCAGGACTCCTCAAGAGACACTGCATGGTGTCCAATCACCACCTGCACATCTTCAAATACCCTCTAGGCAGGTTGCATCACCCCCAGCTGAAAACTCCTACTAGCCTACTTGATTTGGCCCCTGCCCACCTTCAACCTCAGGACCTTTGCACGGGCTGTTTTCTCTGCCTGAACGTCTGAAATCCCAGACTATTTCTGTTTGGCTCTTTTCCACATGCAAGTCTGACCTTAAATGTAGCCTCCTCAGAAAGAAGGCCTTCCCTGACCACCCCATCTAAAATAGCAACACACACACACACACACACACACACACACACACACACACACACACAGAGTCACTCTCTCTATGTACATTTATCTTTATTTGTTCACTTATTTATTGTCTGCCTTTCCTCCCTAGAATGTAAGTTCCATGAGAGAAGTCTGTTTTGCTTGCTGCGATAGCTCCAATGACTGGGGATACATTTTAAAAATATTTGCTGATTAAATAATAGATGCCATAAAGTTATATGTCATTTGATCTCATATATAACAAATGTTTGGAAGAAGGAGAAAAGCATTATCCAACTCACTTTTCAGATAAAGTACGAAGACACTAAAAGTAACAAATCCCACCCTGAGTGTTAAAGACGGAGGGAGGAAGAAAACTGGAGATGCCATTACCTCCTGATTAAGTCACAGTGGTTATTTCAGTACACGGCGACCCATTAGATAGGTTACACGGAAAGACACATGACATGCAAAGTCTAATTAATATAATTTTCTTGTCCCACCATTTTAAGGCTAAATGTCCTTGGTGTTTACTACTATTTATATACCAATTGCATTTTATTTTTACTTCACAGATTATGATACTTTCTCAAATCTACGCTCAAAAACTTAGGTTCACCCGTCACAGAAGGGAGAGGAAAAGTAAACACATCTTATTGTTCCTTATGGAACACATTTGAATACCCATTTCTCATCTGATGCTAGTAGTGAACGAAACTTGATCCACGAGCTGGGCATAGTGTGGGGCCAGCAAATACATAGCACCCATGCCGCCACTCTGCACTCCCACACATTCAGCGGGTACAGCCACCGATTCCAGACCTCCCTCAAGCTGAGCACCCATTCCACCGGGGACTCCTCCACCCGCAGCTCCAGGCAGCTGCTACCAGTACCTCAGAGTTAAACATCTGTTTGCCGGCCCTGGAAGAGTGGAAAGAGCAAATCTTTCCAGATCATTCTGAGCTGGAATCCCATATCTGCCCCTCGTCACTTGTGAGATCTTAGCTACTCACCCTCTTTCTGTTAGCTTCATGACACTAAGCTTGCAGGGTTGATGGGGGAACGTTACAAATACTGTATGTAAAGTGTTTAGCACATTGCTTGTTACAATTAGAATTCAGTGAACGTTGAACATATAACTGTGGTGAGAAGAAGGCTCTATTTCACCCCTAAGAATGGAAGCGGTGTTATCTGGGATGGCGGGACGAGGTGAGTGAGATTGAGTGTTGAACTAGAGGAGTGATTCCCAAAGTGTGGTCCCCAGACCACCTGTGAACTTGTTACAAATGGCAAATATTCAGGCCCCAGCCCAGACCTACAGATCAGAAACTCTGGGGATGGGTCCCAGCATTGTATTAATAAATGGTCCAGGTAATTCTGATGCAAGCTCTCTCTAGTTTGGGAATTACTGCAATAGAGAGGGGATGGGGGGAGGGAACTGGATGTGATGAAGTCAGAGGAGAAGAATGTCTGCTCACCTGGGGACTAACCAGAGAGGAAAGAAACAAGGAGTGCCACTCAGCACGCCCACCCCAGTGGCCACTTCCCACAGGCAGTATAGCAATTTGTCACAACATGAAGGACAGACCCAGAGCACACTAAGAGGAAGTGGGTTTGTATTACAAAGTTGGCTGAAGGGATGACTTCCCAAATGCAGCCCCAGTGCAGGAAGACAATAGACTGAACTTGAACGGCTCTTTCCCTGAGCAGAGAGAGGTAGATGGCCACTGTTCCTGACTGTTTCAAATGCCACTTTGACTGAAGGCAAGAGACTGGTCTAGACATTTCCTCAAGCTTCCTCAGCTTGGCGATTTCACGAATGAATCACACGGGACAAGTTCCAGGTGAAAAGCGGGGGCAGGGCATCAAGACGCAACCCCACCAGGACGTATCTACTCCGTCGGTTCAATCTAGATTACTTGCTTCCTCCACCCCAAGTCTTTCTGCCGGTGAACAGGACACAGAGGTACTTCCCATGTGGTCAATGGTCAAAAATATTTTGAATGAACATAATCATTCCAAAGCCCCGTGTGACCCAGCAGATGTTAACCCTGTTTCCGAAGTTAACCCCTGCATTGAGATCTATGATAGACTCAGCACCTACTTCTCTTTGGTTCCACCTAAAGAGAAACTTAAATTTTCATTAAAAATGTAAGTTACACATCCTTAGACACATATTCATACTTGCAGAATGTTCTAAAGGGTGTAGAGAAGACCCAAGGTTAGTATCTTCTTATTAAAGTACAAGGATCCAACAAAATTATTGAGCACCGACCCCGCCAGCATTCCCGCCTTTCCCCCACTATGTGCACAGCTTTGATTATCATTCCCAGACCCTGGAACTGAGGCTCAGATGCATGAACTAGCCCAGAGTCCACAGCCACTGTTAAGTGGCCAAATGTGAACTAAAAAATATTTTTTTTATTGAATTTATTGGGGTGACATTGGCTAATAAAATTGCACAGGTTTCAAGTATACAATTCTATGATACATCATCTGTATATTGTATTTTGTGCTCACCACCCAAAGGCAAGCCAAGTGTAGGTTCTAAACACCAGTCTCCAGACAGGTGGGGTAATCCGTGACTGGAAGATTGGCTAGGGGGGTGGCTTGCCCTTCCTTTCGTTAAAAACGACAGCTCTCAACCCTCAGCTGGTGTATGTGCTTTGATTTGTACTTCCGATGAAATGTTTCGGCTGCTGAAATTTATCACCAACTTTGTAAGCTGGTGGAGAGGATGTGTTCAGTTTACAAGCAGGTCATACACAGCCGCGTGGCAAGTATGGCAAACCTGCTCTTAGGACGACCTTAAGTAAACAATGAAAACTGAACGTAACCCTAGTCATGTGCTTAAACACAGCTGTGTCAGGAGACTTTACAGAAAAGTAGCGATTGCATATTATTGAGACACTTGCAAGAGGTGCCTTATAATAACAAAGTGCCATTTTTTTAAGTTCATTTTTGGGTAGACCATGTCTATTAAAATTCTAAGATGGTTGACTATTGTTCTTCAGGCGAGCGGAGTATTTTTATAACAAAGGAAAACGGCCACCTGTTCTTCATGTCTCTGAACACAAAATAAGTGGAAGTGGGTTTGGTTTAAGAAGAACTTCCAAACAATGAGCCCGGTTCATAATTAGGAGTGGGGTTTCCTAGGGTGATGGGCATCCCTTTTCTTGCTTTTTTTAGATTTTAGATTTATTTAGGGCTCTTTGCACATGCTTATAGAATACTTCGTTTACTCTAACGGATGACAGGACAGCTCCCCCTCAGTGGGATCCTGGCTTAAACATATTTGCTTTACTTATTTAGCAGGAGGATAACATTAAACATGGAAGCTTTTCACTTGTGGCACTGAACGATGATCTACGCTTTAAAGCACAATTTAAAAAAATATTGATTTCAGAGAGGAAAGGAGAAGGAGAGAGAGATAGAAACATTAATGATAAGAGAGAACCATTGATTGACTGCCTCCTGCACACCCCCTACTGGGGATAAAACCCGCAATCTGGGCATGTGCCCGACCAGGAATAGAACCCAGGACCCTTCAGTCCACAGGCTAACGCTCTAGCCACTGAGCCAAATTGGCTAGGGTGGATGGGCATCCTTTTTTGAAGGAGGGTGACAAGAGGGGTGAACTGTGGTTCTAAATTTGTGCTACTGCAGAGCTAGCTAGTCTTGTTCTCAAAACTCATCTCCTCCCCCCCCCTCCCCGCCCCAGGAATGGCCTAGTCTCCTAAGTCACAGAGAAAGAAAGAAATGAAAAATAACATTTATGGAGGCTATACTGGGCTGCAGGTTCCTTTAATTCTAATGACAGTGTTAAGTATTGTCTTTCGTTATAGATAAGGAAACTGAGGGCCAGACTGGCCATGTCACTTGCCTAAGGGTATGAAATAAATGAAGAGACTGCAAATGTAACCCCATCTTCTCAGTTACAGGTTGAAAAAAAAATGCCCCCCTGCCCCCAAAAGGAACCGTCCCTCCCAAGAAGGCACAATTTTAATGGTGAGGGAACTGAGGCACAGATGAAATAAACAGCTTGCACGAAGTTGTATAGCCAAATGCGACTGAGGGCCAGGTCAGTGTGAGAAATGTTCACGCGGCTACCTCTTTTTTTCTTTTTAAATTCCTTGATTTAGCTTATAAAAGATCACAGTATGTTACTTTTCGAGATTTTCCAGCTTCGGGGATGGGATTTTGTGTTTCTTGGCAGCATTCCTATTTGAAGGCAGTATATTTGACACTGCTTTCTGGATTTAGCTTGATAGAAAACGAAGCAACGTTATACCCACGCACTGTACCGTCTTCCGGGCTGTGAACGCGTAAGTTAACTTTCTTGCTCAGGACACCAGCGTCGCTGAGTGGGGACGGCCCACGTGGAGTCCTTTGTGATTTTTGGAGTCAAGAACAGACCTTTCGGTTCAGCGAGCAACACCCAGCACTTGGGCCACCCGTCAGAAGTGAGGAGAGAGGGGCCCTGGCCCTAACAAACCCCTGTTCACAAAACAAAACCCTTGTTCATGAGCATCCAGTCGTTAGAAAACGAGTGGGTAGAGCACTCGTTAGTTAATAATAAAAAGAATTCGTCAGTGACTACTCAGAAGAATGACTATTTTAAAGGCATGGAGTATGTACGGAATTTTAATCCCGCCTCTGTGTTCATCCCCCCACACTGCAACTGGAGAGAAACCACTGGCTCCTGTGGGGTGAATGGCCCAGACTCACCCAGGAGGAAGGAAGACGACCCCAAGCCCTATAATTTGGCATCTCTCTGTCTGAATTCCCGGGCAGATTTCTCTTTCGCTGTAGCGGATGAATGGGTTCCGTTAAAGGGCCTTGGATGAGTTGTGACAAGACCAGTAAATGTTTCTCCTCCTAGCTCTGCCCACCTCTTGTTATCCATCCTACCAATAAAATCCTAACCCTAACTGTATTCATCTCGGCCTGTCATAGACATGCACTTCTGCTAGCACGTCTTTAACTGTTAACAAGTTCTATCAGTTAATTCCAAATGAATATCTGTGGAGGCTCCAGGCCATGGGAGAAAAGAAATCAGGAAACTGAATTCGTAAGTGACAGAGCAATAATCAGCTTAAATGAGATTTCTTCCAGCCCTTTCTTGTTAATGACACCGAATTTCCTCCAGCTTAGAGAGCTCTCTTCCCTGCAGGTGGTCCTGTGGGGATACCAGAGATGCAGTTCTACCACAACCAGCCTCATTCATTTATTTAGTCTCCTACCGCAATACTCCACACAGGCACCCCACCCCCACCATCCTGTGCAAACCAGCCAGGCTGCATGGAGGGTTAAGGCTGCAGCCTTCCATGCCAGTAGCCGCCGCAAACATTCACGCTTACTTTCTCGGCTGCAGTCAGCCCCGTAGCGCCAGCTCCTGCAAAGCCTTCAGCACTTTGCAGGCACATTATTTCCTCCCGGCTCTGGCTCTGTTTGGTTTAAACTTGCATTTGACCAGGTTCTATAGCTCAGGAGTCCAAACTAACCCCTGCTGGGTCTTACCTGGAATCTGCTCCCGGCCCCCTGCGGAGTCCGTCTGCCCTGCCCTGTCCTGGAATGCCCCAGGGCCTCTGCAACCTTGCTGCCTTCTCCCCACTGGACGTTAGAAGCATCTTCACCGGCTGCTGCGTTACCGCACATTTCCCTAGTAACCTTGTTTTTTCCTTCAACTCAAACTTCTCCAAACAACACCGACTCTCCTGACCCTGACCTTCTCTAGCCCTCTATAACAGCATCGCCAACAAGACCAGAGGGATTGGAGAGGACAGATTGCGGGGAGAGGTTTGGGAACTCACCTGCACAGCTGCAAGGATCAGACATAGGATGGGGCTGCCCACAAACTTCCCAGGGACCTTCTGCAGCCAAGTCTCTTGGCCTTAAAGCGACAGGGCGCTTTTCACCATATAAGGAAGGCAGTTTCACTTGCCTGCTTTGAAACCTGTTTGGGCAAACCAGCTCCTTCTCTTGATATTGCTGAGGCTTAAGCCTTCTGGGGGAATCTGGAGGCTGTCAGTTCCAGAGGATCTGTACGTAGCAGACAGTTTAGTAACTGCTGGATAAGGCACAAGAATGGTGTGTTTTCAAAGGCCAGAAAACCCTTACCAGGGGGCTTGTCCCTCCAGAAAAGGTTTAGGGTGACTGGGAAGCCTTCCCCAATTCCATGAAAGGGCTTCTGTTTCTATTTCAGGTTTGGCTTCCTGAAAACCAGTCATCCTGCTCTTCTCCTAGAGGAAAAGGCAGTTGGACCGCCTCCCCCCTGACATCGAGACAAAGGAGAGAAGATTGGAGAGGGGTGAAGCTTGTGGTGTGAGATCCGGGTTTTTAAGACATATCAGCAGCGCACCTTGAAAGCCAGTGACAGGGAGATGACTGTTATTGCAGCAGGCAGAGGCCCTTCCTGAGCAGATAAGCAGACACAGTTCTCCACCAAGGCCACTTCCACTCCTGAGCGCCCCTTATGGGCTCCCTCCCTGGGCGGAAGCCACAGCTGAAGTTGGAAGACGGCTATTATCTTCCAAGAGGCAGGGACGAGAGTGTGTTTTAGCAAGAGCAACCGTTTTCTGCTAATGACATTCAAATGCAAGTCTGGTCTGTCGGTTTGGGGTGGATTAGAAGCAATTATAAAACGTTAGATTCTAAGAACAAAGTCAAGCTTAATTTAGTTATCACTTGGGCGGTCACACTTTTTTTTTTCTTTATTGCCAACTGGATATTGTGTCTTTATTACCTAGCTCAGTGGTCGGCAAACTCATTAGTCAACAGAGCCAAATATCAACAGTACAACGATTGAAATTTCTTTTGAGAGCCCAAAACCGACTTCTGCGCATGGGCCATGAAGTTTCAATCGCACTGTACGTGCACGCCCGCACGTGGCATTTTGTGGAAGAACCACACTCAAGGGGCCAAAGAGCCGCATGTGGCTCGCGAGCCGCAGTTCACCGACCACTGACCTAGCTAATATGCCTAATACTAGGTATCTGAACCATCGATTTGGGATCTAATTGGCACCTCATTATATAGTCTCATACTACTTTCACGCATAGATTTTGAGTCTTTAAGGACAAAGATCACTTCATATTTTTCCACAATCTGATTAACACCTAGCATGGTACAAGCATATAGTGGGCGGGAAATACTTGTTGGAATAAATCAATTGAATAGAACCCAGGTTTTTTTGTATGATGTCTACATAATTTACATAATTTTATGAATAAAATGGGGTTTTCCTAAATTATTTTTGTTATTAAATAAATTCACGATTTCTTTAAAAGGTAGTCATTGTGATAAACTCTTTGACCCAGCAATCTGATTCCTAAGATTTTAATCTTAGGAAATAATTAAGCAGAAGCAAAATCTATATATATAAAAGCCTAAGCAACCATTATGACGAGTCAACCAGAATGACCGGAACGACTGGTCACTATAATGCTCACTGACCACCAGCTCAACACAGGAGCTGCCCCCTGGTGGTCAGTGAGCTCTCACAGCGGGAGCAGCTCACAGCTGGCAAGCGCAGCTGCAGCAGTGGGAGCCTCTCCTGACTCCTCAGCAGCTCTACCAGCGGGTGCGGCAGGCAGCAGCGTCAGGCGCAGTGAGGCTGGGATGAGCGGGAGCGGCGGGGTGCCAGGCCCTGCTTGGGCTCCTCCCCAGCCGCCTGCCGCTTTGGCACTGCTACATCCCCAAGGAGTCGCGGATTGTGAGAGGGCACAGGCCAGGCTGAGGGACCCCACCTGTGCACGAATCTGTGCAACAGGCCTCTAGTATTCTATATAAGAATATGTGCATTGCACTGCTATCTATCATAGCAAAAACAGCAAATGGCTCAAAGGTTCCAAAGGCTTTATACATTCATTATTAATAGCTAACATTTATTGATTGCTCACTATGTACCAGGCACTGTTTTAAGAACTTTACACAACTTAACTCATTTAATTATGACAAACTAGTGTAGACCAGAAAACTAAGGCACAGAGGTTAAGAAACTTGCATTTGATTTGAAATATTTTGCACCAGCACTTACAGTCTTAGAGCATCATTCTTTTGTCTCTTCAGGACTTACTGAGCATTATAATAGGAGGCAGACAGATTAACAAAGTTAAAAAAAATGGCCTTCATGCAGCCACCCTTTCTAATAAAGAGGGAATATGCTAATTGACCATCACACCCTCACAAAATGACGACACCCACAACCAATAAAGAGGAAATATACTAATTGACCACCACGCCCACACAAGATGGCAGTGCCCAGTCCCCTCAGCCCTGCCTCAACCAGCCTCAGTCCCCCAGTCCCCTCAGCTCTGCCTCACCCAGTCCCTGCAGCATCCAGCCTCATCCAGCTGGAGTCCCCCAGTCCCCTCAGCCCCACAGGGGAAGGCAATTGGGGGTGATCAGGCTGGCAGGGGAGGGCAGTTGGGGGCAATCGGGCTGGCAGGGGAGGGCAGTTGGGGACGATCATGCCGGCAGGGGAGCAGTTAGGCATCAATCAGGCTGGGAGGGGAGTGGTTAGGGGGCTATCAGGCTGGCAGGCAGAGTGGTTAGGGGCAATCAGGCAGGCAAGCAGGCGAGTGGTTAGGAGCCAGCAGTCCTGGATTGTGAGAGGGATCCCAGATTGGAGAGGGTGCATGATGGACTAAGGGACACCACCCCCCGCCCTGTGCACAAATTTCGTGCACCAGGCCTCTAGTTAAAAATAATAATCATTAAAATATGTACAAACACAGAATAGTAAGGTAACAGGAAAAGAGAAAGACCAAATGTGAGATGCATTGACTCCATAAAAGAATCTGTAGGCTTGAGTCTATGGGAGTTGAGCAGGGCTATTGAGGACACTGTGGACATAGGTCATTCCTGGGGCCACCAATGGCACATCAGACATACACAGACATGAAAACATGCTTTATGATATAAATAAAGCTAACTGAGAAAAGTAGAATATAAAATATATATGACTGCAACTAGCTAACGATAAGAAATGAAAGGCAACATGCAAAACTGAAAATAGTTGTATAATAGTGTTGCACTATGATATGATTTCTCTAATATTATCTTAAACACTAGAGGCCTGATGCACACAGATTCGTGCAAGAATGGGCCTTCCTTCCCCTGGCTGCCGGCACCGCCTTTGCTCTGGCTGGAGCCGCCTTTCCCCCTTCCCATGCTGCCCAGAGGCCTGGAGTGGCTGGGGTGGTGCAGAACGCCTGCATCATCACCATGGCGACAATGCAAGCGTCCCGCCCCATCCCTGGCCGCTCGGCACCTGCACATGCAAATTAACCCACCATCTTTGTTGGGTTAATTTGCATACTTACTCCTGATTAGCTGCTGGGTGTCGCGAAGGTATGGTCAATTAGCATCTTACTCTTTTATTAGTGTAGATTATTTACTGTTTTTATTTAGAAATTAATAGAAAATTGATCCTTGATACAAAAACTTCAATCTTAACATTCTTATTGCTCTTAGCTTTTCGGTCCTGCTCGAAGCCTCTAAACAATGCTATGGGCCGGGTTAATGAGTGCCACAAGATTCCTTCAATGGTGCCATTATCCCAGGGAGGCTCTCTGCCAGCCGAGTGACTCATTAGTGGGGTGTGTGGCCCGGATGCACCACACCTTGCACACCTGCACAGTCATTACCTCACCCTTGAAATAACTGTACACCAAAGTGATATCTTACAATGTCCACTTTTCACATGATATATTGTGATTTGTGGACTTGGTGAAGATAAAGCATATGTGGTAGTGAATTTCAGAAAAGATGTTTCACCAAAATTTTTTCTTGTGTGGAAAGGCTTCTAGCAAGGGATTCTAATCTGAAAGTGTTTATCAGTAAATAAACAGGTATAACTCAGAAGATGAGCTTCTTCTATGAATAAAGGGAAAAATTAAAAATTAAAAAGTTATAAGTAATGCCTGAAGCTGTTGAGGATTATTAAATTAATGCATTTATACCTTATAAGGTATTGCAAAATCAAAGAAGTTAAGCTATAAAAAGCAAACTGAAAGCTTGCAACAGGAGGCATTAATATTTTTATAGCCTTTGACCTAATAATCACATTTTTTTTCTCTAAAGTTATTTCAGAGATTCTTTTTGTCCCCCATGGGAGAAGGGAGAGGAAAGGGAGAGGAGATCATGTGATTCCAAATGAATGAGTAAATAAAATGAAATTTTAACAAACTTAATAAAATGTTTAAAGGAAAGTAACAGCTTTTTTTTTGCCTGCTAAAATGTTAATGGTGTGAATTAAAATGTAAAAGATATAGATTGATCTAATTTATTTAGTATTTTTAAACTAAATACATATATGTAATAATATATTATTCAGGTTGGAAAACAAAACAGTGTATAAAAAAAACCAACCAAACAAAATAAGCTAAACATCATGTTTACTGCAGTGACTATTAATTCTCTTGTGGTCACAAATCCTTTGCACGTAATGGTGAGAGGCATCAGTAAAGATATATCATTTTATATTCATTTTTAAGGTTAAATTTATTCTTAGACAGGTCATAATTTCCCTTTTTTGCACATTAACATTTATTTTATAGGGCTTATAAACTGTGTTGTTTTTTTTTTAAATACATAGCTGCCAATTGTTAAAAGTATAATAAGTAAAAAGGGAAAGTTCTCCCCGGAGGTACCTGGAGGTAGCGGTTAGGGGTTATGGTGGGGCCATGGGGACCCATCACTCCCATCATTTCTCCCTTATGCAAAATTCCCCAGGAGCCCAGACACACAAGCTGCAGGATGGGAAATAGAATAATGATGCTTGTGGCTGCGGAGAGCTCTGCGCCCCAATGTGGAGTTTGCTACAGGCCAGGTTGGAGCCAGGACTGCATCAGTGACCAGCTCACTGGCCCCAGCAGGCACCTCTGACCCTCTCCAGAGCCACTGGAAGGAGATGGGGAGAGGCAGGCTCGGCTCAGAGCTAATGAATAAAACAATGTCTTAGGCATCTACTATTTACATTTTGATGTTTCTTTCCATACATTTGTATGCTTACACAAAAAAACTACATATTCACTTAAAATGTTATAATGAACATCTTTTCATGTTATATAAGGATGTACTGCACTTCCTTGAACTGTGGACTATTTAGTTGCACAAAATGTATTAACCATCTTCCCGCCGATGGTTATTTGTTTCCAATTTTTGGTTATTCTGAATATTTATTCACATTCTGAATAGTAGGTACTGCACACAGGAAGATAATTTTCAGTTCCCTCTCCATGCCATGCCTCTCTCTCCTTGTACATGCCTACTTGTGCTCATGGCAAGGATTTCTCCAAGATACGGGGAGAAGTTGACTAGCTGCGTGGATGGGAATGCTTGGTTACATGTTAACGGATACTGTTAAATTGAACAAGTACTCTTTTTTAGGTCTATGCATTTTATTCATTTTTATTGTTTAAACAATTATTTTTTTTTCTCGAAGAGCTAAAACATATACAATAACATCAAATGGCATAAAAAGGATATATGGTAAAAAGGTATGTCTTTCTTACCCTATTTCCTATTCCTATTCCTCGTCTTCAATGGCAAGGTTTCTTGGGTGCTCTTCGAAGTGTGTGTGTGTGTGTGTTTACACATATATGTGTGTATTTACACAAATGACATCATAATATGTCTATATATCTGTGTGTACATCCATATGTCTGTGTTATATCTATACACACACAGATATATACTAGTATATATCATTTGTATATATATATGTATGTATATATTTCTGCACCTTGGTCTTTTTATTTAACAATTTATCTTGGAGATTTTTCCACATCCAGGCCTGCAAATCTCCCCATTAAAAAAAAAAGCCTGATATCTAGAGGTATCCTGTGGGAACACACCTTAATTTAACCAGTCTCCTATTGACTACATTCAGATTGCTTCTAGGCTACTGCAACCATAATAAATGTGTAATGAATATCTTTATCTTACACATGTGATCTCAACAAGAACCAAACAAATCTTGTTGTCACTTTTATTGCCATTACATTCAGTCAATAATTTAATTTCAAGAGAGTTGGCATCTTTATACTATTTAACTTTTAATATAAACATAGGGAATGACATTTTATTCTTTCACTATTCAGTCATATACATCCTGTGTGTTCATTATTTTTAATTGTAAGGCATTTTACTATTCTGAGAACTCTTCTAAATGGAATTTTCTTATATTTTCTAACTTGTTCTTATATAGAAAAGCTATTGTTTATTGCATGTTATAACCAGTTTTCCTACTGGATTATCCTGTCATTTCCAATAGTTTTCATGTGGCTCTCTTTTAGCTATGTAACTATATCATATGAAATAGTTATCCTTTTGGTTCATCTTTTTAAATTGTTTATACTTTAAAAAATCCAATTGGGTAGCACTTAAACAATATTAGTTAAATATGTTAACAACATTGTCTTTTCCTCACTTTAATGAAAAACCTTTTTGTATTTCACCATTAATCAAGATGCCATCTTAGAAAAAATTAGAATAAATGGATAATTCCTTACCACTATAAAAATAATTTATGTATGAAATTTCAACTTAACTAAGAGTGTATCTGGAACAAGTTTATTTTTAATGACTAAACTTGATAGCTCAAACCCCCCCTGGCTTCATTGCCAGGGATAATTCTCCCTCTAACTGCTCCTCAGTGTGGTCTCCGGTTTCCAGGCGCCCTCAGAGGCCAGCTCAAGCACACCCGAGGCAGGCAGGGCCTCTTTTGTTCTCTCTGCCCTGCATTGCGACTGCACATGACTTTCAAGAGATGCCCAGCTGTCCTGGGCTGGTGACCAGCGCTGCTAACCCCATCCTGGCCTCATCTGGGATGAGATAGGAAGGAGAACCCTTCTCTTCTTTGTCTCTCTAACCACTGTGAGACAGATTCTCCTCTTCATTTCACAATAGCTGACTCCAGGATAAAACGCAACAAGACATTATTGAAAGTTGGAAGCAAATGAAAAAGCAATAATACAGCACATCCGGACTGGTCTTAGGGTTCCCTGTGGGGCTGGTACCCACTTCAGCCTCCATCTATTTCCGGATGTCAAGAGAACCTTTACTTATTGGAGTTTGGACAATATTGACTACCTACCCAAAAAGAGGAGAAAGATAATCTCTGACCTGTGTGTAAGGCCCACTTCCAGAATCCTTCTTCTCTGCCCAGGATTGATAACTTCCAGAAAGATCCATTCCCTTCTGGGAAGTGCTCACAAAACACCTACAACCACATGGTTTGTCCTGAGGGCACCAGCAGGACAGTCACAGCATAATCTGACTTCATGCCCTTGGGAGCTAACACCAGGTGGAGGCCTCTTTACTCTTAGATTACAAGATTGTCTTCCTTTTAAAGACTGACATTTTTTATCAGGTGATGCCATGGGTGTGACCTGGGCTGAGAGGGCAGTGGACAAAATGGGCCCAAGTCTCAACATTCATGGAGCTTACATTCATGGAATTACTTGGATATCCATTTGGAGGAAGGACTGACCACTGCATGATGCAGGGTACAGGAGATGTGTTGACTATCATGAAGGCTTTGCTGGTAGCTCTTCATTTCCTTTGATCTTATGGGCACAGAACCAACACTCCTGATGGGCACTCCACAGTTTGCCCTGCCCCTAGCCCCACACTAGCCCAGGAAACTGAAGCCCAATCTAATTACTTCCTGTAGGAAAGTTGATTCTTTCAGTAAAATAAGATCCCTCAATTCTTCAAGCCCCTTATTGCTTTGTTTGAACTCTTATTTACTGAATAAATACATAAATATTATAGACTAGAGGCCTGGTGCATGAAATTTGTGCACAGGTAGGGTCCCTAGGCCTGGCCGGCGATCAGGGTTGATCGGGGCCTTCCCGCTGCCATCTGGGGCCTTCCTTCATTCCACACTGACCCCTGGTGGTCAGCACATGTCATAGCGAGCGGTCGGTCTCCTAGTTGAATTCCTGTGGGGACAATTTGCATAGTAGGCTTTTATATATATAAATATCCAGGGTTTTTTTTTTTTTCTGTCCCTGTGAGTCCATGTTCCTTTTGAGGGTGGGAACTTATTCTTTGGCAAAGTTTGTTGACATCTATAACATGCTGAGCTGTGTTCAGAACCCTGGGGATACAGCAGTGGACAAAATGGGCCAAGTCTCAACATTCACGGAGCTTCCATTCTTGTGGGAGAGAGACCGATACAGAAATATAGGAGGAAATGGGAGGTTGTGGTAAACTCTGTGATGAAGATAAAATAGGAGATGTGATGGGGTGACTGGGCATTGGCTAGGAAAGTACTTTCTGAATTCTTGACTTTTAAGCTGATCACATCTTGCTTCTTAGTTCCTGCAGCACATCACCTAGCAAATGGTTGGTGCTCAGTGAGTATCATAGAATTGTTCATTTAGTGATTTTTTTGAAACCTGGCAATAGTTTGTTTTTTGTTTTTCATGGCTTTTAAATTCATTGGCTCAAGAGAAAATGATTTGGTTTTTTATCCCCAAATCAGATGGCATTCAGTAGCCTTTTCATGTATGCTTCCTCACTTACACCAGTTATAAAAAGAGCAAATGCAAAATGAACGTGATCTCAAATTCTGGTCAAGAAACATCTGCTAACTAGTTGGCATTACCTCAGACAATCTTCTCTTTGAGCCATTTTGGAAACTCCCTTGTTGTACTTGTGTAAAGGTTTGTACCTGGGAAACGGCACGGAGGCTTTTATGAGGAGTGCTATTACGCCAGGGCTGAGAGAGGAGAGGCTGTAAGGAGCTCTATTTTATGGTACAGTAAGGTTAGCCATTTACTGTTCCCATAAGCTATTTCACTTGCAATAAAGGTCAATGGGCCTTTTTTAGGAAGGAGAGCTAGACTCCTGTCTAAAACTGCCATCTTCAGCAGTCAAAAAGACAGGTTGCTTTAGAGTATTCTGGAAAGTGGTAGGATGTTTATTTAGCCGGGAGAGTGGTTCAATAGGACCCGCTGATGAGGAAGGCAGTAAGCATTCACCCACTTCAGGGCAAAAGACTTAAATCATAAGGGAGCTTGACCACAAAGCTAAGCAGGACGTGGCTAGCTGTGGGTCTGGTTGTTACCTGGATACATGAACTATGCCAAGAAATACGTTCTGTACCTGGAACTCTATTCTTGGGGTCCCTGGGAGGTCAGGAGGTCGGTGCCCATGGCAGCTGCAAACCCAGTACAGCAGAAACAGTTTCACTGTTTATTTTTCTTTCTTGTTAGTTTTTTAATAATGAAATAAAGTTGGGTGGGTACTTTCCTATGGATAGTATTGTAGGCAACTGGGCTTCAACTTTTTTGTTCACTATCTCCTAAAGGAATTTTGAAAAACCATGCACCTTCCTTCAGTTTGATATTGTATATAAAAATACCTAATCAAAAGCTTGAATAGTAGTGAAGGATATAATGTATAGTCTATTGTAAATATTGGCTTTCAAATATGATGAAATCACTCGTTATAATATATCCAATGAAATGTATGATAGCAATTTGATACCTGCCATCATCTACTAAGGTAAGAATTGCAAATTTTACATCTTTTCATCTTCTCCTTGAATTATTTTGTTCTTCTCCTCCCCCATCTCCCCGAATTTTATCCTAATAAAAAAGTTTTATGGGCTTAAGAGTATTTGATTATCTACCTTATTATACTTCTCCATAAAAATAAAGTGAAATTATTGTTTTCTTACCTGTAGCCATAAGACTCTGTTTAAAAACACCCATCTGATTGAGTTGTCATTACAATTACTATTGGGAGTATCTTGGCAAGGACAGTGTTGTGCCCACCACACCCTTCTTCCCGGAGGTACAGGAAGTTTGTGTTTCTCAGGTTTCCAGTGGGAGTGTGAGCAGATGATGTATTGTATCCTCACCTAGGTAGTCAAGACTGGGTTGAGTTCTAATCCCTCTCCCTATACCACCACTCCCACCACCACCACCTCTTCTCTCTCTCTTCTTTCCCTTATCTTCCCACTTGGAAGCTTGGCACTCTGAGAGGGCAGAGATGCAAGATGGAAGCAGAATTATCGGGAGTTACCTGGGTCACCCTTGGCAAGAGCCCTCAAGGAGAGCCTCCTCATCTGCACCAGACTGTGATGTGAATGAGCAATAAACGTTGGTTGGGTTAAGCCATTAAAGTTGTAGGTTAATGGTTACTGTGAGGTAGCTTACACTATCCTGATTAATATATGACAAAGCTGAACAAAACAACATAGATATGACAACTTTTGATAGGCCATTATTAAGAAAAAGATGTTTTAATTCTTGAAAATGCATCTCTTAATAAAGACACTGAAAAATCTTGTTCATGTATATGGGAATGAAGGCAGTTATAATAATGTTGTTCATTTCCCATTGAGTTAGATGCACCCTCACCTCCAGTGCAAATCACCATATTGAGATTTTCTAAATTGGGAGGAACACTATTAGAAAAGAGAAGTAGGAAAGGATTTCTCATCATTTTAGGAATAACTTATATGAGATTTGAAGATATGAAAATTAATTCCTTCAAAATACCAATGTATGTATACTCCTTTGAAAGTATCCATGAATGCCCAGTGACACTTGTACCCCACATTAATGATGTGTCTAGGGAGGAGGAAGGAGACTCAGGTGATGGAGTGTCCACCGACCTGATCCTCTTTGGCTGCAGACCTGTGCACAAACTCTTGGTCCATCTTTTCCTGTTCTTCCTTCTAACTCCCACTAGTTCACAATAAAAAAGATCCTGATCAAGATTAAAGTCTATGACACACAAAGAGTTATTCTAAATCCATAAGAAAAATATGATTACTTCAACAGAAAAAAATGGGCAAATGATATGAATAGGCAATTCACTAAAGAAGAAATACAGATGGCCAATGCCCATGGAATATGTTAAAGTTACTTGGAAATCATAGATGTGCAACTTAAAATAATGAGATGCCATTTTGGAAATCAAATTGGAAAAATAATTTAATAGTGATTTAGTAGTGATTGGGAAGAGAATAAACTGGTTTAACATTTCTAGAGAGTAATTTGGCAATATGCATAAAAATCTTTTTAAAAACCTCTAAAGTTGAGCTAGGAATCTTCTAAGAATTATTCTAAGGAATAACTATAAAGATGTTAAAAAATTATGAGATTCAACCTCAAATTTTACCACAATTTTTCAGTCAAGGTTCTTGTGGTTGCAAGTGTTAGGTTGTGAGGCATCTTTCATTTGAAATGCCTCCTCTCACTGCATGCCAAGCGATTAACAGGCTTCATCCAATCAACTACTGTTTGTTTGGAAAGAAAAGCATCATAGAATGCATAGGATTACTTCTTTCAGGGGCTTCATATGGGGTAATGGTTAGGTGTTCCATAAGATACAGAAAATGAAATAAGCATAGCATATCTAGAATGGTGAAGGACAGAAATAACTTAAAAGCCCAATCAAGGATATAAAGTAAACTCTGACACCATAAAGTGAGATAATCATTTAAAAAATGTTCTTGTCAAATACTATTTTGTGATGTGAAAATATATTTGTGGTGCGTTCCTATTTCTAGAAGATAAAAAGCATGTTGTTAAAGAAAATAAGCAGCAGAATTTCATTTACAACAATTTTTACATTTATAAAGAAAGAAAAAAAAGTGATCTGGACTAAATTCCAGTTACAGGGACTGAATATTTGTGCGTCCCCAGCCCCAAATTCATATGCTGAAGCCCTAATGTGATGGTAACTGCAGGTGGGGAATTTGAGTGGTGATTAGGTTCAGATGAGGTCATGAGGGTGGAGCCCCCATGATGGTATTAGTGCCCTTATAACAAGAGAAATAAACCAGAACCCACCAGGGGAGGACACAGCAAGAAATAAATAAATCTACTGGAACCTTGATCTTGGACTCCCAGATTCTAGAAATGTGAGGAAAAAATAATTGTTGTTGTTGTTTAAGCCACCTCATGTATGGTATTTTGTTATAGCAGCAGTAGCCAAAGCTGATTAAGGTAGAAAAAATACATATCAACACTTTAATGGTGGAGATATTTGAATAGTGGAATTACAGATTATTTCTAATTTCTTATCTTCATGAAAACCTTTTTCTAAACTAATTACTAAACAATTGGAAGTATTTCAATAAGAAAAACAACATTAAGTTTCAGGTGTAGCTCTCTGATTTCTAAGAGAACTGAAAAGGAACATTAGAACACAAATTCTGGATGAACCAAGGTCAAAGACTCAGACAAGAGATTGCAAAATATTTACCCAGTTCCTGGAGCACTGGACACATAGGGCTTTGGCCATGAGCAGCTGTTAGACCTGGGAGAGGAATTCTTTCTGATCCCCACTTTCCTCCAGGAGTATGAATGTGATGCTTACGTCTTAAATTACATTTTACTATTTCTATATAAAGACATGTAGTTTAGGGAAAAGAAACTGGACTCAAATAGAGGACCCAAATCTGGTCTCATGGTTCACTAGTTGAGTTATATTAATAAAGTTACTCAACTTCTTTGAGCCTCTTTGGAATAATAACAGGTAACTTACTTTCCTCATGTGGTTGTTGTGACAATTAAATGAGATAATATGTAAAAGTGCTTAGAAAATTATATTCTTATAAATATGCATGTGTGTGTGTACACACACACACACACACACACACACACACACACACACACAAACTGCTCTCTCTCTGTCTCTAGGAAATGTCTTTTAACCCATGTGCTTTGGAAAGTGCAAACTATTACTCTTTTCCATTGGATTAGAAAGAGAAGGTTAGAGAATATATACTTTTTTGTAAAAATAGCACAGTAAGCAAGGAACATTGTTAAATGGCAAGCCAGGGGAACAAAGGTCTTATTTATATTTAAATATTTTCCCACAGTATTTTGGACTATAATCCTATATTCCTATATTATAAAGAGGTAATATGCAAATTGACCCTCACACCCTCGCACAAGATGGCCACCTCCATGTGCTCAAAGATGACCACCACAAGAGGGCTGGCAGGGGAGGGTAGTTGTGGGCGATTAGGCCAGCAGGGGTGGGAGGGCAGTTGCGGGCAACCAGGCCTGTAGGGGAGGGCAGTTAGGGACGACCAGGCCAGCAGGGGAGGGCATTTAGGGGCGACCAGGCCAGCAGGGGAAGGCAGTTGGGGGTGATTGGGGAGGCAGTTGGGGGCAATTGGGTCAGCAGGGGAGCAGTTAGGCGTTGATCAGGCTGGCAGGGGAGTGGTTAGGGGGTGATCAGGTTGGCAGGCAGGCGAGCAGTTGGGAGCCGGCAGTCCCGGATTGTGAAAGGGATGTCCGATTGCTGGTTTAGGGATCAGGCCAAATTGGAGAGAGTACAGGCTGGGCTGAGGGATACCCCCTCCCCAGTGCACAAATTTTGTGCACTAGGCCTCTAGTAAAATATAACTTCTCTCTTTTAATGTTTACTGATAAGAGGAAGACACTCTCTAAGATATTCAAATATTGGTAATAAATATGACCATTAATCACAAAGTTTGAGGTTACCACAAGGCTTGTAAAACGTGTCTGTTATAGGAAACTGTATTTGCTCACTTGGCTATAATATATATTATATTCCCAGGCTGAATATAAACTCTCTGCTTTGGATCGTTAGCCTACTCTTCAGCCAATAGACTCAGTGACTAGCCCAATTAAGTCCCTGTGACATATACCAGATAGGTTCTCAGAGTCCAAAAACTTCCAACACTTTGGCTCTAGCTTTCTCTCGGTAGAGCAGCTGAAACAAACGGTGCTTCTAGAAGATCCAGCTTCAAACACAGTGAAGTGTGATTTATTTCCCATTGTTATTTGAGGTTGCATCTGGGGAGTCAGTGGGAAGTGAGAGGAGAAAAACAAACTTGTACTGTGTGAACATGGGTTGTTGGAATATTATTTTATCCAGCATGAACTACTTCTGTAATAATTAGTACAATTTGAAGTGCTTTGAACATAACACAACACTATACAGATTGCTATTTGTATGTAGGCAGAGCTTGATCTTCTCTCCTTCCATGTGCTAAAGTGGATCCAACCCACCCTCCAGTTCCTTGCTATGAAGCTGAGTTGTTCACAAATGCATTTTACCGACTCTCACATTATTGGCCTCCCAATAGTTTTTTAAAAAATTGATTTAATTACCAGCATTAAAAAGCTCAGGTGGTTTTTGCATGGAAATACAATATGGTGAATAAAATACATACATTGCATACATTCCACATGCCTGCTTTCCCCCACTTCCTCAGAGCTTGAGCTGCTAAAAATGCCTTTTCTAAGCTGGGCACCTAGAAGTGACTTAGCTTTTGATTAGGCCAGTCAGATGCACTCAAATGACATTTCAAAAGCAGGCACCATGAAGGTTTCTTTGGGTTTTTCTGGGCAGCATTCTTGTCTCCAGCTTTGTGGGGGTCAAGGTGAAGTCGGCAGGGTCTTTTAAGCTGCTGTTATTTTGCTGCCAGTGTGGACCTAGCAGGCGAGGTACCGTATAAGGCTCTGGAGGCAGCAGTAACAGAATCAGTAGCTCCCTCATCTCTAGATCGTCCCTAGAACCAACAATTCAGAGGAAATTCCCCATCTTCCTGACCGAGGCAGAGTTGCCAGCTTCCTTGGGGGTGGGTTCTTCATTGTTCCTCTGGCCGCTCAGCCTGAAGGCCACCTAATTCCCTGTTTGAAGCCCTTTGCCCTTCGTGCTTAAAATAGCTGGAGCAGTTTCTGTTTTCTGTAACAGAACTCTAATACACAGGAAAAATGAGAGCTGGTCACATCCGGCCCGGCTTTGGTTATGGTAACGACAGGCTGGGAATGAGCAGTGGGTTCAAGGCTGCATAGATCCTACCGTACCTTTGTGCACCCTGCCCCCACTAGAGGCCACGCGTCAAATGCCATTTCCATTGTATTTATAACAAGAGTTTGTTTTTAACAGTCATCTCACTTTTTAAAGTTATTTTACCTTCCTGTACCCTGCCGGGATTAGGGTTTGCCAGCCCACTCAGACTTACCTAAAGCTTGATTGAAAACATGTTTTGATTTCGTAAAGGATGCAATTCTTCTAATTTGAATATCCTCCCAAATATCCTCCAAATCAAAACCAGAAAACTGCACACCCAAACTGCATCGTTTAGGTCCCTGATAGAACTGCTCTCTGAAACTAGTTGTTTTATTAACCCTAAGGATGTTGCTGAGTAAACTGTAATGTCACATCTATGAGCACACAGCACACAGGTTTCTTTCGTGTCAAGTTTCATCTTCCTTAGAGTCATGTAATAGACCACGTTCTGCTTTTGCGTTGGCTGTTAGAAAGGAGGGGCCCGGGTGGTTGACTTCTGAGTGTACGTGACTTCCGTGTGTACTAACCCCACTTCTCACTGGGTCTCATGGCTGCTACCCTAGTTTTCTCTTCACCCAGATTTTTTCATGCCTTAAAAAAAATCCTATTGTACTATGTTTGAAACCCATTCTATATCATTTATATTTTGTCCTTTGTATTAAATTTATTGGGGGGACTCTAACAAAATTATACAGGTTTCAAGTGCACAATTCTATAACACATCATCTGTACACTGCATTGTGTGTTCACCATCCCAAGTCAAGTCTTGTCCATCACCATTTATCTCCCCTTCTCTCTTGTACCCTTCTCCACCGCTTTCCCTCCTGCCTCTCCCCCCGGCCATCACCACACTGGTGTCTGTGTCCATGAGTCCCACCCCCCCTCTCTTTGCTCAATCCCTCCACCACCACCCAGCCCCCCTCCCAACAGCTGTCAGCCTGCTCTCTATCCATGAGTCTGTCACTATTTTGCTTATTATCTCATTTAGTTCATTCGATTCATTGTATGAGTGAAATCATATGGTACCTGTCTTTCTCTGACTGACTTATTTCACTTAGCGTAATGCTCTCCAGGTCTACCCATTGAAACCCATTTTAAGTCCTTCTTGTGCTTTGAGGGAGAATGAATAAATATTTAGATAAACTGCCCTTACTTCCCCTGCTTTATTCCTTTTATTATGTCTAGCAGATACATATTCCTCAGTTCTCTCAGTGCTTGGACATGTATTTCTGCAAATGTCTTAACAGATCAAGGCTATTCATGGGTGTGCTTGGGATTTTGCAACCTAACATTAATGAACTTTAAGCAAAAGCCAGGTAAGAATGCCAGGAACTACAGATTTCTGGTAAACCAAATGGAAGACACAGTCTTTTGGGGAAGCAAATAATTATACTTCTTTTGATGATATAAGGCCAGGAAATATCTAGCATCTGATCAGAAGCTAACCTGTTTTTTCCTTTTTTAATTAAATATTTTATTTTGAGATAATTATAATTCACATGTTGTTGTAGAAATAATATGAGCAATCTTGTGTACCTTGTACCTTTTACTCATCTTCTCCCAATGGTAATATCTTGCAAAACTACAGTACACCACCCCATCTAGAATACTGACATCGATACAGTCAACCATACAGAACATTGCCATCAACACAAGAATCCCGCCTGTGGCTCTTTTATGGCCACACTCCTTTCCCTACCAACCCCAGCCTCTCCTTAACCCCTGGCAACCACTAATCTTCCTTTCATTTCTATACTTTTTTTTTTTTCAATTCAAGAATAGCTCATTTCTTTTGATGGCATAAATGTTCATTACAAGTGACTACACTGCATTTACCATCACCCTCCCGCCACTCCCACCACTTTGATTCATTATTCCCTTCTCTCACCTCCTCTGTCTTGAGAAGGGCAACCTTTGAGGAATACATCTCCAGGATCCCTGGTTCTCTGGCTTTGGATTAGATTAGCCATTGGAGGTGCTGGCCGAAGAAGGAGGGAGTGGGAGAAGAGAGAAGTGAAAGTAACTCCTAGTGCCAGCACTCCACCCTCAGGCCTCAGGAAGGGGTGGAGAGGAGAGGAACCACTGCTACCATCAGAGAGGAAAGAATGCTGCAGATGAGAAAATGGACAGAGACTTTGGCAAGTGGAGTTGCCTGTCTTCAAGGGGTAAAGCTATCTCGAACAGTGAGTTGATCAGTAATGACCTTGATGGACTGAAGATTAGGGAGGGTGAGGAATCCAATACTGATTGAGATTGAATTCCTTGATCTAGCATAACTCTTTGATCTAGCAAACACTCTTCTAAATGTGTGCTCCTCATGTTCGGTATACAGCAAGCATGTCAAACTCACGGCCCGCGGGCCGCATGCGTCCCACAACGAATATTTTTGCAGCCCAGTCAATATAGCGGTATGTAAGAAACGTTTTAATAAACATTTTGTAACTTAATTTTTACAACATCCTATTATACATAATTATTAATAATGAACTAAAACATTCGATAATGACTGATTACTATAATCGTGTTGCACTCATTTCCCTTATGTGCCTTACACACAGGCACACCATTTCTCTCCACTAATACTAGAAGTGAATATTTTAGCAGCCAATTGCCACATCATTAGTCTTGGACTGACCTGTTTGGTGTGCACAACAGGAAATATTTCGCTTTTGGAGAATAAGAAAAATAGGCTTATTTGTGTTACACGTATTAATTTGTGCAGTTATTCAGTGTCTGGTAAGTTAATGTTCAAGAAAAAATATTAATTTTTGTTAAAATGTCCCATTATTTTATGTTAACGATTACTCATTTATTTCAGTCTTTTGTATCAGCATGTCTCTATTGAAATAAACCTACGTTTCTATGAAAATTTAAGCTTTTGTTTTTTTGCGGCCCACATAAACTTAAACCTTGTTGATTTGGCCTATGTTAGCCTTTGAGTTTGACATGCTTGGTATACAGGATAAAGACATGAACTTTAGATAAATTCTGACCAGATTGATTAGATCCTAAACAAGATTATGCTAACTTAACCTACCTCGGATTTATATAGAGTTTGAAGAAAATACAAATTTCCATTTAAAATGCATATCATGAAGGCAATTATTTGATCACTGTCCACTGTTTCCTAAGCACCTGTGTTGGGTTTCTCTCTTCTATGCCACTCTGTTCCCCTTGCCTTACTGGAAGCCAAGGATTCTCATTCATTCTATTTAAGGGGCCGGTAGGAGGCTTCCGGGTTATTAGCACAGAGCAATATAGATGAAATTCATTAAAACCTTGTGATAAACGCGCATGTTCTTAGGTTGAACAAACCACAGGAAGCATGAGTACACCCACTGATAGAAGAAGCAACAAGGTAGCATCTTTGCCTGTGCCTCATGCGGTGATCTTTCAAGTGGTGATGAGCTATCTCAGCTCCCTCCCTGCCTGACCCTGGACTGAACTCCAATGGTGCCGGGCAGTCTTCTGATTGACTAGAGGTTCCATTTCTACTATGCTGGTCCTCTTTGGGAGGGGTGGGCCTCTTCATGTAATCTTCTATTTCTGTGTCATGGTCTCTGGGCTCCCTCAAGATGTCCTTTTGACTCTCATAAGCCTGCTTCAGAGTCTCAAAGCTAAACACATAGCATTCTTTTTTGTTCTCAATCTAATTATCCTACTCTCCTTGAGATGATGTGATCATATGAAAGAAAGATAGAAAAAGAAAATCACAAGATTAATTTGTAAAGATATTATCTAGTTACAATTGTACCACTGCTACATCCTATCAATATTCGTGCAATTCATTCTTTTGGCCTGAATAATAGGATCCAAATACTTTCAAACAGAGGTCTTGTTGGTGTTGAAGAAAAAACTTATTTTCCAGAAAGAAATTTCTCATCTTAATTTCCAATTTCTAATACAAAAATAGTCATTCATTACAAAAAGTACCTTCATTTAAGAAACATTTATTGAGTTACTTCTAGGTGCCAGGAAGTTTGCTTTTCTGCTTCCCTTATGTAAAGAGATGGTACCTGGGCATCACAGGAATTAACATACTGGTTGGTAATAAACAAGACAGTCTCTGTCCTAAGGAGCTAATATTCTGGTGGGACTTTAGTATGGATATATTCATTCATTCAGTTACTCATTCGACATGTTTTGTGAGCCCCAGCTTAACCTTTGGCACTAAACATAGCACCTATCTGTGTAGTGAACAAACAGGCAGATAAAATGTTTTGAACAAATAGGCAAATAAAACAATAATTACCTTAAAGTATATTTAAGGTGTTTTAACAATAAAGGCCTGTGAGGGGAGAGAGGGCGTCATGGGAGACTTCCCAGAAGAGGTGAGGTATGGGCTTTACTTGTGGGGATGAGTGGGAACTTATGAAGGGAGGGAGCATGGGATAGATTCTCTAGATCATGCAACACACCGAGGCAAGAGCAGCAAGAGTATGTTTGGAGAAGGACAAATTGCATGAATTTAGGCCACATAGAAAGGCTTTTGTCTACATGTAGTTCAACACACAAGAAAGAACTCAAGTTCTCTGAATTTCTCTGTTCTTTCTTTCTTAAAAATAAAAGCTCGACTGTGTGAGCGTACGTCACTCAAACGATTGCTGCTCTGGATGAACTGCATTATGCCGAGAGACACCAGCACCTCAGCAACGTTACAGGGCACTGGAAAGCAGGGAAGTGTCAGGGGTGGGCTCCAGTAGCGAGATTGCTTGGGAATCCAATTTCTCTAAAATATTGTGGTAGGTCCTGCTCTGGGAACTCTAGTTCAATCTTGCAGTTGTTTGCGACATAATATAGCCCTATCTCTGTAGTAGGTCAACTACACATATTTGGTGAAATCCATCTCAAGGCTACTGGCAAATAGCACTGTCAAGGTTTAACTCAACTTTTCCTCTACTAAGGGGGAAATGATTTTGGAAAGAGAACACTTACGAAAGAAAATTTTGAAAAACAATTTCCTTCAATGCAAATGATTAATGAAATAAAGTTTTTATCCATTCCATCTATAAGCACCCTAGGGCTCTATACTGAAGCTCACACTCTTGAATCATTTGATTCTTTTATTTTTAAAATATTTTTATTGATTTCAGAAAGGAAGGGAAAGGGGGAGAGAGATAGACACATCAATGACGAGAGAGAGTCATTGATTAGCTGCTTCCTGCACCCCCCATTTCGCCCCCCACTGGGACATGTGACCTGACTGGGAATCGAACTGTGACTTGGTTCATAGGTCAACACTCAATCACTGAGCCATGCCGCCAGGTTCATTTGATTTTTTAGGGCAAACCCTCCTTCTGTGCTCCAATCCAAGCAGAAAGCTATGATGCTGGACTCCAATCATTGGTTGAATTAAGATCAGAGTTATGAATTCAGCTCAAGATTCCAAACGATAGCCTCCTCCTTTACACCTCAGTACTCAGAATATGGCAAACAGACACAGAATAAATGCATATACTCTGTTAATTATACTGACAATTGTTTTAGGAAGAATTGCCATTTCTATAAATAGAAATGCAAGAAAAATGGTATCATTGACTGTTTTTAACCTACAAGTCTACTTGCTTCAAAAGGTCATCACAATCTCTTGCTATGCTTTGGTTTTGAAAATAATCCTTTCATTAAACTGGAGAAATATTTTAAAAGTATTGAAATGTATAAACCGTGTATAACAAAGTTTGAGTAGTTGAACCTTGGAAAATTAAGGGCAGGAATGCAATTGAACTTTCAGTGTCTAATGCTGTACTCATTTTCTGAACATTTCAATCAGAAACTAACATCAGGTTCTGAATTCATCTACTAGGAGAAATCTAGGGAATTTATTTTCAGAGTGCATTTTTTCTTTCCAAAATTCAGTTTAGCTTTTTGCTCCTGGTGGCTGACTTTTTCAAACAGAAAGCTCTGTACCACACATTTGAAGTTAGGGTACAACTATACGGGCAATTACTTTACAGATGTTCTCTGCTGAACAGCATTTTTATTTTTTTTATTTTTACCCATGTACAACACTTACAGGTTATTTGCTGAAAAGATCTCAAAAACATTATCAACGTGTAGGTTGCCATAGTGAACAAACACCAATTCAGGAATTGCTCTTTTATAGCATAATCTGGCCTAACTCACTGTAGACAGTTTTATATATTTAGTACCTTTCCATTTTAATTAAAAGAGACCTTGCGGTCATTCCTTGCTGCCCCAAGGTCTCCTGCAGCCTTATTAACAATGCTGCATGGCTTTTTGTATTTGTTAAAATAATTTTACTTAGAATCTTGTCTTTTAGATACAAAGAAATCTCAAGACACAGCTTGTAATCACTGTCTATGATCATTGGTATTCAGAAAGCCACCTCGTTTGTGATTATTTGGTACAGGACAAGGGTCACAAGCTTCTGTTCCTACAGCAACCCCCAGTGTGTGAGGCAGGCTGGGTGCAGTTCCTTCAGATACCCCCAGTGTCTGAGGCAGGCTGGGTGCAGACGAAGGCCAGCAGGGCTTCTGAATTCTGGTTGGCTGTAGCCATACAGGAAAGTGAGTCCAAAATGCTGTACTTCCTGACTCTTCTAGAACCCAAAACTTCTATTTCTATCTGAAATCTTTGGATTAAAAATAAAAATTCCATGTGGGCCAAATGCCCGCAGGTTACCTGTTTTCAACCTCTGCTATAAACCTATATGGCTTCATTGCTTTGCTTATTTAATAAATAGACGAGGATCCCCTTCACCATGGACTATGTCTTACCAACTCTGGCTTCCCCAAAGCCTGCAACTGTGCCTGGCACATTGCAGAAGAACAAATAGAAGTTATTAAACTGAACTGAGCACTGAATACATGAGGGCCAGAGAAGGGTTCTTTGTTTGTTTGTTTGTTTAAACCTATTAAATCTGGACACTTTGAAAAGTTAAACACTCACAACTATTATAGCTGTGTCCATTCCAGGCAGAGCAGTCCTTTCAACCACCTGTAGACTCTGAAGCTTACTTCTTTCTTTGTATTTTGTGAGATTAGGTTTGGCTGTATGTGCTTCCATAGAAAAAAAGATGCACAGAGGGTCTTAGGTCCTACCTAATAAAGAGGGAATATGCTAATTGACCATCACACCCTCACAAAGATGGCAGTACTCACAGCCAATAAGGAGGAAATATGCTAATTGACTGCCACGCCCTCAAAGATGGCAGCGCCCACAGCCACAAGATGGTGGCACCCAGTCCCCTCAGCCCCACCCCGTGCACCTGCCTCCGGAGTCCCCCAGTCCCCTCAGCCCCCCAGCCACCCAGGGCTGGCCTGAGGCACAGGCAAGCCTCTGATGGAGGCTGCCCAGCTACCCAGGGCCACCCGAGGCTCAGGTAACCAGGGGCGGCCGAGGCTTGTGCTGCTGACAATGGCAGCAGCGGCAGCAGCAGAGGTGTGATGGGGGCATCACCTTCCCTCGATCACCGGGTCACCTCCCACCCCTAAGGGCTCCCGGACTGTGAGAGGGGGCAGGCCAGGCTGAGGGACCCCCCCGCCCCCGCCAGTGCATGAAAGAGGCACCGGGCCTCTAGTAATTTATATAAGAAAATGAAAGGAACAGTTATTAAGTGAAATCTCATTGTTACTTGACTTATTAATTTTTTGGGACTGAATGAAAAATTATTTTGGTTTAGTCAGAATTTACTCACAAAGTAAGAACGGAGGAAACCTTTCTTTTTGCCTTTGGACCTTTGGAACATGTATTGAAATAAAGAATTGGGAGAATTTCTCCTTTATCCCAAGCTCCTCTAGCGCCTCTGAAACTAGATGCTGGACCAATGATTCAGGAATACGGAATATAACAATACAAGTCTATCTAAAATAAAAAACGTAAAGATCCATAATTTCCTCTCTAGATAGCCATGACCACCAGAGAGAGTCTGGTATACATTCTAGAAGGATATATCAAATGTTGATTCTTCCAGGTCTAGTGCTTACCATTACTATATTAATTCTCAAAGAATCTTAATGAGGCAGAAACTACAGGCATCCTTATTACAGAAGGAAACCAAGTCTCAGAGAGGCTAATTAGCTCAAGATCCAACAGTAGGAAGTAGCTGTACGTTAAACTCTAGGTTTTTTGATTACCATACCATATTGTACCATACATACAGTCTGTAACTTGCTTTTCCTCCCTTTTCTTTTAATTTACTTTTCTGTCTAAGTACTACATCCTTTTCAATGCATAGTATTTCCACCTTTACAAACAACAGAGCAATGGATACCCGCATACACACACCTGAACCCTTGTTCAATTATTTACTTGAAATGTCTAGTTGTATTATTACATCAATTATTTTTAAAAATTATGTTAAGTATTTTTTTATTCTATAATCTATCTGTCCTTATTCCATGCCATTAATTTATTGGAGAAATTGGGGCATTTGTGGTTGGAGAAAATGGATCACTTGCCTTATAAAATAGTCTATATTCAGGATTTGGCTGATATCATTTCTTGTGATATTATTTAACTTATTTCTCTATCCCTTCTATTTGCTGAAAACTGGTAGTTAAAATAGAGTTTTCATTAGGTTCAGATGCATGTTTTAAAGCAAGAAGACTTCATAAGAGCCAGTGTGTCTTCTGATGAAAGCAATCCACTTCTGATGTTTCACTTTTGGTTAAGATTGAAAACCTTCTAAACAGTGGGCATGGTGACCTGTGAAGTTTCACCACGTGAAGCCAGATAGCCTGGCATTACAGAACACTAGCACGTGTTGTGTCTCCTAGTTGTAAGGATCAGGCCATGAGATCTCTGCCTAGTACACCTTTTCCACCTCTCGTTCCTTCTTTGACCAATTTGGGACGCCTCTGTCATGTGCTGCCTCTCATGAGCCACTGAGAGAAGTGTCAGCACAAACCACCTGAACCAGTTTCCTGGGATCCATTTCCTCCATCTTACAGCTATTTCCACTCCATTTCTTTGTGCCACCACGAGGTACTGTTTGAAGGAGAATTTCTACGTAATCCTTTGGTACCTGGCCTTCGTGATGAAGACCGGGAGAAAATTCTAAGATTCTACAGGGCAGCAGGTTACTGTACATTTTCCCATGTCCATCTTTGCCTCTCCCCTTGAACATGATACTTCATGTAGCCTGATAACCACAATTTGAGCAGCCCTCCAGCGTGATTTTGTTTTTTCCCTCCTTGCTCACCTCTCAAGTCTACATTTTTGTGACTAAATACCCCTGTTGGCTCCATTCAACTCTCCTCCTAGAATGTTACCTACTTCTACTGGGTTCACCACAACCCTCAGAGTGGGACCCAGCCAGAAATCAAGATATAACACAGTGGTTAAGAGCATAGGTTCTGGAGACAGGCAGACCTGGGGTTTAAATCAAGCTATATAGTGTTTTCTAGCTGTAAGATTATCAATATATACAAGGGTAAATTTCATGTTCTATAAAATGGAGACATTCATCTTTACTAGATATGGTTATTGTGAAGATTAAATGAAACAGAGCAAATGCCTACACCAAAGCATTGCCCATGGCAAAAGCCCAAAGAAGGGAGGCATTGTTTTTGGTGTTATCATATTCCCATAATCATGCTAAGTCTCTAGACCCTTAGTTTCCACTGGTACGGAGACATAGTATGTCAAAAACTGATATTTAATAGTGAATAGATATAATAAAAAAAATGAGGCAAAGTGAAATTTAATAAAGCCTACAGAGTTTAAAGTAATAAAATGTTCCTGAGGGTAGAATAATGAAATTAAAGACCTGGAAGGAGACTTGGGAGTTACCAAATTCAATCTCTCACTTTATAGTTGAGATGACTAAGGCCCAAATGGGTTGACCGATCTTTTCTAAGCTCCTCCACCTGCCAAGCAGGTACACTACAATGTGAACCTATGTCTGACTTGGGCCAGGATGTTTTTCCCCCATGATGCACTCACCTGATAATGAATGACATGAGATGCATCTTTTTTGCCTTGAATTAATAACTGGGATTATGATGCAAAAACTAGGGGGGGGGGCGAGATCTGATTTGTATCTCCTAAGTTTTCTAATAAAATGAAAGAATCAAGAGAAAAAGAAAAGAGAGGTGCTTAAAGAGTAATGGGATATATTCTTTAATTAGTTGAGCCAAAATCTATTACTACATTTAAATGCTATGTTCAATAAAAGAACAAAAAGCTTCAAAGATTTCCCTTTGAGAATAATTGCCACATTACCATGATAATAGACAAGAGGAGTTTTGTTGTATCCCCACATTTCAGCTCTGTGAGGGGAGCAAGTGGAAAATGGAAAGCAAGCCACCATGACAGGCCATTGCTGAAAGCAGGCTTCCACGGTGCCTAATGTGCACGTTAAAAGTTGCTCATTTTTCATTTCTCTTTAACTATCCTTTGAATCTCTTTGTTTCTTGCTAATTATTACACATACACAAATATGATTATCAAATTTTAATTGCACCGTCACAGACACTATACAAATGATGATAATAAAACAGCATTTGCAATCTGCTTTGGTAATTTTTGGACTGTAACTGTGCCTTAATTTGTACAAATGAAATGCATTTCATTTATCTTCAAAGTAGTTATTATTCCACCCAACTTTTAAGATTATCTATCCCAATACTGCTTTCCTAAAAACTTGGCTGATGTGTATCAATACCATAACACTTTTAATATTTTATATTTAGGCATTTTTCAAATTAGACTTGGTTGTATTTCATACTGTTTATTCACTTGTTCATTTAATCATTCATTCAGTTAATCTGACTCTTCATGGTGAAGGGTAGCAAAATGTGCCACCCTACAGTGTGACTTTTTGGCATAGGAACTGATGAACTGATTATTTTGAGACACAGGGGAAGCTGTGAAAACATAGAAGGGGTTACCCTTTTATAAGAAATTTATATTTATAAATGAAATCTCCATTTGTAAGGGTATCCTCCCGCCACTCTCTCTCCCAGGATGAGAAGGATAACTTTAAATCAGCAAAACTCTTAAGAGAACTTAAATCTGCATAACAAGTCCTACTTTCCATTGTCATCTCCCAAAACTGGCTTCCTCCACACATTTATTTTTATTTTATTTTCTTAAAATGGTATTTGGCCTGAATTCGAGTTATTCATTTTTTCCCCTTGTATTTTCCAAGTATACAGGAGGTACACATATTAATAAACCTATTTGTTTGTTTGTTTTTGCTAATCTATCTTTTGTTACAGAGGCCCAATCCAGAGAAGTTAGAAGGATGGATTATTTTTCCTTTTCTACAATGGGAAGAAGTTATTTTTCCTTTTCTACAATGGGAAGAGAAGCATTCCAGGAGACAAATGTTAGCTCATGTGAAATAACGGAGGTGTAAACCAGCAGGAGAAATAACACGAGCTACACACTGTTCTATGGGTGGAATAAAGAGTGCATGGGTGGATGGCAGGTGCTGGAAAAGGAAACTACAAATGTAGGCAGGACCTGGTCATAAACCATGTGTCATAAACCAAGGAGTTTGAATGCTATTCTGAAAGATGTAGGAACTCAGGCCAGGAAGTGACATGCCTTTTGGAAAAAAAAAATACCATGGTTGCATTCAGAGAGATGAATTTGATGGGTGGAAGTGGAGGCAGAAATGTGCTATGTGGTGATGGGTAGTGGTAGATTTGACTGATCAGTGGGGTGGGGGATAGAGCAATCATTCAGGCCTACAGTGATAAGAACCTGAGTAAGGCAGTGGCAGTAAAGATGAACCCATAGGGCTTGGTGATGGAGAGGACAAGGAAGGATTATGGAGCAGGGAGGGTTTGGGATCATCCAGGTGAATGTCTGGATGGTGGTCTCTTCACTGAGAGCTCAGGTTGGTTTGGGGGTAAGATGAAGAAGGTAATGGGTTGTATGGAACAGGGAGACATTTACCAATTGAAGCAATGAGATGAATAGTAGCTACATCCTCATAACCAACCACAAAGCTTATTTAACCAGAATGTAGCCAAGGAGGCTCAAATATGAGCCCCAAACTAATTTCTGAAACCCCATCAAGCTCTGAACTATTCAGAGACAAAGCCACATGGTCCCTTGGGTCTCGAACACTTCCAAACCCTCAGTGAGAAGAGAGATGAAGGCAGGAAAAAATGTAAGTGTGGGGTGGAGCAGCTGGGTGGTTCTAGGAGTAAGAGGCTAGGAGGCAAGGGTGAGGTGAGAGTGGGGACCACGTGGCAATTTATTTGGCAACCGGGATGGACAAGAAGACTAGGAAGGAAGGAGGACACTGGAGGAAGGCTCAGTAGGGGTCAGGACCTTGGAAAGCAAGATGAAAGCCTGCGATGACATGGCCGTGGCCATTTTAAAGCCATTTTAAGTGTTTGGTAGCTGCAAGTGGGCTATGAGTGGAAGTCTTTCTCCAACACTGTTCACTATGCTATGGGTTCTTGTTAAACCTCATTCAAGGTATTTAGTTATAGGCCAGCCGAGGGCCCCAGTGCCCAGCATGGCCCTTCGCATATGGCAGGCACTCTATAAATATTTGTTGGGTATATTGATAAAAAAAAACACCATAGGTATAAACAGTGGTTTTATTTAGGAGGAAATCTTGCGGAAAACAGGGAAGCAAAACTTCACTAAGCTTTAGAGTAGTCCTGATGGAGCTTGTCTTGCATGGGGTGGGGAGGACAAGTCTTCTAAATAACTTGATGGCCTGTTAATTGCACTATACAGCAACCAGTCAACTATGGGACCTGGTGTGATAGATACATTGAGCCTGGTGTGATATATACACGGAGCTCAATCAACTAATCTATCAAGAACCACAAAGCAATTGAGAAGCTCAGTTGGAAGGGATGGGGGTATTGCTGTGTGAACCTCAGACACTTGGTTTTAAGGCAAATCTAGCTGAAGTATTCCCATATTCTATCAGCCTAGTTTCTGGAATTAGCATTGTGCTCAAGAGAAGACATTTCTCACTTGAATCAATGAGAAGACTGTTGCTCAGCCATAAACTTAGGGAATCCAAGTTATTCCACATGGGGTCATTTGATTTTTTAATTAAGTAGTTGGTCATACTTTTCATTACAAAAATATTTTAGTACAATCAGTGGAAGTGGAAAGCCCTGAAAAAAGCTCTCTTGATTTTAATCTTAAAGGTTATACATAGGGTGTCCCCCAGAAATGTATATACACACTTTGAATAATTACAAAGATGGTGTTTATTAAAATACATTTCCTTTTAAAAATTGAGCTATCAGCTGTTAAAGTGTGTATACATTTTGGGGGGACACCTGTATATCATTCCATGATAACAAGGAAAACCCAGTTCTTACAGACAGTACCCTATCCACACATAGGGGTGTGTGTGTGCCCATATTCACCTATTGTACTCACCATGGGCCTGAATTTACTAGCACTGGCTGAATAAAGCACAGTATGAGAATTCTAGCCAGTCATAGCTGCAGTTGCTGTGGAAACCATAGCACTGATCTTCATGACACACATACCCTCAGCTCTAACATTCTGTAAATGACTTAATGGATGCGTTCACATTTTGGAAGCAATTTCTAAAACTTATTTACTGAAATATTTAAAAACGGGAAAGTTCTATAGCTTTGTTTTATAAATTTGAGCTCTAGGTGAATTTTTCCTAAATCTCTAAAAATTGGAGGATTTTTGTTGTTGTTTGCTTTAAATGCAGATGTACAGGATAGATGCTGATTCCATTGGAGTGATATGGGCTCTATCTATAGTCACAATCAAGAATATGCAAACAAAATTATGGATATCTCTGTATTCCTAATACTTTTTCCAGTTGGTCTCCGGGCACATTTCCATTCTAGCTGAAATAGTCACTGTACACTCTAGTCCCATGGTCGGCAAATTGTGGCTTGCGAGCCACATGCGGCTCTTTGGCCCCTTGAGTGTGGCTCTTCCACAAAATAACACGGCCTGGGCGAGTCTATTTTGAAGAAGTGGCATTAGAAGAAGTTTAAGTTTAAAAAATTTGGCTCTCAAAAGAAATTTCAATCGTTGTCCTGTTGATATTTGGCTCTGATGACTAATGAGTTTGCCGACCACTGCTCTAGTCAAACATTAATAGCCAGAGTGCTGAAAGTGGCAGCTCAGTTACATATGGACTGGGATCCTATTATCCTTCCTTATAACGTTATTTACTTGGGCTACACCACAGACTGCTGGCAGGAAAATCATCTCTGAATTTCTTTCCAAATATAAATTTGGCAGATGTCAACTACTCTCTCTCTTTTTTCATATTGATTATTGTCTTTTTAAATTCCAGAAATTCTATTTGACTTTCAAAATTGCTCTGACATTTTTTAGATCACTCCTTTCAGATATTTTTTTCAAGTTTTAGAAATTTCTTTAAATGAAATAAGCATTTTCTTTCAATAATCTGAGTGTGGAAAGTCTAATGTCTGAAGTTCCCAAGCGTCTGATTCTGCTGTCCTTCCTGCTGCTTCTTGCTCATGGTGCCTTGTTGCTTTGCGTGTGGTGACCTTTGACTCTGTGCTGCTCATACCACTTGAGAAGGTGTATGTGAGACTTCTCAAAGGCCTAATAAGATGAAGTTACCTCCCTCTGGAGAAGGTTTGCCTTTGCTTCTTTGGGGGACTGAGGCATCTTATCAGCCTGGTACCACTCTAAACTAGATTTTTGGCAGTATACAAACGTAGGGCTGTGTATTCGGGCTTCAGTGTTCCTATGGTTACAGCTTCTCAGGGCTGGGTCTCCTTTTTCTCCTTCTCCTCTCTGCTCTGTCCTGGGCAAAGCAATCTTTCTGTGGCTCTCAGAGGGGGATGGGGGAGGGGCTGCCTCTGGTGTAGCCCTTTGGGTTCCACCTTAATATGGGGCTCTCCTATTATATTCTCCACATTTGAAGGGCCTGGGGGTCTGCTTTCCATCCCTCTCATCCTGGGAATCCATTGAAGCCACAGCTCAGTTCCCCAGACCAAGTAGGCAAATGGCCTTGGAACAAAAGCAGCTTCTAGTGCTTGGCCTATTTTTCTGTGTTCGTGTTAATTCTAGGTTTTGGCCTGGTAATGCCTTACTATTTTTGGTTTATTAATGTTTTTAATAAAGACAAAAACATATTTCATTCAGTATTTTTAGTAATTTTCAGTAGGAGGATTGGTTTGAATACATTAGCTCAGATTGCTGAATGTCAGAAGTCAGACCTGAGTTACGTGAGTGTGAAATTCACACTCACTATATTGATAGTGCGGCAAGAAGAACAAAAAGTATTCTGAACTCCAGAAGGGACCAAGGGAACCGATGGAGTAACATTTCCCTTCTTAAAGTTCCTCACAGTTTTTGCAAGTAGAGCCAATCGGTTAGGTAAGTTTGGGAATTGAAACCAGCACTTTTCATAAGAATGGGAAAGCTATTTACAAAGAAATTGTGAGAAAAATGGAATGGCATGTTGAATCGAGAATTAAAGAACTGTCATTTATTTTTCCCCTTCAATTTTGGGTTTTTTATTCTGAACAGAACCTGAAACATAGGTTGGAAACAGATAAAGACACTATTATTCATAATAAATGTTTAAACAACCAGGAAAAGAAGAACCCTCTACTCTAGGCTTTGACATGAAGGCATGAAATAACTTTCTTATGGATTTTGCGTCATGTTTCGTATAACGGATTTAGTGATTTTACTAATTAAAAATTAGTAAATTCTCATTCTGTGGAAGGATGCAAAACTAGTGAGACAGAGTTCCTATTGTGGAACTTATCTTTTTGGGGAAGACATGCACATAGAAAGGGGCAGGCACTTTGCTGTTTTGCGTCATACTGTAGTTCCAGGGCTGAGGGCAGGTCCTGCTATATAGGGGTGGCTCAATGCATATCTGTTGAATGAAAGAAATAACTGAGATGGGTATAATGTAACATGTTGGGAAGAAAACTGACCCCACTTGCATCCCTGAGATTGGCAGATTAAGTAGGAACAGCTGCATCTTGAGGAAGGTTTTGAAGTTTGATGGATGGACCAGTGATTATTGACAAGAAAGCCTTGAAGCAGGCAAGAGGTGAAGGGGTTTCGTGCGAAGGAAATAAAATGTTTGCAGACAGGGAAGACATATAGTAGATCTAACCTAGGACGGTGTTTTAAAAACATTTATTCTTTGCTCCAGAGTCTTATCTTCAAACTAGAGGCCCAGTGCATGAAATTCGTGCACGGAGGGGGGTTGTCCTTCAGCCCAGCCTGTACCCTCGCCAATATCGGACATCCCTCTCACAATCCAGGACTGCTGGCTCCCAACTGCTTGCCTGCCTGCCTTCCTGATTGCCCCTAACCGCTTCTGCCTGCCAGCCTGATCACCCCCTAACCACTCTGCTGCCAGCCTGTTTGCCCCCAACTTCCCTCCTCTGCTGGCCTGGTCACCCCTAACTGCCCTCTCCTGCAGGGTTGATCACCTCCAACTTCCCTCCCTTGCAGGCCTGGTCCTTCTCAACTGCCCTCCCTTGCAGGCCGGGTGCCTCTCAACTTCCCTCCCCTGCTGGCCATCTTGTGGTGGCCATCTTGTGTCTACATGGGGGTAGGATCTTTGACCACATGGGGGCAGCTATATTGTGTGTTGCAGTGATGATCAATCTGCACATTACTCTTTTATTAGATAGGATAGAGGCCTGGTACAGGGGTGGGGGCCAGCTGGTTTGCCCTGAAGGGTGTCCCGGATCAGATGGGGGTTCCCTTGGGGCGTGGGGCAGCCTGAGCGAGGGGCCTTTGGTGGTTTTCAGGCTGGCCTTGCCCCCTGGCAACCCAAGCAGAGGCCCTGGTATCTGGAATTTATTTTCCTTCTACAATTGAAACTTTGTAGCCTGGAGCGGAGCCAAACCTGGGGCTCCCTCTGAGGCCGGCAGCCATTTCTGTTGGGGTTATAATTGAAACTTTGTTGCCTTAAGCGGGTGGGCCCGGCCAGGGTGTGCGGAAAGCTTTGCTTCCCCTGTTGCCGGTGGCAACCCTGGCCTGCTCTCTCAAGCTTCATTCTGCCACCATTTGTTTGAATTTGTTTACCTTCTATAATTGAAACTTTGTAGCTTGAGTGGAGGCTTAGGCCTGGCAAGGGCAGGTGGAAAGCTTGGCTTCCTCTGTTACCTAGGAAACCTTGCTCTCTGTGGCTGTAGCCATCTTGGTTGGGGTTAATTTGCATGCTCGCTCTGATTGGATGGTGGGCGTGGATTGTGGGCGTGGCTTGTGGGTGTGTTGGAGGTATGGTCAATTTGCATATTTGTCTATTATTAGGTAGGATGAATTTTACGAGAAAGCACTAGCGGAGCTCTGATTGGAAGGGAGATGGAAAGCCCTCAGGCCCATCGGCGCCCTGTCTCCCCAGAGGCAGCCCCTGTGGCCCTCTCCAGCGCCTCCAGGGCTCTGTGAGCACAGTCTGAAGGCAGCTTAGGTTGACCCAACTGGACAATTGGCTGGGGGAGCGGCTGGGGAAAGGCCAGTGAGAGGGCATTGGGAGGGCAGAGGGAAGGCCTTTCGCCATCAAGGGGTAGGTCCAAACACAATGAGGTGATCCAAAGGAGCCATGCCAGGCTCTCATAGAAGGGATGGCATGATACATCCAGGACCTGGAGGGAGAGTATGCCAAAACGATGAAAGGAAAACACAAGGGCAGGAAAACAGCTGAGAGACAGTTGCCGTGACCCAGGCACAAGCTGTGAGGGTCTGAGGCTTTAATGTTCAAGTGAATTATCGAGGCAGCTGATTTAAAATGCAGATTTCTAAATCCCACTTCCAGAAATTCTGACCAGTAGGTCTGAGGTGGGGCTCAGGGATATGACAAATCTGATGCAAGATCAAAGTCACAGAAATAGAACTGAATATTTTTCACTTCTACTTTGCTCCTCTTGGTCACGTTTATAGCTAACGGTATAACAGGAATAAACAGGAAGGAACTACTTAAGTCAAAACCATCTTAAAATTGAAGGCATCAGTGGAATATACAAATAGAACAGTGATTTGAATGTCACTTGTGAAATCTGAGCCCAAAGGAAATTTTATGGGGAATGTGTTGGTAGAAATAACTCCAGTTGCCAAGGGACCCAGAACAAGTAAGGTCACGCTCAGAGGCCGTGCTTTGTCTGGTGTGCTTAGGTCACCAGATGATTAGTTCCAGTCATTTTTCTATAATGTCTTCGGATGATGTCTAAAAGGGCCTAGCTTCCTCCAGATTTTCAAAGATTCAGCACATACCAGCTGTTCTCTCTCACATCGGTGTTTATTTTCTCTCTCTCCCTTCCTCTCAGGTGAGGATTAAAAAACAAAAACAAAAATGAAAAGTAAAAAAAAATTAAAATTTTTTTAATCCCCATCGTTATCATTAAAAAAATTTTTTTTTTCTTTCCCTCCTTCTCTGGGAATCCAAACATTCTACATAATAATAACAAGTTCAGGAAAATGCTGCTATGCTTACTTCCTCCACCAAAAAACAAAACAAAAAACAAACAAAAAACCCCAAACACCCCAAAGCAATTTCTGATTAAATTGTGCAAACTTCACTTGCTGCAGAGAGGAGATTAACACCCTTGTGCCCAGACCACGAGTGGCACATAATTAAAATGTGGTTCCACAGATCAGGAGACACTGAGAGATGAGTGACCATTCTTTGATGGACTCTGTACTTTGCTGCCTTCTGTCAGAAAAATTGGATGAGTGTATTACAAGGCCTAACTTCTGAAAGTTAATATTTGGAACATATGTAGCTATATACTGGTGTTAGGGTCTTTTGTCATAATGATACAAAATAAAAATAAAGTTAAAAATATTAAAAATTTTAAAAAATCATAAATAAAAATACATATTTTGACAATGAACATTCAAAAGAGAACCAAGAATACTATTTTTCCTGAGTCATGCTATTTAGGTTTTCTATGGAAGTCCTCAGAGAAAGTTATATATTGTGATAAATAACTTCCATTATGTGTGAGGCAAAGCATGAGCTAAGTATTTTAACATATTTATCTAAAACCATTGCATGCCTACTATGTGAAAAATCCCTATTTTCATAGAGAGTTTGTTCTAACAGGAAGACATAGAATGAAGCAGAAAAGTAACTAGAGTATACAGTGTGTTCCATAGTGGTATGTGCTAAGGAGAAAAATAAAGCAAGGAGGGGAGATGGGCAATGTGGGTGGAGAGATCTCCCGGCAAAGGTGGCACTTGAGTAAATATCTGAAGGAGGGTGAGATCTCTGGGGAGCAGGACTCCGGGCGGAGGGACCAGCAAGTGCAAAGACCCTGGAGGGACGATGCCTGGGGTGCTGGAGACAGAAAGTGAGGCTGGTGAGGGAAGGACAGTAGGAGACAGACAGCAGTGCGTCAGGAAAATGTTCGCTTCCACAAATGGTGAACAATGTGGACTTCCCCTGAACCCTGTACTTCTGGAAAACAGTGACAGTTGAAAAAAAACCCTCCCCTTTTGTGTTCTGGGAAAGAATGGCTTACTACAAAGAGCCACTCTTCCCCAAATGACCTGATAAGGCACACGGATGACCTCCTTGTGTACCTATGACAGAGACATTCAGACACTCCAAATTTCCATTCTTTGTCTGATAAAGGACTAGCTCAACTGTCCCCTCAAAACTAGCTGGACACAGAGGCAAACATTCCTTGTTCCTGACTGCCTGAGACTTCCCCGATGACAGAAGCATCCCAGCTGGAAAATCAGTTGCTTATAACTTGTCTACTCCTCTCTATACAAGTCCAAGGCAAAACCATGCTGCCAAGATGCTCTGATTTTCGGATCTGTCGTGCTTTCCTGATTGCATCTGAGAGAATAAAATCAATTTCCTTCCTTGCTCCATTTTTGTCTTTGACAGGGTATTAGATATATTAAAAACCCATTCACAAGATTTTTCTTCCCCTTCATAACACATGTTTGCTAACAAACCTTCTTTAAATTGAAAAGTAACTCTCTTGGGTTAAAACCACCTTCATGCAGGCTTGAAGAGCAGAGACAGTCATGATTCAAACTTAATTACTGGACTCTAAGGTTACACTCTGTGAGAATTAAACTGGGAGTTAGAGGAAATAGTTCATCAATAGAATCCTTTGGGCAATGTTCACTATTGAGAATGTAAGTTTGTCCTCTGCATTGCCAGCCAATGTCATTGATTTAATAAATAATAAATTAAGTTTAATTAGTTTATTTCCTTTTATTGGGATATTTATTATATGGGATATTGGACTATATTGGTCTTCATTATAAATAGATAAATTATAAAAAGAAAAATATATTTTATGTCAATACATTTTTGCTGATAAAAATTTCTGCCAATAAAAAAGTGAAAATTCTTACCTACCTTGTTCCTAATATATGTCCACAATAGCTGGCAGTTGAAACTACTCACTTTGTTCAACAAGGGTTTTTTGAAATAGTCAATTGTACTAGAAATGATAAGAAGAAGCCTATCAATCATTCATACCATAGTATGAATTAGTGTCTGCAGACTTTTTCTTTCACTTGGATAAAATCATCTTCAATGAGGAAATGGGACTGTGTAACAAAGTTGTGAGTGAAGAGAACAGGACAATTTATGGGAATGCAGGCTTGAGTGAGAATGCTATTCCATAGTGGAAATGTTGGGTAACTACACACAGCACAAAACCCATGAATGCAAAAGAGAAGATGAGATGCACACAAAAGATAGATAATATTTATTTGCTCATATTCCAGCCTCAATTCCTAGAACTTTCACAGGTTTGTGAACTAATTAGAGTAATAGAAACATATCTGATAAAGGTCCTTCTTTCAAAGAGGGACTTTGAGCAAATACAGATGTACACCTTGGGAATTCTCTGTGTCCAGTATAACTGAGGGCCTGAGGGGGGATCAGGAAGCAGGCCTGAAGGTCATGCATGCCCAGGTGGTGCTATAAAAAGAGGATCGCCACCAGAACTGGAGATCTGCCTAGCCACTCCCACTCTCTAACATGGGTGGGCTCCAGGATGTGAGTCCAGATGGAAGGCCCACATACCGTATGTCAAAATCTTTAGAAGTTGTCAATTAGGCTGGTAAGCTGCTAGATAAATATATTCTCTCTTACTATCTTAACAAATATAACTCCCTGGAAGATTAGGTTCAAATTTAGGACTCAGCCAGGCAGGGAGAGCTGGCTCCCCGGTCCTCAGCTTGCAGGGGCTTTGTGTATATGTGTGTGCCCTCTATTATTGTATATTCAAATTCTGTTCACATCCATGCCAACAGCTCCTCCTCCCCAAGTCACTCTGTGGGCCTCTGAGCATGCACACTGGTGGCAGAGGACGTGGGGTAGAAGCCTGTGTAGGTCAGGGATGTAGGTTTGGGATCACTTGAGCAGGGAATTCCCAGGATACACTGATCATCGCCTAGAAGGGGAGGGGGCTTGGATTCCAGGGGGACACCAGACCCCTCAGTCCCTTGAACTTCTTGCTCTGGAAGGTGGGGAGGTGGCTGGGAATGTGGTTAGAGGATGGCCAGAGAGGGACCCTCTAAAGCAGTGGTTCTCAACCTTTCTAATGCCGCGACCCTTTAATACAGTTCCTCATGTTGTAGTGACCCCCAACCATAAAATTATTTGCGTTGCTACTTCATAACTGTAATTTTGCTACTGTTATGAATCGTAATGTAAATATATGTGTTTTCCGATGGTCTTAGGCTCTACAGCAGCGGTTCTCAACCTGTGGTCATGACCCACAGGTTGAGAACCGCTAGCAGGGTACTGCTCAGCCCCAGGCACCCCACCTGGAGGTCACACCTTTCCATAAGCATTCCACTGTTCCACTACTAACTTCACCTCTTGACACCCACCTTTTGAGCGTCTGCCCACATCTAGAGATACTGACAAGATACTGTTTTATCCAGGAAATTCCAGGTGCTAAAAGAATGTCTTCTTGAAGGCTCAAAGTTCCAAACATGATCTGTATTGTTTGTTTTAAGGGATCTAAAAAAATTACTTAAAAAAAAATCCTCACATGAGGATATGTTTATTGATTTTAGAGAGAAAGAAAGAGAGAGGGAAATACCAATGTGAGAAAGAAACATTGATCAGTTGCACCCCAACTGGGGATCAAAATTGCAACCTTTTTTGGTGCATGGGATGATGCTCCAACCAACTGAACAACTCAGCCAGGACTGAAAAAAAATTATTTGTCGCAGATTCAAGCCAAATGGATAATATTCCATGTAATGAAAAAACAAACTCATCGCCATGGGAGCTCCCTAAGGCCTTTACTCTGACAGCATATACACCTTTCTGAAGTACTCAAGGTGTTTAATTTGCTAAACAGTGATTAGCTATGACTTAAATAGAAGATTCTTTGAGGAACTGAACAGAATGACACTGTTTATCGTCAGCATAATCTGAGTAACTGACTACTCTTGAACTTCTTTGATGGAGATAGAGGAACTGCCATCTGTTTCCTTAGGGAGATTATTTTTGAGAGGAATAACTATGAAGGGTAAACCCTTCTAGAGCAGCGATTTTCAACTGTGTGCCACCAGAATTTTTAAAACATCAATACCTGACTATTCAGTCAGGGGCATGGACCTCTTTTCCCATAGACTGAAAAAAGAAAAAGAAAAAGGCAACAGCTAACACAATAGCTGCCCAGTGTGAATGAATCAGAATTACCCCTATATTTTTGTCAGATCGGCAAAAAATGTAATATATTTGTTGGTGTGCTGCAGCATTTTAGTAATAAGTGTATGTGTGCCATGAGTTGAAAAAGGTTGAAAATCACTCTTCTAGAGCCTAGTAGCCACTCCACATCTACAGCAGCACTTCAAGTCCATGTATAAATATGAACACACACTTCGGGCCTGAGACCTGACTCCAAGTTCTCCGCCATGGACAAGAGTGGCAGGCATCACTCCTCTTTGCACAGTTTACTTATTTACTTACTTACTTATTTATTATTGACAGTATTACAGATGTCCCCCATCTCCCCCTTTTCCTCCCTCCACCCAGCCCCTGCCCCACCCCAGGCCTTCACCACACTATTGGCTGTGTCCATGGGCTATGCATAGAATCTTTGCATAGGCTTTAATTTCCAAGTAGGAGGGTTTCTGTTTTCTCTCTGGTGTGCTGGGGAGGATTGTTGTGAATGTAAAACTAACACTAACCAGTAAGTGAAATCGTTCAGGGCTGTCAGCGTGCCCTCACCAGAGCTGCCCAAACACAGTTCTGTCGAAACCCATAGTGTGGACCAAGGCCACGCAGGTCCGAGGGCAGTTTCCTGTCCCTTTGGTGGGACAGTCCCCCGAGATTTCATAGTGCTATGCATTGTGTCCGCTCTACTTAGCGTAACTATTTTTAGGGTGTGAGAAACAGAGACCATGATCTGACATAGACTCAAGCTGGTGTGTGTGGGGCCCCGCTGCCCCTGTCCTGTGGAGACGTGGCCTCATTAACACGAAAACACACCCTCCCATAGGTCACTGTCTCTGTGAAGGTATGACTTTAACGGAGGCAGAGACAGAGTGTCCAAGATAACGGAGTAAATAACGGAACAGAAAAATTGTTTCAAGGTCCACACCACTGATTGGCCTGGATTTTGTGTGTGAGAAGGGATGAAACTGTGAGCCAAGGTGAAGAGACGATTATTGTTACTTCTTTTCTTATCTCAGTAACAAAAAAGCCTAAGTGGTTCCGAGTGTCTCACCTGTCCCCCAGGTGTTAATGGAGAGTTTATTCTCCACAGGTTATGTAAAAAACTCCAGGACTCACCACCACTTCCATTACCACCCATGTCAGCACTAGGGTTGACCAGATGTCAGGGATCCTACTGTGCACTTTTCATTTATATTTATTGCTATTATTTATAACAACCTTGCCAGTAATGTTATTTCTTTTGTTTTCTCAAAATGAGGAGGCTGAGGCCCAGTGAGGTCCATCTCCCACCAGTCTCTCATAGATCGGAGTTTCTTGGGCTTGGGGCATGGCATTGGGGACCAGATCACTTTTTGTTGTGAGGGGAGGGGCTGTCCTGTGCACTGTAGGTTGTTTAGAAGCCTCCACAGCTTCTACTAAATGCCAACAGCTCCTCCCTGGGTTGTGACAACTGAAAACATCTCCAGACATCGCCAAGTGTCCTTGGGGGTAAAAATTCGAAGTTATGGCTGGCTGGCATGGTTCAGTGGTTGAGCGTTGAACCTATGAACCAGGAGGTCAGGGTTTGATTCCTAGTCAGGGCACATGCCTGGGTTGTGGGCTCGATCCCCAGTGTGAGACATGCAGGAGGCAGCTGATCTATGACTCTCTCTCTCTCTCTCATCATTGATGTGTCTATCTCTCTCTTCCTCTCCCTTCTTCTCTAAAATCAATAAAAATATGCTTTAAAAAATTTCTAGTTATGAATCACTGTTCACAGCGTAAGTGGCTAACCTGAACTTTGAGTCTGTAGCTAGAAACACCTTCCTTAGCTAGAAACAACATTAGCATGTGAACATCAGCACTCACATGAGGAGACTGGCTTTCAGGGCTGCCGAATGCTTCCGTGTGCCCTGGTTGTCACAGAAATTAATGCCATTTCAAAAATCAAGGAGCATATAAAAACAACAGCTAACATTTATTGAGTGCTTGCTATGTTCCCAGATGTACGCCAAACACGCCCTACACATTTGTTCATTTAATCGTCTCTGCGCCCTTCTGAGGAATGATATGCCTGCAGACTCAGCATACAATAAGACAGATTCAGAAAAGGAAGCTGCCATTGCAGCACGGGAGAGCATGCTGCAATGGCTAATCATCTTTCTAAGTTCAACTCCAAGTTCTTGTGAGATATTAGATTTTAATGACATCTGCGGTGCTAATTATCCCCAACTATGGAATGTACCTGGTCAAACTTGCACTGCCAGAAAAGCGTTGTTCTGAACAATTTTCATGGGGTCAGCCAATTAGTTCATAGGATCACTTCCTTTTTGGTATCTGGTGTGGAACTGCTGTCACCCCCTCCCAGGGGAGTGCATGGAGTCTGATGGGAAAATGAAATAAAAACTGGCTTCTTGCATTTTTCAGACTCGTGGTTCCTTAACACTGCCTCCCCTAAAAAGCCATCGGTTTTGAAAGTATTTTCTAAGTCAAAGTGATAGTCTCAGAAAAAAAAAAAATGACACTGTGAGCTCATTAGGTTAAATTAAACCATTGACTTAACAGTAACCATTTCTGGGGGAGAAATTAAAGTCCAAAGCCAGCAGAAGAAAGCTCCAAATGAAGGAAGACTGGTCTAGAAGTTGGTCTAAGAACTTGATAATACACCAAACTTTACTAGGGTTCACATGGAGAAGAATTCTGACTTACAGATCAATCACAATGCTGAAGCTCTTCATGGCATGTATTGTGGAGGGTTGGTTTATGGAATAAAATGATTTGAACATAGGATGTGAAGACAGAAAAGCCTGGGAGAGTGGGGCAGGCATGCTAATTCCAAAGCAAAAGATACCTGGACTGGTAAGAAAGAAAGGGGAACAGCCCTAGCCGGTTGCTCAGTAGATAGAGCGTCGGCCTGTGGACCAAAGGGTCCTGGGTTCAATTCGGTCAAGGGCACGTACCTTGGTTGCAGGTTCCTACCCGACCCGGGCCCTGGTCAGGGCTCATGCAAGAGGCAACCAGTCGATGTGTTTCTCTCACATTGATCAATGTTTCTCTCTGTCTTTCCCTCTCTTCCACTCTCCCTAAAAATCAATGGAAAAATATCCTCAGGTGAGGATTAACCAAAAAAGAAAGAAAGAAAGAAAGAAAGAAAGAAAGAAAGAAAGAAAGAAAGAAAGAAAGAAAGAAAGAAAGGAAGGAAGGAAGGAAGGAAGGAAGGAAGGAAGGAAGGAAGGAAGGAAGGAAGGAAGGAAGAAAGAAAGAAAGAAAGAAAGAAAGAAAGAAAGAAAGAAAGAAAGAAAGAAAGAAAGAAAGAAAGGGGAACATAAAGAGGAATCAATGAGGAGACGAAACCCAAACTGGTGTGGCTCAGAGTGGGGGAGACATTACCCAGATCTGTGCCTAGAGGCCTCCTGTGGCTTCACTATACCCACAGGACTCACCTCCCTTCCCCAAGACAGAAGGTGTTAATTGGGCATATGTAGAATTAATAGGCTGTGCACAAATGTAGCTGTGGGGAGGAGCTTGGGGAAAGCGTGAAGTGTCAGTGAGGGAGGGTTTCTGGGGAGTCTGCAGACTTAACGTGCTTCAGGCTCAGCACAGCCCGCTCCTGTGGCCGGGGGTGAGCCAGCTTCACGCACACAGTCTGCGAAGATGCACAGGGCCTGAGCTCAGAAGGGCCCACGCTTGGTTTAATGCTCACCTGCCACTTTGTTCTTAAAAGTGTTTGAGCAAGGGTCTCCATATTTTCATTCTATGCTTGGATCTACGAAATAATTAGCTTGTCCTGGGCAGCAGTCAATGCTGTCCCCATACGCCTTTGTGACGTGCCATCTCCTCATTACTCTGGGCATCAGGGAGGATGGGGCTGTTTGGGAGGGGCCCCAGGAGTAACACAGGGGTGATGCACAGGGCATTGTGCTGAGAGGTCTTAGAGGAACACAGTAAAGTATCCTGTTTCTTCTAAGGTCACATCAAATATGACACACCTTTGGCTTCTTTTTTCCCTGAGAAAAATAAAACGTATTAGCTGTGCATATAAAATATATAATCTATACTGATCTAAGAAACACTAAATTGTAAAACAAACACCAAAAAAGCAACAGCAGATAGATCATTCTGGGTTATTTAATCCAACTAAACAGCGGTACATTTTGTACGAGTGATGCAGATGCTCTTGTACCTGTGATTTGTTTTTTGTTTTTTTTTTAATATATTTTTATTGATTTTTTACAGAGAGGAAGGGAGAGGGATAGAGAGCTAGAAACATCGATGAGAGAGAAACATCGACCAGCTGCCTCCTGCACACCCCCTACCGAGGATGTGCCCGCAACCAATGTACATGCCCTTGACCGGAATCGAACCTGGGACCTTTCGGTCCGCAGGCCGACGCTCTATCCATCGAGCCAAACCGGTTTCGGCAGTACCTGTGATTTGTTGCGAGATGGATACAACTGATTCTCAGACTCTGAGATCTAACTTTGATGATGTTGAAAATTAGCGAGGAGAAACCATTTGAGCTTCTCCTGGTCATGGTTTTGCTTATTCTGTTTAGCTTAAGCAGACCTAATAGTTTTAATACCTGAATGTTCTAATCCAGCTGAAAAGTGGACAAATGCATCTAGATAACAAGTCCTTTCTGCAGATGCAGACTTTCCCTGTATCAGACAATTTTCCGAGAGTTTTTGTTGACATGCTCCCTCAAGGTGAATGCTTCTTTAGTGGCTCAGATGTGTGGCCTGAGAAATCTCTCTTCCCCAGAGAGCCCCTCACCAAGGAGCGAGTTGCCCACAACAGACAGGACTCACGTAGGCTTGGCTATGACAAGCTCAGGCACAGCATCCTCCCATATGCCTCTCACCAAATCTGACTTGAAAAGATTCCCCTACTGCTTCACCCCAGGGCTCCAGGACAGGGCATGGTGAGTTACCTTGGAAAAGGGCCTCAGATTTGCTCTCTACCGCAGTCACCAAGAATGCACTAATGGCCTGATGTCTGATGTAGTGCCAGGTGATTGTCTAATACGTATATTTACCATCCGAGAAAGCTTTGCTGCATATCTGCTTTGTGGATGGATCATAGCCAGGTGAGGCGGTGGAGAGAGTGTGAAGACAAATGAAACCTGGGGTGGGATGAGAGGGCTCTGAATCTGGTGGGACAGAAAAGGTGTGTGTAGAAAATCCGCTCTGATGAGGCCAGTCACCTCGTCCCTGCTTCCTATGATCTCGTGACTGACTCACTTTACATCACTACGCAGAATGCTGCCACTTCACACCATGTTACCCACCTTAAAGACCTTCCCAGTGGATAGACACTGGGTCCAATACTCTTTGTAAATGATGTGAGCTAACGCTGACTCATCAATACTTAACAACTAGAGGCCCGATGCACAAAATTTGTGCAAGAGTAGGCCTTCGCAGCCCCAGCTGCCTCAGCCCTCACAGCCCCAGCTTTGTCCGGAAGGTCGTCAGGATGGTTGTTCTGCTGTTTGGTCTAATTAGCGTATTAGCTCTTTGTTATATAGGATGGTGGTGACAGTACTGATCCATTTCCTATTGGTTGCAATCAAAATGAGCCTAGCTTCCTTTGAGTCCATCTAGGAAGAAACTTACTGTAACTATGACGACGGCTACTATAACACTGCTACTTCTACAACTGCTTTTCAATATCTCCATGTGGCTTGCACTCTCCTTCTTTTTACACACACTGTTTCTTCCTTTTATAACAACCCTGCCTGATATTAATGATTATCCTAGTTTTCCTGAAGAAGAAATGAAATGTCAGGAAATTAAGTCTGGGGTTCAGGCACAGCTTGCCCTCACGACCACCCCTGCAGCCTTCCTTCAGTGAGAACTCTGCTCTCTGGCAGCCCCTCCTCCCGTGGGAGCTTCGGGTGAAAGCTCAGGTCCTTGGGGGGCACTAAGGAAAGGCTGCGGGAGGACTGGGGCTGCATTGCTCGAATAGAAATGGCAAGGACTGGGGTAGAACCCGCTGTCTCATAAACACTTTTTTTTTCCTTTGGTAAGCATTAGCATTCTGGAGCTGTAAGAGCAACTGCTTGCTTGTAAAAAAGCACCATAACCTTTTTATTGGAAAAGTCTAATGGCACAAAGGGAGGAAGTGTAAGAAAGAAGGAGTGGAAGGAAAAGGATGTCTAGAAAATTCACTTAGTCGCCTGAACTATTTGTTGTTTTAGCCTCACCCAAGGATTTTTTTAAAATTGATTTTTATAAAGAAGAAGAGAGAGGTTCCGTATATATTGGGGATCAAACCCGAAACCTAGGTATGTGCCCTGCCTGGGGATGGAAACCGCAATCTTTTTAAAAAAATTTTTTAAAAAATATATTTTATTGATTTTTTACAGAGAGGAAGGGAGAGGGAAAGGGATAGAGAGTTAGAAACACCGAGCTGCCTCCTGCACACCTCCTTCTGGGGATGTGCCTGCAACCAAGGTACATGCCCTTGACCGGAATCAAACCTGGGACCTTTTAGTCTGCAGGCCGATGCTCTATTCACTGAGCCAAACCGGTTAGGGCAGAACCCACAATCTTTATTTATTTATTTATTTATTTTTATTTTTTATTTCTCTTTTGGTGTAAGGGATAACACTCCAACCAACTGAGCACCCGGCCAGGGCGCCTGAACTAAGCTGATGGGAATTGGCTATGAGCGCCCTGAGGAGAGTATCTTCAGAGAAGGCCAGCGCTCCAGGCCCGACTGGAGCATGCGGACTTGACATCTCTCTTATCAAGGCCCCTGTGCAAGCCCAGATGAGAAGGGACACATTTAGGGAAGATAGTGGGGCATGCCATTCACCCACTCCTCAAACCATCAAGTCCTTAGATGGCATAGTTGAGGCGGCTAATTTCATTTTAGTTAAGACAGATCAAGTTTGGTTAATGTAATTTTTGAATTACATAATTACATGTGTAAGGCCTGAGTGATTTAATATAGATCCTCAATGAATTAACCCCCTACGGCATAACATTTATGGTCACACTGCAGTATGAAGCTCTTTGCCGTTACTCAGTATCTATTATGATGAATCTTCTCTCTCACTGTCTTGGACTCAAGATCCCCCCAAAAGGGCCTTTTCCAACTTTTCCTTACAGCAGTGGTTTTGAAAATTGTGAAATAAAACAGCATTTGAAAAAATAGAATGAAAATGATAATATGAGAGTGCAACGTTCCTTAAGAGTAAGCTGTTTGGTGGAAATTTAGTTTAGCTCTCTCTGTGTGTGAGCTCTGGGATGGGAGACAAATTTCATTTCTCACTACGGGTTGTGGCACGGCCCTACCGGAGTCCTCCAGCCTCTACTTCCCAGCCCCTCTCTTCTTCTAGTCAGACCATTGCAGACGCTTGGTTTTGGAGGTCACTGTGGCTCCGTGCCTGCCTCTGAGACTCCACCTCTCACACACTCCTTCCTTCCGGGAGCCACCTGACTCACGGTTAGGACTCTGGATCCTGTGCCCCCCCCTCCACCACTCTCTGTGCCAGCACATCCCTCACCCTGCCACCCACCACACACAGGTGGCTGTGGCCAGAGGCTCCAGCCTGGCCAGGACACTGGTGCCCTGATCATTCATGAAGGGGCGATTCAAGAACCCACCGTGTACACGTACAGGTCCCTTCTGCATTTGCAGCGAAGCTTTTGTCAACCGAAGAGCTACCGCTTTCCTGGTTGCAGAGAGGGATACTTTAAAGAGAAGCAAGGGCTTGCCCGAGGCGGTGGAACCTGGGCCTTGTGAAGGGCTGAGGGCACAAAGGCTGGCCATCTCTCAGGAGGTGCCTCCCCCTGGCTTTCCGGACTGATTCCTCGTGTGTCCTTCTTTGGGCATCTCTGTGTAACTTGACATTTGCTCCCAGCCACCAGCTACAGCTCCCCTCCTGGGCTTCAGTAACAAGAACTAATGTTTTTATTAAGGGCTTACTGCGAACCAGACACTGTGCTAAGCACACATGGTCATTATTCTACATACTCTCACAGCCCGATCATAGGTGGGTAACGTTTCCAGCCCATTTTACAGACAAGGAAATGAGCCATGCTAGTGGCTGGCCCTGGTTCGGCTGGGATCTGTACCTGGTCAGCTGGCTTCCATTCCCGCAAGCTTGGCCACCACATCATGCAGGCTTGGTGGTGCGTTGCCCGCCAAGTTCTGCCCTCCCACCCCAGTCTCACCATTGCTGCCTGGCCAATATAGAAAAGAGCATTAGCTTCATCACGATGCATTTCTTTAAGGACTGAGAGTCAGGAAAAGGGTTATTCTTCCAAATTTTTGGTATGTTTTATTCATCAGCTAAGAATGATTTAATTATATTTTCCTGTTTTGCCTTGGTTTCCAGGAGACTCACAATTAAGTTTAAATGTTTATCGTGTGTTAATTCTGTGGTTGGCGTAATTTCTTGTTTTCAATGCTTTCACTTCTATTTATGGGAACATACACGCATGTTTAACGATAAACCACCTCAAAATTATAACAAGAAAGGAAATAAGCAAATAAGCACATTCTATTCTTTGGAAAGTCACCTAATGGTCCTGAGCATTTGAATTACTTAAAAGAAGCCTCCTTAGTATCATTATAGAAAATTGTGCACAGCAGACTTCTTCTACTCCCGCTTTGCTTTGGAAAAAATGGATGTACAGCGTTATGCTTTACTATTTGCTTTGGCAAAACCTCAGGGCTGGCTGGCAGGGCTGCCACATACGGCGGTGCAGATTATGGGCTGCCAACTCCAGGGCATGCCATTCACGTCGCAATCTATGGAGTTGCTCAGTGTGCAAGCCGCACATCTGTGTGCAGCAGCTCAAAGCGTTTAACTGGGCTCCTGCCGCTCTCTACTCTTCGTCTGGGATTGGAGCAGTTTGAAGAGGGCGTGGCTGTGGAGCAGGGAGGTGTTCCATCGCTCCTGCTTCTCTTCCCAGACAAAGCCATTCCTCCTCGCTCTGGATTGCAGTCCCAGGAAATGTGGGTGATGAGGAGGGCTCCCCGCTGTGTCTGTGCAGGAGCATGGAGGTTGGGAGCCAGGGGGAGGAGGAGAATGGGCCCAGGGAGACGCTAAACGGAGCAGGGAATCAATCATCTCAGAACCTCTCTAGAGTTTCTTCTGGCTTTATTTGGGGCACTTACTGGAAATGCCTACCCCTTCAGAGTCTGTTTCTCTACTGGAAGGGCAAGAAAGTTCCAGCTGAGTCTGGGGATGCCGAGTCCGGGGTGCTGAGGAGGGATGCGATAGCTACTGGCATGCTCCACGGCTTCCTGTTCTGAGCTTCACTTTGGGGGGCTTGCACATGTGGCCTGTCACCTGCAAGGGGAGTCCTTTCCCCCGGGGCTTCCTGCTCTGGAGACCACCAAGCAGGGATTGGAGGGGATTATATAAGGGTGCCAAATATATGGCCCATTTTATCCATTGCTTATTTTTATTTTATCAGCTTTATTGAGGTATAACTGACAAATAAAATTGTAAGATATTTAAAGTGTACATGGTGGTTATTTGATATAGGTATACATTGTGAAAGGATTCCTCCCATCTAGTCAATTAATGCATGCATTCCCTTTTTATTTATTTATTTATTTATTTATTTATTTATTTATTTGGTGAGAGCATATAAGTGCTCTCTTAGCAAATTTCAATTATATAATACAGTGTTATGAACTATAGTCACCATGTTATACATTAGATCCTCAGACCTGATTCATCTAATAACTGAAAGTTTGTACCATTTATGAATATCTCCTTTTCTCCTCACCCTGCCCCCCCTGCCCCTGGTAACCATTTTTCTACACTCTGTTTTTATGAGTTTGACTAAAGTATTTGTCTTTCTTTGTCTGGCTTATTTCACTTATCATAATACCCTCATGGTCCATCCATGTTGTCACAAATGGCAGGAATTCCTTCTTTCTCAAGGCTGATTACTATTCCATTGCACATATGTATATGTTTATCCATTCATCTGTTGATGGACACTTAAGCTGTTTCCATATCCTGGCTATTGTGAATAATGCTGTAATAAGCATGGGAGTGCAAGTATCTCTTTGGTATCCTGTTTTCCTTTCCTTTGGACATACACCCAGAAGTGGGATTGCTGCATCAAATGGAAGTTCTATTTTAGCTTTTGGAGGAAAATCAATGCTGTTTTCCATAGTGGCTGCACCAATTTTCATTCCCACCAACAGTGCACAAAGGTTCCCTGTTCTCCACAACCTCACCAACACTTGTGTCCTCTTAAAAAAAAATATATATATATGCATATATTACACACACACACACACACACACACACACACACACACACACACATGCCATTACAAAATGGGAACACAGGCCCCTCTAAGAGCTGCTACTGGGAAAGGGTGGGAGGGAAGGGACCAAGTTCTGACTTAATCACATAGCACTGGCCTCAAACTATTGCTGGGATCATACTTGATCACTAAGAAAAGGTTTGCTGTTACTAAAAATGACATAAAGGTAAAAAGACTCACTAAAGAAAAATTATGTTTAAATTGGCTCTAGTTTAGAGAAGGAAAGGGTCTGAGTCCTATGGTTGCATATTCTATCCTAATCTGGGCTCCAATACCCAATCTTGGGAAGTTTACTTAACTTCCCTAAATCTCAGTCTCTTAATCTGGAAAATAGGAATAATACTAATAATATCTGCATTGTGGGGTTGCGATGGATAAGAGCTAATGTATATAAAACACCAACACAAAGCACAGCGGGGACATTCAAGGTGAGTCCCTGGCTGACAAAGAGAAATGCCACCCCACTCGGTGAGCAGGGGGAGATTGGAGATGTGATCAGCTGAGCGCACGGGGACTTGTTTCCTAGGTGCCTCTAGTAACTCAGGCATTATGGGATGTTGAAGGGTAATGCTGACTATTTGAGTTTCAACTTACATATCATCTTTAGATCCCAAACCGCCTCCTCCAAGATGTGGTCCCATTGTAAGTGCTCAATAAATGGTAGTTATCATTATTAAAGTTTGCTCAGTCAACAAGTGTCCAATTAATTTGTGATGAGTGAAGATGATATTTGAAATTTAAGAAATAGCTTCTGGTTAGACCAAAGGGATATGGCTACTTTATTTTATTCCTAAGGCAAAGTATGGACGTTTTCTTTTTCTTCATAGATGCTTGTGTTCCTCCCTCTCCCACCACTCCCCCCCTCTCAACCCCTTCCCAAACAATTGCATTGAAAATTCAGTTTTTAAAATCTTGCTACTTTGGGCCCCATTCTCTGTTCAGTTGATGATTTAGTCTTCACTAAGTAGAAGCTTACCTCATGCTATCTGTGCAGAAAGGATTTTCTGTTATTAAGTCTCTCAGAAACATGGTTACCAAGGGCATGGGCAAGTTGGTGTTGGCCATTAGGAAATGGATGATGTCAACTACAGGCCAGTGTGACCAAGGCTTAAACTAGAAGAGAGTTGTTATCAATGACTTTTTCCTGAGAGTACCCCCCCTCCCCATTATTAGCATGTTAGAGATTACAAAGTCTTAGTTTAAACCAGTGATTCTCAACCCTGGCCCCACATTGGAATTACCTGAAGAGCTTTCAGAAAATACACACGTCAGAGCCTGACTCCCAAATTTCATTGGCTAACGGTGGGGAACTGACACCTGTGTTAGAGTTTCTCAGATGATTCCACTGTCTGGGCTAAACCTTGTGTCTTGGTCTACACTCCCAGTCCTCAGACCAGGATTAGACTCACAGCACCAGGATCACCCACAAGACTTGTTAAACACAGATTGCTGCTTCCCACCCCAGCTTGTTGGACTCAGTGTATGTGAGATGGGGCAGAGAATGCGCATTGCTAACAAGTTCTCCGGGGATGCTGATAATGCAGGCTCCAGGCCACACTTTGAGGCTCACTTGTACACACAGATCACACAGTTAGGGAGGCTGAGAAGTCAGTCCCACAACTTGCTGTCTGCAAGCTGGAGAACTGGGAAAGCTGGTGGTGTGATTCAGAAGGGGTTGGGGGTGAGGGAGAGAGGTGGAGAGGTTGCTGGTGTAAGTCCCATAGTCTGAAGGCTCCAGAACCGGGAGTTCCGTTTCCAAAGGCAGGGGAAGATAAACGTCCTAGCTCAAAAAGGGAGAAAATTAGTCTAGCCTTCCTCTGCCTTTTTGTTCTACTCGGGCCCCTGACGGATTGGATGATGCCCACCCACACTGAGGAGGGCAATCTTTCTATTCAGTCTACTGAATCAAATGCTAATCTCTCCCAGAAACACCCTCTGAGACACACACAGAAATAATGCTTCACCAGCTATCCAGGCATCCCTTAGACCAGTGAAGCTGAAACATAAAATTAACCATCCCAAGCCTTGTTTTTGCCTGTCGCCATTTTTATCTGCCCCCCCCCCCGCCCCCCATCCAGAACTCCTTACTTTCCCCGATCAATACCGGGAGCTCCCTGCACCCCACAGGTCTCTGAAGTGCCTTTCCTTTTGCCTGCAACACCTCCCCATGTCACAAAACACACTTCCCTGAGAAGCGGCTGTAATTCAATTCTCACTAATTGGCATTAGGTTTCCTCCAGCAAACATAAATCAGGGAACTTATACTCAACTCGTTAATGTTAATACAGACACTTTTACAACATGTGGTTTCTCATTATATAAGGTTTTATTCCCTATGTTGAAGTGAATACAAAAATAAACTATGGCTGTACTTCCTTTTTTTCACACTTGGGATGTTTTAATACATTTTACATTAAGTCATGATACGCCCTTTTAAAACCCTAATTTGTAAGGAAAAATAAGGAAATTGAACTGCTGAATTATTAATAATGGAATCCCATAGTGACATTGGGTGAGTATGTGTCAGTGTAAGTAAATATAAAATAGATTCCGGGTCTTTCCAGCCTCTGCCCACACCAGCCATTTATTTCTCTTGCGATGGTTTTGCCTCTGGGGAAAGGGCACTATGTTGAGTGGGAAAGAGATGAATGAATGCCCTTTTCTCCTGCAGTTTCGTGTGCAAGTTTTCCTGGTCAGTCAGTGCCTATGACTCTTCTTGGCTTCCATTAAATTACTTCAAAAGGTCCAAATAAAAAGAGAGGAGCAAATAAACCCCAAATGATGGAATAGGAAATACTGCCCAATTTAAACTTCATTTTTTTTCATACTGAGCTAGTAATTTTTAAGTAAGGAAATCTCTTATAAGGTCTGTTAAATTGAGGTCTAAAGCAATTTTTGTACCTATATCCCACTATAGCTGGTCCAAATGAGTAATTTTTATTTCTCTTCCCTCGCTTTATGTCTCTTTCTGTTTCTTTCATCTTTTGCAATGAAACTGGCTTTAATTTTCCTGTCTCTGGGTTTGTGCATGTAGAGAGAAACAATCTGAAATAGAGGACTTATATTTGAAAGACTGTCCAAATAATCAAAATAGCCACAGCATATAGGATTAATGTGTCATCATTGTTCTAAGTGAGATGTATGTGTGGTGTACATTACATACACATATATTACGGTATATAAGCTTCACAAAAAAATTGATATAGCTACTGTTATTATCCACATTTTACTCATGAGGATATTGAGGCATGCAGAAGTTAAGCAACATCCCCAAGGTCAAGCAGCTAATAAAGGGCAGAGCTGAGACATGAGCTCAGACAGTCCAGTTCTAGAATCTATGCTCTAGACCAGGTGTCCTCAAACTACGGCCCGCGGGCCACATGCGGGTGTTTTTGCCATTTTGTTTTTTTACTTCAAAATAAGATATTTCCAGTGTGCACAGGAATTTGTTCATAGTTTTTTTAAAACTATAGTCTGGCCCTCCAACGGTCTGAGGGACAATGAACTGGCCCCCTGTTTAAAAAGTTTGAGGACCCCTGCCCTAGACAATAGAATTTCAACTTTTCATTGAATTGTGTGGCTTTTATCTAGATCCAACATCAGCTGGACTGCTTTCTAACTTTAGCTGAAATGACATTGGAGCAATATTGTCGGACTTGGGTAGAAAGTTTATAATGGACTCCTGAGGAGACCCTCCGTGGGATCTATTGGAAGGTGGGGACCAAGAGTGAGATGTTTTGTTTTGGTCATTGTGATATTCTTGGTCAAAAAGATCCTATCAGACCTCTAAGACTGTAGGTCTCTAGAGACATGTGCCACTCTGGACCTAATCCAGTGGGATGGCCCCTCTTGTGGTGAGTGCATATTAATGTCCTCAAGGTCACTCACAGTTTACTCAACCAGATCTGAGATAGCCTTGGTAGGTGGGGAGAGGCGGAAAGCCTGACTCATCCCTGGCACATGGATGTGACCTAGTGTTGGTAGGACAGGTGAGGAGGGTTCGGGGGGAAGTTCTGAGGTAAGCTCTGCCAGGAAGGAGCAGACACATGGCTGTGAGGACAGCTGAGTGAGAGAAATCCTCACAGCAAGTGACCGTAGCCTCTGCTTCGCAAGAGTTTGTTTTTCAGATAGTTGAGGAACATACCTCCAGCATGTGGATCCTTCTAAAGGACCCATTGTGTATCCAAGTCCTGAACAGTCCTCAAGTTCCAGTTTAGTATCTTCTCCAGAAAGCTCCCTCGGACAACCTCCTCTCCTTCTCTGAATACCGCTGAAGTTCCTCTCAGCCATGCTGAACGCCCACGAGAGACTCTCTGCAAGTCTGAATTCTCTGTTCCCATCCCTAGATGCTCTGATTCTTCAGGCCTGGGATGCGTCCCACACTTTAAAAACCTTCCAAAATGAGTGGTAGTTATCTTTATAGGCCATGAATAAACAAATAGCCCAGATTTTCATGGTATAAATACTCCCACCGTGGCTGATTTCAAGATACAGTATAAGAAATTTAACAACTGGCTCACAAGATTATTGAATATTTAACAATTGACTTTTGTGAGCTGTTTCAGATGGGTTTTAGTGCATTAATATTAGGCAATTTAGAAATCTCTATGAAATTTTTTAAAAAAATTCATTTTCTTTTGATTCAGAAATTCTAAGATATTATCCTATTGATGTATATACTTACACATATAAGCAAATATATATTAGAAAGGTAGTTGTGATAATAAAATACTGAAAATAACTTAGATGTCTAGCAACAGGGGTTGGGTAACTATATTATGGAACTTCCAATAAGGCCACAGAACCTTATAACTGTTTACAAGATATAGTAAGTGAAAAAAGAAAAACCCAGGGTATCCTTTTTGTTTAAAGAGGTAGGGAGACCTATTCACATATTTGCTTCTTTATGTGTGGACATATTTCATAGGGATGCAAAGCAATTATTAACAGTTTTGACCTAGAAGGTAAAAAACTAGGATTTTTTATGATATGCCCCTTTGAATGGTTAGATTCTTTTAAAACAAATGTAGATATTGCATTTTCCTCCCAATACAAAGCAATCAGAGTGTCCTACTTTTTTTTTTTTAATGAAAAAACAAATAGATAAGAGCTGCTCAGACGACTCTGATGTGTGCTGGGTTTCAGGCCACACAGGGCTGCCTGGTCATGGTGATTGCTTGATTTAGGTTGTCTCCATATCTACATGCCCAAGTCCTCAAGCAAGGCCCATTGAGCCACTGAATGCTATGACGTTGGGAAGTGAGTTAACTTCCTTGGGCATCCTTTTTCTTACTCATGGAAGGAAAGGCCAGGACCAGGATTCAGCCATCATTAACAACTCGAAGCTTTGGGATGGGACTCTGAGTGGGTGACCTGGAAAATGGTAGATGTATTGCCTCATATCCACACCTCCCCCTCCCCTACACACAGGTTTATTTCATATTCACAGCACCTCACACAGTGCCTGACAGTAGCATGCACTCAGTATACGAATGGGTGGGTGGGTGGATGGATGGATGGCCCTTTCTTGAGGTGCAGACTGCTGCCCTGCCTGATCACGTGGGCTGATTTCTCTACTTTTCCCTTTTTTGAGCCCCTTTGGGCCAACTTCTTCAAGACAACCTACAGCAGATAATTTATGGATTGACTCAAGTACCTATTGATCTATCTTTTCTACTGAAAGAAACTTGAAATTCATCGTCTTCCTGAGGTTTGGTGTTGCCCTAATCACTGAAATCCTCATTCTTTATTAATGTGAGCCTTGAGCATACTCATAGTAGTTTTCTCTTACGCTTCTCCTGCACTGTTAATATGTGTGTATGTTATTTGTATGGTTGTGCATGTTTGTGGGTATGTGCATATGGAATGTATGTTATATAGAGCTAATAGAAATTTAATCTTCCTTATGCATTTGAAGTCATGACTATGCCCAGCTGAAATAGACTCCACTCCTCTTCAGCACCCTATAGCTATGTTCTCAAAGGTAGTTTAAGGAAAGAAAGACAATGGAGAAAAGGTATTAAAGCAACAAGGTGGCTGTGTTGGCCTTTATTCCTGACTGCTCCCAGTCATCATCTGTGCTGTGAGCTTACTTTCAGGACATTTCCTATCCAATTCCCATGGTTGTTTGTGTGGTGGCGATAAGGAGGTGCAAAAACCAATGGCCCCGGTGCTGTCTCCTGCCTTCCTTTTTTTTCTCCGTGACCATTTCTTCAGGATTTAGAGATTTGGGTTCAGAAATAGACTTTAATTCACTGGGCATCAAACATTTAGTCTTAACTCTCCCCAGCAGCTGCCAGAGTCAGAGGGAACTAAATGTGGTGTCAAAAGATTTCAATATAATCCCCGCAAAATGACTAGATGGTGTCCTATGTTATCTGAACTTGTGTTAACCCTCCAAATGCAAGGAGATCGCTGGACAACTCAATATATAATTCTGTCTTTCCAGAGGGCCCCCTCCCCCGTTTTCATGCTTCAACCTTTGCAAAAAGGGGGGGAAAAAAATTGGTGTCTTATGTAAATTATTCATGCCACTTTCTGTTCTGCCAATTCCAGCACACATTTGAAATCATTAATATGTCATGACTTTCCTTCATCTAGCCTTCTCAGATTTTTTAAAATCATGAAGCACCACAAAGAGGTAATAAGATTCATTAACAAGGGTATTATATTTATATTTTTAGTTCGCTATTTTCAGTCTTCTTGATGCAATTTTAGAAGCACGGAATGCTCGATAGGTAGGCACTGAAAATGGCACCAGTTCAGGGCGCTATAGTGAACAGTCCCGTTCAGCACACGATGGCACTTGGAGATGAAGCTGCTTGGTTTGACAGGGTTTGAGAAAGTGCCACCTGGGTAAATATCTCAGGCACTTGCTGCAGTCTTATAACCATCAAAAAGAATGCACCATTTGGCTATGTGGAGGGCAGACTCGTCCCAATGACCTTTCCACTCTTTCACCAGCAATCTCGCCGCTCTCCCGAGCTTCTCACGTGTTCATTCTGTGCCAGGCCTTGCGCAGAAACCCAGCAGAGAGCAGGGCAGGCACGGGCTTTGTCCTCATCGACCTCTCTACTCTGATCACCTGGATCACTGCAAAGTACGGGATCCAAACCGAGCACAAAGGCATGAGCTAGCAGGAAATGCTGACTAGGAGAGACAAGGTATTGAGCTCATGCCACTAAAATGGAGTCATTTAGTGAGATGGAGAAGATCATACATAGGAAGAACAAGTTTGAAAGGGAAAGATGAGAAATTTGGTGCTGGGCTTGCTTTCCTTTACTTGGATGGTAAACATCCAGGCAGAGCTGTTGAGCAAGCAGTTGGATATGTGAATCTGTGGATGGGATGTCTGGGAGGCTAAAGATGCTATTAAGAGAAAGTAGTCAGTATGTGGAAGGGTTGAAAGCTATGAGACTGGGTTATATCCACCAGGGAGTGATTGTGGACAGCGAAGAACAGGGGCTCAAGGACTTGACGGGGGGCAGTCCCACTTATGAGGAGTGGGGAGATGAGAAGCCAGGAGGCTATTAGAAGTAGGAGGTCCCCGCCCAGCCAGCATGGCTCAGTGGTTGAGTGTCAACCTATGAACCAGGGGATCATGGTTCAATTCCTGGTCAGGGCACATGCCTGGGGTTGCTGGCTCGATCCCCAGTAGGGGGCATGTAGGAGGCAGCCAATCAATGATTCTCTCTCATCATTGATTTCTCTCTCTCTCTCTCTATTCTCTCAGAAATCAATGAAAGAAAGAAGTAGGGGGTCCTGGAAACTAGAGCAGACAGGGCATCATTCCTCCCATCAATCCATCTCAGGCATTCTCAAATTTCAATATACTTAAGAACACCTGAACACAACACATAAAACTGGGTGTGCTGTGCTTGATTTGCAATGTAAGGGATTTTCAACAGTTATGTGTCATGTCTGCCATTTTTCACCTTCCTCACGGACTTGAGAATCTAACCTGGCTCCCCAGCCTCTGCTTTGGAAATGAGTCCATGATGTTGTCACCTGGATATCATAGTCCTAGAAGGCGGGGGGGGGGGGGGGGGGGACTATGAAAAACCCATATACCATGTTTTCTCCTCTGAATCAGAAAGCATGTCAGTGTTAAACGCTGCAGAGGTTTATAAAGCAACTCTCACACCTCCCATTACAACGTCAGGGCCCCTGTTCACCTCCTCTCCACGTGGACAGGCAATTGGCGTTCTTTCTAGGTGAGTAACTGTGGGAGGGAGTGGGCCGGGCACCGCCCTCGGAACACTTGCCAGCCTTGGGTGGCATTAGTCCCTAAGCTGCTGGTTCTGCCACGGCAACGCCAGAAGCAAAAGCCTTTAATGAGACCCTGGAAGCTTCATAGCTGTAGGTCAGGGGAAGGGCTTCCTGCGGACAATGACGTCCTGATTCCACGTGTCTGTCCTGGGCTCCAGCTCTGTCTCCGGGAGAACAAACCCATCACCATAGTAACCGCATCCACCTAACGCACCTCCCCGTGGCCCTCACATCCTTTCCATGGCTTCTCCCCCACTGACGGCACTTATTAATTGAAAATCAGATCTCACAGTTCGCTTGTCTTCGGGAGGCTAATATCTCTTTAATCCCCACTGCTGCACGTAGGGCTGGAAGGCTCAGGACCCTCGGCCCTGTTTCCCGAAGAGTTAAATGACATTCAGGCAGCAGGAAACTTCTGCCAATAAAATAAAAATCGGAACCAGTTGCCTTTTATTATCACTCAAATTATTCTCTCCACTTGACATGGATTTATTGGTCAGCTTAGCCTCTGTGACAGATTTGGTTGTAGTCACATGAAGCGTGACTAACAGCCTTAACTACAAGCCTGTAAACGGAGCGTGATGTACGCGTACATTATCGCCATCTAATCATTTCTGTGGGCTAATTATATAATGGCTGAAGTAAATGAACACCATGGCAACTGCCATGCACAAGTTCAGGGAGAGCCATGCATGGGCTCTGGCAGCTGACCTGGCTTCCGGGGAAGCTGGGTAACTGTGGTCACCAGTCTGTGTCTTGCACCATCTATTAGCACCATCTCTGAGGATGGTTGCTTGCATCTCTTTCTTGGTAATTCTTTTATATATATACTAGAGGCCTGATGCACAAAATTCATGCAAGAGTAGGCCTTCCTTCCCCCGGCTGCTAGCACTGACTTCCCTCTGGCACCCAGGACCCAGGCTTCCCTCGCAGCCCTGGCTTTGTCCGGAAAGTCATCTGGAATGATTTCTGGTCTAATTAGCATATTACACTTTTATTATTATAGACTAGTTGCCCAGTGCACGGAATTCATGCATGGCGGGTGGGTGGGGAGGGGGGAGGGAGTGTCTTTCAGCCTGGCCTCTCCAATCTGGGACCCCTTGGGGGATGTCTGACTGCCGGTTTAGGCCCGATCCTGGGGCCTAAACCGGCAGTCAGACATCCCTCTCACAATCTGGTGGGACCGCTGGCTCCTAACCGCTCACCTGACTGCCTGCCTGATCGCCCCTAACCACTCTGCCTGCTGGCCTGCTCACCCTCAACTGCCCTCCCCTGCCAGCCTGATCGCCCCTAACCACCTCTGCCTTGGCCCCGCCACCATGGCTTTGTCTGGAAGGACCTCTGGAAGGTCTCCTGGAAGGTATCATGGTCTAATTAGCATATTACCCTTTTATTAGTATAGATAGTGTGTATATATATATATATATATATATATATATATATATATATACACATACACACACACACACACACTAGCGTTCCCGTTGCAGGAAAAATCCTGCAATAGGGTTTCCTGCTGCACTCTACCCCGCCCCACCTGCTCTCCTCCCTTGTCCCCCAGCCCGCCTTCTCTGCCAGCCTGCCCCGCTCTCCTCCCTTCTCCCCCGGCTCCGCCTCCACTCCTCCCTTGTCCCCCGGCCCGCCTTCTCTGCCAGCCCACCCCGCTCTCCTTCCTTTGCCCCCGGCCCTGCCTCCACTCCTCCCTTCTCCTCCCCCCGGCTTGCTTGCTTCTCCGCAGCTTTGCTCCCTTCTGCAGCTCTTGGCTTCTTTCTACGCTGTCTTGATATGCAAATTAGCCACCATCTTTGTTGGGGTAATTTGCATACTCGTCCTGATTGGCTGGTGGGCGTGGCTTGGCCATAGCAAAGGTGCGGTCAATTTGCATATTTGTCTATTATTAGGTAGGATATATATATATATATATATATATATATATATATATACACACACACACACACACACACACACATATACACTTTTTTAAAAATTGATTTCAGAGAGGTAGGGAGAGGGAGAGAGAGATAGAATCATCAATGATGAGAGAGAATCATTGATCGGCTGCCTCCCTGCATGCCCCACACTGAGGATCGAGCCTACAACCCGGGCATGTGCCCTGACCGGGAATCGAATGGTGACCTCCTGGTTCATAGGTCCACACTCAAACACTGAGCCACACCAGCTGGGCTCCTGGTATTTCTTATTCTCCTCAAAATTTTGGTTTAGACAAAATAATTGATGTAAGGTTTCTGGCCCTTTTAACGTGGGTAGGCTTATCATAGCACGCGTGGTAATACAAGGGAGGACCGTGCCGTTTCTAGTTGTTTATTTGCCGTGCATTTGAGGTTGCTGTGTGCTCAAGGAAGACCCCTCCCCTCCCACACACTGTGAGCACCACAGGGGAGGCCGTGTGAATCGAGGGTCCCCAGACGTGAACACGCCACAGGCTGTGTGGAGGGGAGGCAGCTCTGGAATTGGAAGCAGAAGACCCGGCTGGGAATCCTGCCCCCACACCCTGAAGCTGCTGCCTGGGCTGTTTCCAAACGTCTCTGAGCTTCCATCTCTAAATGTGGGAAATAGAAACAATACCTTCTATTTGAGACTTGAATGAGCTAATGAAAATGGTTTTATGCCATATGTTTTCTAGTCAATGTTCATCAAACCTATGAGATAGGTGTAATTATTGTTCTCGCCTTGGAGGTGAGGAGGCTGAGAGAACTGAAATGACTTGCTCAGAGTCACACAGTGAATAAGTGGTAGGGTCAGGATTCGAACCCAGAGTCCATCCTGTTAACTACTATACTGTACTGTGCTGAACAGCGACCGTAAATGACTGGCAGCACAGCCTTCCTGGTTTGTGAAAGGAGTCAGCTCGTGGGCGGCAGGCACCGAGGTGACAAAGAGGGCGGGGACTGGGGGTGGAGAATGGCTGGGCAGCACTGCTCACGGTCACTGATCGGAAACAAATCAATGTGTCACTTTGCATGTGTGCAGATCAGCTTCGCATGCTTTATGAGGTATTTTGTTACTTAAAATAAACTCATGGTCCATGTTGTAAAGTAGCTTCATTTTTTAAGGAGGTAGTGATTGAAACTGAAGTGTCTTGTAACTCCATCCATACCCACACCCCGACTCTGCATGGGCCCTGCTTCCTCCTCTTAACTCCCTGGAACTCACAGGCACTCAGCCCCCTCCTCCCACCCACTTCCACCTCCACCCCCTTCGCACAGACCCTATCCTCAGGGTACTGCACACGGACACATACCGGCCTATGCATTCTGAGGGAACGGAGGCGGGGGCATGACTGATAATCTCAGGTGGAGTTTGTAGATAGTGAACTGTAGACCACAGCAAGTTCGGTGGGTCTGCACAGCCACCTGGCCAAGTGAAACGTGAGTGCCGAACAGGAGGGGGTGTAGGAACGGTGAGTGGGCCAACAGGAGGTGGGTGAGCAGGGCTGCAAAGGGATGGGAGCAGGGTGCCAGGTAGTAAGAGGGGTCCATTCCATCCTAATGTTAAAATCCTTAACTCAGAGGTATCCTGGCATCTGGAGTGGGGGTGGGGTGGTGGTGGGGGGAATTCTCTGACATCTTTGTGTACTTTGCATGTGACTACAGTCCTAATTATTTGTTAGCAATATAAAGAACAAAATTCTATAAAATACGAAAGTTAAAAGCAGGAAATAGTGACTGACACCAAGGATTAAAAACAATTTCCCAAGAACATACGCCGGCATATTTTAGATTTTCTTGGCAAAATCTGAGGTCAGACTTTTAAATCGATCACGTTTATAGCGGAAAGAGTTCCTGGTCATTAGAAACTAACCCGAGGCGGTTAATTGTAGAGATCGCTTCACCCTTGTGTTCACCAGGACTCCTACACTATCTCATCCATTTATGTGGCTGCCTCATTCTTGGCCTTCAGGCTTCAGCTCAGACGTCATTTCCTCTGAAAGGTCTCCTGGTAGCTGCCACTGCACACCCCTCCACTTCCCCAACCCCGTGGCCACTTCCCTTCCTGTCACCTTGGGGTGCCTTCCAGGACACTTACCAGAGGCTGCAATAGCCTTATTTACGTATCTGATTCCTCGTTTCTTCCCCATTAGGATGTAACTCTACTGGACCAGGAGCCACTCTACTCACCACCTAGCAGAGCGGACCCCAATGAAAATACCATGCAAGTTTACCACTGACTTATTTAAAGCTAATTTTAAAGCCTGAAAATTAGTATTGACTTTGTCTGTTTTATTTCCTTTTAAATTTATGTATCTTTCAATAAGGCTATCCTTACACTAAATGTATTCAAGACCACCAAGAATTGCCTTAGTAAAAAAATAATAAATGCAAATATATTTTTCCTCCAGGAATGCTCAATTAATATCTTGAGGATCTTAATGGATCCTAATAAAGATGGTAGCCTGAATAATGAATAAACTGCATCTATTAGGTAAATATGAGCCAACTAGACAAGAAAGTAGCAAAAATACATTTTACCTAGTCTCTTAAAGTTAAAGTGTAACATATACTCTTGCTATACTTATGGTAATATTTTGAGTAGTTTAACAATAAAATACTTTAGGCTTTCAAACTTACTTTACAGTAGGGTTTTAGTAAAATAAAAGTTTGCTTACTAAAAAGTAATAGAAAATGATAATAAAAATGGTTCTAATGCTTTTATAATTATGCAATTTGCTTTTTATCTTGCAACTGCTCTTTAAAGAGGTACTAATGGAAATTGTGAAACCTTCAGTGCACTTATAGGAACAAAAATGCATTTTAATGTGGTTGAAGCAATAACCAAACAACTGTGTTATTAGTGGTAATGGCGGCGAGGCTGGAGGATGCTGCGCTCTTACAGATGGAAACGTGATGGCGCGTCTTTGTTATGAAAGACTTGCAGGAGTTGGGCTGTCGATGTCGCTCATCTATGGAAGAGGCAATGCTTGCTGACATGACGAGATTTAACTGCCACACTTCACTAAAAATTTCTCCCTGTTGTTTCTTTTAAAAAGTTTCAGTCTCCTGAATTACAAAAGCAACACATTTATTACGACAGCTCAAATAAAAGTGACTATCCATATAAAATTTATAGTCTTTGCTTCCCCCTCTAATTCTGCTCTTTTCATAACCCAGCCTAAATTTTTAGGTTACAAATTGTTTATTTTCTCCTTTGCCTATATAAATATAAACATTAAACATAATAATAAAAATAATAGCAAATAAAACTCTTGTAGGGCTTAGGATATACACTGAGTGGCCAGATTATTATGATCTCTGAACGCATAATAATCTGGCCACTCAGTGTATATCCTATATAATAAAAGGCTAATATGCAAATTGTTCCCTCGACCAGGAGTTCGACCAGCAGGCACGCCAGCCAACCACCCATGTCCCCTCCCCCTGGCCAGGATGACTGGACCCCATCCATGCACGAATTCATGCACCGGGCCTCTAATATATATACTGAGTAGCCGGATTATTATGCGTTCAGAGATCATAATAATCTGGCCACTCAGTGTATTTTTAAAGGACTGGACATATATCCTGCTATCCATATAATGCTATGAGATGAGTACCAGTATTAGCCCCATTTTATAGATTAGGAAGCTGAGGCACAGAGAGGTCAAATAATTTGCCAAAGGTTACACTGCTAGTATGTGGCAAGTGTAGGTAGTCTTAATTACTAAGTGATACTGTCACTCACATTTAGCTTTTCTGGTTGGTTATGTCAAGGGGATTGCAGCATATGTTTCTTGTAACATGTTTGCATACCTAACAAAATAGCACGGTGCCTTTCCATTGCAGTGACATAGATCTAAGACATTCTTGGGGATGGTGGCACACTTCTGTCATGTGGACGCATCACACTTTAACTGCTCTCCTGTGATAAACATGCAGATGGTTTCCATTCTCCAGCCATTACAAACGACAAACAGGAAACAGACTTGTACATAAATCTCTATGCACCAGCACTTTTATTTTTCTCAGAATTGGGCTTTTGGGGGGTCAAAGACTATGCACATTTTAAATCCTAATAAATACTCCCCATTTATCTTCCCCAAAGGTTGTGAAAGTTTATAGCTGTACCAAGAGTGAATCAGGGTACTTGCTCCCTAAGCTGCCCTAAGACTTTTCTCATTACCTAATACTTTGTATAAAAGTAATTTTGTGAATGTGCATCTTTTATAACAAATCATTTATTCTATAGCTGTGATATTATGTCCTATTCCTGAGAAAACATTGGAGGGCCAGTCATAAACAGATTATCTAAACACAAATAAAATAGTTTATTGGTGGAATTATAAATGGCAGTTTGGAATTTTCCCCTTTTCCCAGATTTCAAATGTGCAGTGTTTGTTTTTCCCTGCCAACCGTGTTCATTTCTTATTACTCCTTCTCTTCCATCTCTATCATGCTCCAGGGAGGACCAAGAGGGGATAGACCACCATCTGTCCTAAGTAGTTTATACCAGATGATCTCTCAAAGTCCTTCCAGCTCGATGATTCTTTGAAAATAGGAATTTTAAAAAATTGAGTTACAAACTCCAGGATGCTGGCTTGTGATTTTATAGGGCTTGTGTGTGGTTCTATTAAAAAAAAAAAATGTAAGCATGCTGTTAAAACAAGAGGAGTGTGCCTGTGTCTTGGGAAACTGAAATTTCTGGAAACATGGCAGCAACCGAAACAATATATTCAGGGTTGTTTTAGGGACGCTTGGACCCTCAAGTTTGTCCTGTTTTGACTCAAAGAATACTGTAAATAGAACTATTTTAATCGGCACTAGAACAACATTGATAAATTGTCGTTGAGGAAATGGACTGCCCCTAAATGGACTTCATTAAAGCCTATGTCAATCCCTTAATCAAATTTCCATATGATGTAGCTGCATCATATCTATTTTGTTTAACTTTAATTTTTATTTAACTGAAATTGCTTTCATTGGACTCCATTCTTTTCCATTTAAATGGGACAGATCTGATTCACCAGTCAGTTTTCTGTTTATATAAGATTGCACTGATTCTATCTGCTGTCATTTTTTGATGGCCTTTATTTCTGCAAAGTTCATTTTTTTGTCTACCTTTGAAGGTCCAAAATTGAAAATTTTTTGAAGAAGGTTTGCTCCTTTTGTCATTTTTATTCAATATTAATTTTATAACGTACAGTTTTAGTCATTGTCAGTTTTGTATTGATTTTTTAACCATCAACCTTCATCATTTTATATGAATTTGAATAAAAGATGGTTTGCATTTATCTCCTGGCTAATCCATGATAGAACTGTGACCGTGTGTGTGTGTGTGTGTGTGTGTGTGTGTGTGTGTGTGACAGAGAGAGAGAGAGAGAGAGAGAGAGAGAGAGCAAGAGCGAGAGCAATAGGAAATGGGAACTGAGAGACACAGAGCTCTTGAATGCACAGAGGAGCCCAAACAGCTAGAGGTGCAATAGGGTGAAGGCAAATGCCCTTGGGATCAAAACGGCAGCCTCAAACCCTCCTGTTTCCTTGTTGTTGAGGTGAACGAAGATCTCTAAATATCCTACTGCTCTCCTGGCATCCTCTCTCCAGGGTTCTCTACCAGGATAGTCAAGTCCCATTCTGTCTTCCCTCTCCAAGAAGCCAGGAAGGTGGAGGTGGGTACGTTAATTAGGATTAGCTTCCGTAGTGACAGAAAACCCAAAGCACCTAGATAGAACTTCTTCTCTCTCTTCTGCAAGAAATCCAGAGGAAGGCAGTGAAGAGTGTTATGTGGAACCCTGAGAGCTGCAGCTGTGAAGGGGTGCTGCCTGAAAGAGGGACCCCGTCACTTCTGGAACCAGCCTGCCAAGACTGGGCGGGGGCCAGGGGGAAGGCGGGCAGAATATTCTGACTGAGCTCTCCTCTCACTACCTGGTTGGCTGCTGCGCTCCTCTGGTTGGGCTGGTGGGATCTTGGTACAACTAAGCCAGACAGCAAGGGAGCCTGGCAGAAGCTGAGCATAGAGGTCAGCTTCTAGGACCCAGAGAAGGGCAGGGTGTGTGTGTGTGTGTGTGTGTGTGTGTGTGTGTGTGTAAATAGGGACTATCCAGGCAGGATGACACAAACTGACTTATCAACAAGATGAGACAAAGCTCAATGAGTATCCTAAGTAAAGTACCAGTTTCCATAATACTATGATTAGCTACCATTGATTGAACCACTATGATGGGCCTGGCCCTGTGCTAAACACGTTCCAGGCATATCCCGTTAGTCCTCATGACTACCTTGTGAGGGAGGCACAATCATTCTTATTTTAGGAAATGGGAGAGCCAAGCTGAGAGACGGAAAGAGCTGACTGGAGTGTGCACAGCGAGTGGTAGTGACAGGCTCTGGACAAGTCGGTCTGGTCCCACAGTCCTGCCCTCAAACACCCTGCGGTTTCCTGCCTGGAGGTCAGCGGGACCCATGCCTGCAGGGTGGACGTGGGCTGCTGCCTCACTCCAGCTTCCTGTCGAGGGCGAGGCCAACACTCTTTCCTCTCAGTTTTTCAAAGAAGGGAAGTTGGAGGCTGGGAGTGGAAGGCTGTGTGCAGGATCATGTAACAATTCCAGTTTTCCACCTTCCGTTTCTGCTCACCTCAGGAAGCTCTTACAGCTTCCTCCCTCAGCCCTGGCTTAGCTGCCACTTTCTGAGAAACCTGAGCCATGGGCAGGCCCAGCTCATTGGTCTGGTGGGATTTAGGGGAAGAGGCGGTTTGCCTCTACCTGCCTCGCAGAGACCTCGAGATAAATCAGTTTCCCGGGACCTGATTTGTCAGGGGGACTTTCCTGAACATGTAAAATTGTAAAATCTTTTCTGCTTCCCAAAGAAACTAAGTTGGAAGGAACACTGACTTAGTTCAGATGGCTTTCCACTTTTACTTCTGTCAGCAACTACATGCAATTGAGCTTCCAGACAAGACACAGGAAAATGAACAGTGCTGAACAATTGTGTTATCTCAGACCAGCTCAGTGGGTAAACGCAGTAAAAAGCATCGGAACATTAGCTATAATGGCTTTCCAGGGCAAAGTGCAATGGTTATGAAGACACACAATTAGCAAAGTCATTTGTTCTGATAGACACTGCACTTCATACAGGGACAGAGCTGGTGTGGAGTCGTTTATCCGTATGAAGTTTATTGTGATCGCTGGGAATTCTCACGAGCACATGTCCCTCTCCCCACAAAGAATCGGAGGATGCACTTTCCTTTCCCTTAAAGCCCTGTCTCTCCCCTTCTGGTCAATGACAAGGTTCCCGAAAGCATACTTTGGGTCTCCACCTCCTTTCCCATTCAACTCTCGGCTGTCTGGCAGAGTGACCTCTCCCTCTCCAAGCCTCCCATCCTCTCCACTGAACTCATTTCACTCATGGCCTTGCTTGACCTTGAAAGCATTTGTCATTGTCCACCACTCCTTTATTTCTGGTCTTCTTTTCCTCATGGCTTTCTCTGACAGCATCCTCTTCTGAATTTCCTCAGCCTTTCTCCCTTTCTCTAACTTCTCTTTTCTCTGTCTGGCCCTTAAATGCCAATTTGCTTTCTGGTTCTTTCCTTAGCTGTGGTCTTTCCTGCCTAACTACCCTCCATTTTCTAGTCTTTACCCAAAACACTAACAGCTTCCACTCTCACCCAGATTTCTCTCCTGTGTTCCACACCACAAAGACACCCAGCTCCCTTACTGGATGTAGCAGACAATGATGGTGCCCCTGTGGGTCCCTTTTTAGCATTTCTGTGTGCCACAGCTCCCCACTGCGCTCTCTATGCCAACTAGGTGGCTCTTTTTCAGAGGGCTGTCCTCAGATTACCACAGCAGCTATGCTTACCCGCAGGGAGAGTTGTAACTTCCTGGGAGTTTATGTGGCCCCTGTGAAAGGAGAGAGAGAAAGAAGAAGGATTGGGTAGACTAAACCTCAGACTGCTAAGCACCACTGAGAAAGTGTCAGCAAGTCCAGGGGGGGTGGTCCAATGCAGAGACTGTGTGTAGAGGAGTCCCAGAAATGGCAAGTCATTATAATTACACTTCTATGCTCAGTGGTTGCCTGGAGGCTGCCTGGGAGACACGTGGTCTCAGCTGGAAAGCTGAGGCTAAAAGCATTGCTTGTGGAAGGTTCTCTCTTGAAGAGAGATCTGAGCTGCTCACTCGACTCCATGGCTGTGGCAGGTGGGGAAGCTGTGAATGGTACTTTACCCATTGGAATCCAGGCTCTAGCCTGTGTTCTGTGGAGCCTTTGCCAGTGAGATCACATCCTTATGTGGCTCCCTCTCCTTCCTTGTCTTGTTTCCCCCACTTTCTTACTACTTTCCCCCTGGCATCACTTGCACATGATTCTTGACTCATAATCCACTTAGGAGAACTCAGCCTAAGATATGGACACATCCTTCTAAATATTCTGCAGAACTTATAAATACAGCCGTCTTAAAACTGACACATCGCCTTCTCACTTAAACTTTCTCTTCTCCATAGCAAGTGTCACCTCCACCTACCAGTCACCCAAGCCTGTACAACTCCAGGGTACAACTTTTTGATTCATATCCTTATTCTGCACATCCAATACGCAAATCCTATTTCTTTTCACTCATTAATATTTCTCAGATCCATTATCTCCTTTCCAAATCTACTGACATGGATACTATATCACCATCTCTTTGCTGGATTATGGCAACAGTTTCCTCACTGATCTTGGCCTCCAGGATGCCTCCCTCCAATCCACCGTGCACATTGCGGACAGAAGGAGCTACCTAAACATACAAGGGTGTCTAGTGGAGGCAGAATCTAAATTGTTGGGAGAGTACAATGGCCATTCTGGAGATTGCAGGCAATCTCCCATTCTCTGATGTTAAATGGAATTTACTTTGACAGTAGCTTATCACTTTGTTCTAGAAAGAACCTTTTGAATTGTTTCTTTTGGTGATGTAAATATAAGACCAGCATCAACCCACCATTTTTTTATAAGTCAATGTGATGGGCACTTTTTGACTCACCCAGGTCCTAGGGCTTAGATGCTATTGGTAAGTATAATAGGCAGCATTCCTCATTTCAGATAAGTTTAATGAGAGTGCCAACCTGGGCTGGAGGGATAGCAAATGGAAGGAAGGATCTTTCTCAAGTTCATGCTTGAGTCATGGCTTCTCCAACTCTAGCCAATGTGGATTGTCTTATTCTCTTAGCAATTTCTAAAAACAGAAACAACTACCTCAGCCTTCCCCTACTGCCCATTCCAAGAGTGATTGATAAAACAGAAAATAAGTTCAAAGCAATGTTTGGTGGACATTCTGTACCTCAAAATTTTATGGGTTACAACCTAGCTATGCTTTGGGGACCAGTAGTCAGAGAAGCATCAATATTCATTACAAAAGTTTCATTACAGTCTTTTTTTCCAAACTAGAGTGTTAGCTCCTTGGGGGCGGGGTCCTTGTCTATTTTATTTTTATTCTCCAAAGGTTCTAGAATATTTTTGTCTGATGGATAATCTGACTCTTTCAACCCCATGTGGCCAAATGCTTATGTTTCAACTGCAAAATAAGCACCAAATTGAAAAAGTAAGGGAAATGGGATAATCTTATCATTTTGTAAAATAATAAAAATAGCGTTTAATTTGAATTTAGTGAGTATTATTTGATTTGCAAAATTTTGTTCTATCTTGTTTACTGTTGGAGCAATAAGTACCCTTACAGACCTGTTTATTGGTAGGTGTGAGATGAGTGTTTTAGCTAATCTTGTTTCAATCCTTCTGTGGTCATCTGTGCAATAGAAAAATGGCTCATATAAAGCTCCAAATGGATAAATAAATAAAGATCAGGAAGGTACATGGTTGATGCATGTATTCATACTAGCATTACAAATAGTCTGAACAAAGTAGAGAGAATAATCACTTGTTGTAGAAATTCAGTCTATAATATGTGCCTCGGTATTTACAGTTTCTGATCAGTGACAAACAAATTTTGACATGTTTGATAGGCTATCGTGATGGGCCAAAAGATGCAAAATAAAATTCAATGGGGACGAATAAAACAGCTTACTCAAAAGCCAGGGAGATGTAGCTTAGCTTAAAAAGATAATTTAAAGATTTAGTTTATTTGAAGCTCAAGATAAATCAATTCAGTTTTGCTGCTGAGAAAACAAATTCTATCCTAGGGTGCATTACTGGAAGTATACTGCCTGAGAAAATGCGTGTACTGGTTGTAGTTTCTGTGAGCACATCAAACCATACCTGAAATACTGTGTTTAATTCCAGGGATGGCATTTAAAGATGGACATTAACAACCCAGAAATGTTTCCATGTTGAACAAGGAAAGTGAAGAGTGTGTTCCAATTCACTGTAACTGTTATCAGTAAGAGGGGACTATGGTGAGGTACACTCTTTGTCCCGTTCACCCACCTCTGTCTCCAGATAAAGAAAGTACGGAAATCAGATAGGTCTCTTAGAGTCATACTATAAGGGTCAACACATATTGGATGAGAAGAGAAAGGTCCTAGGTCTACATGAAACAAAATATAAAGGACCAGTTATATGTATTAAAATACACTAAATAAGTCTAAGGAAGAAAGCATCAATTAGAAAGGTGGAACCTGGAAAAAAAATGAGTCATAGAGAAAATGACCAGTCATGCTTAGACAAGCCCAGTCCAGGGCAGAAGGGTCAAAGTTATGGAGTTTTGCAGATAGTCAAGGACATTTCTATTAAGATTGAAGGATACAACCAGCTCTGGTAGCCTGGTGCCATTAAACATTCAAATAGTCTATTTCCTGTGTCCCGTTTCTGTGCCCACTAAGCTACCTTCTGATTACAAATTGGCTTCCTATATAATCTTGCCTACAGGGAGGGAATGTGCTGGTGTGCCATCTGAGTATTCTGGGATGTGTGACAGTAATAGCTGCCATTGTAAATGAGTCTGTTGGCATTCTGCATCTCATGGGCTTGGCTGAAGGGAGCCTGCCTCAGAGGGTTAGAGCCACTCTTGATGTGCTTATAGAATCCGGTTTTATAAATTGCAAAGCCGAGCCAGACTCTGGATCATAGCAGATTCGCCACGGTAACAAGATCTACTTCCCTGAGAGTTCTTGGGAAACAAGAAATTCTTCTGACAATCAGAACAATACCCTTCATGTGAACACCTGTAGCAGGTGTTGCCATTTGATTCTTAGATATTGTTTCATTAAATCCTGACTTCTCTCCTGGAAGGGACTGAATGTGGTTTACTTTTGTGTCATTGACAATATCCAGCACGTAGAAGTTTCGCCAACCAACTCAGAGCCTGTCCCTGACCACCCTAGACCTAACTACCACTCTTCTTCAAGGTCAGTGCTTACTCACTTTCCATCCCTCTGCCCCACTGAAACCAGCAGGGCTTGCCCCTCCCTCAGCACTTTCCTCACCCCACCCGAGCACAGTTATTCTACTGGGATAGGGTAGAATAACTGTCTAAGTTCTAAGGTCTAGCTGGAAATATAAAAAACAAATGGATATAAAATATTGGGTTGGACACAGGGAGAGACTGTGGAGCCAACGGAAGAGATGGCATTGTGGAGCATCTTCTGGATGCTGTCTCTCCAGGCTCCTCAGACTCTACACTATGGACCTCACACTGCCCTGCTTCTGTTCCTGAGTCTTTGTACTCATGGTCCCTCCCATCAACTAAGTAGTATCCTTGGCTGGCTGACTTCCAGAAGATGCTCCACAATGCCATCTCTTCCGTTGGCTCCACAGTCTCTCCCTGTGTCCAACCCAATATTTTATATCCATTTGTTTTTTATATTTCCAGCTAGACCTTAGAACTTATGAACCTTGCTGGTCTGGGATAGCTGATGGGGCAATGACCTAAAGTGACTAAATACATTTACAACATCGTTTAAATAATCTATAAATATTTTGGAGAAAATTAAACAGAGATGAGCAGGCTTAGCAACATGCCATTGAAGTCTTCATGCAATAAGTATTGTGCTGTGTGAATAGGGAATTAAGCTTGGTATGTGCCGAACCTGAGGGAGGGAGGAGTAGATGGAAGTTTCATGGAGGTAGATGTGGGTGTGAATTTAAGGGCAGGGGGTTGGGACTAGATCATCCTTCCTCAGAACATGGCAATGCAAACACCTCGGTACCAGCATTACGATGATCCCTATTAATAGTAATATTACTACACTGACATTAAAGTTTGTTTAGTACTTTACAGTATATGAAGGGCTATTTATATGTATTATCTCATATAGTCCTCCTAATACACCATGAGGTAATTTTTATCCTTTTTACATGCAGAGAAACAGAATCTCAAAGAAGTTAAAAATCATGGATCACAGAGTCAGTAATTGGCAGAGATGGGATTCAAAACCAGGTCCTTCCCCTCAGCTGCATTGTTTACACAATAAAGCTACAAAAATGAACTCTGTTTAGAGACCCAGCTCAAGTTGAAATCTTACATTTTAAAAATCATTGAATGTAAACATGTAACACGATCATTTCCTTCTTCTGCTTTGATGTGGACTTGCTTTGTGCTTCAATAAAACGCCCATAAAAGAATTAGCACCAATATTGTCTTTTCTTAGAGACTGCCATTTGTTTCTCTTCCCTGGCAGGCTATCCACTGTGGAGAGAGGGCCTCTGAGGATTTTCTAGCGCGTGGCAAACTGCACACGCACCACCCATTCGGGTGAATTACGCTCACTTAGGAGCCAAGGCAAATGTCAGACACTGGTCCCGTAATGCACACTTGCAATTTTACCGAATTTCCTTTGAAACACTATTTGGGTGTCATTTCTGTCATAGCTTATGGGATATGGTTGCCATTTTCAAATGAAGATTTGAAAATAGAAAGCCTTATTCAAATCCAGACACAGAAAAGCATTTAGGGGCGGCCGGACAACTCCTCATGGCGGCGGCTGCTGTTGGGGTGCAGTGGGGCGGTGACTGAGCTGGTGCCTGGCGGGCGTGCGCCGAGCCCGGGCCTGGCCTCCGCGTGCCCCCCGGGCTCTGCACCCCTGATGCTGCTCGGGTGCTGACCCCGCCCGGCCGGGACAATGGTGAAGTTTTTCCTGGGCCACAGCGTGCTCCGGAGTTCCTGGGACCAAGTGTTCGCTGCCTTCTGGCAGCGGTACCCGAATCCCTATAGCACACATGTCTTGACGGAAGACATAGTGCACCGGGAGGTGACCCCTGACCAGAAGCTCCTGTCCCCGAGACTCCTGACCAAGACCAGCAGGATGCCCCCTGGGCCGAGCGACTATCTCCTGCCAATGTTGCTCACGCAGTGTACATCCTGGAGGATTCTATTGTGGACCCACAGAACCGGACCATGACCACCTTCACTTGGAACATCAACCACGCCCGGCTGATGGTGGTGGAGGAACGATGATGTGTTTACTGTGTGCACTCTGATAACAGCGGCTGGACCGAAATCCACCGGGAAGCTTGGGTCTCCTCTAGCTTATTTGGCGTCTCCAGATCTGTCCAGGAATTTGGTCTCGCCCGGTTCAAAAGCAATGTGACCAAGTCCATGAAGGGTTTTGAATACATCTTGGCCAAGCTGCAAGGTGAGGCCCCTTCCAAAACCCTTGTTGAGACGGCCAAGGAAGCCAAGGAGAAGGCAAAGGAGACGGCACCGGCAGCTACAGAGAAGGCCAAGGACCTTGCCAGCCAGGCAGCCACCAAGAAGCAGCAGCAGCAGCAGCAGCAGCAGTTTGTGTAGCCAGCCCAGACCCTGGTGCGGCAGCACCCCACCCCACCTGCTGCACCCCTCTGCCCTCCCCCCTGTATTTTATTATTAAAAGTCAACTTCCAGCCTAATCTACTCTCTGGGTAGTAGGTTGGAGGTGGTATCTGTTTGGCATCTACAGTGCATCAGACATGCTTATCCATGTCTGGGCCGGGCCTGCTTCTTTCTGCATTGGACAGCTGAGGAGAGATTTGCCCAGGGTCTCAGACAGCATGCAGGCAAAGTGGTCATAAACGCTAGACTGTAAGCTCCATGAGGGCAGGGACCTTTTTGTTCTCTGCTGTGTCCCAAGTATCTGGAACAATATCTAGCTCATAATAGACACTCAATAAATATTTGTTGAATTCAATCAGCAAAAAAAGAAAAAAGAAAAAAAAAGAAAAGCATTTAAACTCATCTCCATGAAATTGATATTAAAATTTAAGAGCATCACTGTACTAACTCTTGAACAAATGAGAAAATGGGCAGGAAAATCTTTCGCAGAGCATAGCTCTATGCAAATAGGAGAAGATGACATACTTATTAACATTCACGCAGAGGTAAATCTTCAAAATCTGTCTTTGCTGCCGCCAAAATCATTGATGCGGAATAATTAACCATCCAAAAGAATACAAATACAAATCAATGATAAATGGTTCTAAAACAGAACTTAACATTTCTGTCAAAATTCCAGGTTGGAGAGATGAGATAGACATCCTATATAATAAAAGGCTAATATGCAAATCGACTGAACAGCGGAATGACTGGTCACTATGACGTGTACTGACCACCAGGGGCAGATGCTCATTGCAGGAGCTGCCCCCTGGTGGTCAGTGTGCTCCTACAGGGGGAGTGCCCCTCAGCCAGAAGCTGGGCTCATGGCTGGTGAGTGCAGCAGCAGTGGCGGGAGCCTCTTCTGCCTCCGTGGAAGCGCTAAGGATGTCCAACTGATGGCTTAAGCCGGCAGTGGGACATCCCTGAGGGCTCCTGGACTGCGAGAGGGTGCAGGCTGGGCTGAGGGACCCCCGAGTGCCCGAATTTCATGCACCAGGCCTCTAGTAGGACATAAACCAAAACAGGAAATTTTATTTCACAATTTGATGCAGATTCAACAATGCTTACTGAACAGCTACTCTATGGCACTTGTTCTTTCCATTATTTCTCCCAACAAATCTGTGAGGTAGGTATTATTTCCCCCATTTTACAGATAAGAAAGACAGCTCACATTTTAGGCATTTTTTTTGAGGTCACCAAAATCTGATTCTAAGTCGAATGTCTATCCACTACGACATGCCGCTTTTCAATCTGCAAACAGACCATGCACATGTAAGCATTGCCTTTCTGATGTTGGCTGGAATTACTTCAAAACACATTACTCTGATAGGTATTTCTGTCCAGAGGGAGCTGTCAGCTGGAGAGGCTGGTCCTTTCACAGCATTTATCAGTCTCCACGGAGGCAAGGGGTGTGGGTCCTTCTGGCCAGTCAGTGGTGGTGACACCAGCAGCCAGGCAAGCTGTGTGTCTCGGGAGCCTCTCCATTCAGATTGCAAGACTGTACCTTCTCTCTGTCTAACAGTTTTGAAAAACCTGCTTTCTTGGGTTGGGGCTGCAATTTACAGTTCAGGCCCAGGTTTCTTATAAATTAAGGCGGAGGGCTGTAGAAGAGTCAGTTGACTATTCCTGCTTTCTTTTCATGGGCCCATAGGCATTGTCACACAGACTCTAATCTGGCCATATGTGGGTGGAAAACGAATGTTCCCGGCTTCCCTCTCAGGAATTAGATAAGGTTTATCCCCCAAGATGGAGGCCAGGGGATTACCCAAATCACCAAACAGAAAAGATTAGACTTGACCACCCCAGGCGCAGAGACTTGCATTGTGGGATTGACCCTGAGAAAGGATTTTCGGATCTATCATTCAAAGTTGCTGGTAGAATCAGGATTAGAGGACTTCAATTTCTCATTTGTACCTCACAGCTCAGATAACTTAGACCCTGGGAGTCGATGTTCCCTATGTGGGAAAGGTGGACAGGACTGCACAAGCGGACGTTTGTTGTTATTGTTCCATAGTTGTCAAACTATTTTGTCTTTAATCTCCGAAATATAAAAGCATCACTTACATCTATGAAGTTAAACAAAATTAAAATGTAGAAGATTATAGGTACTAGTCAATGGAAAATATTGAATATTAATTCCAGAGAAGATACTATGCTAGGGACTAAATGGGGGGAAAAAGTTACAAATTATAAACTTTAGGGATTTAAAAGAGTAGCACAAATATTTGCCATTTAATGGGTATCCTCTATGTTCTGGGCACTGTACTAAGAGTTTATGAACTTTCCATATTCACAACAAGATTAAGAGTTTAATAGTGGCCTATTTGGTGGATTGGGAAACTGAGACTCAAAGGTTTAAGCAAGCCAATTGTTCAAGGTCACAGCCAGAAAGAAAAATGAGCAATGAGAATGAGATTTTGGAGGGTTGGGCTGGATCAAGGATCTCACTGATAACGACTTGATCCGGTATTACTTGCCTGGTAAACTTGACCCTCAGTTACCTCTTTTGTTCACTGAAAAAGGTGAAACTGACTTCCTGGAACAAAAATATTAAAACTTACGATTTTAAAAAATCAAATAGTTTAAGATTTTGAATAAGAAATTATCAAGATTTACAAAAGATTATAAAGGGTTAGATTTAAGATATACATGTTTGGGTCATTCAGAACAGTCATTTAAATCAATGACCTCAAAGAGGGTACTCAAGGAGGAAAATTGCAACTTCCATTTCTATCTATTAATTTTAAAAAATCTTTTCCTTTTAAAATTTCTACTTTTTTATATATTTTATAATCTATATAACCTATTAGTTCAATATTACATGGATATAATAAATAAATAGGCACACACAATATCTATCACAAGAGCACAATGTATTTATATATTAATTAAGTGGTATGTGATAAAAAATCTCTGAGAACCACTGCTCTAGAGTCAGTCAGGACAGACTAAGTGGGACAGGCTCATTATACACAATATAATGCTATCAAGTGACAGACAGAGCACCCCCTATAGGTGATGGTTTTTTTCTGTAACAGAGCCATAAGAGTTTGTCTGGAGATAGCTTTTATTTTCTTTTTAATTGAATTTATTGGGGTGACATTGGTTAATAAAGTTATATAGACTTCAAGTAAACAATTCTACAATACATCATCTGTATATTGTGTGTTTACTACCCCAAGTCAAGTCTCCTTTCTTCACCCTCTTTTTTTAATCCCCCCTTTTACCCTCTTCTACCTTCCCCCATGTCCCCTTCCCTCTTGCAATCACCGTACTGTTGTCTGTGTCCATTAGTTTGTGGGTTTTTTTTGTTTTGTTTGTTTTTTGTCTAATCCCTTCATCCTTCTCCTCTAGTCCTTACTCCCTCCCCTCTGACAGCTGAGAGTCTGTTCTCTGTATACAAGAGTCTGCCTTCACTGTTAGTTTATTTTGTTCATTAAATTCCAAATATGAGTAAAATCATATGGTACTTGTCTTTCTCTGACTGGCTTATTTCACTTAGCATAGTAATCTCCACGTCCATCCATGCTGTTGCAAAAGGTAAGATTTCCTTCTTTTTTTTTTTTACTGCTGAGTAGTATTCCATTGTGTAAATGTACCACAGCTAGAAAGCTTTTTAATGCTTTGGTTGTTTACCACCGAGGAAGTCTTTCATATCCTTTCTGCACTCTAACTTGGACTTAGGCTGATGTAATTGAATGAGTCACCCTTGCTGGGTGAAAGCCTGTAAAAGAAAGTCATAGTCTAATGTGTTCCACTTGGGGGTGGAGAAATATGATTATGACCTAAGTGAGATGGACAAGGCAGGCTACAGTTATTAAGACCTTGATCGCCATGGCTGAGACTCTTGCTGAAGACGTGGTTTCATTGACTAGTGCTGGGAAAGTTGTTAGGATGCCAAGTTTGGAATGCCAAGCATGAAATACAAAAGTTGTAGAGTGACTATTAGAGCTGAAAGACCTTAGAGGATATCTGGTCTACCCTCTCATTTTATAGTAAGGAAACTGAAGTCCACAGAGATGGAGTCTGAATGTGATATAATGTTTTGTTATATGAGACTCTGTCTCATTAATGCAGGAAGCCAGGGCAGCCCAATGTCTCCTGAGGCAGCCCAACTCTTAGCGGGGCTCAGAAGGAAGTCTTTGGTACCTGAGAACAGGAAACATTTTACTTTATAGGGAATGCAAATTCCACATGACTCACATTAGCATACTTTTTTCTCCATTTGTATAGGGAAACTATGTTATAAGGAGACAATTCTGGAAAAGTACATGTTATTAGACATGAATGAACTATTAATGAACTCTTCAAAAATTTTCAAAAATAGCCAATCTTGGTCTTATTCTATGGGTATAAGCCATTTAGCATTTTATTTAACCTCTCAGGCACAAAAAGATTAAACATTAATGTTGGAATTTTCCCAAGCATCTTTGTGGCTAGTTCTTGGGAAGTTTTCCATATATTTTTTATTGAAAGCAATGGAGAACACAATGCAATAATAACTGAAAAGGAAAATGCTAATTATTTTACTCTGTATGACTTTTCCGGAAGAGTTTTTAACCTCCGTGTGTCCCATTAATTTAAATATTGTATTTCCTCTAAGGATTTCCAGTCTGAGATTGTGCTTCTGAAATTCCACATGTATTTCCCACATTTCTATTTCTCCTGTCTGGAATGTCCTTCCTGCCTGGCTAATGTCTCTATTTCTTTACCGGCTTAGCTCAGAGGTTAAGAGACCTCCTTGCTACTCCTGCCCCTTCCCTTAGCAGAGAGAAGAAGTCTTTTTCTCTTGGGGTACTTTTATTATGGAACTTCTCAGGCTCTGCTAAAATGCTCTGTGGAACTGTCTATCCCTTACACTAAGTCTTGAGTTCAAGTATTACAGAGTATCTTCTTTATTTATTTTTACATTTTCAGTGCCTAGCAATAGTCTGCCTCTTGCTCCTGAAACTTGTTATTAGAGAAACACAAATTATTTTCAGAATCTTATTAAAGAACAACTAAAAAATTCCAATGTCTAATGTAGATTAGTTATAGTAATTTACTGTTTACTTCAAATCATCAATAGCTCTTGCATTAAATAAAGCCATTCAGTTGCTTTGGAAGGAAAATCCTGCATTTGATTCATTATCAACTGTGCGATATCAGTCAGTTAACTCTGCTCTGAGCTTCAGATGAGCTGAGAGAATTCTAGGTTATTATCTTTTGAGAACACAAGTAGCTAAAAGTACAACTAATAAAATATTGGAGAGGCAAGATAATACTCTGGCCTCTGCCTCTTCTTTGAAAATTGTTTATTTTGGTCCATTTCTATCATCTTACATTCATACCTATAGTTCAAAAGGAATTATTACTTTAATATACTAGAATTCTCTTTTTGTCCCAGGCAGCCATGCAATGAATGCATGACTTAGAAATGTAGTCCCTTGATAAATTTAGTTCATGCTAATTTCTCTTTGGATGAAAAATAAATATTTTAACCTGTGATTCTATGTTTATTATCCTGTTGGGTGGCACATTATAGATGCCCATAACTTCTACATTTAAATCAAGGGAAGAAAACAGCTGTCAATTTTATGACCTAGATACAAATCATATCCTTTACATATCCCCTATCCTTGAAGCTTGATAACTTCTTAGGTTCTGAGAATTGATCTAAAAAAATGAAAAACCACCTATTTTCCTCTTTCTTCTTTATGGATTTCTTTCCCTTTATATCTTTCAACTACAGGCCCGGTGCATGAAATTCGTGCACTGGGCAGGGGTGTGTGTGGGGGGGTGAGGGGTGTCCCTCAGTCCAGCCTGCACCCTCTCCAATCTGGGACATTCCTCTCAATCCGGGACTGCTGGCACCCAACCGCTCACCTGCCTACCTGCCTGATAACTCCCTAACCACTCCCCTGCCAGCCTGATTGACACCTAACTGCTCCCCTGCAGGCCCAATCACCCCCAACTGCCCTCCCCTGCCAACCTGGTCACCCCCAACTGCCCTCTTCTGCCAGCCCGGTCGCCCCAACTGCCCCCTGCCCCTGCTGGCCTGGTTGCCCCTAACTGCTCTTCCCTGCTGGCCCAGTCACCCCTAACTGCCCTCCCCTGCAGGCCTGGTCCCCCTCAACTGCCCTCCCCTGCTGGCCTGATGGCCCAGAACTACCCTCCCCTGCCGGCCATCTTGTGGTGGCCATCTTTGACCACATGGGGGCGACCATCTTGTGCAAGGGCGTGAGGGTCAATTTGCACATTACTTCTTTATTATATAGGATAGGATTCACTTTAGCGGGAAAAAACAAAGGCTTGCCAGTGTGATCTTATGGCCTGGTTTTCTTGTATTAATTTAAAACTGAACTATTGAAAAATTAAAACACTGCAATGTAATATCCATTCTTTTCTAAAGAAAATTCTTTAGCATTAAGTCTTTCCCACTGCACTCCACATCCACCTACAAAATTAACACACTTTAACAAAGAACATACTTTCATCTTTTCCCCAAACATCCATTATGCCAATGATAACTTTTTTCAAGAAACCAAGTTTGATCTCTGCATGCTTACTTCTGAGTCTCATTGTCCTCCCAAAAGACTAGATTTGTGAATATAAAAAGTCCCTCCCTACCTAACATTTGGCATGTTTTAATTTCAATAGGGAATACTTAAGTCAAGAATAAGGAAGCCAGAACTAAAGAGGAGAAGAATTTGTCACTCATTATTCATTCATCCACTCATCTACAGGAAGCTCTCTGTCACACACAGAGAAGACTCCGATTCCCAATCTCTTCTCAGGGATCTTATCAGATAGTAGGGAAGGAAAGACATGTATAAGAGTAACTACACTGAGTGGCCAGATTATTATGATCTCTGAACGCATAATAATTTGGCCACTCAGTGTATATCCTATATAATAAAAGGCTAATATGCAAATTGTCCCCTCGACCAGGAGTTTGACCAGCAGGCAGGCTGGCCAACTACCCATGATCCTCCCCCTGGCCAGGCTGGCCGGACCCCACCCACACACAAATTCATACACTGGGCCTTTAATATATATATGCTGAGTGGCCAGGTTATTATGCATTCAGAGATCATAATAATCTGGCCACTCAGTGTATATTATAGACTGGAAGTGAATCATGCGAAGGTGATATTTCTGTATGCACAGAAACAACTCTGTCAACCTTTTAAATATTCCCCTATAGATTAGTAGAAGCTGCTTTCCACATCTCTCAAGCCACCATCTTGTCCATTAGCTCCTGGATAGAGACACCCTTCCCATGACCTCTCCTATGGACCAACAGCTACAGGCTGAAAGCTTGTGCCAATCAGGAGCTCCTGCTCCATTCTGACTGGTCATTGCCTGGGGAGTTCTGGTTGTGACATATTTGGCTTATCACCCCTTGGATAGATGATCCAAAGAGGAGAACAGACTTACAGGAAAACATAGTCTCCGACTGGATCTCAACTATCTACAGAGTTATAAAACATGGAGCAAGAGGAAATCATTGAGATTCCATTTTGGAGCCCAGGTTTGGGGAATGTCATCAGAAAATTCTGGCTCTTCTCGTGATACAAAAGCCAGGGTTGTATGCTGGGCCTAAAACACGTCTGCTTTCATAGATCAGGTGGAGCCTTTCAAAACAGCCATGAAGTTTAGTTTCTTTGTTTGCTACCCATAACGTTCAGCTTGTGTTGTCAAATTTGCATTTGAAGCTACTATTAAACCACAGCATCAAAATAATGATGACAGTCACTGCAAAATAGAAGAAATCAAAAAAAAAAAAAAAAAGGAAAAAAAGCCCAACCTCTGGAGAGAAGAATGGCTCCAAATGTGGAAATTATGCAGAGCTGTGAAGAGCCTCATTCACATATAATGTCCACTTCGTGCGCGGGAGGAAGTGCTGTACAAACAAATCTGAGCAGAACCTGCAATTCCCATTCGCCAAGCACTGCGCAGGGCCGCTGTGCCGTCTAGACTAGAGTGACTCAGAAAAAGAAGTAATTTGTAGTGGAGCACAAGCGCTCAAGGAAATTTGTCAAAATCAGTGTGGAAGTTGTAACAAAAGGAAGATAAATTTGGTTTGTTTGTCTTTGTTAAAACTGACTAAACAGAGAGGTGGGCCTCTGATTCTAACTGTTCAGCATTTCCTGTTTACTCTGTCTGGAAAAAACTTACAGATTTTGATGAAATCTGATATGCCTGCTTAAAAAATATTTTTTAAACTAAAATAATATATTTACATAGTTATTCTTTCCTCCCTCTCCTTCCTTCCTTCCTTCCTTTCTTCCTTCCTCCCTCTCCTTCCTTCCTTCTTTCCTTCCTTCCTTCCTTCCTTCCTTCCTTCCTTCCTTCCTTCCTTCCTTCCTTCCTTCCTTCCTTCACCTTCCTTCCTTCCTTCCTTCCTTCCTTCCTTCCTTCCTTCCTTCCTTCCTTCCTTCCTTCCTTCCTTCCTTCCTTCCTTCTTTCTTTCTTTCTTTCTTTCTTTCTTTCTTTCTTTCTTTCTTTCTTTCTTTCTTTCTTTCCTGTACCAAATAGTATGAAAAGTAACCAATGCTCTTTCCATTCCCCATTCCTACCTCCCAGAGACAACTCATTTCAACCCTTTTCACTACCTTTTTCTTTTGGAATATACAGTTTCTCTACATTTCTCACTAGCATGTTAACAATGCTATTGTTTGCTTGGCCAATTTTAAACATTATTTATTTACTTTCTGTTATTAAGCAATCTAACCTACCCCCTCAAACCCTTAAAAAACAAATCTCAAACTTTCCTATAACCTATAGATTTGGTTAAATCGACAGTCAGAGTTTACATTTTTTGTGACTAAATATTACTAGTAAGCTAATGAGTGTCATAAGATTACAGGTGTTTTGTGTTTGTTTGTTTTTTTTTCCCCAGGAGTTAATTTGCTTCCCCCACCCCACTTAGCTGTAAGTCCATGTATATATTACAATTCTCCCCACTCCAAAATTTTCAAAAGATCTATCAAATTGGCTATCACTAATATTTTCCACACATTTAATTACATCAGATAATCTAATTGTTCTAATCCTTTCTTTACTGGAAACTTTTCTCCCATAACTCTCATCCTTGCTGCTCCAACTTGACTGTTTCCCTGTGAGCCTGTTCTATGCTAATGTCCAGGGCTTTCCTACATCTTTCTTTTGACTTGGATCCCGTGATTCTTGTGCTCCATGCCCCCTCTTGCCTGGCTTACTCCCGTGTATCATCAAAAATGAATGCACAATATACTTCCTCATCAGGAATGCATGGGAAATAATGTTTTGGGCCCTTGAATATGGAAAAAATGTCTTTTTCTTGCCCTCACCCTTGAGTTTTGGTATGCCTGGCTTGAAATTTCACGTGACAATTCCTTCAGGATTCTGAAGGCATGACTCCATTCTTTTTTAGCTTCCAGGACTGCTGCTGAGAAGTCTGATGACATGTTTTGATTTTGATCCTTTGTGTCTGATGTATTTTTCCTCTCTGAAAATCCATTAGGATTTTCTTTACACTCCTAGTGTCCTGGAATTTCATGGCACTGTGCCTTATTGACAGGGCCAGGGCTCTTTTCTCTCTCTCCCATTTATTGTGCTGGGCATCGGTGGCACCTCAGTCTGAAGACTTGTGCTGTCCAGGTCTTGGATATGTTTACATGGTAGATCTCTGATACATGTCCTCTGTTTCTGTTGGGACCTTCTGTTAGTTAGATGTTGGGCCTCCTGAATTGGTCTTCTAGCTTTTTTTAATCCTTTGTCTTCTATTTTAAATTTCTTTTTGTTGTTGTTATTCTCTTTCCTGGGAGATTTCCTCAATTTCCCCATCCAACTCTTTTATTTAATGCTTTTATTTTTGGATTTAAATTGTTAGGACCTTTCTTGTTGTCTGATCCTTTTCCATAGCAATTATAGCAGACGTACCCTAAAATGACCCAATGAGTCACCCTCCAATGTAATCTCCTACCCATGAATCAGAGCCTCTGTGACTTGCCCCCGGCCAATAGACTATGGCAAAGCCAATGCAACAGTCACTCCTTAGATTAGGTCATGTCATACTGCAAAGAGTAGAATGAGCGATTCTCCCACTGGCCTCCAAGAAGGAGGCTGCCACTTGGGAGAGAGCTTGTAAGAGCACACCACCTGGCACAGAACTGCCATCGGCCACCAGGAGCTGAGAGCAACCCCCTGACAGCTAGCAAGAGACAGGGACCTACAACCCCTTACAACCACAAGAACCTGAATTCAGCCAACAACCACAGGGGCTTGGAAGGGAGACCCAAGCTTCAGAAAAGAACACAGCTCAGCTGATACCTTCCCTGCAGCCTGCTAAGACCCCAGCAGGAAACCAGCTAAGCTGTGCCAGACGTCTTAACCCACAGACACTGCGAACTAATAAAGAGAACTGTGGTGATTTGTTATGTAATAATACAGGAACTTACTATTCTTTCCTATGGTTGCAATAACATCTTTTATCTTTCTGAATATTTCTTTGCTTTTCTAATTCTTTGATTCCTCTATTTAAAAAAAATGTTTTTATTGCTTTCATGTCAGAGGCTTCCCACAAATCTCTGATAAAAATTAGATAAAAGTTCATAAAGCTACTTGAAAATCTTGTGGGACTTATTGACCATGAGTGATGCATCAGCTTTTGTTGTTTATTAAGGGACACCATTTATAGTAACTACTAGAGGCCTGGTGCACGAAATTTGTGCACTCGAGGGTGGAGGGGGGGGTGTCCCTCAGCCTGGCCTGTGCCCTATCACAGTCCAGAAGCCCTTGGGGGATGTCCAACTGACAGCTTAGGCCCATTCCCTGTGGGAAGCAGGCCTAAGCCAGCAGTCAGATGTCCTTAGCACTGCCACAGAGGTGGGAGAGGCTCCCGCCACTGCCGCTGTGCTGGCCAGTGGTGAGCCCAGCTTCTGGTTGAGCATTGCCCCCCCCCTCCCCCTGTGGGAGCACACTGACCACCAAGGGCAGCTCCTGCGTTGAGCGTCTTCCCCCTGGTGCTCAGTGCATGTCACGGTGACCCGGTTGTTCCACCATTCAGTTGATTTGCATATTAGCCTTTTATGATATAAGATAGGTCTTTATCTCTGGGACCATTTAGTTTTCCAGAGACAAACTTCTAATCTTCTGCCTGGGGGAGCGGGTGGCTGGTTGCTCCATTCTGAGGCAGGGAAAGGGGAAGAAGTTGGTTTGCGGGGCCTACCATCAATATACTGATTTAAACCTCATCTTTCTATTTCTGAGCTTTACACTTGGCCTCCAAAAACAAACAAACAACTCACCCCGATTTCTACTTTTGCTGATTTCTAAGTGTAAATACCCTCCCTTGGCTTATTTCAAGCTTCCAATGTGATATAAATGTATGAACAGAGTTGGGAAAAATGTGTACACTTGGTGCTTGCAAGCCCTTAGACACTATCTCTAGCACACCACTGGGTCCCAGAGCGCAGAGTCTCTGTTTCAGGTTCTCTAGAGAATAAACTTCTACATACATCATATGTGTGGAAGTTGCTACAGTAGAGAGTTGGATATTGCAAAGGAGGAAATACATGGAAAATGAGAGTTCAATTCTGAAATCTCAGGACCTCAGAGGATGAAAACAGAGGAATGAATTCTAGCGTGTGGCCAGGAATTTTCTCAGTCAGAAGAGAAGTCTCTCACATTGGTACTTGTTCTCTGGGGCCATATTGAATGACTGAATTAAATCCAGATTTAACCTTCTTGGCATAATCCCAAAAGAAATGGCATCTTTAATCCTCAGCACCTTATGAAGAAGTCTGACATATGCAGTTAAGGGGCTTTCAAATGAAGGGCGCACATCCCTCTGGCTTATGGTGTAAACCTGTCTTCTGAAAGGTGGTGAGCATGATCAGCATAAGTGACAGGTCTGCTGGGAGCTCATCACACCTCCCTCCTCCCTAGGACTTTAGTTGGTCCCTCAGTCAAACCAGATCAGGGCAAAACTCTGGGCAAACGAGCAATGCCCCGGTCCTTGCCTGATAATCCAGTGCCAAGGGCCCAGTTCCAAAGTTTTTGTTCCAAGATTGAGAGGCATGGCTACAGGACAGTGTGTGCTTTCTCTCCCACAAAGGAAGGGCCACAGGGGCCGGAGACCCGTTTACCAAGACCACAAAACTAGCTTCTCTCCTTTCTCTGGTTTTAACCTAACCTTTCTAAAAAGACCAAGGGGAGAAAGCAAAAGGGGAGAAGCCTTGCTGCGAGGCTTTGGCCATGCTCTGAGGGAGAGGGGGTCCTGGAAAGAAACTAGTTGGTGTTTCCATCCCTCCTCCTCTCCACGGGAGAATTTCTGCCTGATTCTTCCCACCTCTGCAGAGTCTGCCCAGCGGCTTTCCAAGGCAGTGCCTCTGAAATTGGAGGCTGTGGATGTCTTGCCCTGGGTGGGGCTGCGGCACAGAGCTAAAGATCTGCAGAATGACCAGAATAATCAAGACACAGACTATGTCCCTTCCAGGAGAGGTTTCCTAGGGCAAGAAGATACACAGCCACATTTTATGAGCCCCCTGAATAAACACCCCTGTCAAGGTTGCTGCCAGGCCTGATAAAATCCAGATGGTATTCTCTGTATCCTCAAGGTATTTTGTGCAGAGATTTCTTTGAATCTTTCCACATTGGTTTTGCCCCTTCCTTTCTTTGAAAAGTAAAATGTTGAGTTTAAAATATTATGGAATACATAATTAAGGAACAGCATTAAGGAACATTAGAGAATGCAAATAACTGGGGTGAGGGGACAAGGAAAGAAGGAGAGAGAGAGAGACCATTCTTAAGATTTTCAGATATCTTCCCAATCATTTTCTACTGCTCAATCTTTTTTAAGAAGGGTTTTTTATTTAGTAAAATAGACATAAGATAAAATGTACTATTTTGGTTATGCTTAAGTATTACCAGTCAGTGGCATTAAGTACATTCACAATGTTGTGTTATCATCACCACCATCTGTTTCCAGAATTTTCCCATCACCTTGCAATCATTAAGCAATAACTCTATGCCCTACTCCCTCTAGCCCCTGGTTACCTCTATTCTGTCTCTAAAAATTTGCCTATTCTAAATAACTCATATCAATGGAGACATATAATATTTGTCCTTTTGTGATTGATTTATTTCAGTTAGCGTAATATTTTCAAAATTTATCCATGCTGTAACATGTATCAGAACTTCATTCCTTTTCTATGGCTGAATAATACTGCATTGTTTGTGTTTACCACATTCTATTTATCCATTCATCTGCTGATGGATATTTGAGTTGTTTCTACCTTTTGGCTATTATAAACAATGTTGCTGTGAACATTGGTCTACAAGTATTTGAGTTCCTAGTTTCAAGTCTCAGGTCTACACCTAGGAGTGGAATTTTATTCAGCTTGTCAAGTTGTTCTTCAGATGAGTATTGCTCTGCTAAGAAGTACCTTTAGTAGTGGGAATAGAAGTCCTGGCTCACACAGATATTGAATGCCTGCTAAAGACAGCTTTTTCTCTGTCATAGGCTCTACCAGGTCAGGCCATCTCAGTAGGTGATGAACTCTCAGATAGGCAGCATAGCATACCTTAGTTGGAATTCTGTGCCAGATGGACCTAGGTGCAAATCCTAGCTTAACCAAGAATCAACCATTTGTAGGCTCATGGGCAATTATTTCATGTCCTTGATTTGTTCATCTGTAAAATGGGGATTATAATATTGTTACCCACAACAAGAAATATATATTTAGTTTTCTTTCCCAGTTGTGGCACAGAGCTTCTAAAAACCTTTGGAATTTCTGAAACGATAAGAGCAATAAAAGTGAAAGGGGTATCTGTCCCTTGTTATTCATAACAGGCCCCTTTGGAACACACTAGAGTTTATGATAATGAGGTGACTTTTAGAAAGCCCTTAGGATGGGGGCTAGTTGCCAGGAACACAAAGAAAGTGATTACGATACCATTGTAATTAGCTGGTTATTAATAATAGAAAAGGAGCAAAGGGAAGGACAGACATTATAGGCATGTCATTTGGGCAGCTTCACCAGGAAGCTGCAATGTCACACTCCCCAGGGACCCAGCAGCCCATTCCCTGAAGGTCACTCGGGGAAGGGGTCCAACAAAGGGGAGATAGATGCATGCACAGTGAAGTTGGGGTGACTAGGGAAGGTGCCTGTCAATCAAACCTGGGAACAGAAATCATGGCTAGAAGAGGTGGAGCCAATGAAAGCCCATGAAAATTTGGGGGATACATAATCCCCTAAACGAAGGAGCTCACTCTCTTGGCTCTTGGCTCTTGGCTCTCTGGTTCCTTTGGCTTTGCTCCTGCCTGTGTTCCCTCCATAGCCATGTGGCCATGCTGCACCCACGTGCAAGGGACTGACAGACTGCAGTGGGAAACACAAACTAAACTAGCCTGATGCTGGATTGGACTATGCCCTAATGTGGAATGGAAACTCTGGACACTGGCATTTATTTTAGTCCTATTGAAGCCATAGCTGCACTTCTTCCTTGGAAAGACAAAGGGCAATGGGACCTGGGAAACTCAGAGGTTTAATTCCACAGAAACAAAGCTTTCTACAATATTTCATCCACCCGTGTGAATCTCAGAAAATTCCTTTTCTTGGGATATCACAAGAATTCTACTCCCATGAGCAACAGGTAGGGATGAGGATGTTTCCCCACCGGCTACAATTAGAGGGTTGGAGATTGAGTTCAATCACCAATGGTCAACTATTTAATCAATCATGCCTTTGTAGTGAAGTCTCTATAAAAACTCCAAAGGACAGGGTTTAGAGAACTTCTGGATTAGTGAACATGTGGAGGAGCTGGGAGATTATTGTACTCACAGAGAACATGAAACTCCATGTCCCTTTCCCCATACCCTTTTCCTCCTGCCCTGCCCTATGTATTTCTTCCATCTGGTTGTTCTTGAGTTATATCATTTACAATAAACTGGTAATCTAGTAAGCAAACTGTTATTACTGAGTTCTATTTCCCATCTAGTAAATTAATTGAACCCAAGGTGAGAATCGTGGGAACCCTTGATTTATAGAAAATCCCTGAACTTGAGACTAATGTCTAAGGTGGGAGCTGGGGCAGCCTTGTAGGACCTACTCCATGAATATAGTACCATAATGAAATTAAATTGTAGGACAACCAACTAGAATTGCAAAATTGCTTGATGTGTAGAAAACCCACACATCTGGACTCAGAAGTGAAATAGTGTTGCAGAGTAGCGTGAGCGTAAAGGAGAGACACACAGGAGCATGTTTTTCTTTTAGAATGGTCTTTTCCTTGTAAGGTTGCTGTGAGCCTTAAATGAGGTCCTATGCTTGAACAGTGCTTGACATACTCTGAGTGCCAAGTAAGTGTTGCTTTCCTGTCCTTCTTCTGCCTAAGGCCATCCCTGTGGATTAAATATATTTGCCTCATCATGTACTTTGAGAAAAAAATGAAATAAATATTTTCGGAGAACTTGGGAGATTCCTTGTTTCCACAGTGGCTCTGAGAAGGCTATGGTCTGTAATTTCACTAATAATTACAAAAACCCCATTGCCAAATGACAGCTGACTGCCAGCACTGTCTTGCCCGGGACACTTGCCAATCTCAAGGTATGTACAAAAGGGAGGACAGAAATGCCATCTAGGAGACCAACTTTCTCAGGGACCACCTCAGGAGAGAACCACATGGCAGCCTGCAGAATACCAGCATGGAAGACTCCCCTTGCAACTGGATGGTCTCGTTGGTTTGGCCTGAGTGTGAAAAAGAAAACTACTATCTATACCCCCGGCAAACTGTATTGCTCCCTAAGTTTTGTTTGGTGGTCAGTCTCCTCCTTTTGGATTTCAACCTTTTGGGTTTATTATTTTATAGTACAATGGGTCATTTATGCCCCAGATGAGCCCTGGTGGACCACTGATGGATGTCAGTAAAACCATGTGTGGTGAGGCCCTCTGTGAAACACAAGCAGGAATGATTGATTCCAGGTACCATCTGAGGCAATGGCCACACGGGGTGAATGTGAAGGTAGATTCAACATGCCTTATTCACAAAATAAATAAGTTGCTTCCTTTGATTTTTTAGGCAAACAAACAAACAACAACAAAAAACACACACACAACAAACCCAAACAAACAACTAATTATGGGCTAGGCTCCAGAGCAGAGTCCTTCAGTCCTAGTTTTAGAAGGTGGGACAAATTTGGTATAGAGTAACTATTATCAATGTTCATTCATGTCAAACTCTCCTGGGGGTAACTACTATTAACTATCTCTCTCCTATTCCACCAAAGACAATCCTGCCTTTGCCTCTATTCTCTCCTGCCCTCCACATCTGGAGAGAAGTACAGTGGGTCCACAGGTTCAAGTCTGAGGCAGAAGGAGGGAAGTGTAGCAGGAAGGAAGCTGTGAAGCTTATGCGTGTGGAGGAGGAGTTTCTTCGGGGGCAGGTGGGTGGGAGAAGTTGAGAGTTAAGGAGAATGGCTTTGAAGCAGCTGTGGGGTTGGAGTTGTGATGTGCTGATAAACCAGCTCTCTGGAAACCAAAAAAGAGCCCTGATTTGTAGTGTCTGCTGAATTCCCTGGTGTAAATACTCCCAGCATGGCTGATAGCAAGCTACCAATGTGAAGTCAACTAGCTTGAAAAATTCAGCATACCACTAAATGGGAGGGAAGTAAAGAGAAGAAGAAAAGAAAAACTATTTCAATCAACTTTAATGTTCTTTGAGAAACAGAATTGGAGAATCCTGTCACCTTGGCTCTTGAACACAGTGTTTGTAATATAATGCTGTTCTGACTGGTCCAGATGAGTCTCCTGGCTAATATGGGCAACCCGCAGAAGCAAAGAAGGAAAGAGACCTAAATTTGTTGAGTACTTGTGTGTCAGGTATTTCACGTACTGTATGTCATTCACAACGCACAACAACACTAGGAGGCAAGTATGATTGGTCTCATTCTGCAGATGAGGAAATGTAAGTTCAGAGATTCGAAATAACTTTCCTAAGGTCACACTGTTAGGAAGTAGGAGATTTGGACCTGAACCTGGTCTCTCTTAGTTTCACGGCCCATGCTTTGTTCACCACATGGCCCTGAACAAACCCCTGCTCCATTGTGACCCAGCGTAAAGGTTCAGCATCCCAGGATGGGGAGGGGAGAAGGGACGCATTGCATCATTCCCACTTCCTCTTGGATTGTTTCCAACCAAAGGACAACATTCTCTATCAAAACCCCTGTTCCCATGATGTCGTCCTCTCTGTCTCTTCCTCTCATACAGTCCTCCTTTTATTCCCAAGCCCAGTATGCAGCATTGGTTCAAGTCCATGGCTAACTTTCATCCTGGTGTGAGGTTTTAGAGGTACACACCTCGCACCCAGCAGAAGCTGCAAGTTTAGATTCAAGTTACTTAGGGAGTTTTGCCAAAATCCCAAATTCTGAGCAAGCCCCTCAGCGCTGTGGCCCTTTCTCCAGTCTTCCAATCTCCCAATGGTGGTTCTTTTAATTGGCTGAGCTGGAGGTTGAATTCTTGGCTCAAACTGAGCTATTATTTGTCACTGTCTTTTGACCTCTGGGTAAGTAGGTGCCTGTCTTCCACCTCCTATCGCCATCGCCTTAGGCATCACTTTTTAAGTCAGGGGGTCCATGGTCCATGAATTTTGGGTAAAACACACACCCCTGCTTCCAGCTATTATGCTGTCTTCTGCCAGCTCCTTGTTCTGTGTGGTTTCTCTCTAAATATCCTACAGGAGTGTCCATGTTATATACAAATCACCTTCACGCGGGAGGATCTAGAGCCTGCTCTTTAGGGTCCCCAGTTCACGGTTATTATTATACATCTCCGAGTTAAGGGACATCAATGGCTTATCTACGAAAAGCTTCATGGGTTTTGATGTCATAAGAAGTTAAAAAATACCTAGCTGAATATTTGGAAAGGCAGAGAGATTAGGTCTATTAGAGTACGGCTTTGAAGCCACAGGCCACTTAATTTTCATTCCATTAAACAGCTAATTAATCTTCAAATCTCACATTCTTAATCTGTAATATGGGGCTATTAATGGAATGTATCTTGGAGGATTGCTTTAAGGATCGAATGTGATAATGCATGTCTAATGCTTGTTTCTTAGGATGTAGCACCATACATAATATTTCACAAGGTGCCTTTGACATCTCAGATGCTCAATAACGATTTGTGCTTTGATTGCTTAGTTACACATTAACTTGGAAACATCAAATTTATGCCTCATAGGAGCATCCTGATCCTCCTATAACCAAGAGGTCCAGACTCAGGTGGGGGAAGGCAGTGGGGATAGGGAAGATTACTTACGGGCCTAGCATCCCAAAGGTGTCCTGTCCTGGTGGGGATTAAAGCGTGCGGTGTGGGTAGAATAGATTCTTTTTAAATCAAGGCTGAGCTCAGACATGTACTCAGGAGGGTTTGGGAATACATTATATTCTCTCTGCAGGATTCTTTTACCCCAAACCTTCCAAGTTTTACACATTTGAAAAAGCCAGAAGCTAACAGCGCCCTATAGTATACCCTGAACATTCATATTTCCCCTTAAAGACAATGCAGCAATCAGTGGAGTGTAAAGTGGAAAACTATTCTTTTTTTTAAAAATACGTTTTTATTGATTTTTAGAGAGAGAGGGAGAGGGATAGAGAGAAACATCATGGATTGGCTGCTTCCTGTACGGCTCCTACTGGGGATCGAGCCTGCAAGCCGGGCATGTGCCCTGACCAGGAATCAAACCAGTGACCTGTTGGTTCCTGGGTCAAAGCTCAACCACTGAGCCACACTGACTGGGCAGAAAACTATTCTTTTTACATTGCTCTTTTGTTACTCAAACAACATGATAATGGCATGAAGTAAACACTTATCAAAGGAGCATGCTTCTCAAGTTTCCCACTCCTGTAAGTAACGATTCCCTCACCTTGTTCTTACTTCCTTTCAGGTCTTGTCCATACGCATTCATTATTTTTATGCAAGTGCATCCATAGTATAAAAACAATTTTGCAATTTTGCTTTTTAAAAATGATTATATCATGGATATTTTCAAGTCTACTATGGATTCAAATGTATTATTTGTAATGCTTGAACATTATTCAACTGAGAGACTATTATAATTCGATCAATTTTTTTCTAATATGGGGCATTTAAGCTGTTTCTGTTTCTAATCTTAAGATAACACCACAAGGGACAGCTTTGAATATTTATGCATTTCTACATGTCACTTTTTTGTGCATATATATGTTATATGTATGTATAGGTATACACACACACACACACACACACACACACACACACACACACACACATTTTCTCCATTTGCATTATTCCTTCATAGACAGTTCTTATATTGGGGAATACTGACTGAGTCAAAGGGTGAGAACATCCGCATAGAAGACAATATTTTAGAGCATCCACTCATGAGGGTTAATGAAATTACAAAGGCCTCTAAAATCTTGGGAGAAAGAGAATTCCAGCTGTACCATAAGCCCAATATATTACTCTGTGAAATAGAGTCATGTCCAGCTTCCAGAAAAACCATCAGAAATGCATAGCCTTTCCTTTCAGATCAAGCACCTTTTCTCTGCCTAGAGAAGCTATTGTTTGCATAATTATGTGAGCTTGAAACTGGCAGAGCCCTTTAACCTGGAACAGGACGACTGCAGGCTGGCAGATGTGTTGGCATTGCAGGCTTGGACTCGCGCCTCTCGTGGCCCCATGAGCATCTGGCCAGCGAGCTGCGCCGGGTGCTGGTGGCGCACTGCCTGCTTAGGAAGCACAGAGTCAGCTTGCTGGGCCCAGGCCTGACACAGAGAGGGGGTGCGGGAAGGCTGGCAGATAGCAGAGCTGCTTTGGGGTCATCTTCCAAAGCTCTGGAACTGTTTACTTTTCCACTTCTCTATAAAACGAGCTGCTGCTGCCATGAAGGGAAGGGTCAGAGGCTGAGCTGGGGGCCTTGCGCCTGGGAGACAGCTGTCCTTAATAAAATACACACGCACACCCCTTCTGCTTCAGCTGCCTCTTTAAAAAGAAGCAAATATAGCTGTTACCTTCTTAGAAAATGAAAGGATTAGCATCCTCGCTGGGGAACACAGTTTCACTCCAAGCTGATGTGACTCAAGGTTTCAGGGATGCCAGCTAGGAATATGCGAGAATTAGAGATATTTGAGTTATACTGGAATGTGGAGTTCCGCAAACTAAGAACTCTCAGTGCCTGTGAACAACTTTTCTGCCCTTTGGAAGCCCTGGGTCCTTTCCGCCAAGCACTCAGAGCAGAAAGCAGTCTTGCATTTCTGTCTGCAATTCTCAAATCCTCTCTCATTATGGTCTTTAGAGATTACTAGAGGCCCGTTGCACCAAGAGATTCATGCAATAGGCCTTCCTTCCCCTGGCTGCCGGCACAGGTTTTCCTCCGGCACCCGGGACCCAGGCCTTCGCTCTGGCCACCGCCTTCAGTCTTGGCTCCGGGTGGAACACTGCTCTTGTAGCTCCCTCCGCCCCCCACTTTCCTCCTCTTAGCATGCATCCAGCCCCGCCTGGCCACTCCGTGCCTGCAAGCTTGCTGCCCAGAGGTCTGGAGTGGCAGGGGGGTGGAGCCGCCGCCATCTTTGTTGAGTTAATTTGCATACTCACTCCTGATTGGCTGGTGGGCATAGCAACGTGACGGTCAATTTGCATGTTTCTCTTTTATTAGTGTAGATGGTCTTTATAGTGCACTGGGGTTGATACACGTGTTGCATCTTTGGAGGATGGATAACTCTTGCTGATCCCTGTCCTCTCCTTACCTTCCTATCTGCCATGAAAACTTCCTCCCATGAACCCATAGGTGTTTAGGTGACAACGTGTGACACACCTGCCAGTGATAGGATGATACCTCATCAACTCTCGCTCCCCATCACTCTGCAGGCCTGCGCTTTTCTTCTGAACGCAGTAACCGATGGCTCAGTGCGGACGTCAGAAAAGGGTCGAGCATCTGCTTACTTAAAAGAGCATATTAAAATGTGATACGCTGGCCCTGGCTGGTGTTGCTCAGTGGTTAAAGTGTCGGCTCATTCACTGAAAGGTCGCAGCTTTGATTTCTGGTCAGGGGCATGTGCCTGGGTTGCAGGTTTGACCCCAGACCCCTGTTGGGGTGAATGCGGGAGGTGACCAATTGATGTATCTCTCTCACATTAATGCTTCTCTCTCTCTCTCTCTCTCTCTCTCTCTCTCTCTCTCTCTCTCTCCCTCCCTCCCTCCCTCCCTCCCTCCCTCCCTCCCTCCCTCTCTTCCACTCTCTCTAAAAATCAATGGAAAAAATATCCTTGGGTGAGGACAAACAAAAGTAAAATAAACAAACAAACAAACAAACTGTGATTTACTTTATGTGCTTAACACATTTGTACAAACAGCAGAAAATACAAGCTTAGAGGTATAATGAGATTGCCAGGCTAACTCCATGCTTAGGTAGTTTAAAGGATGCCATGATAGGAAGAATTTAACAACAACAAAGCCTGAAGCTATGACCAAGGGAAGGAAAGGCTTTGCTGATGCTCCTCCCTGGTTCTGTTACTTTCCTGACTGGCCAAACACTCTCAACACCCAGCAAGCCACCCACAGGCACCACTCACCCATGGTCACACAGGATGTGCCAGGCGTGAGGACGGAGCTGAGTGTGACACAGTCCCTAGCATTCTCTCTGCCTCCAGTGGTCCCTCCTCACAACATCCTGCAAAGTGTATTATTTCCAAGAATTGCAAGGTCAGTGCACATGAAAGAGCTCGGGCATGAAAGGGACATGGTTGCTATGTTACTTTTATTGCACATCATTCCAGACTCCGCTAAACTCTGACAAATGCAATTCTCGATTTCCTTCCCCAGTTGAAACTCGGCTTTATGCACGCCACAGTTTCCAGATGAATTAAATCTTCAAAAGAACATACTATGTCACAGTAAGCATGACCTGTCATTATAGTTCTAAGTGTCATTGTTCTCTCTATTATTCAGTTCCCATTTGGGGCTAAAACAAAAGCTCTGATAAATATGGAACATCCAGTAGTAGCAGAGATACATTTGAATAGCTGGAAACTGAATAGAGCCTGGTCACAAGTTTTGCCCATAGTGGCTTTCACATGAAGTGTTACGCTTCAAAATTAAATTCATCTCCAACATCCTATAAGGCAGGGAGCCAGCAACGAGGGCTCGGGCTCTGGGACGGTGACAACACTGATCCACCTCACACTGTAGGGTGACCTTAGAATGAATGGATCCCGGACCCAGTCAGCATACCCACCTATAAGATGGGATAAACATGTCTCCCATTCACCTGGATACAGTGTTGTTACAAAGATAAGTTTGATTTGATTAAGGCTTTTGCTACTTGGCAAAGAACTGCTTGATATAACATGGACTTAAGGTTTTAGAATTCAGCCTTAAAACTTAATTTTGAAGCCGATCAGGCAAACACCAAACACGAACAACTTCTAACATATACTGTTACACTGAGCACGTCCATTTGTTTGTTTTTCCCAGGCCAAATAAAACTAGAAAGCAGAGCATAACAGTTCGCTCATGCTGCAAACGTTTGGACCGCAGCCTAGATTAAAAACAACAATAACAACAAACAAAAAGGGCACAGTTTCCCCAGCTACAGGAACTCATTTTATGGGCTCCGGTACATTCTTGGCAAATAAAAAGTACAAAGCAATCTGCAGGCTTTGTTTGGAAGGGGCCAAAGGCTACCCATTTATGGGGATGGAGGACAAAGTTCCTTGAAAGAGATGGGTACCCCAGTTTGAAAGAAAGAGAAGAAAGCCCACTGATGCTGGCGGCTCAGCGGGGTTTCGGTCTCAGACTCTGCTAATTCATCAGTTTCCATAAGCAAGGCTAGGGGGACCAATGGCAGCGTTTCAAATTGCCAGAGAGGTGAAGCTGTCAGGCACGCATAGGAGTCAGCCCAAAGCATGGGGCCCATGTGAAGCCACGGTTGGTGACACAGAGGATTTCTCTTTGTTTCCAGGCATTACAAGATTGAAAAGCTCCAGTCAGTTGCTCTTCAAGGGCATTTTTTTTCTTTTCCATTAAAAAAGAGAGAAGAAATACCTTCCTATAAAAAAGAAAAAAGAAAGAAAAGAAAAACAAAACGAAAAAAAAAAAACCAAACAACTTTTTCCTTTAAAGATAAATGCTGATGGAAACTTTACTTTCCATATTTTCTTTCTTCTTTTTTTAATTAAAAGGCTTTCCATGGCGGACCTGGTATAAATTTAGAGCTCAGCCTACTGGCCATGAAATAAATCTGCATACGTATTTTATTGGAAGTCACCTTGAAAATTGCTGAAATGGTGCTGTTTACCCTGCTAAGGAATGATGCAAAGGGAGAGAGAGAGCAGGAGTACCAAGGAGAGGTGATGTGACTTATTTGGCCAATCAGAGTGATGGATGGCCTCACGGTGGAGCTTCTAGGAGGCTGTCAATAGGCCACCACCACCAGCCCCCTGGGTTCCCACCCAGACAGGGCTCATGAACCAGGGTCAGAGGTCGGAGAGTTTCTGGCCAGCACTGCAGGGGTTGCAGGGCTTCCTGTCAGGGCCACACTTCTCCGACTCTATACATATACAAATAACAATGTTTCTGCTCCAGCGCTAAAGATTCAGCAACTGTGGACTGCCACTTGGGCATCTAAAAGGATGGCAAGTTGGCACAAGGACAACTTTAAGAAAACAAAAGTGGAATAAGAGGAATGCAGCACACGTCATGGTCTCATCGTCATAGTTGAACACTTTGTACAAATTTGCTCTCAGATTTTCAAGGTTTCCAAGGAGCTTAATCACACACAGATCAATTTCATAAATATATGTGTAGCTAGCCCTAACCAGTTTGGCTCAGTGGATAGAGTGTCGGCCTGCGGACTGCAGGGTCCCAGGTTCGATTCCAGTCAAGGGCATGTACCTTGGTTGCGGGGACATCCCCAGTAGGGTGTGTGCAGGAGGCAGCTTGATCGATGTTTCTCTCTCATTGATGTTTCTGGCTCTCTATCCCTCTCCCTTCCTCTCTGTAAAAAATCAATAAAATATATTTAAAAAATATATATGTGTAGATAGACACTTTTTTTCAAGCAGTTGAAAATATAAAATAGACATTTCATATCTCTGTGTTCATGTAGTGCATGCCCACATGCTTTTAATGGAATAGATTTATAAGTGAGCCAAACATATATGCCTAGCTTCTTTAAGGCCTTTGTGTGGAATTACAAGTTAGAATTTGAATGGTATTATGGGACTGAAGGGTAAAATGAAAAGACCCTTGAAAATAGTATATTCCATTTTCATATATAGCATCTCTGGCGCTTTGAGGTCAGGTGGACCTGTTGGTCAAGACGTTGATCTCTCTAAGCCTCAGTTTCCTCATTTTAAAGTAGTAATTATATTATACTTACACTGGATTATTTTGTGGCTAAAACAAGGTGCATAACTTAGAGGAAGAGCTCTGTGTAATGTCATTGCTATAATTGTTATTCTTTTAATTTAATACTGAACTCACAACTTACTCATGACATTCTATTCTGCTTTTCATATTTCCAATTTGTGACTGCTTCTTTCCCTGTTCATGTCCTGGATGATAACAAAGTTAGGGGCAAATGGTGAGTCTTTCTAAAGCCACAAGTGGGTAGTTATTAATGCTGTTCACCAAATATTTCTGGCTCTCCATTTTCTATGCACATGGAGAAATTGCACTTTTTGGAGCATAGTGGTTGGATGGAACCACCTGACATTTAATTGTTGTTGTAAGACCCCTGAAACCCCAGTGCTCTAACTCAGAAGGTACAGTAGAACTTTCTAGGGACATGTAGCACAAGTGAGAAACAAAGCTTTATTGTTCTAAGCCACTGAGGTTTGGGAATTATTTGTTACCACAGCATGGCCCAGCCTATCCTGACTGATATGTCAATCCAAAGGAAGATACTGCTACTTTCACTGCAGTCTTATGTTAACCAATGATGAATGATTCCTGAGCCACTATCCCCTCTACATAACACTTTATCTAGTCCTAGAGCTCCTGAAAGGAATCACCCATGACCTCAGCTCTCATATGTCTCATCATCTCCTTGGAAATTTCTGGGGTGGTTACCATGCTCTGTCAGAAGATGAATAGGCCCCTGGCTCTGTGCCAGCTGAATACAAGAGAAAGGACCAGAAATGCCACCTTGTTCCAGGGCTTGGGAGCCCCAGACTCTGTTGATAACATTCCAGGTCAGCTCTCAGGAAGGGGGAATGTGCAGTTGGCTGTATGAGAGGACTTGTCCTCTGCTTTTCCACATTTCCACCACTTAAGGGGGAAAAGAGAAGTCCAGATTTGATGCAATGGGAGATGGGATACAGACCTCAGATTTTCACAGTCATGTGGTACCACTGTTGAGCTGTTTGTACTGAATAAAGTTTCCTTCCTTACCACACACACGCACACACACACATGCACACACACGCACACACACACACACACACACACACACACACACACACACACACACACACTCCCTGGAGCAGTGGGAGCAGCTGAAGGTACAGAGGAAGCTCTCCGGCAGTAGAACTAGGCACTGCTGATCATGAAGAGGATCCCCTCGATGCACAAATATGATTGGATTCTCTAGCACGTGTACACTGACAGCATTGATTTAAAAGTGGTTTTCTGTTCTTTCAAATTTATTTTTATTATTAAATTTTATTTCTTGGTAGATGCTACCATCTCTCACATATTCACCCAAATTAAAAATCGGGCAGTCGTCCTAGAGTCATCGTTTCCTCATCTCCCACATTTCATTTAATTCTTTCACGTCCACCTCCTTCCTCTTCATCCTCACACCGTTGCCCAAGCTACTGGCTGAGGGAGATGAGAATCATTTGCATCCCAGCCAGTGTAGCTTCAGAGGGGGTGCCTTTTTCTAATAGTGCCCAAAGGGGGCACCTTCTTCTAAACCCTATAAAGGTGTCTGTAGCTCTCTCAACGGCCTGAGTTTAGCCTCAACAGCTTTAAGGAAACAACCTCGGAATCTGCCTTCCTGCCCTCAGTCCTCCTCCTCCTGTCCATGCTGCAGCCAGAGTGACCATGCACAAACATGAATGAATATTGGCACTATCTTGTTTAAAGCCCTAAGGGGCTTTCCACTGCCCTCAGAAAGTGCCCACTTGTGCATGTGGCTGCAAGGCCTGCTGTGACCTGGGGTGACCTGGGCCTGGTTATCCCCAACTTCTCATTCATCCCTCCCTGCACATTCTCTTTGCCCTGCCCAACACTCTCTGAACTCCTTGTAGCACCAGGAACAGGACTGTGGTTTTAAGCCTGGAGGTCTTTGTCCCTATGTAACTGCTGTGTAGAATGCACCCCATCCACCCAATTCCTGGGCTCCGCTTGTAAACGCTCTTCTTTTGAGACACAACCAAAGTATCCTACCTTTGATGACACTTTTCCTGACCAGCAGCAAGGGGAACTGACCTTCCTCTCTCACACCCTTACTGAACTATCAAGGCACCTGTATGCTCACACTGTCTGTCCTGTCATGCCTGATTTTACTTTGTGTTCCCCCCACCAAGCACAACCTGGGAGGGAGCAGGCTCTTTTTCAGCTATACTAAATAAATGAATACATGAATAAAATGCTGTTCCATTTTATTATTAGGGGTCGAATGCATAGTTTTTCAATGAAACTTAACAGAAATGGAACTTACTTTAATTTTAAGCTTCCACCTCACCTTTTAATTTAAATACAGTGGTTTAAACTACACAACTGCCTTTCTGAACTTGTTCATTTTCAAAGACTTGTCAGAATTATAAAGGGCTGAGCTGGGAGGGGTTGGGGATGAAGGAGATATAATTGAGTATGCTGGTGTTATTCCATCACTCCCCTCACTTGATTGTCCCAAAATGCAAATAGATAAAATAACTCGGGTTAGGTTTAAAGAGATAAGGCAGCCCTGACCCATAAACGGAATGGAGGAAAGATAAGGACATTCACCTAGAATGTGTAAGGGACACTGAACTTCGAATAGCAATTAAATTGTAATCAAACAGGAAAGGGAAACTTTAAGATGAGAAAATAAAACCGCATGTAGGAAAGGACATGTTATAATTTGACTCAAGAATTCATGGTCTTCAGATTTATAGTTGCAAGAGAATTGCCTTCCATATTAAATAGAAAATTTAGGCCTCACGTTCTCAACCAGTAGCTATAGAAAAAGGCTTTTAAATTTCCGTATGCAATTATCCTCCAGTCCCACCAAACCCACACTGTGCTGGGAGGCTGCACTGCATAGGCTTTGCTGCTGCACTGCTTGTATTCAAATCCTGGATCTGACAAGTCCTTGCTGTGTGACCTTAGGCAAGTTACAAGACCTCTCTGAGCCCCATTTTCCTCCTCTGTAAGATGGGTATGTGAATGGTACCTATCCCATGGGGTTTTAGTAAAGATTAATACAAGTAAGTTTAGAATAGTGAGTGCCTCAGTATGTGTTAGCTGAAATTATTGTTATTTGAAGGTCAAAATTATTAAAATATGCAAAGGAACACGGGTTAGGTGAAAAATATAATATTTCAATGGTCATTGAACCTTTTTAGAAAAATAAATGATTCTATATGAAATGCAAGTTTTTGTTTGACTCTTTAATTTTATATATCAAGTACACTGAGTGGCCAGATTATTATGACCACCCCATCAGTACAATGAAGTGAATTAGTTATGCAAATAATAATAATAATAAAACCTTGAGAGTATTTGCTTAGGAAGTTTTCAATATTCAGTATTTTTGGAAGTGTCAATGAAGTACTGATGGAATGGTCATAATAATCTGGCTGGTCTTAATAATTTGGCCACTCAGTGTATATTATATGTACAGAAAAGTGAGTAAAAATGGCCACATTTGTTTGTTAACTTCTTTCTGGTGACTGACAACTCCGTCCAGCCTGGGAATGGCAGGTTGCCTAGCCGTGGGTCTTAGCTACTCTAGCCAGGCAGTTGGTTCCAGGGCAGCAACTTCGAATCTATGTGCTTCATACTCTGCGATGAGTTGTCAAATTCAACCTATAGGTGATGTCAATCATCATACCAGAAAATGGGAAATAATGACACAGCTTTCAAATAGGGATATCTTTTAGAATGTTTAATGTTTTAAGCAAAATTGGAAATGCATGCCAAAAATAGAGGAAAAAAGTTTTACACAAAAAGAATTCATAAACCTATTGGTTGCTTAATTACCCAATTTTACACTGATGACCTGATTAGTTATATTGCTCATAAGTTGCTGCATGTGCTTTGTTATCTTAGGATTGCTCTGGATGAAGTGTCTAGTTCAGCGATCTTCAACCCACGTATCGCAAGAATTTTTAAAACATGCAACACCTGACTACTTAGTAAGGGGCACAGACCTCTTCTCTCTTAGATTGTCAAATTAAAAAATCACAACAGTCAACACAACAATAGCCTCCCAGTGTGAAAATCAAAGTTACACCTATTTTTTTGTCAGACAAAAAATAGAGTATTTTTTTTTTGGTGTGCAGCAGAATTTTAGTAATTAGCTTATGTGTGCCATGAGATGAAAAGGTTGAAAACCGCTGTTCTAGTTCAATATTAAATGTAACTTAAATATTGCCTCTGGCCAGCAGTATAAAACAGAAAAATCAGATTTGCCTTGAACTCCCTATTCTTCTATATCCAACAGTGTTTATTATACTCTATCTTGCAAAATTTCAGAAATGAATAAAAAAGTGAACATTTTTTCTCAGTTTATAAAGAAATCATTATTTTGTAATTTATCAAAGTGACAAAGTATTTTATGGCTTTAGCTATGGCATTTATATGATTGTCTAAGTCTTCATATTATGTGTCCAAGAAGGAATTTTGCCTGGGTTTATTTCTGACTTGCTTTTATGATCTCGCTTGGAATAGAGTTTTATAAAATTAAAAGAATTTAATACTTATCTGGCTCATCATAGAATTATAGAAGTTTAGAAATAAGGGGAAAATAATGTATTTCAACTTCTTCATGTGAAAGAGTAAAAAACTCATGTCTGGATAAGAGAATTTCTTGGCTAAGGAAATAATTTGTAGCCTTCCAGATATTTGATGTCATTGGTAGAGAATTTTTAGTAGCTACTATTTTAATCCAATTAATTGACCCCAAGGATATTTTTTAATATAAACATTTCAGTCAGGATTATACCAGCATTGAATAATTTGGTTCTAAAAAGCAGTTTTTTTTTTTTTCTGTAGTGAAAACTATTAGGACAATTTAATGCTCTGATTAATTTTCTAAAGAATGCATTTAATGTTTTTTTTATATTCTCCCATTTTCATTTCTATTTTACTGAAATTATTTTCACTAGGATCAATTCTTTCCATTTAAATGTTATGTCAAGCATTCATTTTTGTCACTGATAAGTTATTTTTTAAAAAGGATTATAGCTTTGGCCATAATGAGTTTTTCTCTTAAGACCATTATTTCAACAAAGTGCAATTTTCATGTGTCAGAGTTTTCATTACTAAATTTTCTCAGGAATATTTTATTTTTCTCACTAATTTTCAGTTAATGTATTTTATGGGCTACAATTTTAATACTTGTAAAGTTTTGGTTCTAATAGTAGTATTAATCATTCCTACCAGGAATGATTCATAATACATTTTATAAATGACTCATAATTTATGTTTATTTCTTAGCTAATGCATGAGAAAAACAATAAGGATTTTATGGGAGAGAGAGAGAGAGAGAGAGAGAGAGAGAATGATTCAGAAATACACAGGGAGTCGCAGAGAAAGGCAGGGAGGAGTGGACAGAATGACAGAGGAAGACCCAATGACACAGGTGGGGGCAGATGCAGAGGCATCTTCTTCTATGAACTGTTGGGGTCAAAATATTCCCATGTAAACAATTGGAGTGGGTTCATCTATGCCAGCTTGGCAAAATACTGGCAGAGGCTTCTATTTTTCATCTGGGTTACTTCTAATCCCACATCCATTTCATGAGCACCTAGAGTCGTAGGCACTAGAACTGCAAAGAAGAAAAAGACAGTGTCTGTGCTCTGGAGAAACGTAACCTTGTAGAACTGTGCACGGAATGTGCCCTACCACCTCCATCAGTGGTCTCCCCTCTGACACACATAAGAACCCACTTCCCAGAGCTTGGCTGTGCTGAAGTAGTTGAGATATTTTTCTAGAAGTTCATGAAATGGTCTCTTCAAAATGTGAAGAAACATTTTGCGTTTGAATTACATTTCTGCCCTGCCTATCTATATAGGCTTTCTATCAAGTAGTCCATGGCCAGTCACAGACTCGCACACCACCGGGCCCCCCACCCCCACCCCCCAATCAGTTTCTGAGAGGAGAAACTCCAACACTGGCAACACAGTACAACCTTTGCTATATCTGGAAAGTGCTTTTAGAGTGTTTCTCTAATATCGTAGATGCTTTCATTTCTTTGGGGATAATGGCATTTGTTTGCAAAATGACGTGGGTTGTTTGAAAGGGAGCACATGTATGAGGGCAGAGACCATCATGAAATGTTAGAGTCTATCTTTTTGCTTTCTGATATCACCACATGTTGATCCATGGTTGTAGAAGATCAGACCATGGAGATAAGTGACCTTCTTTGAGTTCTAAGACTACACTAGCCAAGAGAGCTTAGGCAAGTCAACTCACCATTTCAGCTCCTCCTTTGGAAATGGAGATAATAATTCTTACCTTGCCTACTTATTAGAGTTCTTAAGAGGGTAAAGAGTCATAAGAAATATTGAATTGTTTTGAAACCTGTGAAGGGCAAGGTATATCACATATGGTGGTTAATATTTAAAAACACAAATAAACTGGCCATGGAGGGATAAGCTGGTTTCCAAACTCTTCCTCTGGGTGTTTCCCTGTGCTCTCTGATGAGCAATGACCATAGGTTTATATGTCAATGTTACTGCATTATTTAGAATACCAATTTTAATTAAACCACTTTCTGCAAGCACCAGCAGAACAGATTTTGAAATGCCATTCCAGACCCAACCACTGGTCCAAGCAGAGGATGAAATGCCTCGCTAATGATGGCCTGGAGTAAAATAAGCCACCCTCCAGCTTTCCAAAAAGTCTGTCAATAAATGTGGTTTCAAGCTCCACATGGTATGTGTTTGATGTGGAAAAGAGGAGAGGGACACCCTAATGTGAAGGAATGAGGTGATAAGCTTTCGGAAACACACACCTATTTCCAGTGTCTCTGAACAATAAGACACCAGACTCCTAGAGAGAGAAAGAAAAATAAACTCAGTGAGCTTTGAAAAGAACAAGAAAAGAGAAAGAAAAAACACCTTGAACCCAATTTAGGAAAAAACACCACAGTCTACAAAATCCACAAAATCTTGGGTTCATTCCTTGCTAATGAATTAGTGAATGGGTAATTGCTGTTTTCTGAGTCTCTCAGTCAGTCAGTCATCAGCACCTATCAGTTTCTATCTCTGGAATCTATTTCATATCATCTGCTGCACCCCACTGTCCATGTCTGGATGACTCCTCCCCATACCCACCTCTGTGTCATTCTTACCTAGGTGGCAAGCTGGCGCAGAGGGAGAGCCCCAGCTTTGGAAAGAGACAAACCTGGACGGGAATTCCAACTGTGAGACTCAGTGTGCTAAACTTGTCTAAGTTTCCAATTCCTCGTGTGTAAAATGGAGATAATAATGACATCTCTGGAAGTTACTGTGAGGATTAAATGAGACCATCTATGGAAAGTGCCCAGGCAGTATCCAGCATAGTGCAGCCTCTCGCAGTATGGGTCCCTCCCTCCTGGTCTCTCGGTTTCCAGTCTCTGTCTACTTCAATTCTCCCCTTACATACACATGTCTAATCAGGCTATTCTCCTTCCTGCCTTTTGTGCTTTTCCCACCACTTACTGGATAAATTCTAACTTCTAGAATGTGGCTGCATTACTTAGGGCACCCTGAAACTGCTTTGGGGAATATTGATTTTAAGCTATTTATTAAAAAACTAGTGGCCTGGTGCACAAAATTCAAGCACATTAAAAGGGAATTAATTAGAGGAAATATTTTAATATTGCTATTTGCCCTTTCTCTATAATAGAAGTGTCAGAGATGAAAGAAAATTGGTAAAATGTATATGAAAATCTTCCTCCTGTCAGAGTCTGGGGCACGCCACGGGACCCAGAGTCAAGTCCCCAACCATCCGCGCACGCCTCGAAATCGCACGAGACCCAGACCCGGCCGGCCCCACCCCCATTGGGCGAGATCCAGACCTTGCCGGCCCCACCTCCATCAAGTCCTGCCAGGCAGAGGGCACAGCCTCAGGTACCCCAGCCTGGCGCCGGGCAGGGGGCGCAGCCTCAGGTCCCTCGGCACATATTGGGCGGGGGGCGTGGCCTGAGGTTCCCCGCCAAGCCCTGCCGGGTGGGTGGGGGGCACAGCCTCAGGTCCATTACCCCAGCCCAGCACCATACAGCCTCAGGTCCCTGCTGATCGCTCGTTACGGGAATCCCGCCTCCGCTGTGGGTGCAGCCATTTTGTGTTACAGGAACCCATCCTCCACTGTGCGCGCCATCTTGTGATGGCGTTACAGTATGAGGGTCAATTTGCATATTACCTCTTTATTATATAAGATAGGCTCAGAAAAAAACCTTTGACACCCCACCTCCCTGATCCCCAGTTTCCTGCCCAAGAGATTCAGACAGGGAAACCTGCTTTGGGAAGGGAGCCTTGGCTTAATCACTTTAAGAATCTTCACCAGCAAGAAGACCCCGAGCCTGTTAGCTGGGTGCCCCCTGTGTCCCATTGTTCCTGAGTTGCCTAGCAAGGTTTTGCTTGCCATGTGTGTTCCACTCTCCCTCAATTACCTGTAAATCGTCCCTTCTCACTTCTGAAATCTAAGACGCCATCCCCCCACTTTCTTCTTTTTCCAAAATGTCATATGTACCCAGCATTGCCCCACTATCTTTGGAATTTTCATGCTATGTGGATTCCCCATGTGCATATATTAAAACTTTTTCCCCCTGTTAATCTGTCTCTGTTGATTTGATGATTATTAGCCCAGCCTAGAATAACTGAGAAGGTGGGAGGAAACGTATTAATATGCTTTTTAGCCCCCACAAAGGTAAGCTGCTGTAATAAAAAGGCTAACGAGTACAGTGGTTTAAATAGGAGAGATGTTTCTCTCTCACATAATGCTCAGAGGTGAGTCACGAGGGCTAAGTAGGGCAACTCTGCCATCTCTAGGTTTTAAATGGCTGCTACTGTTTTCCATTTTCTAGCCAGTGGGATGGGAACTGGGCCAGGGGAATTCACACCCAGGCTTTTGAGTAGGACATTCTGTATTCTGGAGGTGGCACTTAACCACTTCTTACAATTTCATTGTCTAGAACTAAGTCCCATGGCCACATCAATCTGTCAGAAAGGCCAACAGAAATGTAGTCATTAACTGGCTGGCCACATGCTCAGCTAAAACATTAAAAAATGGACAATTATGAGCAGCTGATGGCTTTTGCCACAATAACATAAAGGACTATCCTTCCATCTACCATTGCAACTTTATCTTCACTTTCCTCCCCTTCTACCTACCTCATGGTCTGTTAACACTAGGCTACTTACTATAATCCAACCCTGCTTGCATGTGCCAGTACCTTGGCATGTGTGGGTTCTTCCTATGCCCACCTGATGGGCTCCTACTCATTGTGGAAGGGCCACTTTAAAGAGCCCCTCCTTTTTAGAATGTTTCCTGATGCCTTAACGCCATTGGAGAATTTAATCACTACATTTATCTTCCCTTGGGCTTTATATGTAACTTCATTACAGGACTTTAATTATGTATGGCTCCATCCTCTCTCTAGGCTGGAAGCTCCTCAAGATCAGGGGTTTATCTTATTCATATTTTGAATCCCTAAATTTTAGTATTTGCCTGGCTCATATTTAGTCTAGATGTGATGAATGGGTGAAGTTTAAATAAAAGGAGAACAGTCAAACCAGTGTTTCCATATTAACTGCTATGAAGGTTAAGATGGCTGAACATTGAATTCTCTAGTCAATTCTGGTAAATTGATAGAGCAAGTACATGGAAGAAGAAGCAAAAGAGGAAGAAAATTGAAGTCATTCATGGATTTACATATTTAGAATGCCAGCTATCTTTTGTTCACAGAGCCTTAGGCAATCGGTGCTTAATCTGTTCATTTGTTGATGGAGAAGTTGAGGTCCAGGAAAGCAAGAAACTTACACATGCTCATCCAGGTCCTCAAAGCAGAGATGGCCTCTTCCTGAGGTCTCCAAACTTCCTTGGTAGAACTATTGCCATATCCCATTGTGCAAAAAATAATTTTACATGCAATTGCAAATACTGAAATATTGAACAGGCTAATAGTTAGGTTAGATGGGTTTATTTTAAAGCCTTTTAAAAACCTAGAGTAAATTAGTAAGACACAAAAACTCAACCATAATAGGACAGACTACTGTTTGAAAATGAGAGGAAAGGGAATGAATAATATGTAGCGTATACTGTATAGCAAAACAGTAGCTTAATCTAAATGTCGTAGTTTTGTGGCCTAGTAAAAAGTAAAATATCTGTCACTTATGACTCTTTCCATTTATATACTTATATATTTCTGGCAAATATAAATTTTAAGTCATGTGCTTATAAAATGCAGAATATTAGCACTGGAGGCAACATGAAACTTTTCAATCCATGAATTTAGGTTTTACTTCACTTCAATAAAGGTAGCAAATTGAATCCCATTGACCAAAAGCAGATCCATATTTGTGGTTTTCTGGAATTCAGTGCTTAACTCAATGCTCTGTATGTTCACTCTGTCTTGCTGAAATTTAAATAGCATTGGCTTGAGCCCCTATCCGACTTTCTGAAGGCAGTCCAGCAGCTACCCCAAGAGTACTGTGAATTCCTGAGGGCTCCTATTCTTGTGGTCCCTCATAGCTCTTCATGTCTGCTACTCTGAGCCACGAGTGGAACTCAGCTCTTTGGTTTTTTCTTAGACTATCCTTACAAGACATTTAATATACATGTCAGATGTTACTGAAGTTTGACTCTATGGAGGATGCATTACATTAGGGAATATAAAATCACTTAGATAGCACTCATCCTGTTTCTCGGAGCCCTTTGTTCCTCCTGTCACCGGTGGCCACTGTTCTCCACAGCCTGCTGATTCCTGCCACGTTGCTCATTTCCTTTTCACTCAGGTTTCCTACATCCTCTGGAAAGCTGGTCTCTTGCACGTTCTTACACAGAGCAATTGTGAACCCATTCTCTGTGGACCTGGGTCTCCCTTGGGATCCCCAGAGCCTCTTTAATGTGTTTAGAGAAAGAAAGAGCTTCCGCCTTTTATCATCAAGAACAATTGCTAGAGGCTTTTGAGAGTTGAGTGTCTTCTTTATCCCTCTTCCTCAGTCTCTGTCATAGTTTGGGACTTAACCCCCTACTATTGTACTACCTTAGAAGTAGCTAAAATCAGTTTCAGTTTTAATAAAAAGTAGCTAAAATCAGTTTTAATAAAAAGTATCTAAAATCACTTTCAGTTTTAATAAAAAGATTTTCCATATGATTTGGTTTAACAGCAAATCAAGAAGACAAAATATGCAAACAATTATTGGAACTGGATGACTAATAGTTATAAATCCCAAACATATTCAGGACAAGCAAATTTTAGAGAGCAAAGTTTATGGTATCTAGAATTTAATTCATATATCAGCCCTGAAATCTTTAACAGGAAAATGGCACTAGAAAGAAGATAGTGGCATAAAAAAAGGTAAGCATATGAAAACACCCTCATGCCTGCTTTTTTACTGTTTAGCCCATAAAAGTTTTGAGTTTCTAACAACTGAAGGAGCTCAAAAGTAGCAAGATCACCTATTCTGATTCTGGAATTATTTGTTTTGTGTTGACGATTCTCCATTTTTCCCCTTCCCCCACCATCAGATCCATTCTTCAGTATTGACTCTGTTTTAGGCCTAGGAGACTGACCCCTGGTGGTCATCACCTGGGCTCCCCTGCCTAACCTGGCTTCCAGGTGGGTTTGGCCAAAGGAAGGCCCAGCAAGAGTCTGGAGGGGAAAGAGGTCAAAACATGCTTTTGCAACTCCTTCCCCACTCTGGGTGGCATTTCCTGCAAGTGGCTGTGTTACTCCTCCTCTATGGTTCCAACTCTCCTGGGTCCTGGTCACACTCCTGTGGCCCACAGGCCTGGGGGTGGTAGAGCTTCCTGCTAGTGCTTGTCTTGGGTGTCTCATCCTCCCTTGTTTCCTTAACTCTGCCAGCACCTCTCTAAGTAGCAATGCCTTTGTTAAAGTCTCTCAAATGATCTTACTTGGGGTCTGTTTCCTGTTAAAACAGTCAGTAGATACTCTGAATAAACACATGTGGCGGTAGAGATATTTTCTAATGGAATAAGATCCTGGTTTCCAAATGCTGTCTGTGGATTGCTTGGAGATAACCATGATAAAGTTTTCACTGGTCTAGCGTGAAATTTAAAAAAGAAGGGCGATATAGATTTTCATGAAGTTGAACTTGTTTAACTTGGAGTAGTATATATATATATATATATATATATATATATATATATATATACATACATACACATACATACATACATATTTCATTATATAGTGCCTTCCTACCTTCTGGGATTAAAATGATCCTTCTTGTGTAACATCAAAGTATGTTCTTAAATGTACTTACTTGGCAAAGTAGAGTTGCCTGTGAGTACCTTGAATTATTTGAAAATATAATAGTCTGTAAAATCCAAAAGTTGAGTGGCCACTAAACTCAAGGCAATTTACAGTATTTATGAGTCAAATCTCCCAGAAAGACATTTACAGAGATTGCTGATTCTGCAGTATTCACGAACAGAATTACCTAGGGAAGCTCACCTGAGAACTCGCTGCCCAGGGTCATAGTTCTGATGCCTCGCTGGATGGGGGTGGCTGCCACCATCACAGGCCAGTGTTTTCCTCCTAAAGGGCTGGGACTGAGATTAGGGATTTTCAGGGAAGAGTCCTGTAAGGTAGGGCTTGCATCTGGGGGCATGAGAAGGGTCAGAATCATCCTTATTTTTCCTGGAGAGGGAGTCTCAAATGCCTTGGGAAGTAGGCTGCTCTGGGATCCTGTAGCTAACCTCTCACCTGAAGATAATTTCTTTATATGATCAGAGTTGACAAGAATGGTCGTTCTAAATTAAGGGATTCTCATTAATTATTAAAATAGCCTTAACTTTAATTAATCATTTTGATTACGTCTACTTCATCAAAGTTTAACATAGCTGGTTCCCGCCCCGCCATCCCTATGATTGCATTATTGGGTCCTCTGCCATTGAATGACTTCTCAAGCTTTTATACTTACCCTCAGATACAGACTCTGCTTTGCCTAGGAAACATATAAATAGCCCTCCCTGCCCTAAGGTTTGTGGTTGGGTTTGGCCAATGGAGAGCACCAGCCCGAGTTTGGAGGATGGGAGGAGAGGGGGGGTATTTATTCTCCTGGCTCCCACTTTGGGTCACTCCTGGCTGGCTGCACACCTCAATACCAGGCCATATCTCCTGCCAGGCAGCCCTCTCAATACATTTGCTCTCTTGGGGTTCTGGTAAGCATTTGGAATGCTTGCCCTGCAGGCCTAGGATGAAGGACACTCCTCGCTTTTGCTAACCCCAGGAAATACAATTGTGACAATTAAATGAGACTATATTTGTAAGGTATGTCACAGAATACTTAGTATATATTCCATAGATGGCACTTCCTTTCTGAGCTCACCCTCGTTTGACTCACCCTTTTAAATCATGTCTCTCTGATCATGGAACTGAAGGCTTCAATCTCATGGAAGTTTCAGGTATTATTGGAGTAAGTTTGTGGATCCCTTTAAAATTAAAGAATCTTAAATAATGCCCTGAAATTACTCATGTAGGCTATCTATTTAGTTAATAGTTGCCTTTGCTATCAATAAAGGAATAACATTCAACGAACAGCGAAAGAACTCCTCTAGAACACCCACATTCCTCTATTTGGGAGTCAAGGACACCTGTCCCTCCACTCTGAGGGGTGATGGGAGGAGCAGGAGGTCAGTAAGCCAGACAACTGCTCCATCTCTGCCAGCAGAGCCACACTGGGTAAGCCATGCAGTGCAGGACCCACTCTCCAGGGACCAGCATTTACTGATGCTCTTGCATGCAGTTCTCACCACCAGCAGACGAAGCTCCAGCCAGTGACTCATTGAATCTCATTTGCTTCATTGCTGGCTGGGTGATTGCAGTACTTTCCCTTGAATTTATGACAGATGCTGGCCAAAGAGCCCTTTAGAAACTGGAATATTTTTGGCCTTTTAAGAGAATTAAGCTCTGAGGCTCCTTAGGACACACAGGATTGGAGACTTAACTTCCGCCCCATTTTTTCTTCTCAACAAATCCAATAACACAACAGCCAATTAAGTGAACAATCAGGTTGTGTGCCTTATCAGGCACTGTTTCCATCACTGAAGGACTGAACGGAATGAACAATTTGTATATTTGGGGTAAACATATTTCAGAAATGAGTGCACTCAGCCATCTGAGTTTATATCCAAGAATAAAATTATGGATAAATATAGAAACGACTGGCTTCCCTCTATGCCAAAGATGTTGCGAATGAATTTTCTAGAGATGGGCTTTCTGTACTCCACTGATGCGCAGGAGTCATGGTTTATGGATTGCAGTGTTTTCGTCTGTGATGGACACAGAATTCTGGGTGACTGACGGCTGGTTTCCTGGAAGCCAGGCTCCTGGAAACATTATGTCGTGTAGGAGTCATTTTGGCTATAATTTCAAGTGTCATATTCTACCTGGAATGGACCAAGTCCAATATTTTCACACTAACTTCCTTCAATTAACTTTGCTTTATCTTAGCAGGCGAACATGCTTATTGCCAGTCAGTGTCAGAAGGCAATTAACCCACTGACATAACATAAGAAAAAAAATGTTCTAAGACAAAGCAAACACGCCTGGGGAAAATTACTTGGTGATTTTCTCTTCTTAATTTATTTCACGGCCATCAAAGCCTGCGCCCAGATTTTGTTTGGCCACTTTCCATTTTGTACAAAGTTGCCATTTCTTCAGCTCTGTAAACACAGGGAGCCAATGAATTAGTCTAACCTCTACTTTGACAAAAGGATGGAGGCAGTTGCATTGTGGCCAGCTGCATCGTGGAAAGGTGTCAGGGTTCTTTTCCCCACACAGGGAGCAGCTAGGGGTCACTAGAGGGCATTCCTTGATTGAATTTGTGAGTAATCTTGGAGTTTCTATGCTGAGCAGGTGAGGCAGGGGGCTGGTAGGAGAGATGGTCACACAAGTGATCAGGAAAGAATCACATCCTCTGGCATTTACTTGCATTACTTCAGAGAGAAAGTAACAGGTGTCCAGATACCTCCCATAATACAACCCCCTGCTTTTTCCATCCTGACTCCTGCTGAGACAGGCACAGCATTTCCAAACGTGCTCCCCTTCTTCCCTTTCTGATCTCTGCACCCAGATAGGGGAGCAGGGGACAGTGTGAGTGTCCACCTGTCCAGGACAGCCCTCATTTATCTCTGCTTTGCATTGAGTGAGCTGATCTGCTGAGGGAAGCCTTAAGGACTTCTCATCAACCTACTATCTCGCACTGAGAGGAGCATCACAGATGAGGTCCTGGAGGCCTCGAGGGGCGGTGTTGCTCTCCCAGGCACACACAGGACGTTGGTGTGGAGGGGGCTTCCTCCAGATTCCCTATTTTTGTCCAGGGTCTGGGACATTCTACACAGGAGTGGCTGACCCCTAGGGAGTGGTGGCCTAAATCACATTAGTCCTCCAGCATGCTGGGCTGGGGGATGTACCTCGTGAGGGCAGCCTGCTTGTCTGGGAGGGGCACTTCCTCAAGGAGCCTTCTTTCAAGTACCATCCCCTTTGGGCTGTTGTCGTCCCTCAACACACAAGTGCGTCTCTGTGATTCCACTTAGACATCCATCCTGGTATATTCGATGTGTCTGTCTTCTCCATCTGATTAACATGAATGGCTAATTTTTACTGCACATTTACTATGAGCCAGGAACAGCAAAAGAGACTTCATAGAGAAAAACATCTTGGACTTGGGTCCTGAAGGATGTGCAGGAGTCCTCCTAGTGCAGGAGGGCACAGGGCATGCACAGAGAGGAACAGCATTTGTGAAGACATGGTGGTGGGAAAAGGCCTGATGTAGTCGCGGAAGGGAGAGGTTTGGTGTGGCTGTTGGGTAAGGGATGTATGGTTTACGGATTTCCAGGACATGAAGGAGAAGAAAAGGAAAAATTCAATCGTGAAAGGGCCTTAAACTGTGTTAAGAAGTTAGGAAGGCTTATCCAAACTATATTTTATAGTGAAGGATAGAATTATTATCTGAGAAGTTTTTAAAAACCTTATAACTTGAGGGCTTTTGGATCTAGCATAAAACAATTGAAACCAATATATTTTCACACTGATAACTGCATTCTGTGCCCTGAGGTCCCCCAGTTGTCTTTTTCTATTATACTCTGGGATTTATGATACAATGCATTAGGGTAGGGTTAAAGATTTTACTGCTACCCAATAGAACACCGTCAAGTACCTTTGTCTCCATTATCTTCTCTGACTTACATCTACCCGCCAAGGCATGGTGTGCTTTTGTTGTTTCTGCCAATGGTCAGGTGTATGCTACCCAATCAGCGAAATCTCTTTATATAAAGTTGGCTACATTGAAGTGAAACCAGCTAAAAATATTCTCTGGGTTCTGTTTCAAATAGAATCTGGTTAGCTTCCTCTGATCTCACATGCCCATGATGACAGGAAACTCATCCTAAAATGGAAACTCACACCATTATCAAAAGCCAGGATTAGCAAGACAACCAGAATTAACCAGAAGGCCCAGAGAACCCAACTGACAAATTCAACTGGAGTCTCAACTCATAACTTGCTCAACTGAAAGCTGACAGAAGCCCCTTCAACACTCTTGTATTTGAGGTCTTCTGTTTTAGGTATGAGAAGTCTATACCAATCTCCATACCAATAACTGGGGTCTTTCTACATCTGGTTTCCCAAACTTCCTGAATTAGGATCTCTAGGGGTAGCAAGAACACAGGGTAGAGGGTGGGGGGGCAAAGAAAAGATTGTGAAATGCATGTTGGGAGATACTTTCCCTGCAGGTAATGCAGAGACGAGAAAGGTCCTGGCGGCACAACACGTTGGAGATTATAGATTTTCATGGGTTGGATCTCCTCAGCAAATCAAAGACACGGGAAATGGGATCTTCTCATCCCATCAATGGTCCCATTTCAGTCCAGCAGAACCCATACAAGATGAAGGTCCAATTTTGGTCTAGCAAAACCCATCCATGATGAAAGTTTTGCTCTAGTGAGTAAGGGGACAGCAGCTAGGCACATCTACCAGCTTTGCCTTTTGTGTGAGAAAGGCCTTTGACAAGCCTGCAAGTAGACAGAAAGCAGGACCAAGAGTGATCCACACATAATTTCCATTGGCGAATACTCAGTCAGCCCTAGGAACCAGAAGACAGTTTTAGAATACTATCTGGGGCCTCTAAGAAACAAGAGCAGATGCCATAAAGAGAGGTAAAAAGAAAACAGGATGAAATGAAAAGGGATATAAGATAAGCCTAGATTGTGAGGATGCTAAGCATGCAACGGCAGAATGAAATCCATGTTGGAGGCAGTAAAATCAGAATTGAAGTTATAAAATCAAGTTCTGGGCAAATTTGGGAAGCTTTCCCAGGATTCAGAGGTAAGGAAAAAGGTAAAAATGATGAGACAATGATACATGTTGAGGACAATAAATGAAGCTCCTATCTAAACTTTGTTTTCTTGAGAAAGAAACAAGAAGAATTAGAACTAAAGAAATAATCAAAGTCATTGCTAAAGAAAACTTGGCTGAGGTAAGCAATTATTTAGCCTGAGAGAATGCACTGGGCGAGAGAGATTTAACACAATGAATAGAGATGGAGTGGACACAGGTAAGGACACTGACTGCTTTAGATGAATGGTGGGTTCTCATGGTTTGGCACCTCACCTTTACTGCAGTGGGGGTAATGAGGTTTATGGCTGGATTGGGGTTTGACTCCTCAGTGTGGTTGAGCTGTGCCAGACTCTGTGACATGTCAGACCCAGGGAACCTTTGCCTTGACCTTGTTCTTGGACTGCCCACCTTCTGCCTCTATCTGGCGCCAATTCTACCCAAGCAAAGTTTGGGTTCCTTTCTTCTAGGGTTGCCAGATTTAGCAAATAAAAATATAGGATGCCTAGCTAAACTTGAATTTCAGATTAACAAATTGGAACATAACACTAAAAATTATTTATCTAGATTCAAATTTGGAATCCTGTATTTTATCTTGGCGACAAGACCTCTTTCCCCTAACACTTGTCTTCTCTTCCCTCTGCTCTGAGACCCCTGAATAAATATTTGATAGTTTGTGTTTCACTTGCTGATACTTTGACTAATACTCATCTGAAAAATTCTAGCATGGAACAAAGGAGAATATCGCTCAGTAAATATTTAACAGGTGACAGCTTTTCATAGTGTACTCCTTTTATCTGAGGTCCTATGCAGGTTCCTGCATTATTTCTAATTCTTCTATTAATGTTTTGTCAAAGACATTGTTAAAATATATACTTTTGGTTAATAAGATGATTATTATAGATGTATAAAATTTATCTAAGAAAACTGACATCTATTTAAAATTATATATATTACATGTCAAGTTGTTTGAAAAAAAATGTTCTCCAAAAATTGTACAGTAATTACCTTTGGGTAAGAAAACTTTTGAGTGATACTTAGTTTCTTATTTATGTTTTTCTAGATTTTTAAAAAAATGTTAACATGAGAATGCAACATTTCATAATAAAAATATATTTTCACTTAAGCAAGTCAATTATATTTTAAGATGACATATGCTTCAAAAGTCTTTCTTGTAGCCCTGGTTGGTGTTGCTCAATGATGTGAGTGTTGGCCCACGTACCAAAGGGTCATAGGTTAGATTCAAGGTCAAGAGCATGTACCTGAGTTGGGGGTTTGCCCCCTACCCTGGTCAGGGCTTGTGCAGGAGGCAACCAGTCGATGTATCTCTCTCACATCAATGTTTCTCTCTCTTCTCCCTGCCCCCTCTTCCACTCTCTTGAAAAGCAATGGAAAAAATATCCTCTGGTGAGGATTAACAACAACAAAAGACTTTCTTATAGTCCCTGAACTTGGTCTGTGTGCCAGAATTGCCAGAGGAGCTCTTACAAAATGCAGATGGCTTCCTGGGGTTCACCTCTGACCTAGGAATCAGAATATCCAGATCTGGGCCTAGGGACCTATATTTTCTACAAGTTTCCCAAGTGGTTCCGCTAGAGCTGAGCAGAATTTGCCCTTGGACTAGCATTCAGGAGCCAGTGACTGGGAAAGAGCACGTGCAGGCCTGGATTGCCCAGGTGTGGAGAGACCCCCCCTCTCTCTGTGACGTGCAGGCTGTGACTCTAATGAGGATAAATAGCCACTTCTCTGCTGTTAGCGGCTGCCCAGTAAATTTCCTAAACGCCGGTACCTTTACTTGTGCCACTCCGTTTATTTCGAAGAGTTACTGAAGTCTTTTAAAAGAGATGGAATCTGTGATGGAAGGGCTCTGAGCCGCATCGTCCCAGCTGAGGAAGCCCTGGACCAGCCTCAGGCCTGGCGTGGAAAGGGGATCAGTCCTTGTTCCAGGCAACCCAGGAGCAGAGTCAGAAGAGGAGACCCGCAAGCTGGAGCCATCCTGGGTGAGGAGAAGGCTGAGCTAGCTTTACAGCATCCTCAGGGGCTCTGCTGAGATGCCGTCCATTCGTAACACGTTAGGTTTACAAGTTAACAAACATCTTCTGAAAACAGCATTCATAACTTGAGACAGAGGCAGGAAGAATAGTGTTAAAGGACTCACTAGGATGGTTAGGCAGCCCTATGCAATTTGCATTCCTTCTGCTTTCTTTCAATTCTAGGCATAGTTGTTGTTGTTGTTTTAAAATTTACTGTTATCTTTGGGTCCGGATTACATATGGAAATTAGGGCCCAGTATTGAGGTGAATCCTTCCAAGCTCACACAGAGAGGAAAAGGGCACAGCCCAGCAACCTTTTGTGTCCCCTGCTGTTGCTGCCCTTTATCTTCTGGGGAAGGAAGCAGGATAGTTGGGGAAACAGACATTTCTATGGACAAAAAGTCCCTGGAGACAAATGTCCTTATCATTCAGCTTCCCTTATCTGATCACCTACACATTTTCCAATTACAAAACCTCAGGCTTATTTGACAGATTTAAGTTGGGGAAAAACCAAACCTGGTTAATTCATTTCAGAAGTTTCAAGGAACTGGTTATCTTAGAGCTAAGTAGAGCTGCCAGTCTGAAACTTATATACTTGTCCATAGTTCCATCTATCCATCCATCCACCCATCCATCCACCCATCCAATCTTATATAATAAAAGGCTAATATGCAAATAGACCAAACGGTGGAACAACCAAACAACTGGTTGCTATGATGTGAGCTGACCACCAGGGGGTACATGTGGAACATGGCGGGTGTCAGTCACAGTGTAATGATGGAGCAGGTGAGCAGGGGCACCAGACCAAGGTGGGGCACCAGTCGCTGTCATTGGGGTGAGCCTCTGGTGGTTACTGAAAATTCTTTGCTCCTGTGCGCCATGGTCCCGCTCGGCTTGTACCTGTTGCCGGTGCCGGAGCCACTACTCTCACCCACTGCCAGCACCCAGTGCCGGCCCCAATCGCTCGACGCCATCAGTGGGTGCAAGCAGCAGTTGCCAGCCCCGATTGCCCCTCAGGGCTTCTCCACCTCTCCCTGCTCCTGAGGGGCGATCGGGGCTGGCAGCCACTTCTCGCACCTGCTGCCAGTGATGGCTCTGCTCACACCAGCTGCCAGCACTGGAGCTGCTGCTCACACCCGCTGCTGGCACAGGCCCCAATCACTCTGCGTCATCAGCAGGTGTGAGCAGGGCTGGCACCATCAGCGCATGGGAGTGGTGGCTGTGGGCAGACAGGGGACTGGGGTCCCCGGTGAGAGGGGCTGGGAGGGGGCGCAGAGGATGGGCTGAGACCCGCTCCTGTGCCCACTGCACCCTCAGGGCCCACAGTTACTTTCAAAGTGCACGAATTCATGCACTGGGCCTCTAGTAACATTATACTAAGCACTGGGTAAGTAAAGACGATAAATAAAAAATGATACCCCTTTTAAGATTGTTTTAGCCCAGCAGGGAAGATAGAACTATAAAAAATTATAAAAATAGTTTAAATGCTAATACATAGGTATAAAATTAACATTAGAAGGTTGTTGATAAAGTACACTATAGTTATAAGAGATATACTATTGAGCCAGACTGATAGTTTCAAATCAGTCTGGCTCAATAGATGGATGGATGTATTTCTCCCATACATCCATACATCTTCTGTGTAAACTTGAGCAAAATACTAACCTTCCTGTGCCCCAGTTTCTTATCTATAGAAGGAGAATAAGTGAGGTATCTAACTTATACATTTCTTAGGAGGATTAAATGAGTTAATATATATTCATTTCAAATATTCAGAAATTATGACATGAAGTGCAAACGTAAAATCAAATGAGGAGTTTGAACAAATATTTCTAACATCTGCCCAAAGTTATTTTTGAACCTTTTCTACATCTTTGTCCTCCAGCCTCCCAAAATAGCGCACAGGTAATAGCACAAAGACAGTGATAAGTACATGGGTTATAAAAAAAGGTTCCTTGCCCGGCCAGTGTGGCTCAGTGGTTGAGCATCGACTTATGAACCAGGAGATTACAGTTTGATTCCTGTTCAGGGCACATGCCCAGGTTGCGGGCTTGATCCCTAGTAGGGGATGAGCAGGAGGCAGCCGGTCAATGATTCTCTCTCATTGATATTTCTATCTCTCTCCCTCTCCCTTCCTCTCAGAAATCAATAAAACACACACACACACACACAAACACACACACAAAGGGTTTGTTGCTCTGTGGAAGATTACCAAATTGCCTCTGGAACAGTGTTTTTCTCCCTTTTAGGGTCTATGGATTCTTTTGAGAATTCACTGATTTCATAATTACTTAGTGAGTACCTACTATGTGTTAAACATTCCAGGCACTCAGAGAACAAAGCAAAGATTGCTGCCCTAGTGGAGCTTATATTCTGGGGGAAAGGAGATAGACAATAGCAAGAAGCATAATACACAAGTGAATTATTTAATATGTAAGAAGCGAGACAAGCTTTAGAAAAACCAAAATATCTGAAGAAAGGGAGTTAGGGATGCTGGCAGGGGTGGGGAGGGACACAGTATAATTAAAAGTAGGGTGACTGGAGTATCCTTTACTGAGTGGGTAAAACTGGAGCTCTGAGGTGAAGAAGGTAGGGAGTCGGTTGCACAGATATATGAGGGAAGAGTGTTTGAAGCAGAGGGAATGGCGAGTGCAGGGTCCCCAGGCAGAGCATGCCTAGTGGGTGGCAAGGAGGTCAGTGTGGCTTGAGCTGAACAAGGCCAGGAGCGGTGGGAGATTAGGTCTGACGGCCTGAGGAAAGCTCTCCACCCTTCCTCTGGAGCAGAGGTCCCCAAACTTTAGCACGAATCAGGGCTCAGGCAAACACAAGTTGTGGTGGCCCCACCTCCAGAGTTTCTAACATTCCTAACAAATTCCGAGATGATGTTGACGCTGCTGGTCTAGGGGCCACACTTTGAGAGCCTCTCACCTAGAACAGTTACCTTATTTTACACGTGTTGTTTAAATAGTGTTTCTGAGCTCCTAATGTCTGTCTGGGGCCACAGTGGAGCAAGTCTGGCCCTGGAGAATGTAGGACTGAACCACTCATCCACAGACAGTCGGCCCTGCAACTTCATCTTTCCCACCAGGTGAAGAGCATGGTGTCAGACCTCTAACTCAGGTGAGGCGAGAAAAACTTCCGATAACCGATTTGATTTAGCTCGCAGCCACAAGGGTGGCGGCTCCTTAGCCCTGCTATAATCACATTTTATTCTACTCACGTAATAAGAATTTGTGGAGTACTTTGTTACAAACATAAATTTGGGCCTCTTAAAAGATAACTTTAAGAAGCACTAAATCTTAGCTATTGTAAATTGTGCTGCTATGGAATGGTTGGGGGGAGGGTATCCATTGGGGAAAAAGGAGACAGATGTAAAACTTAAGATAATTTAAAAAAAGAAAAAGAAGCACGAAAAGCCCTTCCATAGGGTACAACATGGACTCAACTTATTACCTTCTTAAAGAACACACGGCTCTTTTGATATCTCTTGAGGGGAAGAGTAAGGACCTGGAGTGTATCCTCCTCAGGGTGGTTTAAGGGAAAGGAGGCAACGAATCCTCTGGACTTCTAAATGGTACCAGATTTTTTGAGATTGTTTTTAAAGAGAGGTGGAAATAGCACTTGGAAAAACAAAAGGACCTGGCAAGTACTTGTTTTGAAGAGATAAGTGGGGAGAATATTAAGTGGAAACCAGGAAAATGCAAAAGCTAGAATCAGATAATTTAATCATTGCAAGATGAGGTCTGAATTATGGGCAACCTACTTTGTATTTACTTGGTTCTGCAAATTAGATTGGAGTTTGATCTATAGGCTGGACATGGGCAATTATGCATTGCTGGGACGCCTTAGAAAGAGGTACTCAGAGAAAGAATTAAGAGGCAATTGACATGTTAAGAATGCAAAGAGTGAGGACACAGACATGCTCCGATGGGCGAGGAGGACAACTGGGGAATGATTAAAAACATGCACAAAACTAATGTGATCATTTCCTTATGACAAACACTGTTCCTACCATGGAGAAACGTAAGCAGCCAAAAGCATTCATGGACTCAGACTGATTTCCGAGTATGACTGATTAAGGAATACCAGGCCTTAGGGAGATTTAAATTACAAAGCAGCGGTTCATGTTTTGGAGCAATTACCATGTCATTTTCAGACATGCATTTCTCTTCACTTTTCTCTGCTTTGCTATTCCTTAGGTTCAGAGATAGTTCCCCTTTTCCGGTTGAAGTCAGTATGACAATATACTGTCCATTGCAGCTAAGTCCCTGCCTCAAATGTCCATACTGCTTAGTTGATATTGTACTCATGAGAAGAAACAGTGAGCACTGCTTTTAAAGTATAAGTTTGATCTGTGTGACTGTAAATGTTACTCAATAAATATTTAAATTTAGTGGAAAAAAATGTAATTATTCATCTTTTGTGAAGGTATTGCCCTGGGAGTATCGATTCCTAATGAAAAGATTGTTCAATCAGTTGTATTATTTGGTGGATTTGAAGTATTCACCTATAGGCAGTCAGCATGGTGACCTGGAAAAGTTGCTCGACTTGGGGCTATGGCACATGGGTTCCATTGCTGTAAGACTTTGGGAAAGTCACTTAACCTCTCTGGAAAATCTGTACAATGATTCCAGTTAAGGGGTTGTTGGACTATACATGTTGACTGGTGTAAATGTGTTTTTAAATCCTAAGTTCTGTACAAATATTTGATATTAGTATTCTCTATATATGAGGGTCAAAATTTACACATTGCAGAAATGTTGTGTCCACACAACTTTTAAATAAATTCACTGTTTACTTATCAATGCAATTTCATTAAGAGTAAAGACCGAGTTAACCAGTTAGATGAGGACACATCTAACTGATTACCGATTAAAACTGAATATAGGCCCCTGTATCAGAAAACAATTACCAACCTTATTAATTAACATTGATCTGCATTTAGTGAGCTGTCCTGAATTAAAATGTGTTCCCATGAGTTAAGAATGGCTATGAATTTTTGAAAGCATGTTTTTTAAAGGAAAATAAAAGTATGCCATGTATCATATATGTATATTTTACAATGTAGCCCTGACCATCTCAGTCTTATTTGTTGACACAGGTAATTCAGACTCAGGGTGTCACTTAAACTACCGTATGATTTCTCTTCAGAATACAACTATATATAGAACCTTTGTTACTGAATTTACAAATTGTTCTTATTTGGTCATATTGCAAAATTACCTAGATGATCTAGTCTAGTTAAAACTAGCTAGTTGACTGAATTTTGGTTTTGTGCCTGGATTTTGACTTCACAAATCATACTCAAAATTAAAAATATAAGGCTAAGTGTAATGTAACTGCGACTCAGTTCATTCTAATTTACATACTAAGAATGATTTCTTCAATTTGTGAAGATTTTGTAAATATAGGGAGAAAGCTCCTTAATTCCTCAGTAATACTTTCCATATACTATGTAAACACAAATTCATAAAAAGAAAAGAATAAATGAGCCCTATATGAATAAGTTGGTTATAGCCCAATTGATTTTTTTTAAAGTTAAACCTTTCATTTTGAGATAATTGTAGATTCACATTCATCGATCCATATATGTTTATCCCTCTGCCAATACCACCAAGTCTTGATTGAAGTAATTAGATACTAGGTCTTGAAAATGTATATACTGTTGTCTCTCACTTTCTTTTTCTTTTTAAAATTTGTTTCAGACATTCAACTTTGTTTTGTTTTCCATATAAACTTTAGAACAATCTCCCTGGAGGCAGGAATGGAAGTCTCTGCTGTTGCCATGCCTGCTGTCATAGGGCAGGGGCGGATAGCAGTAGCTGCTGCTCAGCGGGGAGGGAAGTCCAGAACCTTACTCAGCCTCCTTGAACAGTTTGGGGTGAAGGCATTGGGCTCATTACAACCTCGAGAGAATGGACGTGGGTTGGCCTGGGGCCATAGCTTCTTCAGTAGAGTCAGGCTAGAGTGGAATGGTTATCATCCAAACATTTTCTGTCTTACTATGTTGCCCCTTGCTGTTCCTTTGGCTAGAGAGACTAGGCCTTTTTTGTCTGGGACATATGAGACAAAATAAAATAAAAATGCAGGAGCCCTGGCCAGGTGGCACAATTGGTTGGAGCACTGTCCCGTACACCAAAAAGGCTGTGAACCTGATCCCCAGCCAGAGAGACAACCGATCAATGTTTCTGTCTCCCATTGATGTTTCTCTCTCTCTCTCACTTCCTCTCTCTAAAAATCCATAATAATAATAATAATAATAATAATAATAATAATAATAAGTATTCCCTCAGGTGAGCATTAAAAAAAGAAGACCCAGGAAACTCAGCACTCTGTTGCTTCCTGGGTCTCACAGTCCATTCTGTCTCTGTCTCCTCCGTTCAGAGTCTTCCCATTTTTGTTTTGTGTATAATGTCCAGGATTTTTTGTTGTACTTCTAGGAAGGAATAGGGATAAGTACATCTATTCCATATGCCCAGAAGTAGAAGTCCTCCCCCAATAATTTTTAATATTTATCTACAAGAAAATGGATCTTTTAACATGAATTATAACATGGAGGTAGTAAAGAGGGGTGTGGCATACCCCAAGGCAGGCTTTAAGGGCGGGGTAGGTTGAAGTTCTAAAAAGAAAAGGTTTTCAGAATGCCCTGCCACTCCACCCACGAGACGTGGCGTGTATGCTAGACTGGTTCACATTTCTGAGAAGTGCCAGGATCATGGGAAGTGCTTAGGAAGGAATCCTGGCTCCGACTCTCTTTCTGCCACTAATTTTGATTCTGAAAAGAAAATCTCTCTTAGGGAGGTTCAGACTAACCCTGAGTCATTGGTGAAGCCATCGGAGATCACTAGGCCTCGCACGTCTATCTATCTCAGTTCCTTAACAAGGTGACTGAATTCTGCTGCTCTCAGAAGAGTAGCGAGGGTACCACCTGCTGAAGCTCTGTCTCCATCAAATTGAATTTCCATGGAAGGGAGCACCTTTCCTCTAGCCTTATTTTATTTTACCATTTTCTTTGTTGAAAATATTGGATAACATGGTGGGATATTCTGTATTTCACCCAATACATACATATTTTATGAGACATTCACTAGCCTTGTAAAGAGACAGTAGTTATCACTCTATTCTGGAGTGTCTGAAGCAGCTCCCACACCTGCGTCAGGCCGAGCCATCACAGATCAGCACAAGCACTGTCCTCATTAGCCCTTCCCCCAGTTGGGACAAATTGATGCCTCGACTCCAACACAAGCCAAAAGGAGAGGCTGTGTTCCTGTGCAGGTTCTGGAAAAGCCTGGCATTATGGAAGCTTAATTAATAACCATGAAAAAAACAGGGCTTTGAATTTTCAGGCTGTTCCCACAGGCTCCTCAGATGGAATTCCTATAGAGCCTCCAGGATAAAGTTGCTATTTAATAGATGGGTGGAGGAATACATAGATAGGATGATAATGTGGATCTATGTATAATTTATGAAGATGGAAATGTGCTGCAAGAGTGGTATATTTAGACCGTAGCAGAATCTTAAATGTTTTGAAATGTATAGTAAATTAAACGATGTGCCTTCAATACCTGGAAAATCAAGCCAGTTTGTTATTTTGACAAGCTAGTTTATGGTGGTATTCCTCAAACCTAAGCACAAGTTGTTTTGTATTGTAGAAAGTCTGCGGGGGGAATACTGCAATAATTTCTATTTCTTCTTTTCCCCCCTGCCCTCATTTTCTGTGTCCTTCACTCCTTCCATTGATCTAACCTCCAAGGTTAATGTTTAAGAAGTGAAAGAAATTTTAAGAAAGAGAAACTCAATGTTATTTACCTCAATATTTAACAATGTTCCTCATAGGAGTTACGGAATTTTTCAGAATCAATGCTTAAGGTATCCAGTTGCATTTCTAGTCTTAAGGGTGACCCTATTATAGTCTACTTCTTCCAAGGAATTTTCCCTGATCATTCTCAGCGAAGAGGACCTATCAGCGTGCAGTTATTCCTTCCTCTTGAATCCTTATTATCACCTCCACACAGGTGCTATCTATAATTTCCTATCTGGGGTGCCTGCCATCAGTGTTCATGTCTTATTTCCCCCTAGAGCGTGAGCTTGGAGAGTCCAGACACATTCGAGTCCTCCCATAATGCCGTGCATATAGCAATGTCCCGCCAAATATTTGTCGAAGACATTTATGAATAATTTACAAGACAAATTGGTCCCAAAGGATACTCTAAGTCTTTCAGACATATTATGCTATAACTGGATTATAACTCATCTACCCAGATTTTGCCCGTTTTACTCATAATTCTTTATATTCATTATTCCTCATGTGTCAATTAATAGGGGGAATTAACTGAAGGCCCCTGAAAAATCTCTTGAATTAAAAAGAGAATCCAGGAATATGGAATTTTGCCAATATTTACTACCACAACACCTACTTATATGACACCAAAGCTATCCTGAAATCAGAAGTACTCCACTTAAAAATCAGTTCAGGTGTTTTGTTAATGTTTGGCATTGGCATACTAAAATATGAAATAATTATTTAATATTCCTGACTCCATTTGTATAGTGATTAAGGCACACAACTGGATATCATTTAATGCAAAATATCATTTATGAATACCAGTGCTGTCCAGTGGAAATGTGATAGGTAAAATGATGCTGCTCCCCTCCCCCCCAAAAAAAATATTCATGCCCTGATCCCTGGAACCTGTAAATATGTTATCTTATGTGGTGAAAGGTACTTTGCAGATGTGATTAAGTTAAGGATTTTGAGACAGGAGATTATCCTGGATTATCTAGGTGGGCCCAATGTCATCACAAGGGTCCTTATAAGAAGGTGGTAGTACAATCAGAATGAGAAAAGTGAAGCTAGAAACAGAAACATGTGCATGTGTGAGTGTGTGTGTGTGTGTGTATGTGTGTGTGTGTGTGACAGAGAGAGAGAGAGAGAGAGAGAGATTTGAAGATAGTGTGCTGCTGACTTCCAAGCAGAGGCCATTAGCCAAGCAATGCAAGTGCCCCCAGAAGTTGGAAAAGGCAAGGAAACAGTCTCTCTTACATCTCTGCTGACATCTTGCTTTTAGGACTTCTGACCTCCAGAACTTATCACCAAGCTCAGTCGGACATTCTTAGTGCTACCGCCACTGTGCTCGCCAGCTGTGAGCCCAGCTTCTGGCTAAGTGGCGCTCCCCCTGTGGGAGCACACTGACCACCAGCAGGCAGCTCCTGCATTGAGCATCTGCCCCTTGGTGGTCAGTGAGCATCATAGCAACCAGTCGTTCCACCATTCAGTTGATTTGCATATTAGCCTCTTATTATATAGGATAAGGAGAAATTGACAAATTCATAATTGTTGAAGGAGAGATCTGAATATATTAATCTTAGTAATTAATAGAGGAAACAGATAAAAATTTGGCAAGGATATAGAAAATAACATAATGGGACACACACAACAGACACACCCTCCAACTAAAAAAACATTTTTTTTTTTTTTTTTGCTGATTTTTAGAGAGAGAGGAATGGAGAGGGAAGAAGAGAGAGAAACATCAATGTGAGAATATGAGAGTGAAACATCATGTTCCTGCATGCCCCCTGCCCAGAATCAAGTCAGCAACCCGGGTATATGCCCTGACTGGGAATAGAACTTAAAACCTTTCGGTGCACAAGACAATGCCCAACCAACTGAGCCACACCAACCAGGGCTAACAAATACATTTTTTCCTTAAGCAACAGGGAATATTAAAAAGAAAACTGATTACAAAATCTTAAAAAATGAAGTCTAGCAATCCTTTAGAAAGGGCATTGTGATGATTAAACACCAATAAAATTTACCTTATCAAATTTAGAAAGTAAAACCATATGATCATATTAATAAAAGCAGAAGAAGCATTTGATAAAATTCAGTATCCATTCATGATAAAAATTCTCAGTGAACTAAGAATAGGAAGAAAATTCATTAAGCTAATAAAGTTATCAATAAAAGGCTGCTGTAGTATGTACATAATAGTAAAATGTTAGACTTATTCCTTTTAAAATTAGCAATAAAACAAAAATACCCCCATCTCTGCTTTAAGATTGCACTGAGGCCCTAATCCAATCCAGTGATTAGAATAAGATAAAAAATAAAATGTATATGAGTCACAAAGGAAGAAATAAAATTGTTCTTATTCTGAGGTGATATGAGTTTCTACATAGAAAACCCAAGAGCATCTATACTAAAGTTATTAGAGTTAATAAGAGAGTTCAGCAAGCTTACTGGATATTAGATCAATGTAACAAATTGCATTCCTTATTTGCCAGGAACAAATAGTAACAAAACACAAAAATATATAAAAAAGCACCATTTATAATAAAAAATGGCTCCTAACAATAAATCTAATAAAAGATGTGTTGAAGTATGTGGTGAAAATTATAAAACTTTAATAAAATCCTACCTAATAAAATAGTAATATGCAAATTGACCGCACCTTTGCTACGCCCAAGCCACACCCACCAGCCAAAGCCAAACCCACCAGCCAAAGCCACGCCCACCAGCCAATCAGGGCGAGTATGCAAATTACCCAACAAAGATGGAGGTTAATTTGCATACGCTGAGGGAGGGAGGAGTGAAGACTGAAGACAACTTAGAAGGAAGAGGGAGGAAAAGCGGAAAGCAAGGTGGCTGCCAGAGGGAAAGCCCGGGTGGGGCGGAGCGGGGCGGAGCGGGGCGGGTGGCAGTGGTGCGCAGGTGCAGGCGCGGTGGCTGCAACAGCAGCTGCAGGGGCAGCGCACGCGGCCGCAGCGGCCGCTTGCAGGATTCTTCCTGCAAATGGGCTACTAGTTAATAATAACTAAACAAACAAAAATATGACACATTTCTAATAAGTAGACTCAATATCATAAAGACATTAATACCCGTAAATTCAATGCAATTTCAATAAAAATTCCAAGAGGTTTTTCTATGAAACTTGATAAAATGATTTAAAAATTTTTGTGGGCAAGAAAAAGGTTAAGAATAGCCAAGACAATTTTGAAAAACAAGGTGAGGGAAATTGTCCACTTGTCCAATATACTGGTATCTCAAGGTTTATTGCCCACTATATCTCAAGGTATATGCCTCAAGGTTTATTATAAAGCTGTAGCAACAAAGATAATGTGGCACTGTTGTAGAGGAAGAAAATCTGACCAATGGGAGAGGTTAAACAAATCCAGAAAGGTACCCACACATAGTATATAGAAACAATCCTATATAATAAAAGTGTAGTATGCAAATTGTCCGCTTGACTAGGAGTTTGTCCGGGAGTTGGACCAGGGGGCGGGGCCGGCAGGGGGAAGGGAAGGAGGCCCTGGCTGGCAGTTGGTAGCTGCTAGGGACCCTACCAGTGAACAAATTTTGTGTACAGGACCTCTATTAAATTATAAAGTTGCCATTTCTCTAAAGAGAAAAGAGGGACTGGGACTTGGTTAGCTATGTGGCAAAGGGAAAAAAAATCTCTACCTCACATTATTGAGGGAGATATAATTCTTAAATGCAAAAAAAATTTTTAGATCATTAGGAGAAACTATAGGGGTAGCAAATATCTTATGTATAGAAAGGATTTCTTAAAAATGAAAACCATAAACCATAATGGAAAAGATTGCCAAATCTGAATACAGTAAAATTTAAAATTTCTATGCATCAATCAACATCATAAGAACAAAATACAGAAGCCACAGGTATGGAGAATACAGTAGCAGCATACTTAACTGACAAGAATTAATACTCAGAATATATAAAAGGTTCTATGTCAATAGGGAAAACAAACAAACAACATATTGGAAAATTAAAATATGAAAAAAATTACGAAAGGAAAAAACTGGAATGAACAATAAGCAGATGAAAAATCTTCAAAGTCACTAGTAGTTAAGAAAATACTCACTGAGCCCGGCTGGCATGGCTCAGTGGTTGAGCGTCAACCGATGAACCAGGAGGTCCCAGGTTTGATTCCCGGTCAGGGCACATGTCTGGGTTGTGGGCTCCATCCCTAGTGGGGGGCATGCAGGAGGCAGCCGATCAATGATCCTCTCCCATCTTTGATGTTTCTACCTCTCTCTCTCCCTCTCCCTTCCTCTCTGAAATCGATAAAAATATATTAAAAAAAGAAAATACCCACTGAAACTGTAATAGACAGCATTTCATATCTAGTACATGACCAAAGATCTAAAAGACTTAAAATACCAAGAACTGGAAAGATGTAGAACAACAGGGACTCACATAAAAGCTCAGGAAAGTATAAAACTGTAAACTTAGGAGCAACTTGGCAATATCTAGCAAAATTGCAGGTGCCCATATCTTAAGACCCAGCAGTACGACATCTAGGTTGTATAACCTAAGGAGACTCTCACATATACTCATGGAGATGTGGCATTCTGTGGTCCACTTGGATTACCTCTCTGATACTATTTTCTACAATTCTTCCCCCCACTCCATCTGCTTTAGCTGTTCTGGCCTCCTTATTTCCAGAACACACCAGCACATTCCTACCTCAGGGCCTTTGCACTTGCTGTTTTCTCTGCCTGGATCACTCTTCCTCAAGGTATCTCCCTGGCTCCTCCTTCATCTCCTTCCAGCTTTTACTGGAATGTCAACTTCTCATTAATGTCTTCCTAGCTCCTCTATTCTCCATCCTCTTCCCCAACTTATTTTTTTCACCTGAGCACGTATCATTAACATAATATATAGGCATACCTCATTTTATTGCACTTTGCTGTTTTTGTTTGTTTGTTTGTTTGTTTTTTACAATCACAAGGTTTGTGACAACTCTGCATTGAGCAAGTCTACTGGGGCCATTTTTCCAACAGCATTTGCTCACTTTGTGTCTCTATGTCACATTTTGGTAATTCTCTCAATATTTCAAACTTTTCATGATTATTTGTTATATGGTGATCTGTGATCAGTAATCTTCGGTGTTACTAGTGTAATTGTTTTGTGGCACAACAGACGGCACCCATAGAAGACAGTAAACTTAATTGATAAATGGTGCGGGTTCTGACTGCTCCACCAACAGGCTGTTTCCCCATCTCACTCCCTCTCCTTGGGCCTCCCTATTCCCTGAGAAACAACCATACTGGAATTAGGCCAGTTAATAACGCTACAATGGCCTCTCAGTGTTCACGTTAAAGGAAGAATAGCACAGTTCTCATTTTAAATCAAAAGCTAGAATTGATTAAGCTTAGTGAGAAAGGCATGTTGAACGCTGAGGTAGGCAGAAAACTAGGCCTCCTGTGCCAAACAGCTAGTCAAGTTGTGAATGCAAAGGAAAAGCTCTTGACAGAAATGTAAAATACTGCTCCAGTGAACACATGAACAATAAGAAAGAGAAACAGCCTTACTGCTGAGATGGAGAAAGTTTTTGTGGTCTGGATAGAAGATCAAACCGGCCACACCATTCCCTTAAGCCGAAGCCTAAGCCAGAGCAAGGCCCTATTGCACTTCAATTCTATGAAGGCTGAGAGAGGTGAGGGAGCTTCAGAAGAAGAGTCTGAAGCTAGCGGAGGTTAGTTCATGAGGTTTAAGAAAAGGAGCTGTCAGCAGGCTGCGGGGAAAGGCTCTCTGCTGGGTCCGGGTGCTTGGCAGCGGCTTTATCCCCGCAGGTCCTCCCCGGGCCCGGAGACACCCCCGCCCCAGTCATGCTGAGCAGAGTATGGAAGCAGCTGACTAAGAAGTGCTATATGTGCGAGAGCAGCTATTCCACGAGAGGGTCCGCGAATGTATTATCTGAACACTTCTGTTTGCGACACTCTACATCCTCTGCCACATCACCCTGACCCACTTCAAGAAGCCTGCTGAGTTCACTACAGTGGATGATGAAGATGCCACAGTCAACAAGATTGCTCTCGAGCTCTGCACCTTTACCCTGACGGTTTCCCTGGGTGCCGTACTGCTCCTGCCCTTCTCCATCATCAGCAGTGAGGTGTTGCTGTCACTGCCTCGGAACTACTACATCCAGTGGCTCAACAGCTCCCTCATCCATGGCCTCTGGAACCTCGTTTTTCTCTTACCCAACCTGCCCCTCATCTTCCTCATGCCCTTTGCATACTTCTTCACTGAGTCTGAGGGCTTCGCTGGCTCCAGAAAGGGTGTCCTGGGCCGAGTCTACGAGACAGTGGTAATGTTGATGCTCCTCACTCTGCTAGTGGTGGGCATGGTGTGGGTGGCGTCAGCCATTGTGGACAACAACAAGACCAGCAGGGAGTCACTCTATGACTTCTGGGAGTACTACCTCCCCTACCTCTATTCCTGCATTTTCTTCCTTGGGGTCCTACTGCTTCTAGTGTGTACTCTGCTAGGTCTCGCCCACATGTTCTCGGTTACTAGGAAACTGCTGGTCAAGCACGGGTGCTAGAAGACCTGGAAGAGCAGCTGTACTGCTCAGCCTTTGAGGAAGCAGCTTTGACCCGCAGGATTTGCAGTCCCACCTCCTGCTGGCTGCCTTTGGACATGGAGCTGCTGCACAGACAGGTGCTGGCTCTGCAGACACAGAGGGTCCTACTGGAGAAGCGGTGGAAGGCTTCAGCCTGGCAGCGCAACCTGGGTTATCTCCTGGCCATGCTGTGTTTGCTGTTATTGACGGGCCAATCCGTGCTCATTGTGGCCATCCACATCCTGGAGCTGCTCGTCGATGAGGCTGCCATGCCCCGGGGCTTGCAGGTGCCTCCCTGGGCCCAGTCTCCTTCTCCAAGCTGGGCTCCTTTGGTGCTGTCATTCAGGTTGTACTCATCTTTTATCTGATGGTGTCCTTGGTCGTGGGATTCTACAGTTCTCCACTCTTCCAGGGCCTGCAGCCCTGATGGCATGACACAGCCATGACACAGATAATCGGGAACTGTGTCTGTCTCCTGGTCCTAAGCTCAGCACTTCCTGTCTTCTCTCGAGCTCTGGGACTCACTCGCTTTGACCTGCTGGGTGATTTTGGATGCTTCAACTGGCTGGGCAATTTTTACATCGTGTTCCTCTAAGATGCAACCTTTGCGGGCCTCACCACTCTCTGTCTGGTGAAGATCTTCACCACAGCTGTTCGGGCAGAGCTGATCTGGGCTTTTGGACTGAACAGACTGTCATTGCCTGTCTCTGGCTTCCCCAGGGCATCTAGGAAGACCCAACACCAGTGACCTCCAGTTGGGGGTGAGAGGGGAAAAACTGGACACTGCCATCTGCTACCCAGTCCTGAAGCGACACCAGGAGTGGGTGATCCTTAGGACCTGGAATCTGAGAGGGGTGGGTGGCAGAGGGGAGCTGAACCATCTGCACTGTTGCATAATCTGAGCCAGAGTTTAGGACCAGGCCCCCTTGTTTTTCCAGATTTAACTGTGGGCCTTAGCATGGGGTAGGGCTGGGTGACTCGGGTCTGGCTCCTGATCCCAAATCTGTTAACACATCAATCTGCCTCACTGCTATTCCAGGCCATGCCTGTAGCCATGTTTACATGATTTGATGTGCAATAGGGTTGAGTGGGGACAGGGGAGGGATTGAGCAGGGGCAGACGTGGGGGGCAGATTGTCTCCCTTTGCCTCTGGTCCAGAAGACCCTAAGTACTGTGCTATCCTGGAGGGACTTTGGACCACCAGAGAGGTGAGGCTGTGGGAAAGAAAAGGCCACAACCATCAGCAATAAAGTTGATCCCAAAGGTTTTCTTTGTTTAAAAAAAGAAAGAAAGAAAGAAAAGGAGCTGTCTCCATAACATACAAGTTGAAATAACAAGAGCTGCTGTAGAAGCTGAAGCAAGTTATCCAGAAGATCTAGCTAAGGAAATTAATGAAGGTGGCTATACCAAAAAAAAAAAAAAAACACCAGATTTTCAATGTAGACAAAACAGCCTTCTATTGGAAGAAGTTGCCATCAGGACTTTCATGGCGAGAGAGGAGAAGTCAATGCCTGGCATCAAAGCTTCAGACGACAGGCTGACTGTCTAGTTAGAAGCTAACACAGCTGGTGGCTTTAAGTTGAAGCCAGTGCTCATTTACCATTCTGAAGATCCTAGGGCCCTTAAGAATTATTCTAAATCTACCCTGCCTGTGCTCTATAAATGGAACAACAAAGCCTGGAAGACTACACATCTGTTTGCAATATGGTTTACTGAATATTTTAGCTCACGATTGAGAACTATTATTCAGAAAAAAAGATTCCTTTCAAAATATTATTGACAATGCACCTGGTCACTCAAGAGCTCTGATAGAGATGTGCAATGAGATTGATGTTTTCACATCTGCTAACACAACATGCATTCTACAGCCCATGAATCAAGGAGTAATTTCAAGTTCTTATTATTTAGTAAATACACCTTGTAAGGTTATAGCTGCCATAGATAGTGATTCCTCAAATGGATCTTGGCAAAGTCAATTAAAAACCTTCTGGGAGAGTTCACCATTCTGACGCCATTAAAAACAGTCATGGGAAGAGGTCAAAATATCAACATTTAACAGGCATTTGGAAGAAGTTGATTCCAACCCTCATGGATGATTTTGAGGGGTTCAAGACTTCAGTGGAGGAAGTAACGGCTGATGTGGTGGAAACAGCAAGAGAATTAGTGTTAGAAGTGGATCCTAAAGATGTGACTGAATTCTGCAATCTCATAATAAAACTTTAACAAAGGAGGGGTTGCAGCCTATGGATGAGCAAAGAAAGTGGTTTCTTGAGATGGAATCCGCTCCCAGTGAAGATGCTGTGAGGATTGTGGAAATGACAACAAAGGATTTGGAATATTACATAAACTTAGTTGATAAAGAAGTGGCAGGGTTTGACTCCAATTTTAAAATAAGTTCTAATGTGGGTGAAATGCTACTAAATAGCATTTCATGTTACAGAGAAATAATCTGTGAAAGGAAAAGTCAATTAATGCAGCAAGTTTCATTGCTGTCATTTTAAGAAATTGCCACAGCCATCTCAGCCTTCATTAACCACTACCCTGATTAGTCAGTAGCCATCAACATCAAGGCTAGACCCTTCACCAGTAAAATGACTATGACCCGCTGAAAGCTCAGATGATGGTTAGCTTTTTAAAAAATAAAGTGTTTTAAAATTAAGGTATATAAGTTATTTTAGACATAATGCTATCCCACACTTAATAGACTATACTATAGTGCAAACATAAACTTTATATACATTGTTAAACCAAAAACTTCATGTAACTTGCTGTATTGCAATATTCATTCTTTTGCAGTGGTCTGGAACTAAACCTTAAATATCATATTACGAAGGTATACATGTATATTTTATATATTTACTTATTTATGGAATATAAATTCATAAAGTCAGAGTTTTGGTTTGTTTTTGTTCACTGTAGTTTTTGCAGTATCTAGAGCAATACCTGGTCAATAGCTGCTCAATAAATATTTGTTATATGAATAAACGTACATACAAATATTTATTACAGCATTGTTTGTAATCATTCCAACACCTTGTGAAATAGAGTCAGATAAATAACATCCCCATTTGTTCAATGAGAGGAAACGAGACACAGAGAGGTTAAAAAGCTTGTCCAGAGTCCCAGGACCAGTATCCAGCACAGTCTCAAGTGTAGAAGGCTGCTCGATCTCTGACTTAAACAGATTCCATAGTCCAATATATTCTAGTAAGAAAACGATTAGAATGACAAATCGGTTTACTCCCTAAAACATTATGTAACCTCTAAAAATGTATTCCTTTGGAGACAAATTTTCTATTTCTTTTATAAATACGAATTACTTCAAGCAAAATAGAATGCAAAAGGCTCTCAGTCATGCTGTCCAGATGTATATATGGAAAGTGGTTATCCTACTGTGAATTTTACTGGTAAGAATTATACTAGTAAGATGCTTATTGTATGAAGCATGTGAGGAATGTTGGGAATATAAATGTTGTATATTACATGCACTTATTGTAACCATATACTGTGGTATCATTTCATCAAATGAGACTATCTATTCCACTTTGTCTGAAGCCTAATATGAAGGAGAGAAAAAATACATTTTGAGGAGAATACAACTGAGCTTTTCCTTATAAAATATAGAGGATTGGATACTCTATAAAAACACCTAATGGCTATTAGTGTCAATAGAACTTATGAGCGCATATAGAGATGAAGAAGTCCTCTTAGTGTAAAGACATGCAACGAACACAGTCGACCTGTATCCATAATTGTGGGGAAGAGAAGGGAAGAGAGAGAGACAAAATCAACATGTGGCTATAGTGACAGGAAATAGGCAAATGGGCTGCTAGAGAGGGAGGGGACACACCAATGCCCCAGGCAGAAGTTCACAGTCAGGTGTTCATATCATATTGTAAGTATCTAAAGCTGTGTTCTTCAAGACAGGTACAAAGTGGGTAGATGAGCTGAGAAATTCCAAAAATGTAAATAGTGCAACATTCTTGCTCTCAAGGGTTTGTGTCTGATTATGAGTATGTCACATGGACAAAATGACATGCCTTTTCACCAGCTGGCATTGATGAAATGAAGTAAGCTATGCTAGCCCTTAGGATGTGGGAACTATGTACCCTGAAGGAATTCTCACACATGCACTCATGGAGACATGAGAGTGTGGCTGCCTACCCACAGGCTGAGCATTGGGAGCTGGGTGACATGCTGACTCGCTGTCCACCAGGCTGGGGGTCAATGCCTAATCATGACTTACCAGTGGGGATCTCCAGCTTCAGAGAATTTAAAAATTAACATAGCATGTTTGGAAAATCATTTGGAATTATGTATTAAAGCTAAATAAATGTACATATATGACCCAGCCATTCGACTCCTAGATATAATTAAAAGGAAATTTTTCCTATGTTCTCCAAAAGTCATGTATAAGAGTATTTGTGTCAGCACTATTCATAATAGTCCCAAAATGAAAGTTTTAAAAATGTTCATCATAATGCAAATGTGTATGAATACTTGTTCAATGAAATACCATATAGCAACAAAAACGAACAAAGTACTGCCTTATGGAACAACATGGATTAATGTTATTATAATGTTGGGTGAAAGAATCCAGACATAACAAAGTATATGCTGTGCAGGTGAAAATAATCTACAGTGGTTCCTATTGGTGGAGGCGGGAGGAACATAACAGGAATGGAGCAAGCTGAAGGCCTCTGGGCTGCTGATGGGGCTGTTTCTCAATGTGCATTTCACTCTGTGAAAAGTCGTCTATTGTACAGTTAAGATTTATGCACTTGTCCATTGTGCATTATTTTTAATTAAACTTGTATACTAAAAGGGGAACATATGGGCAAATATAAGTGAGTGCAGAATACAGAAGTTTGGCAAAGTGAATTCAGGGATGGGCTGATTAAGAATAATGGGTTGAAGAAGGTGAATTTTGAGATTTAGCTGAGAAATCTGGAGGGGAGAAGATGGGGCAGGCAGAGGACATAAAGTGCTTTGTTGAAGAAGAAATCCAATAATCTATAATAATAAAAGCATAATATGCTAATTAGACTGTACACCCTTCCAGAAGTTCTTCTGGATGATCGTCCGGATGAAGCCGGGGCTACGAGGGAAGCCTGGGTCCCGGGTGCCACAGGGAAGCTGGGGCCGGCATCTGGGGGAAGGAAGGCCTACTTTTGCAAGAATTTCGTGCATCGGGTCTCTAGTGATATATAAAGAGAAGTATATAGGATGAGATACAATGAGGAAGGAATTTAGATTTTGATATGTACTAGGGAACTACTGTTTTTCCTTTCACAATTTTTAATTTATAAATAATTACACAAATAGTATATAATGTGAGTATTTACATATAGGTAATATAAGTATAATTATACACATGCTACCCACTTGTTGAAAATTTAAAAAACAGAGAAGCATAAAGCCAAAAAATTACCTATAACTCCATTCTCCTTATAGAACACTAGAGGCCTGGTGCACGAATTCGTGTAGGGGTGGGGTCCCTCTGGGTGGCCTGCGGGGATCGGACCAAAACCTGCAGTCCAACACTGCCTGCAGCTCCTACCTGCTGCTCCCACCCATCCCAGCCCCACTGTGCCTGCCGCAGCTCGCACCCAATCAGTCCCAATCAGGAGAGGCTTGCACCAGCCGTGAGCCCTGCATCTGGCACCCTCCCAAGAGGAGTGGCCTGTGGGATCGGGTGGAAACCAGCTCTCCAACATCCCCCATGCGGGTCCCAGATTGTGAGAGGGCACAGGCCAGGCTGAGGGACCCCACCAGTGCACAATCGGGGCCAGGGAGGGACTGCGGGAGGGCTCCAGGACTCAGTCCCGATCGACCCCAGCAGCAAGCTAACCTACCGTTTGGAGCGTCTGCCCCCTGGTGGTCAGTGCACATCATAGCGAGCAGTTGAATGGCTTTAGCATATCATTAGCATATTACGCTTTGATTGGCTGAACAGTCGACTGGTCACTGGACAACCGGGCACTTAGCATATTAAGCTTTTAACCTTTTGCACTCGGATGTCAAGTGTGACTCGACACGGTTAGCATCGGTAGCAGCTCTATGTCGAATTGTATTGAATGCATCAATAATTTGAAATATAAAAAAATCCAAATAAATAAGTTTGTATGAAAAGAAACTCCAGTTTTTTATTCTACTGCCGTGCTTTGTAAAATCTGGGGTATTTAAAAAATTAAATCCCGAGTAGAATAAAGGAATCGAGAAAAAAGCAAGTGAGTGCAAAGGGTTAATATATAGGATTGTGGCATCCTCTACATTTCTATGTTGAAAATTATGGAGATATAATTTGAGGATTAATATTAATCATATGGAAGTTTAATATTAAATACCTTGAAGTAATAGGTGGGTCAGAAGACCTTTAAGCTTTGCATGCTACCCAACTCCAATTTGCTGCCAAGAAGCTGACATTATCTTAAGAAAGGTTTCTGCACAGGGCAGACCTTTTTTTCCTCTCAACTAATTGAGTTATAATCTTTCTATTAAGACAAACATGTCCAAGGTCTCTAACGCAGTTACAAATCACATCCATCCCAAATAAAAGTATCTATCGGAGAGGTGAAGAATGTTTGTCTTTTCCTATACATTTTATCAAATCTAGAATTTAGAACTTAAGAGGTGTGGCTTGGGAAACAAAGAATTTTGACCATGGTCCAGCTACAATACCAAACAAAGGATGGGTTGAGGCCACAGAATAAGATAGGGTGAAAGACCTCCAAGGAAAAAAGGTAAAAACCAAGTTCATTAATTTTTTTCTCTCTCAGTATAATTTCCATATCTTCTTCCATGCTGTTGTGTTTGATGGGGGTGAAATTGGGAGCAAACTTGTGAAGTTACTGCAAGTAGGGAACTTATAAAATCTTCATCAAAGTCCCTCCTGGCATGAACTAAGGCAATATTTACTTCTCATGACTTGGGGTACAACTTGCTATTGTCAACAAAATTCCCTAATATCTGGACATTCAGTCTGTCTTTACCATTTTTTCCCCCCCAGAGAGCACAGCTCCAAAGAATCCTGGTAGTTGAAACAAATTTACTCCATCCTCAGTTGTTTCTGTACACAGCTGTGATAACCAGTGGGTTTCTCCCTTCCTCAAGAACAGCAGCTCTAAAGTTCTTGACATTGGTTCTTTGGGAAAGATACTCACCTACATGGGAATACAATTTAGCCATAGCTTATACTTTCCTAAATTCAGTGAACATTTTAGAAATACCATTTTCAGTAAGGATGGTGATTGTTTATTATTTAGATAGCAAATATTGATGAAAATAGAGAGGAAGTAAATAATCCAAGGACATGGTTGTTGCTTGTCCATGAACTGAAAATGGAAATTTAGAGTTAAATCCAAGGTCATCAATTAGGAAGTACAAAGCCTGCTTAAGGAGCATTCAGAGATTAGAGGTAACATTCCAGGAAATGCAGGGAAAGCACTTATGTACCCTTGAATGCTTAGTTCAAGGGCATCTGATGCTCATGTGGTTTGTTAGAAAAGGATTCCTGTGCCTTTCACAAATATAAAGCTCCAGTTCACTCTGAGGAAACAATTACTGGGAAAGGTAAAACCACTGTGGGAGAGGGCAAAAGGACCTCCTATTCTCATATCAACTCATATTGAGAATAATGGCAGAGTTCTATTGGTCCAGAGGGACTAATTTGTCCCTGTGTCTCACTGAACAGTTGCTGGGATTCCCTGGGTGGTTCAGAAAAGTATGCCTTAGATCACCATCTACCTAAGTCCATTAAAATGGATGTGTCCTTCATTTCACACAAACTCACGCCTAAAGTCTTACGTTTACAAATAAAACATAGCTTGTTTGCATTATGAAAGAATTCTTTACACAAGGATAAGCTTCAAGATGTCCTTAAATAGCAAATTACCCTGGTGTGTTTTACAATAGGATATCATGTACGGTAATTTGATCACAATTTTTCTAGGAGCACATCTTCGGGGTCAAGAGTGGAATGCCTATATGATCACGATGGCCGTTGATGTGGCTAAATGTCCCAGCACACGAGGTATTGGTGCCAGATGAATTATTGTAGTACTGTACTTCCCGACCACTGCAGAGTGTTTAAGAAAGAGACCAGTCTCATAGAAAGCTTTATATTCTAACTGCTGATCCAGGGGATGAAAACCCAGCAGGGAAGGAGCAAGAGTAATTCTGCTTTGGCTTTATTTAATGAGGTATTATTTTGGTTAGCTTCTGTACTGATGAAGTAGTAGTTGTTTGGAGACACTCCCTCAATGGAATTCCTGCAAACATTTGATACTTTGAAGAAATTATCAAACATTTTGACTTAAAGTGAAAATAATGGCGAGGGTCATGCTATTAGAATCAAATGGGACAATGCACAAGAGTGCATTTATCCAAAAGAGTGCTATACAAATATCAATAATTGTTATTATTCCACCCTCCCAGTATTAATCATAACAAAATACTTGATTCCAGTGTATAAAATGAACAAGCATTGGGTTTGCTTCTGCATCCAAAAAAAAAGGCAATGAAAATAAGTCTCCAACAAAAATTTTTCCAAAGTATCAAATTCAAACGTTTAAAAAAGGAAATAAAAGTGGGAAGCATATATGTTCACTAAATTCAAAGCTGATGAAATGGTATAAGCTTTGCAATCACGGCAGAACTGTCCTGCATGAGTGGAGTCCCACTTCCATCTGTTCTGGAACATGCAATGAGCAATGAGCCCAGTGAACTATCTTGCAAGTGCTTCAGGCCTCTCAGTATTGTGAGCACAGCTTATCAGCAGGAAAAATCATTAAGCAGCAGGAAAGAGAAACAAAAAGCATAATAAGTGAAAGGGGGCGACTGGAGAGCTGTGGGGAGAATGGGAGAGGTGGGAATTGACAAGAAGAGGTGGTAAATTCTATGATGGGAATAAAACATGCAGTGATGGGGTTAAGGAATCTGGGGGTAGGTGTGGGGGAAAGGACTTCGTAAGGAGAAACTAGAATGAACTATGACTCACTAGGGTAAAGAAGAATTATATTAACAATCAGAAAACAAAACCAACAAAAACCAGAGGGGGAAAAAAACTGTGCGATGGATATAGTGATACCACAGTAATGAAACTTTCCATTTAATTTTCAAAACAATGGGCCTGAAAGCTACTTCCATTGACATTTTAGGAGTAGAATGCACGCTCATAAGCCATTAGGGTACCATTACCCAGCACAGTAACTTCCTTCCCAGCTTGAAAGAAGAAATGTACCTTTTATGGTTCTTCCAACATGAGTGGTTAATCATTTGGCAAGATGTAGTTCTTATATTTACATTTTTCTAGGGTGTCATAACATTATTAAGTGAATATTACTAATAATGAGCCAAAAAGAGCTCATTGGTAATATCAAAATCTGTTTTCTTTTGTTCTGTATTCTGATACCCAGAATCCCATGGGGACCATATTAGGAAATTGAAGAACTTTTTATTTGACCCTCCATTATGAGACAAACGAAATCACTGATTTATCAAGCAGGGACAATGTGTACTTTATTTCGTATCCAGGCTATTAGATATGAATGGGCAGGAGATGAAGATGATTTATGCAATAGAATGATTCTCCCTTTACTCATTTATCTAAAATAATCAGTCATTTAGAAATGTTAAATTTTTCTTGTGTTGAAGCCAAATGTCCCTAAAGTTTGGCCGCAAAGGTTCATCACCAGAACCATCATTTGCATGACTCTCTGGCTAGTATGCAAAAAAATCAAAAGAGCTGATGACTCTGGGGGAGATTGGAGGGTGGGTATTGACTGGGAAGGACATGAGGGAACTCTCTGGAATGATGGTCATGCTGGAGAAAATGTAATCTTATAGAATAAAAGACTAATATGCAAATAGACCAAACTGCAGAACAACCGAACAACCGGTGCGCTGACCACCAGGGGGCATATGTGGAACATGGAAGGCATTTGCAGCAGGTGGCAGAGTGTGGAACATGGAGGGCAGCGGTTGTGGCGGGATGATGGAGCAGGTTAGCGGGGGTGCCAGACCAAGGCGGGGTGACGGTCACTGTCATTGGGTCGAACCTCTAGTAGTTACTGAAAATTCTTTGCTCCCGCGCACCGTGGTCCCACCTGGCACTCGCACCTGCTGCTGGCTCTGGCCCTGATCACTCGGCACCATCAGCAGGTGCAAGTGATGGCTGCTGGCTCCAATCGCCCCTCAGGGCTTCTCCACCTCCCCCTGCTCCTGAGGGGCGATCAGGGCAGCAGCCACTGCTCGTACCCACTGAGGATGCAGGCCCCGCTCGCACCGCGCTGCTGGTGCCAGCCCCAATCGCTCTGCACAGTCAGTGGGTGTGAGCCTGGGAGGACTGTGTTGCGTAAGAGCAAAGAATTTCCAGTAACCACCAGAGGCTTGCCCCGATGACAGTGACTGGTGCCCCGTCTTGGTCTGGTGCCCCTGCTCACCTGCTCCACCATCCTGCTGTGGCTGATGCCCGCTATGTTCCACGCTCTGTGGCCTGCTGCCGACTCCCATTACGTCCTGCGCACGCCCCCTTGTGGTCAGCACACATCATAGCAACCGGTTGTTCAGTTTTTCGATTGTTCCGCTATTCAGTCTATTTGCATATTAGGGTTTTATATATATAGACTAGTGGCCTGGTACACAAAATTTGTGCACAGGGGTGGGGTTGTCCCTCAGCCCGGCCTGCACCCTCTTCAATCTGGGATCCCTCGGGGGATGTCCGACTGCCGGAGATCAGGCCTAAACCAGCAGTCGGACATCCCTCTCACAATCTGGGACTGCTGGCTCCTAACCATTCACCAGCCTTCCTGCCTGCCTGATCACCCCTAACCACTCTGCCTGCCAGCCTGCTCACCCCCAACTGCCCCCCACTGCTGGCCTGCTCACCCTCAACAGCTCCCCCACCAGCCTGCTCACCCCCAACTGACCCCCTGTTGGCCTGATCGCCCCCAACTGCCCTCCCCCACCGGCCTGCTCACCCCCAACTGCCCTCCCCTCCTGGCTTGATCACTCCTAACCGCCTCTGCCTCGGCCCACCACCATGGCTTTGTCTGGAAGGTCTCCCGGAAGGTCTCCCAGTCTAATTAGCATATTACCCTTTTATTAGTATAGATATCTCAATAGGGGTTAAGATTACACAGATATATACATTTGTGAAAACTCAGCAGATTAAAAAGAAATTCAGTGGATAAACACTTAAGATTTCTACATATTTATCATATGTAAATTTTACATTAAAATCTACAAATAAACATTGAATTTTAGCTAATGATATATATGCTGAAGATTTAGGGAGAGATGTTTTGATGTCTGCATTTTAAAATGCATAAAACAGTAGGTTTATTGGTGGCTAGAAGGATGCATATATAGAGGGACAGATAGGTGACAAAGCAAGTACAGTAGTATATTAATGGGTTATGCAGTTGGTGACCATAATATTCTGTTTGTATATTTGAAAATTTCATAATAAATGTTGGGATAAAAGAAGAAGAAATTCCTCTCTCCTTGAAAATGATTGTATGGAAGACAAATCCGTATTCGAACAGGAAAGAATTTTGAGCTGAGATCCAGGCCTTGCATGCAAATTGGAGACCCAGGCAGGGTTTCTCCATTCCAGCTGTTAGGTCTCCATCTCTTGGGAAGTTACATTCAGTTCTGGGAGAGAAATTCCTTTTTAATAAATGTACCCAGCACTTGCTAGCCCAATCCATCTTGCCCACGTCCCATTCTTTTGTCCGTTGGGGCCATTCTTTTATTCATTACTTTTGGGAATGGCATTCGGCTGAAAAGGCAGCATGAGAAGTATTGCTACTATATTTATGGAAAATGCGTGGGCGCCGGATTTATAGATGATACAGAGTTGTAAAGGAAAGGAATGGGGCAGTTTCTGCTCTTAATGGGATGGTAATAGGGCAGTGGAGGTGGATTAGAAAAGAAGACAGAAAAACCTAATAATCAAATTGCTAATAGAAAATGTTTTCTCCTATAGGCTATGTTGGCATTGTTGCACTTGGGAAGTTAGGAAGCTTGAAAAGTGAGCTCTAAGGGGCTACTGATGAGACCCCTATGTGAGAAAAGGGGCCACTTCCGGATGTTTAACCACTGGGCTCCTTCTCTTTCTCATGTCCTCAGTCAGTAAATCCTCAAACTTCAAGAATTTATTATCTTTTTGCCTCTCTTATCCTCAGAATGCTTTACTCCCAAGCTGAAATGCCAAGTTAGATGTACCAGTAGGTCCCCTGATTCTCTTATTTTTCCTGCACACAAGAAGAAGCAGGATTTCCTTTGAAGCGTTTGTTCTTATTTATTACCAGAAAAGCAGATTAATAAGTAACTGCCATGGAGAAGCTATAAAGGTTGAGAAGGCCCACAACTTCTTAAGGTTAAAGTTAATTTATTTTATTTTATTTTAGAGAGAGAGAGAAATATTGATGTGAGAGAGAAACATTGATCAGTTGTCTCCTGTATGCACTCCAACTAGGGATGGAACCCATGACCTGGGTATGTGCCCTGACCTGGAATTGAACTGGTGACCTTTTGGTGTACAGGACAATGCTCAACCAACTAAGCCACACTCACCAGGGCTCAAAGCAAAAGTTCTTGGTGTCTATTTTCTGTTCTCTTTTCTAGCTGGTATTAAGAAACCATGGAGAACTGCCTTCAACGTTTATTCTTGAAATTGTTCCTCAGAACTCCTTGTTGCTTTTGATGCTGGTCCTTTCCAGATCCCTGATATCTGGTTTCACAGGCTCTTCCTTACATGAACATCTGAAATGAAGTTTATAAGGCATATCCCATTTAGGTTCACACTGTTCTCAAATAGGTGATTACATATTGGGATCCCTGGCCAGCCACTCTCTTCTCAACAGTCTTCATGTCCAACCTTGGAACTACCTCCTTAAACCTTTACTCGCTTGGAAAACTTGTTTGCACAAAAGCTGTGGATTGATAGCTCATAGGTCACGCAGCAAAGACTCAAGCCAATTCAAAACCTACTCTCTTTCCATTAAACTGTTGTTACTGAACTAAAGGGGTTTGTTCACCTGTATACCTCACTCAAAGCCCAATTAAACGCAAACATAAATTTGCAGCCAAGATGTAAAGGTGTATTAATTAAGAAAATAGTGCCACACCCGGAGTCACAGCTGAAGATGTCTGGACCTTCAGCTCTACTTTATTTCCTGAAAATAACAGTTGTCAGATACATAAATATGTCTAGATAAATAGAACCTCAGAAGTAAGCACATGCAGAGAGAGAAAAAAAGATGTGGATTGGATTTGCCTTATTTTTACTAGACAATGTTAATATGGCTTTGGAAAAGGCTAGTTTATATGTCTTTTGTAGGTGAAAGACTATGTATTGTGATTTTTTTTCTTAACTCTTGGGAGCATATTATTGCAGTTCATAACATGGGGAATATTTTAAAAGATCCAATCCCAGCTTTAATTGCATGTAAATTTAGATTCTTAAATAACTACTCTCCCAGTGTAACAAGCAAAGAACCAGTGACCATTCTATTCTTGCTTAGTCCTCCTAAGGATTAAACAAGGCCAACAAACAGAATCAATCCTTGGAGGAATGAGAAGACATAGTATGAGTCAACATCGGAGACTTTCTGGAGTAATTCTTACTTACAAGTAATTTATTCTCTTTGAAAATTATGAAATGTGCATAAAACATGATTTAACTTTTATGCCCTTATAAGTATGCTTATGTAAGTAACAGTCAAAAACATTTTTAAAGGCAGTTCTTTGCCATAACACATGTCCTAGATCTTGGTTTTGGGAACACCGTCACCATAGAGATAGAAACATGTGGCCCAGATTACAACATGTTCTTGGTTTCCTAATTTTATTGACAAGAATTATGTTTATTTCATGTCATAATGATGGGTAATGAATTTTAGGTCAACTCATATTCCTTCAGTAAAGAATGAAAGTCTTATTCAAAACACCATACCTGACTCTCATTCCAGTACATATATGCATGTACACACACACACACACACACACACACACACACACACACCCCACAATTTGCTCATCAAGAAAGAGCTGTTAGATTGGTTATAAATTACAGTATAATTTGTGCTAAATGACATTTAGCTTTGCAGAGGGCCCAGTTCCCACACACTGTGACCATAAAAAACCATGAGTAGTTTTAAAAAGGAGATGCTTTCAGCTCTGGACCCTGGATAACAAAGCCAAAGTAAAAAGAACATGCATCAAGTGCCAAACAGCGAAAGCCTAATGACCACAAAGACCATTAGGAAATGGGCAAACAAAATTAACTCCCAGTGGGAGTTTCAGGCTCTCTGAGCACATGTCCTTGGCTTCATTAGCCTCCCCCTTCAGCCAGGGCCAGAGTCCCTATCAATATTGGATATTCCTTGCATCTTTGGTAGCCAGAGAGGGCAATTAACTCTACCATGGACCTAGGGACCTAGACAGAAAAATGGCGACACAGTACTATTCTGAATCCATCTATCTGAGCTTTTGACTTAAAAGAAAGCAGAGGTCAGGAAGAACCAATTATATCGAAAAGATTAAGTGCCTATTTCTTTTTTCAATTAATGTTTGTATATGTGTGTCTATATGTGTGTGCGTAATGCTGGTAACTATCGGTTTTACTTTAATTCTCCTTTTCCTTAACACGTTTATCCATATCAATTAGGGTTCCTTCTTCTCTCTCTCTCCCTCTCCTGGGATTGCAAATGCACTTTAATTCAACAAAGAAACTGGAGGAGGGAGCATATAGGGGGGAGTGGGCCTAGTATTTATATCAGCAATTTGAGAAATAAGTGGAGATGCCCTAGTTATGAGGGTGTTAGAGCAAACATGTCAAACTTGCCGCCCACGGGCCGCATACCTCGTTTATTTGGCCCGTGTTAGCCTATGAGTTTGACATGCTTGTGTTAGAGGACCTGAAAGAGCAAGCAGGGAAAGGTAAGGCAGTCAGGGATGAGTAGCTGCAGACACCACTATCTCTCCCAGGTGGGAGAAATAAAGGAAGGAAGTGGTGCATCAAAGCCTGGAGTAAGGGCCACCAGTGAAGCTAGAGGCACAGTGGATCTGCCCAGAGGAAGCAGGAGCCATGGGGAAGAAGCAGCTGCTGCTAGGGCAGGCAGGAGAGCATGGTGAGCGGAGGAGACACACCCTGGCTTCCCACTTTCTTTTGCATCTTATCTCCTTCCAGTATCTTCCACTGGCTAACGCTACATTGCATAGGAGCCTGTTTAACATGACTTCTCAGGGTCAGCATTCCTGCGATACAGGGCGGGCGGCAGGAAGGTGGGGAATGTATTTAAGGATGAAGAGACAATGAAGGTTCAAAAGCTCACCTGATTTTTTTTCTCATCCACCTCTCATTTGAAGCCCATGGTTATGTAAAGAAAGGCTCTTCCCTGCACAGCTGTGTTAGGGAAGAGAGACACAACACGTAAAATGCCGTGGCTAACGCTCTCCTATGGTTTTACGACATCCAGTTTTCATCAGAACAGCTCAGTTAGGATACAGTAGACTCTTATGAATTCTAAGGAAGTGAAGTGCTTTAAAAACATAAGTACTGCTACATGTTTAAAAGCAAGAGGAAAGTTTAAATAAAACATTAAAAAGTTAAAGATTTTATTATTCAAGTAAGTTCTATTCATAAAAATTTCTATTTTCTTTCCCTAGGAAGAATAACTCAACAAAGTCCATCCATTGAAAATATCAGTAAAGGTCACACATGGAACATCTAGACGACCCTCAGTTCCAGAGTTATGTCATGACTGGGTCTGTGCTCAACTGCTGTGTGGGAGATGGAAATCAGAAGGGTAATCCTCTTCTCTCATCCCTCATAAAATAAAAGGGTCAGTTCCCTTTTTTTCATGTCTTTTTACCTTCTCCATTTGAATGGGTGAGTACTCATTTATAAATACTAGTTATTTTCAATGTGAGAGAGACACATCAATCAGTCACCTCCCGGGTGCTCCCCAGGTGGAATTGAACCGGCAGTCCTCCGGTCTGTGGTCTGATGCTCTAACCACTGAGCAGCCAGCTGGGCTATAAATACTAGTTTTATTTGCTCACATCAACCTAGTTGTGTTCACAAAATTCAGACAAACACATATTCAAATAATTTCCATGTGTCTAAAATTATTTGTAATTAGAAATGTTGGTTTATGAGAAAGGAAAATTATTTTCCTTGCCCACACATAATAGGTCTTGTCAGCCACACACTCTCCTAGTTTTCTAATTTGTAATGTGATATGATGGCACTTTTTGACAGTAACTAAAATGATCTATGGCCATAGGGATATAGTCTCATGGTTATAAGAAAGATTTATGATTCTGGTTATGAAGGATATTTTACTCCTCAGCAACATTACAGGCATGGCTGAGAGCCCAACAAAATCGAAATAACTGTAGAGAACGAGCAAGCTTGTCAGGTAATAAAGGAAGTTCTTCAAATCAATGGTAAGGTTACATAGGGGCTGGGGTTTGATTACAGGTATAATTGCAATGCTACTTTATAATTTTAACTCAAAGATTTCTAGACCTGCATCTGCTTATATTTAGGCAAGTAAATTTCCTTTAAAAAATAACTGAAAAGCAAGAAGGGATTAAGTACTTTTAAAACATTAATCACATAATCCTATGCCCTAGCATTTGTTTTCAGTGACATGTTGACTCTATGGAAAGAATGCTCCAGAAATTGTCTCTATTCAGCCCTAGCTATTTTGCAGAATGGTCTTTTAAAATTGAATGGACTGCAATTAAACATGGAAGTAATGCCACATTTAGATTCAGGCTTGGAAACTAAAACTACCCCCTTTTGTTTATTCATTCATTACCAGGGAGTGATGATTAAGAAACTCAAGGTCGGCTGAGTTATTCCACGGTCATTGTCCAAAAATGAAGGATTCTAATTAAAACGCAAGGTGGTAGCCTAAAAGATTATCCATACATGTGAAATGACTATACCAGAAGCAAGTATAAATTAGGTAATTTCACTTTTCTCCTTTTGTAAGTATCACAAAATACCTAGTCAATAGCTAATTTTGTAAATAATTTAATGCCATATTATAATATTATCAACTGGGGATAATTTGCCTCCAACCTGAATTCTGGCATCCTTAATGTGGTTTCATGTACCAACATAATGCACATCAAATTGACCCCATGATTACTTTCTAGTCAATTTTATTCAAATGTGTTAAACCTTTTCCTTTTAATGGAAAAGAATTAGAAAACTGCGAGCATCATTCATTTTAATAGCAGCATAATGATAAAATATCAGTGATGGTCAAAATTTAACAAATGCCATATTTTAAAAACATACGAGCTTTAAATACTCCCAGTGAGCAACCAATAAGTTTTTAAATGAAACTATTCTACAGTTCATTATTATTTTAAAAATTAGTAGTGGAAGAACAATTTTTACAGATATTGATTCTACTGGAAGAATTCTGTTTTTCTTCATAACAGTCTTCCAATACTGATCCTTCTCTTCCCCCTCCCTCCACCTCCCACACCCCATAAACTAAACTGGTGATATAAGGCAGGAAAAGAACCTTTGTTTATAAAAACAAAAAACAAAACTGCTATAACAGCAGACTATTTGAGATGATTTGCTTGAAATAGTAGTTCAAATAAGAGTTAGTGTGGTACATATTATCATATTCCATATTCTTTTGAAGAGGAACCTTGTCAAGGCGGGATTCCGTAAGGGAATTACTTTCCCCATGTCATTCACCCTGAGCATCTGAATTCAGATGCTGATGGAATAGCAGGGGTCCTTAAACATTTTTGGGTTATAGACCCTTCAAGAAACAGATAAAGCTTTAAACCTTCTCCGCAGAAAAATGCTTAGTCACACATCCACACAAAACGTGGTGTAAAATTACTCAGCGGTCACTACTAAAGGGGTTCTGCAGACTTCATGTCAACAATCCCTGATGTATCAGGTAACCTGGAGTGGTTCCTTAACTTGAGATATTTGTGAACATAATAAAAATATATCATTGAGGAGAAAAAAATAATTTATGAAATAAAAATATATCAAGTTAACTCCCAACATTCAACAATTATTTACAACTAGAGGCCTAGTACATGAAATTGATGCACTCGGGGGTGGGGGGGGGGATCACTCAGCCCAGCCTGGAGCCCCAGCCAGGAGCCCCGTGATTGATAGCCCCACAGAGGGAGGTCCTGCCCACCTGCTGCAGCCCACCAGTCTGTCGGTGGCCTGGGCCTCCCTCTTTGGGGCAATTGCAGAGCCCTCCTGACTGATTGCCCCACTGGCTGGTAGCCTGGGCCTCCCTCTGTGGGGTGATTGTGGGGTGATGGTGGGGCCCTCTGACCAATCACATCACACCTGCCTTGGCTGGCCTTGCACCAGTGCGTGTCATAGAGTGGTCATCCGGATGGTCATTCTGCTGTTCGGTGGTTGGATAGATTTGCATATTATGCTTTTATTATTATAGATAAGTAGAAATATTATATGATGAGGCAATATTAATTTCTAATGATTTACTGCTCTGGTCCAGATTTCTCCTCTCTAAATACAAAAGTTTGGCTTAACTTTTGGTGTGGGCCACATGTCAGTCTTGTTATATGATAGGGTGCCATTTCCTTGTGCCATAGTTTTTCTTGGAATAGTTAACTAAGCCTGCCTCTATAAGTGTGATTATTTTCAGTACATTCTAAGTACAGAATTGGGCTTAATTGATTATGCTAAAATTTTGCTGCCTAATAATATGGTCAATCAAGTCCTTCTCTGTTTCTTGTGTTTTTTTTTTTTTTTTTTCATCAAGTCACAGCTTTTCACCTGGTATGGGATCTACCTCACTACTTTGGGCCCTTACGTCACCCACCACCTGCCTCCATGGTTAGGTCTTTTGGTAGCGGGTCCCAAGCTGAAACGGACTCGAACAATGAAGAGAGGATGTGTTCTATTATACAGTATGTTCCTCATTGTAACAGATACTTCACTGCTAAAACAATATGGCATTTTCAGCCTGAGACAATCAGAAAACCTTGCGCTGTGTGAGAGCGGCAACCCTCTCTGCCCTGCGCACTACTACATCATGATTCTTAGAGGAGTGCTTGTCACAGATGCATGACCAGACTGATGTGGGCTAACATTATAAAAAATAAAGTCCAAGTCATTGCTTTAATTTTTTACTGCTTGTATTTAAACAAACTGGGTCAAAATTCAAAGACAGGTTAACATTTGGTTCTTTAAAACTTATCAAAATGTGAGTATTAGCTTGTGGTTCAGTTAAGCTTGATACAATCTTAAGGTTTAAAAATTTCTTCATTGAAATATATTGCAAATTGAAAAGAAAAAGGAACAACAGACAATAGAAAAATACAGAGGATTTGCTTATCTTTCATAGGTCAGAAAAGAGAGACGAATTAGCAAGATGGGGGGTTTTAGAAGAGAACCAGAAATGTTTAAAAGATCAAATGGAAAGTATAATATTGAAAGCCATAAAGATAAAATTAGGAATTCATAGATGGATTTAACAACAGGTAAGAAAATAACCTTAAGGTGCTAGAGAAATGAGTCGTATTAACTTCAAAGGAACAACAGTAACAATAACAGCAAAGTTTTCAATGGGAACAATAGAAGCCAGATCACTGGACTATCTTCAAACATTGGGAGGGAAAATGGCCTATCCAGAATTCTATGCAAGCAAAAGTAACCTGCCAAAATGGAGGCAAAATACCTTTATTTTTTTATTTTTTTAGGATAAAAGTGGAATAAAATAGATAAAACCCAAAATGAGATGAATCAGTTATAGGAAAATCTGCACTAACAGAAACACTAATGGGATTTGTTTAGGTCGAAGAAACATGGTCCCAGATGGAAATGTGGATGTACAGTATAATTGATCATTTTAACAGAATAATTGAGAAAACCATAGGGTTTTATCAATAGATAGAGGAAAAACAGTTGTTAAATTCAACATCCATTCATGATTTTAAAAATCTTAGAAAACTAGGAGTAAGAGAGACTTCTTTCACCTAATAAGGGGAACCTACAAAAACACACAGGGAGCATCATTTTCCCTCCCAATGTTTGAAGATAGTCCAGTGATCTGGCTTCTATTGTTCCCATTGAAAACTTTGCTGTTATTGTTACTGTTGTTCCTTTGAAGTTAATATAAAATGGTAAAATATAAATATCATGCTCTTCCTCTCCTTCCTTCCCCTAGGAACTGGACCCAGACAAGTATGCCCACCATGACAACTTCTATTCAAAATTTTACTGGAGGTAGGATGAAGGAAAGAAAGAAATGGCATAAGACTTGGAAAGAAAGGAATAAACTGTTATTATTTATAGATGATATGGTTGTATATGTAGAAAATACATATGACTCAGATTAATCACTAGAATTAAAAGGTAATTTTATCAAGGTTGTCATGTATGTCTCTATATAAGCAACAAACATAAGATGAAACAAAGGTAACTTTTATAGTAGCATCAGAAAAATAAAATACCTATGAATAAAACTTATAAAAAATATAAAATAGTATTGAGAAAAATTAAAAAGACCAAAAGAAATAGAGGGGCATATTCAGTTCATGGATTGGAAGTTTTAATATTGCACAGATGTTAATCATTCCAAACTGATATATAGCTATAGAGTAATTTCAGTATCCCAAATCTACACATGTATCGTCATTTATGACAAAGGAGGCACTACCCAGCAGCATGCAAAAGACAACCTTTTCAATAGCTAGTATTGGGCCAATTGAATATCCATATGGAAAAAAGATACTCCTTGATCACCCACAAATAACAATTCCAGGTAGATTATAGGTTTAAATGTGAAAGTATAATAAATAAAGAATGTGACATAGGAGAATATCATTATGATCTTGGAGAGGCAAAGATTTCTTTAAAGGACATAAAAGACACTATATATGACAGAAACATTGACCACATTAAAATTAAGAACTTTTCATCAAAGGTACATTTAAGAAGTGATGTCACTTATATGTAGAATCTAAGGAATACAATAAACTGATGAATAAAATAGAACCAGAGGTATGGAAACATGAAACAGACTGATGAATCTCTGGGGGAAAGCAGGGGAGGGAGGAGATTAACCAAAGAACTTATATGCATACCAGAGGCCTGGTGCATAAAATTCTTGCATGGGTGGGGTCCCTAGGCCTGGCTGGCGATCAGGGCCTATCAGGCCTGGGAGCCTGGGGGCCTGCCAGCTGCCGGACAGGGCTTGGTGGCTGCCAAATGGGAGGACAGGGGAGGGACCGTGGGAGGTTGGCTGGCCGTGGAAGCTTGGCTGTGGGAGCTCACTGACCACCAGGGGGCAGCTCCTGCGTTGAGCATCTGCCCCCTGGTGGTCAGTGTGCCTCATAGCGACTGGTCGACCAGTCATTCCGGTCATTTGGTTGTAACGGTAGCTTAGGCTTTTATATATATAGATATGCATTGCTCATGAACATAGACAATAGGATGGTGAAGGCCTGGGGTGTGAACTGGGTGGTGGGGAACAAAGGGGGAAAAAGGGAGACATCTGTAATAATCTTAACAATAAAGATAATAAAAAAGTGAAAAGAATCTGGTATGGGAGAAGGTATTGCAATACATATAATTAACAAAGGACACATCCTATATAATAAAAGCCCAGAGATCAAATGACAGAATAACCAGTTGACCAGTTGCTATGATGTGCACTGACCACCAGGGGGCAGATGCTTAATGCAGGAGCTGCCCCTGGTGGTCAGTGTACTTCCACAGTGGAAGCACCGCTCGGCTAATCGGGATGAGCAGTGCTCCCACAGTGGCCAATCTCTGCAGGCCACATCTCCTATCAGTGCAGGAGCAGCAAGCCGAGCAGTAAGGAGCCTTCCACTAAGGAGCAGCGAGCCGAGTGGTAAGGAGTGAGCAGGCGGGTGGTAAGGAGCCAGGGATCCCGGACATCCCCCGAGGGGTCCTGGACTTTGAAAGGGCGCAAGCCAGGCTGAAAGACACCCCCCCTACCCCCCCAGTTCACAAATTTCATGCACGGGCCTCTAGTGTAGAATATATAATGAATTCCCACATGTAAGTAAGAAAAAGGCAATTTAACTTTAAAAATTGGCAGTAATTCAAATTGACAGTAAATATATCAAATGATGCTCACATACACTGATTATCAGGGAAAATAAATCAATGAGCTCTACTATACACCTACCAAAATGGCTAAAACTTAAGCAAACTGACCACACCATGTTGAGTAACAGATTCATACTCTGATGGTGAAACTGTAAGTTGATACAACCCACATTTGAAAACTATTTGGCACTATCTACTAAAGTTGAACATACCGTATTTTCTGGCATATAAGACAACTGGGCATATAAGATTTTCCTGGGTTAAAAAGTCATCTTATATGCCGGAAAATACGGTAATTGTAACAGGAACGATGGAACAGAGGGTGGGGATTGTTTCAGAAAAGGTACCATATTTTCTGGGGTATAAGACGACTTTTTAACCCAGGAAAATCTTATACACCCAGTTGTCTTATACGCCGGAAAATACAGTACATATCCTATCTGCTCCTAGGTATATCTCCAATAGGTGTAAGAATGCTCTTGAAGTATCTATAATAATAAAAGAGTAATATGCTAATTAGACTAGACATCCTTCCAGACATCATTCCAGACATCCTTCCGGACGAAGCTGCAGCCGGAGGGAAGCCCAGGTTCTGGGTGCCTGTGGTTGGCTGGAGGGGAGCCAGCCCAGTTCCTGGGTGCCTGAAGGCAGCCAGAGGGCAGCCAGCCTGGGTCCTGGAGGGAAACCAGTGCCTGGAGCTGGGAGAAGGAAGGCCTACTCATGCCTCTAGTCCTATATAATAAAAGGCTAATATGCAAATTGACTGAATGGCAGAATGACCGGTCGCTATGATGCGCACTGACCACCAGGGGGCAGATGCTCAATGCAGGAGCTGCCTTCTGGTGGTCAGTGCTCTCCCACAGGGGGAGTGCAACTTATCCAGAAGCCAGGCTCACAGATACTTCAAGAATGCTCTTGAAGTATCTATAATAATAAAAGAGTAATATGCTAATTAGACTAGACATCCTTCCAGACATCATTCCAGACATCCTTCCGGACGAAGCTGCAGCCGGAGGGAAGCCCAGGTTCTGGGTGCCTGTGGTTGGCTGGAGGGGAGCCAGCCCAGTTCCTGGGTGCCTGAAGGCAGCCAGAGGGCAGCCAGCCTGGGTCCTGGAGGGAAACCAGTGCCTGGAGCTGGGAGAAGGAAGGCCTACTCATGCCTCTAGTCCTATATAATAAAAGGCTAATATGCAAATTGACTGAATGGCAGAATGACCGGTCGCTATGATGCGCACTGACCACCAGGGGGCAGATGCTCAATGCAGGAGCTGCCTTCTGGTGGTCAGTGCTCTCCCACAGGGGGAGTGCAACTTATCCAGAAGCCAGGCTCACAGCTGGCGAGCACAGCTGCCATGGCAGGAGCCTCTCCCAACTCTGCAGCAGTGCTACCAAGCGGTGGAAGCAGGCACAGCGGACCAGGATGAGTGTGAGTGGTGCAGCGCCCAGCCCCGACTCAGGCTCCTCCCTGGCCACCTGCCACTTGGCTCACTGCTACATCCCCCGAGAGGTCCCAGACTGCAAGAGGGATGTCCGACTGCCGGCTTAGGCCTGATCCTGGTGCCATTCTCTCTAGAAGGCAGTCAGTCTGAACAACTCAGTGACTAGGGAAGCACAGGGAACTCAGGGGGAGCCTGCCTCTGCACTTGACTCACCCACTCGACGGTGTTCACAGAACATACTGTGGTGGCCCAGCTCATGCATGTGCAGCAGCTGCTGAAGCTCAAGCAGCAGGCCGTGCAGCAGCAGAAGGCCATCCAGCCACAAGCCAGCAGGCGGACATCCCCTGAGGGGTCCCGGACTGCAAGAGGGCACAGGCTGGGCTGAGGGACCCAACCCCCAGTGCATGAATTTCATGCATTGGTCCTCTAGTTATTCATACTATGCTAACACTGTAAGAGCTCAAATACCCTTAAATACTGGAATAGATAAATTGTGGCATATTCATTCTTTTATTTTTTTGTTAAATAACATAACTATTCTGCTCTTACAAAAATGAAAAATAGTGTGGCATATTCATTCAATGGAACATACACAGCAGGAATCTCATAAACATAACGAGGAGTGAAAGCATTTAGATACACACATACACACACACACAAAATGCATGATGGTAGTTATTAGCCTGTTGTGATGGAAGTCAGACTAGTGGATAATTTAGGGATGAGGTGCAGTAATAATGGTTGAGGTAGTGTTCTATTTCTAGATCTAATTGATAGTTGTATGTTTGTGTTCATTTTATTCATATTATTTTATACACAAAAAAATATGGAAATCACAAATCACAAGTGAACAACTTTATATATATATATATATTCACATACATTTCAAAGCAATATATATGTATATTGCTCTGAACTCATTTTTTCAAAGCTGTCCTTTTATTATTTTTTTAAAATTTATCTTTATTGTTGAAATTATTACAGATGTCCTCTTTTCTCCCCCATTGACCCCTTCTAGCCCACCCCTTCTAGCCCACCCCACCCCCATCCAGGCCTTCACCACTACTTTTGTCTGTGTCTATGGGTTATGCATATAAGTTCTTTGAATCCTAGTTCCTAATGATAAAAAAAGAAATCCTTTAAATACATTCAAACCAACAGAATTTGGAAATGGTCCCAAAATACGTGGGTCAGTTGCTTTTATTAACTTTGTTGGGGAAACAACTACACCTGTAATCTGCATTATTTATGCTAATTTCTTTATTTTCATCTCAGTACTGAGAGACCCAAGGATCACTCAGTGGGAGGCGAAACTTCATTTTCTCAATGACAGGAATCATAGCTCAGTGGCATTGCTCAAATGGCAGGTTCAGAAATTCTTTTGTGGGAAGATATAACTTAATCTTAAGCATTGCTGAATGGACCTGTGGGTGGCATGATTCCTGTTATCACCAACTAAGTTCCTGGATTCCTTTCAATAGATGGCCCACTATCACCTGGAGCAAACTAAATAGCACTTTGAAAGGCTGGATAAAGGCCCTTGGGATATTGCCCAACAGAGGATTTCTGTATTTCCTTGCTGAGCGTAGAGCTTCAATTCACTATCACAACGTTAACAGAACACTGATGCATTTTGTCTCCAGGTATAAGAGAAAATAGGGAGGGTCGAAAAGATGGCGACCGGCAGGAAGGTAGGGAGAGAGAGAGTGTGAGTGAGGAACCCATAGAGGAGAGTGTAGATGTGTGTGGTGTGTGTGTGTGTATGAGATAGGGTCAGTTAGATTCTGCAGGTCTTCCAAGGGGCTCCCGAACAGGGCAGCCCTAGGCGGTGGAGCCCCGCGCACAAAGCGGACACTTCTCGGCGGCTGGTGCGGACGCAGAGACCACGCCATCTTGAGAAACAGAGCTGCCTGAGACTCGGATCCTGGCTTCTGACACAAACCAGGACCCTGCAGCCACTGGGGACAGAGAACTGCTATCACAGCTTCAGACAAACAAACAACAAGAATCCAGACTTCCCGGCAGATTTCCGTGAGTCAAAGAGCCTATCCCCCTCCTCGCAGGCGCTGATAGCGCCATAGTAACTGATAGACCCGCCCCTCCCCCAAGCTGCTGAGCGCCCACAGGCGCGCGGAAAGCACCATAGTAACTGATAGACGCGCCCCTCGCCCAAGCTGCTCACAGGCGCACACACAGACAGCGCCATAGGAACTGATAGACCCGCCCCTGGCCCAAGCTGCCGAGCTTTGCGCAGGGACGCGCTCCCTCTTAGGGAATTTGGCGCGCGCTCGCGCACAGGACAGAAGCAGCTCCCCGTCGGGGAAATCTGTCAGTGCGCACAGAGGGCTCCCCTTCGGGGAATTTGGGGGAATTTGGCTCGCGGGTCACAGCTCCCCCTTCGGAGATTCTTAAGAGCGTGCACAGAGGGGCTTCCCTTTGGGGAATTTGGCGCGCAGGACGGACTCCGCCCCCCTTCTGGGACTTTGGGAGAGTGCACTGAGCCGGCTCACCTTCAGGTTTTTAAGAATGTGCGCTCTAGCCGGTTTGGCTCAGTAGAGAGAGCACACACAGGACGCAGCTCCACTTCAGGGAATTTGGCACGCCGGACACAGCTGCCTGGGATCCCTGACTCACAGCGCATTCACACTAAGAGCCAGCGACCCCAATTGTTGGTGCGTGCACACACAGGGACCCTGATTCTCAACGAGAAACCGCACAAGGCAACAGAGACTTTGACACTCAAGTCTTGGTGCAGACACAGGGAAACTCTGACTCCTGGCACATGCTAAGGATCTCATTCTCGGCACATACCAACAGTGTGGTGCAGACAGGGCCCCTGATTCTAAATGTGCACACGAGACCACACGGAACACTGGGGACACTGATCCTGGGAAAGTCTGGTTCCCACCAACCAAAGACAGCCACACGTCCTAGTGTCAGAGCACTTCAGTGAAACTAGGGTGGAGCGAAGTTCCCACAGCACACGGCCCAGGTCCACGCAAACAGAAGCTTGAGCTTTCTTGTAATAGCCAGAATGGGGAAACGAAATAACTCACAGAGGAAAGAAAATGTGGAGTCGCCAAGAAAGGAAATTAGTGAAAATGAAGCGTGCAACATGACCGAAAAGGAGTTCAGAGTAATGGTCATGGAATTTATACATCGGATGGATGAGAAAATCAACAACTTATGCAAGAATCAGGAAGAAATGAAAAGTGATATAGCTACAATCAAAAACACCATGGAAAGTTTCAACAGTAGATTACAAGAAGCAGAGGACCGAATTAGTGAGTTAGAAGATCAGGTACAGAAACAAGCTCAAGCTGAACAGCAATTGGAGAAAAAAATTAAAAAGCAGGAGGAAAGCCTAAGGGAGCTTCGGGACAACATGAAACGAAGTAACATGCGTATAATAGGGCTGCCAGAAGGACAAGAAGAGCAGCAGGGATTAGAAAATCTATTTGAAGAAATAATGACAGAAAACTTCCCGGATATGGGAAAGATAAAAGTTACGCAAGTAAAGAGAGTCCCAAGCAGGATCAACCCCAAAAGACCCACACCAAGACATGTCATAATTTCAATGGCAAATATAAATGATAAAGAGAGAATCCTAAAGGCGGCAAGAGAGAGAGAGAGAGTTACCTACAAAGGAACACCCATCAGATTGTCAAATGATTACTCATCAGAAACACAACAAGCTAGAAGTGAATGGAAGGAGGTATACAAAGTATTGCAAAGCAAAGGACTGAATCCAAGAATACTATATCCAGCAATACTATCAATCAAAATTGAAGGGGAAATCAGGAGCTTTGCAGACAAAAAAAGCCTCAGGGAGTTTATCACCACCAAACCAGCAATGCAAGAATTGCTAAAGGGAATACTGTAAAAAGAAGAAATAAACAGGTAAGAAGGAATACAGACACAAAAATAGATATGACTGCAAACAAATACCTTTCAGTAATAACTTTAAATGTAAACGGACTAAATGCTCCAATCAAAAGACATCGAGTAGCTGAATGGATAAAAAAACACGACCCATGTATATGCTGTCTACAAGAGACCCACCTCAGAACAAGAGACTCACACAGATTGAAAGTGAAGGGATGGAAAAATATCTTTCAGGCAAATGGAAATGAAAAAAAAGCTGGGGTAGCAATACTTATATCTGACAAAATAGACCTCAAAGTAAATGCCATAACAAGAGATAAGGAAGGCCACTTCATAATACTAAAGGGAGAAATCCAACAAGAAGAAATAATTCTGGTAAACATATACGCTCCCAATATAGGAGCACCCAAATACATAAAAAAACTCCTGGATGATATCAAGGGAGAGATTAATAGCAACACAATCATAGTAGGAGACTTTAATACCCCACTATCACCACTGGACAAATCCTCTAAACAAAAAATCAGCAAAGAAACAGCAATCCTAAATGACTCACTAGACCAGATGGAATTAATTGATATCTTCAGAACATTTCACCCCAAAGCCACAGAATATACATTCTTCTCAAGTGCACATGGGTCATTTTCAAAGATAGACCATATGCTGGGTCACAGGCAAAGTCTCTTCAAATTCAAGAAGATAGAAATTATATCAAGCATCTTCTCAGATCACAGTGGCATAAAACTGGAAATCAACTACAATAAATACAATCCAAAGAAATCAAACACATGGAGACTAAACAGCATGCTATTAAACAAGGACTGGGTCACCAGAGAGATCAAGGAAGAAATAAAAAACATCATGGCAACAAATGACAATGAAAACACAACAATCCAAAATCTATGGGACACAGCGAAAGCAGTCTTGAGAGGGAAGTTCATAGCTCTACAGGCCTATTGCAAAAAACAAGAAACAATGGTAATAAATTACTTAACCCTACAACTCAAAGAGCTAGAAAAAGAGCAGCAAGAAAAGCCCAGTGTAACCAGAAGGAAGGAAATAACAAAGATCAGAGCGGAGATAAATGACATAGAGACCAAAGAAACAATACATAAGATCAGCAAAACCAAGAGCTGGTTCTTTGAAAGGATAAACAAGATTGATGGACCTCTAGCCAGGCTCACCAAGAAGCAAAGAGAGAGGACCCAAATAAACAAAATCAGAAATGAAAGAGGTGAAATAACAACAGACCCTGCTGAGATACAAAGGATTGTTACAAAATACTACGAACAACTCTATTCCAACAAACTGGACAATCTGGAGGAAATGGACATATTCCTAGAAAAATATAACCTTCCAAAAATCAATCAAGAAGAATCTAAACAGCTCAATAGGCCAATAACTATGGACGAAATTGAAGCAGTCATCAAAAAGCTTCCGGCAAACAAAAGCCCGGGGCCTGATGGCTTCACAGGAGAGTTTTACCAAACATTCAAGGAAGAACTAAAACCTATCCTCCTCAGACTATTCCAAAAAATTCAAGTGGAAGGAACACTTCCAAGCTCCTTCTATGAATCCAGCATCACCCTAATACCAAAACCAGATAAAGACAACACAATGAAAGAGAATTACAGACCAATATCCCTCATGAACATAGATGCCAAAATCCTCAACAAAATTCTAGCAAATCGGCTCCAGCAGTACATCAGAAAGATCATACACCATGACCAAGTAGGATTTATCCCAGGAATGCAAGGATGGTACAATATCCGCAAATCAATAAACGTGATACATCACATAAACAAATTGAAAGATAAAAATCACATAGTCATATCAATTGATGCAGAAAAAGCATTTGACAAAATCCAACACCCTTTCTTGATAAAAACTCTCAACAAGGTGGGAATAGATGGCTCATACCTCAACATAATAAAAGCTATATATGATAAACCCACAGCAAACATCATACTCAATGGACAAAAACTAAAAACATTTCCCCTAAGAACAGGAACAAGACAGGGATGCCCACTCTCACCACTCCTGTTTGACATAGTACTGGAAGTATTAGCCATTGCAATTAGACAAGAAGAAGAAATAAAAGGCATCCAAATTGGAAAAGAACAAGTAAAGCTGTCTTTATTTGCAGATGACATGATATTGTACATAAAAAATCCGAAAGACTCCGTCAAAAAACTAATAGACTTAATAAATGAATTCGGCAATGTAGCAGGATACAAAATTAACGCCAAGAAATCTATGGCCTTTCTATACACCAATAGTGAACTTACAGACAGAGAGACTAAAAAGGCAATCCCATTTACCATCGCACCAAAAAAATTAAGATACCTAGGAATAAACTTAACTAAGGAGGTAAAAGACCTATACACGGAAAACTACAGGACACTGAAAAAAGAGATAGAGGAAGACGTAAACAGATGGAAGAACATACCATGTTCATGGATTGGTAGAATCAACATCATTAAAATGTCCATACTACCCAAAGCAATCTATAGATTCAATGCACTCCCCATTAAAATACCAACGGCATATTTCACAGACCTTGAAAGAACTCTCCAAAAATTCATCTGGAATAAAAAAAGACCCCGAATAGCCACAGCAATCCTGAGAAAGAAGAATAAAGTAGGAGGGATCTCAATACCAGATTTCAAGCTGTATTACAAAGCCACTGTTCTCAAAACAGCCTGGTACTGGCACAAGAACAGACATATAGATCAATGGAACAGAATAGAGAATCCAGATATTGACCCAAACCACTATGCTCAATTAATATTTGACAAAGGAGGCATGAACATACAATGGAATAAAGACAGTCTCTTCAATAAATGGTGTTGGGAAAATTGGACAGATACATGCAAAAAAATGAAGCTTGATCACCAACTTACGCCATACACAAAAATAAACTCAAAATGGATACAGGACTTAAACATAAGACGGGAAACCATAAAAATACTAGAGCAATCCACAGGCAGCAAAATGTCAGACATATGCCAAAAGAAATTCTTCACTGACACTGCCCCTAGGGCAATGGAAGCTAAAGAGAAAATTAACAAATGGGACTACATCAAAATAAAAAGCTTTTTCACAGCAAAAGAAACCATCAACAAAACAACAAGAAGGCCCACTGCATGGGAGAACATATTTGCAAATGGCATCACTGATAAAGGTTTAATCTCCAACATCTACAGGCAGCTTATACAACTTAATAAAAGGAAGATAAATGATCCAATAAAAAAATGGGCAACAGACCTAAATAGAATCTTTTCAAAAGAAGACAGAAGGAAGGCCAAGAGACACATGAAAACATGCTCAAGGTCACTAATTATCCGAGAGATGCAAATCAAAACAACAATGCGGTACCATCTCACACCTGTCAGAATGGCTATCATCAACAAATCAACAAACGACAAGTGTTGGCGAGGATGCGGAGAAAAAGGAACCCTCGTGCACTGCTGGTGGGATTGCAGACTGGTGCAGCCACTGTGGAGAACAGTATGGAGTTTCCTCAAAAAACTGAAAATGGAACTCCCATTTGACCCAGTAATCCCACTCCTGGGAATATATCCGAAGAAACTAGAAACACCAATTAGAAAGGATATATGCACCCCTATGTTCATAGCAGCGCAATTCACCATAGCTAAGATTTGGAAACAGCCTAGGTGCCCGTCAGCAGATGACTGGATCAGAAAACTGTGGTACATCTACACAATGGAATACTATGCTGCCATAAAAAAGAAGGAATTCTCATCATTTGCAGCAACCTGGGAGGAATTGGAGAACATTATGTTAAGTGAAATAAGTCAGTCAATGAAAGAAAAATACCACATGATCTCACTCATTTATGGATAATAAAGAACATTATAAACTTGAACAAAAAGATAGATACAGAGACAGTAAAGCATCAAACAGACTGTCAAATTACAAGGGGAAGGTTAGGGAGAGGTGGGGGAGATAAGAGATCAATCAAAGGACTTGTATGCATGCATATAAGCATAACCAATGGATGCAAAACTCTGGGGGGTGGGGGCATATATGGGAGTGGGGTGTGGGGAGGGCAATGGTAAGATATGTACACATATAATACCTTAATAAAAAAATTGAAAAAAAAAAAAGAGAAAATAGGAAGAAAGGAGAATTAATGGAGAAGAGAAATGAAACCCCAAATATTCCACCCCTAGAACCAAAGGTTCCCAGAGCCACTTTCATGCTGTAGTGTCATAAAGCTCTGAACTTCATCCATAAATCATAGCTGGGCAAAGCTTTGGCCTGGAAAATGTGTGCTCTACATATTTCAAAGCAATTTAATAGCTTCTTTTAACTTTTTTATTCCTGATTGTCTCCCCCCCGCCAATAAACCCTGAATTGATCAGTTTTGGTAAAAGAGAACATTTTTTCCTCATACAAGTCAAGCTGCATGAAACATTTTAACATTTGAAGAGGTTTTGATTCTACTTTACTTTGAAGACATTTGTGATCCAAAATTAATTATAATTGCCTGCAAAGCAGGAACGCCAACTTGTCTCAATTAGTTTGGTTCAATTAAGGAATAGCACAAGTTTACTTGTGCCTTAATAATACCCTCCCACTTCCTCTTCACCTCCTCTCTACCACCAGTTTTCCAGGTTGCAATTTGATCTGGAGAAACATCCATAAATCTATCAGCCACAAGGGAAATATGTCATCTTCTCATAGGATTTGCTACTGTGGATCTATGAAAGCCAATTTAAGTAACTTCTCTCTGGGAGGTAATCAGACAAGAAAAAGCGAAGAACTAGTTATAACTCCCCCACTTTTAATGCATTCCAAGATCCAACTGCACATCCTCTATAAAAAGCTCCTTTAAAAAAACACACACAAAAACCCCAAGAAACAGTTTCAGAACGTTTATGCCCCTGTAGCCATCTGCTCCAACTTCCCTGGTATCATTTCAGTTTATGATCTCCAAAACGCATACTGCCCGTTTTCTGAATGGGCTTGCTGATACTCTTAGCTGTCAGTTTCATCTAACTCCCAAGTCCTCTGCGTTTGTGATTCACAAGGGCAACCGATGTACCCATCATTTCCAACTGCATCAGCAGTTCAATCCTTAGGTTTAACCTTCTGTCGAGTGTCTTTATTACTCAGCTCCTCAAGAATATGGCTGAGGAGCGGGTATGCTGGTTCATCTGTAGCCTGTTACACTAATGAGTTTCCAGGCAGTATTTTATCAAAGCAATGTGTCAGAGCCTTTCTGTTATTGCTTCTTGTTTTGATGGGTTAGTGTTCGTTATTAAAGGAGAACACACATTTTTTCCTCTCCTTGACAGGCAAGTTGAGGGCTCCCAGTAATAGGTGCCAGAAAAGGAACATCTGGTGTACACTTAACGATGCATTGTTGCACTGTTAACTTAAAGCTGTTACACGCCTTGATAAACACATAATGGGCCTCAAGAAATTAAGAGAAAATTAAAAAGTAAATGTTTACCCAGACCATATTTCCCTTTTCTTTTCTTCGAGTCATCTACACCTGCGCCTTATATGTAAGTAAAAGAAAAGGTTAGTGCAAAAATACACTTCTAACCATCTATGGCTCCTGTTGCCAGAAACTAAAAGAACCTTCCCCCCACACACACTTGGCACCTCCCTCCCTGCTTTTGAGGCAGGAGGTACAGCTGAGGCCAAAAGGGTGCCATAGTGGTCTTGCTAAAAAATTACCTAAGGTCTGTCTGTGTTTTCTGAAAATAAACCAGGCCATTTCGAAAATCTGCCTCCCCTTGGGACCACGGACCCATATGAGGTTATGTATACTGTAAATATGTTCAAAATATTTGCATCATCATCACCAGTTTTGGGCTCCAACTTTTGCTCATTTATAGAGGTGATGGTTAAAATGCATTAGCCTCCTTTTAGCTACTTTGCTGGAAAAGTGAGCAATATAACAGCTGTTCCTACAGTGAAAATTCACAGGTCCGAGGACAGGCAGTGCATTTTTAGGCCATCACTGAGTAGGCCTTTTCCCCCCTCACAATATGCTTGTACACTGGACACAAAGTGGGCCTCTTTCCTTCTCCGAAGAAGGAGGGGATGGACCTGCAAGTTGCCGGAGTAGGCTGAGGGTAGAGGGAGGGGTGCAGGGAAGGAGGAGGAAGGGAGATGCAGAGGAACAGATGAAAAGGAAAAGCAAGAAATGACAAGAATCTTTTAAAAGCTACAATTCAGAGCAGTTTGTATAAAATGAAACACTATTATAGTTGTCTTGATAAGACCTCTAACAAGGTGGCAGCAGTTTCTGAATAAACACTATATTTCCTGTCTGAAATGCTTACAATTTGACGTATGGATGAACTTTGATTCACAGCTATTCAATTTGATGTAAGCTGCCTTATATGGTTATTTGCATATTTCCTTTCTTTTTTTTTTTTTAGATATTTCAGATCTACAGAAATAGTTTGAAGGGTGGGTTTCCCCCCATTTTAATTCCGTGCTTACAGTTATTATTTTTAAAAATCGAAGGCCATTATTGAAAAACTCAGTAGTTGGAGGAGTGTTTGCCTGCCCAGGAAAGTTTAAAAAGGATTTTAAGAGATTTCTTGTTGTTGTTGTTTTACTTGCTTTTGTTGTTAAGACTGTCTGAAGTAGGACAGTGAAACCAGTTTGCAGATGTAGACACAGCTGGAATCACCTGCAAGACTATGGGAAGCTTTTCTCAGGAAACAAGAGAGAGCGCATAAGATGGCTTTTCTAGTTTGAGCTTAGAGAATCTCTTCAGCCAATACCAGAGAGTAGCTAAGATAGCTTAATGAGAGTCTCTATTCTGCTTCCATCAATTCTAAAATATGCTCATGCATCTTCTGGCCACTCATTATAGTTAAAAACAAATAAATAAAACTGATGTTTAAGTCTTTTACATTCAGGCAATGCAGCAAAAACCGTTATATATTCCTGGTCTTCCCTATTATTTCATTGAAAAAAACAAACAAACAAACAAACTCTTCCATGTATATTGAAAGCCTTCCTTAGTAAATATAACACTGACTTTTCTCCTGTAAAAGTTTCTGAAAATGGGATGCTAACCACTTCCTCTAGATGCAATTTTAAGCGTGTACCAGGATTTAGGGACTTCACTGAAATGAACTGAAGATAGCCTCCTGGAAGGGCAAAACGGAAGAGGGACTAACTTTAGTGACTCAGTGTGAAATCCATTTTCGGGGAGTTAGAAAATTCTTCAACGTGCTCCTAGGAGAGCCTAGTCCTTAATTACCTTATTTCAGGTAGCAGGTAGGGAAATTCCTGTGAGTAGAAAGACTTATGCATTCCTGAAATGACGAGAAGGGAAAACAGCCGAGGCATTGACAGTTCTTGGAGAGAAATGCATTATTTTGTGCTCTTTTGGAAAATGCCTTGTTTTATAACACAGACACCATTAAAATTCAAGAACTTTAAAAGCTAGAGGCGACATTAGAAAAGGCAGTGAATATGATGCCATTAAGAATTTCTTCTTTGAAATAGTAATTGATTTCTATACTTCAGAAATACTGATAGGGAAAGGGGAGAAGAGAAAGAAAGAAAAAAATGTCTGTATGTCCGTATACAATTATATATTTACTAGAGGCCAGGTGCACGGATTCATGCACCGGTGGGGTCCCTAGGCCTGGCCTGCATGCTCTTGCACTCCAGGACCCCTCAGGGGATGTCAGACTTCTAGTTTTGGCTCAATCCCTGCAGGCCAGGCCAAGGGACCCCACCGGTGCACGAATCTGTGCACCGGGCCTCTAGTATGCATATAAGATCTTTGGTTAATCTCTTCCCGCTCTTCCCCCTCCCACCTCCCCCCTTCCCTCTAAGATTCATCAGTCTGTTCCATGTTTCCATGCCTGAGCATTGAGTGTCTTCCCCCTGGTGGTCAGTGCACGTCACAGCTACCTGTCGAATGGTTGAACAAATGGTCACTTAAGCTTATATATATATATATAGATTTTAATTAGATTTTGAACTTAAAGGGGCATGAGTAGAGACCTACATGTCTTTCTTTATTTTAAAGGAACAAACCTCTCTGGAATAATATGAAATGACTAGAGGCCTGGTGCACAAAATTTGTGCACTCAGGGGGGGGTCCCCTCAGCCCTCACAGTCTGGGAGCCCTTGGAGGATGTCTGACTGATGGCTTAGGCTTGCGGGGATCAGGCCTAAGTCGGCAGTCGAACATCCTTAACGCTGCGGTAGAGGCGTGAGAGGCTCCCGCACTGCCTCTGCACTCGCCAGCCGTAAGCCTGGCTCAGGGCTTCTGGCTGAGCAGTGTTCCCCTTGTGGGAGCTCACTGACCACCAGAGGGCAGCTCCTGCATTGAGCGTCTGCCCCCTGGTGGTCAGTGCACGTCATACGACCAGTTGTTCCACTGTTCGGTCAATTTGCATATTAGCCTTTTATTATATAGGATAGTGTCTCCCAGAGAGGAACCATCTCTTCAGAGTCTCTACAGTTCTCATGGGAAGATTTGTAGCAAACACGGTTTTTAGTTTCCTCTCTGGTGTAGTGTATATGCTGCAATAATAATGGGTGTTTTTCCCTTTTATAATCTGGCTCACATAGTAATGATTAAGTAAAACGGGGTGGGGGGGGGAGGGGAAGGGTGCACATCCAGAGAAGAAAAGAATATACAAAAGAAAACAGAAAAAGTCAGAATTAAAGTGAAATTCTCTACTCGTATCATTACTCAGACATCGTACATGGTCCCAGGACACAGTATAGGCATTTGTAGATACCTAAGGACTGTATATCTAGCTTTAAGGACCTGCCATTGTAGAGAAGATTTACGAAGGAGGAAGGGCCAGAAAAATGTGCACCAAACATGCCCACCACACTTTGCACAAACATTCAGTGGCCCATTACCCTTCCCTTGATCCTCCTTCCTTTACTCCATCTTAAATCCATTCTAAGTCATTAAACTCTGATGCACTAAAGTAATTATGGCATATGTATTATTTTCTCTTATTTTTGTTTTCCCCTTTTATTTTTTTAACTTACTTTATTTTTGTTCTAATATTATTTTGCTTTGTATATAATATATCTTTGCATTTTAAATCCTATTCAAAACAAGGATTGTTATAATTAAAAAGTAATAACACTAAGTTAATTGCTTATCTTTGAAAACTGATTAGTGTGATTGACTACCAAAATAAGATAGAAAAAACAACAACTTTCCTTTAGAGTAAGAGTAGACTCACATGAATTTTAACTTCCAATGGGCACTGCTTTTTCTTATATACCATCTTGATGGATCAATATTGCATTATAGGCAGTGATTTTTATCTTGAAGTTTAAACTCAAGGCTATTCTTAGTATCGGGTATTTGTAGGGATATATATACTGTTTGGAGAGCGTGCACATGCACTTGTATAAGCATCCATGGAAGAGGGAGGATGGCTGCTACTAAATACACCAGACTGATGGCCATGGAGGACTTGCACATAAGGTTACCTTGTCTAATAAAGCATATTCTTATAGAAGCATAGATATCATATATGCAAGGGATTATTAAAATAAGGACAAATATACTATGAAGCATCAATAATAACTGTTCATTGAAAGCCATTCTAAGTTAGGTAAAGGAAACTGAGCAAGAATAAAAAAAATGTTGACTTTTTCACTTAATAATTTGACCAGTGAATAAAATTGTAGACAGTTATACATAACAGTCACTTTCAATATGATGCCCAAAACCAATACTTAAAGATAGCAGCATTGCCTGGTAGGTACAGACATACAAAATCAACACTTTCTAAAACTTGAACACCTAAGGCTACTGCAATGCTCCCCTTATCTTCTATGGATGTGCCTCCACTATGTCAAGGTTGATGCTATGAAATATGTCTTCAGCCTCTTGGCTAATGCAAGGAATTACGCACAGTAAATTATTGCTACTGTCACACAAGAGGAGGCATTAGGTGTTTAGAAATAAGAAATGTTCTCAAAAAGTTCCGAAGTCCCAGTTGTAGATGAAGAATTTGAAAGAGGGCACAAAAATATCTTTTTATTCATCTAATTATTATTTTATAAACAATTTGTAAGTAAGGAAGATAAGTCAATTCTTTAAATCACCAGTGGAAAAAAATAATAAAACTTTGAGTCCAAGATGACTTTTTCTTCAACAAACTGCTATGGCAGTTTTTTGTTTTTTAATGATTTGTTGTACTTGAGTTATTTAGGGCTGTATCCTAAATGTCCCTCCCTTTTCTCAACAACCTTGGCTAATGCTTGGATTATCTTGTTCAAAAGAGTGACTTCTTATATTACATGGGTCTCCTTTTTTAAGTCCAAGGGATTTTCACTGTAATCATCATAATCACATGTAAGTGATGTGCTCTGCCTCTGCGGTCCCCTTCAGCTTGAGAACATCAATTCCTCACTTCAGCAACACGGCTAATCTCCCTTGATCCATGACAGCGTACGGATCAGGCCACACAAAAAGAATGATGTTTAATAATTTGTGTCAAGACTTAAATGAGTTTGTGCCTGTTGGCTTCTGTATTATGCATCCATTTAATTTAATCTTCTGTGAATTGCCTTTAATACAATACATATATTCATTTCCACTGTTTATAACTATACTTAGACGAGGCTGTTTAAAACTTATAACAGTTAATTTCTTCTAAGCTCCCTGAAAAAGCCATTCTATTTTTACAAAAATACTTTTTGCAAACTTAAATTTAGCCATAAAAGTTAATCTTGTGCTAAGATGCCACTCAGAGTTTTATATTGAGGCCAGCTTTCCCCTGCCTTCCATAGAAGCCATGTGGATGGCTTGCTAGCTGTACCCATGTGATGGAAAGAGATGTGGAAAGGACCTCAGCAGCACCGTCCAGACTAGGAAGGTTAGGGTCGGGTGACTAGGTTGTCAAGTTAGGCAAGGACCAGTGGGCACAGCACGACGAGTCATCTATTAGTCTAGAAATAGCAAGATAATGATCAGTAAGAATGCGATGAATCCAGAGGAGAAAAGACTGGAGGGACACACGCATTATTAGCTGTGACTAGAACAGGCTGAGCCCCTGGGTAGGAGTTAAGCTGGTCTAGTTTTCAGGGTTAGAATAGTGGCCTGAGAGGTGTTTCTAAAAGTAATGGATCCTCCTCCAAATATATGTCTTTGGAAGAATGATGAGCTGGTGAATAAGTTGAGAATGTGAGAGAAATGGGGAAATTACCAAGAAATATTGGCTGTCATGGGTGTTTACTATTACTGTATTATACAATTTTGTTTGTCTCTATCATAACACTGTTGTCATTGTCTTTCTCACATATGGTGCCTACTTTAGCTCTGGTACATAAAAGGTGCTCAATAAATGTTCAATCAAATATTATACTCATTTTATAGTGGAGGAAACTGGGAACAAAAGAATGGGGAGCAGTTGTATTTGCTTCTGTCTGAATCGGAGAGGATGTATTGTTAAGCTCCTTATTGTGAAAGGGAGAATCGGGAGAAATGTGGAATGTCTGTCAGATTTGGGGGGATGGATAAACAGAGAAGCATTTTTAGATATATAAAGACTTTAATATAAAGGTGTGGATTATGCTTTCTTCATAGCTAAGATTATGAGATGGAATTTTAGAGAAGCAATTCTCTTAAATAATTCTTGTGATTTAAGAGACTGACTCACACATTATTTCCCTCTCCTCCACGGCACACAGCTAGACCAGATGTCCCATTCTCCCTTGCCTACTTAGGTGAGTTCTGCTCGATGGAATGTGGCAGAAAGTCACCTACACCACTCTCAGCTGGGCCCACAGAGCCTCCCACCTGATCCTCCTCTTCCTCTCTTTCCCCATCTGCTGGGTTGGATGTTGAAACCCAGGACAACCTGGGGAGGATCACATTGAAGATGGCAGAATTTCCATGGGCCACCCCCATCACTGTTGAGATTTTGAGAGCAAGAAATTAATTACTATTGAGTCAAACATAGAGATTTCAGATATCTTCTGTCACGGAAGTCAGTACATTTTAACAAATCCATTCCTCCACCAGGGCTTCCACCTACTTTGCTCTAATATCTATACCATAGGCCCGTGGTCGGCAAACTGCGGCTCGCGAGCCACATGCGGCTCTTTGGCCCCTTGAGTGTGGCTCTTCCACAAAATACCACGGCCTGGGCGAGTCTATTTTGAAGAAGTGGCATTAGAAGAAGTTTAAGTTTAAAAAATTTGGCTCTCAAAAGGAATTTCAATCGTTGTACTGTTGATATTTGGCTCTGTTGACTAATGCGTTTGCCGACCACTGGCATAGGCACATAGTTCTATTATTGGCATGACTAACTATGTCTCTTTCATTTTGAAGAAAGTTCGGAAGTTGGAGCAGACCATTTTGCCTTAGAAAGAAACTGACCCTTGACTGAATCCTATAATAATCCAGAGACCTCTGGACAAGGCAAACTATTAAAAGGACAACATTTTTTTAATGAAATAAGCACAATGAATCAATGAATGTTATTTTGAAAACAACAACAGTATTTTAGATTGTTGTCCAGTTTTCTTTTACCAAATGGGCCTTGAAATGGGCTGTATTCTCCACAGAATGAAGATATCCAATCAACAGCAATCACAGAGAAGATCAAGGGTGGCAACTTCTGTGCATGAAGTTAAGTTTGAACTTTCCAAGTCTAGGATTAGCACTGTTGATAATTTCAGGATCTGTGTTACAAATTGTTCCAATCTATTTTCTCTGGCTAATTCTTTTCCTTCCCCAGCTTTATTGAGGCATAGTTGACAAATAAAATTGTAAGTTATTAAAGTATACCTTGTAGTAATTTGACATACATATTTCTCTGGCCAATTCTTGACTTACATAAGATCCTAAACACTAAACGTTGCCTCTTTTCTTCTCTGTTTAGTAGAAAACTCCAGAATTAGGGGTACATTTTAATTGGCCTGGACTCTGGCCGCTGAAAACCACAAGATTAAAACTGCAGTGTTAACAGCCCATCACTGACCTAAAGGGATACTGTTTCCTTGGAACTATGACCACACACTACTTCAGTATTCAGGGCAGAGAACAAACGTGGGCAGACAGATCAATAAAGAGGCTCTGGAGTCAGGCCAGCCAAGGTGTGAATTATTTCTCTGCCATATATTACTTGTGAACCTTGGGCAGGTTACGAAGTCTGTTTCCTTAATGCCCAAATGGGAAAAATGTCTACCTTGTTGGCTGCTGTGAAAACAAAATAATGTATGAAAGTACCTAATGCAGTGCCCAATCTCTGATTATTCAATATTTAATAATTTAAATACCAATTAAGTAAGTCTTTAGATAACTGCCCAATATTTACTTATTTAAATATTAATATTTAATTATTAGAAATAAAGGTAATAAAATATAATAAATATGGGATGACATAGCTGAATTCTACAAATTAATTTTATTTATAATGATGATCTTTTCCATTAAAGCTCAGGAGTAAAACCTTCTAGGAACACAGTCCGCCCTACAAGGCTTGGGATGGTCTGCATCTGCCTCCCTCTGCAACTTACTGTCATCCTACACCCCAGCACCCCAGCACCCCAGCCTCCCTCTGGTCATCAGTGTACTGTATTCTCTCTCATCAGGAAGATTTCACACCCACTGTCCCTGCTCCCTTCTTCAATCCCCAGCCTTGGCCACATTCCCTCTCACTTTTCAGTCCCAACTCAAGCCTCCTCTGGTCCTCCATCTCCAATCTGTGTGCTCTCACTGACTGCGCATTTTCTTTGCATCACCTCTCTTAGTGAGTAGTTTACACACTCATTTGTGCCATTATTTAGATATGCCCATCATGCTCACCAGACTTTGAATCCATAAGAAGGGCATGAAAGTTATTACTAACTAGCTACAAACTAATTAATAATTTGTGGCTTGTTTTTCTTTACATGGTATAATACTTTGTATTGTGTTTTTCAAATGAACATAATTGTTGGTCTTGAGATAAATAATTAAAAATACATTTTGTGATGTGGATTTCTTTTTTGAACTCAGAACTCATTATACAGTCTTTCTTCATCTTTACTTGAAATGTAAACACATGGCAGTTACTTAACAGACCACTTCCCCAATAGATTTTTTTCTTTTAATCTTTATTGTTGAAAATATTACATAGGTCCGCCTTTTCTCCCCATTAACCTCTTCCAGCCTGCTCCCATCCTCCCCTCCCCACCCAGACCCTCATCACCACATTGTCTGTGTCCATGGGTTATGCATATATGCATACAAGTTCATTGGTTGGTCTCTTCCCACCCACCCTCCCCTGCCTTCCCTATGAGGTTCAACAGTCTGTTCATGCTTCTATGACTCTGGGTCTATTTTCCCCAGTAGTTTTAGTGACATGACAAAGAGACCAGTAACCAGTGCAGACCACGGGAGGCATTTCCTGTAGGCACAATAGACTGAATGAACTATCCTAGCTGAAATTTGGTCATGACATTGGAACAACACATCTGACCTTAAGAAAGCCTAGGGAATTATTTTTCTAGTGTAGCCATCGGCTTGATTTTTAGATGCCTTTCCTTTATGAAACCCCATTACATTTACTTTGCTCCTGTATTTCTTCCTATGATCGAACAAAGAAAAAATTAAGGGCAGCAATAAAAACAAATTTTCAAGTTCTAAATATGTTTATAGTGTAGAGAAAATCATGACAAAGCTCAGATAATTCACTGTTTTGTATCTGCAATGTGCACATGAGTGAGCCAAATGATGTTTAGCTTTCTCTTGGTTCTTTCTCAATAATGGGTCAGATAAATCACTGTCTGATTGCCTATTAAGTTCTTGAGATTGCATTGGGAATGACTGGCAGTAAAAGCCCCCAATTCAGACTCACTTATGTGCAAACAATAAACATTGTTTACCATTTTTATATTTATGTCGATGATTATATAATAGTTAACAGCTAAAAGATACTTAGGAATAAGCAGCATCTTGCCTACAGAAAAAAAAATTTTTGACAAAAGATTTTCTCCATTTCCATTTGATTATGTTACTCCACAGCAAGGCAATAATGTGAGATATGCAACAATCCCCAAAGCCATTTATAGCTTTGCTATCAATTACAAAATAATAAGCTAGAAAATACAAACATGCTGAATATTAAGGAAAAACAATATCTTTATTTGGTTCAAATATTATATTCCTAAGTGCATATTTCAGAATCTCTAGATTAACCCAGCGTATGGCACAGATTTTTCCTGTGCCTGATTTCCTCCTCCTTCATTTAAATAATACTGGTGATTACTAACATTTACATCACTTATGAGGGCTGTGCTCATGCATTCTCTCATTTGATTTAGTATTGTGCTTTAAAAAATGATGATGGAAATGATTTCCAAGACATGTAAAATAACTTGTCTGATGTTTGGTTAAATGGCCAAATACAGCCTGAACTCATATCCTTCAAACCTAAATCTGTACTTTTAGATAAGGATACTTCTGTTTGGCAAACGGAAGCTTCCGTGTATGTCTTTCTTGATTGGTTTTTCAAATTTATGTATTTTTGCATTGATTGATGAATTATTTTCTTGGTCATTTACCCATTGGCCCATCAGTTTCTGTAAGTGTGGTATCTTGAATTCTATAGTGTATTTGATCTTTTGCATGCTAGCAGTTTTACTAAGCTCCATGAAGAAAATAGAGAGAGTGTTCCCCAACCGTAGGCAGCTGCCTAGGTTGCCTTGTACCTAGGTAAGTGTTACACTGCTGGGAGAACAGCAGCCAGAAGCTGGCTGGCATCCTGGGCCTGGTTCCTACCAACTCTGTTGTTAACTATACCAGGATGCCCGCATAATTAAAAAAAAAAGAAGAAGAAGAAGAAGAGAGAGTGTTAACCCAAAAGGAACTTAGTTATAAAGCAAACTCTATGCAGGTGTGTTTTGGTGGGGTTGAAAGAGAAGGCTTCCTGTAAAAGATGAGGCTTAAATTCTACCTTGAAAAATAGATGGACTTACATTATCAGGGAGAAAGCAGAAGGGCATCCCAGGTGGTGAAGACGGCACGAAGCATCTCTAGGAAACATTTTAATGGCTGTAGTGAGTAATTAATGTGGTTATTCCCTAGTATGTCTGCACACTTTGCATTTTAAATGATAATTTATCATTATAAGTAGTGCCTGATTCTCATGAGTGTTAGTTAAAAATTATTCCATAAAGGTTCTATTAATTAAAAATTATCCAACTTTCACTCTAATATAATCTTAAAGTCTTTTAGGGTCTCTTGGGGTACATCCAAGTACTGTGTACCACAAACCAATAGATTTGGGTGAGGTTCTATTTGGCGAGGTTCTGGATAAGGGCAATGAATTGTCAGAAGAGGATTTTACTCCTGAAGATTTTTAGAGGCAGAAATGTGGCTGTTGTTTCCCTGTTAAAAATCATTGCTTTCTGTGTGACACAGAAGGGTCCTCATGACCCTTTGCATGTGGATTTCAGCTTTCTGGCCTCTTGTGAGCAGAATCTAATAATATTCTGGGCAAGGCAGTGCCCATATGGAACAGGCACAGAGACAGGATGGGCTCCACAGTCAGAGTGCACACGTGGAGGGGCAGTGGGAGGCTCTGGTATGTGTTTGAGAAAGCAGAAAATGGGCCTCTGTGAGCCCCTCACTGACTCATCACTCCCAGGGTGGCCCTCACCAGCAGCACTCCAAGGACACAGAGCAGAGGGAAGTAGCACACCATGGAGAGGTGGCAGCTTGAATGAGAGAGGAGATGAATATTCCCCAGGAAGCTGTAAGGCTGGTGGTAGAAGTGATTGTAAGAGTAGAGAAAAGTCCAGCCCTCTGCAGGGGTCTGGGGAAGGGGGAAGAGCTCACATAAGGGTGGGTGGGAGAAGGATGATGGAGCCAGGACCACTATGGCAGTCAAGCCAGCACAAGCTCCTTCAGTAGCTCTGTCTCAAGCCTGGACTGGAGGCTACTAGTCTAAGGGTTGTGGACAGAGAGTTGAGAGGGAGGCAAAGTTGCTGCCACCTAGATGACTTAGGAGTGGCCATCAGCCTGAAAGACCAGGAGAGCAGGCGGCAGTCGTCAAAGGTAGGTGGTTTATCAATCGCTCAGATAGCACATCCTTACTTCCAGCCTAGTTTTTGTTGTTAATTCTCACCTGAGGATATTTTTCCATTGATTTTTAGAGAGAGCGGAAGGGAGGGGGAGACACACACACAAAGAGAAACATCAATGTAAGAGAGCCACATCGATTGCTGGCCTCCCGCATGCACCCCGGCCAAGGATGGAACCTGCAACCAAGTACAGGGCACATGCCCCTGACCTGAATCAAACCAGGGACCCTTCAGTCTGAAGGTTTCCACTCTATCTGCTGAGCCAAACCAACTGGGGCCCAGCCTAGTTTTAAATGAATACCTTGGGCCTCCACCTTGACAAGTCATTTGATTTTCCTTCAACTTACCGTTTATTCACTATTTGTTCATAATTTATTTAAGGAGAGGAGGATATGATTTTCCCTTAATAAAAGTGGTATGCATGGAATGAAGGATTGCTGTGACCTGCAAGTAACCACCATTTTCACTCACTGGATTTCCCTTTACTTCCACAGCTTTTACATCATACATACCTGAGAAGTGTTTGGCATCCACAGCCTATAACAATGGCCGAGCATACATGGTTGTGGGTACTAAGACTTTTTACTAGGAAACAGCCCTATTAAGTTCCCAAATTTTCATGGACTCTGACAGCTGACATCAGAGGCTGTCAGGTAGCCAGTCGAGTTGGTGATCTACACCAAACATAGACATTGCTGTGTACACATAGAAAACTTATTTAACAGAGGGTGGAGTGTTCAGGTAAAGTCTTTTATTTTGGTTTCCACTTTTCATTTGAGGATTCTCTCTTCTTCCCTAGGAGCAAAACCAAATTGCATTTTTTTGGTTAAGGAGTCAAGTGTAGAAATGTGTCGGATTTATTCCCATGGTGATCCATCTCATTCCCACTGTAGGCAGGTGCTCTAGACAGCTGCCCAGCGCCCCTGCCCTGGACTCAGCTCAGGGTATGGGGTATTCTGAGGTTGGTGTGGTCCCTGAAATCAACTGTCCCCAAAATGTGGGAAGGTAATTCTGGGGAGGAGATTTCAACAGAAATAAATTGGTGAGTGTGTGTGTGTTTGTGTGTGTGTGTATGTGTGTGTGAGTGTGTTTGCTTGCAAGTGCACTCATGTGCATGCTGGAGGGCAGGGTGCAGGAAGGGACACATTTAAACCAGGAGTGGGTGAAAGGAAGGAGACAAAGACCTGAGTAACAGTTGAGTCTCTGCTGCCAGCAGCTCTTCTCTCTCTGCCATCACTAATGGGGAGATCAAGACCTGGCCTTGGTTTCTTTCTGAGGGCAATAGGATCACTACTGGCATCTTGAGGGCCTTATCATTCTCTTTCCCTCTCCTGGAAGGTGACTGGTAGTCAGAGCATCACTGATCTGGATTGCTATATCCTCAGCAAGGCTATTTTACACCACTGATCTGCCTAAGAATGCAAATGAGCACATTTAAATATCAAGTTCCCAACAATTTTATGTTTTGTTCTAAGCTCAAAATAAAGCTATCCAGGTGTTCTTTTATAAATAGGACTGCATGCATTTAAAGAAACCTTTGCATTATTCATTGTAACAAAAGAATCGGAGTACCTTCTCTAGATATAACTAATTTTAATACTTTTTTAAAGTAATAAACTACTGAAGGTAAGTAGCACATCACTAAACATTTTCTTTAACAGATGCATCAAATTTGACTGGGCAACCATTTTGTTAGATGAACAATTCTTCTGAAACCCACTAAAATTATCTGTCATTGCTTTTTGTCCATGATGACTTTATATCATCATAAATTGTTTTTAATGCAAGCCTTTGGCAAACAATTTAAATGAGATTTGCAACACAACAGTTCTAATCTCATGGTTGAAATATTAAAACTTCATGCATGAAAGATTTATCCTTTTAATAAGATCGACCACACTGGGCATCACTCATCCTCCCCAATTAAAACCCACTTAATTCATAAACAATTTATTTAAAAATCTGCCTACTCCAAATGCACATTAGTATAATAGATTTTCTGCCCCATTTAAGATGGACAACAACTGGCCATACCTAAACTTGGGCTCTTTGTGCGCTGTCAAAATTCTTTATTGATAGATAGTTGACACTTTAAGTAAAAAACAAAACTTCTAAAAGTATTATATAATAATCACATCAAAGAGCATGCAGTAATGAACATTTTAATTCAGTGGGAATTTCCTATGTTAAATCCTAAGTGCTCACAGCTAAGATAATTTGTTCACTCATTTGTTTATTAACCTCGCACTGAGACAGAGCTCTCTGGTGGGGGAATCCCTGTAAGTGCCCTCCTAGTTCTGCACATGTAAGGCAAATGATACTGTTCAGGGGAAAAGTGTAAGTGGATACTTATTGGCCTGACAGAGGCAGCAACTCATATGACTCCTGGAGGAGTACCTGTAGGTCTTTGGGTCCACTGAGTTAGATTTGGATGGTTAAGCAGAACCTGACTATAGACATAGAAATCAGGGCAAGATAAAGTCTTATCATGTTTGATAGGGAGACCTGGCTTCAAGGCTTTCCTGACCTGACAATGATGCATCAAAATTGAATGTAGGATCTTGAAAAGGATTATATGAAGCTCTCAGATATACCAAGGAGGGAGAGGAGACTTTTCACTGTTTGGAGAAGGCAACACTATGAAACCAATTTGTTCTAAGCATGTGGAGGAATATCTGCTGAGGGTGTAGGCAGGTCACACATATGCACCATCCAGGTATATACCAGCCATGCCCACCTTGTGCAGCAGGTGAACATTTCTACAGGGTGCAGAGTGGACTGGATCTCAATGGACACTTGACAAACATCGAATTAACTGAGGAAGGAGATAATGCATGCAGGTGCATGCTGAGACTGGAATCAGTGCCTTTTAAGAAACAGAAGCTGTATAAGAAGAGGCTGATATTCCTGAAACAGGAAATGCTAAGCTGGAAATAATCCCCCAGGCACAGAATGCCCATGTTGACCAGATGATTGGGGTATTCAGAAATCAAGAACAGAGTCAGAAACCGAGCACCAAGAGGCAATTCTTTCTTTCCTGTGCAACCGGGCTGCAAGAACCATTGGAGCATCTATCACATTGTATTTGTTTGTAGTTGTGACTCATGAATGAACAAGCCACTTGAGAGCAAGGATTAGTGTCTTATTTTACTTGGCAGGCCCCACTGGCTACAGGAGTGATGGCAGGTAGAGTGTTGACAGAGTGCTGTTGAATGGACAGATGGATGGATAGGTGGATGAGTGGATGGATGGGTGGATGGATGGAAAGAAAAGTAAATAAATGAATGTGTGCAAGAGTGATCACATTGTTGTGAAATGTTTTTAAAATGCTGCATCACACACACACACACACACACACACACACACACACACACACACATCCGTACACATTTATACACATATGCTGCCATACATTGATTCCCTTTCCCCCCATTTTAATCAGATACTAGTGTTTTGAAAGACAAAAAACAAGTTTGAAATTGATTCCCTATAATTTATTTTAAAACCTAAGCTTTATTAACTAAATTTTTTAAAAAAGAGAGAGATGGAGGAGGAACCTATCAATAAAAAGCAACATAAAAGATGAGTCAGCAGCTACAATGTAAGTACCTTATTTGAAACCTGATTTTTAAAAATGAGCCATAAAAATTATGACACTTGTGAGACAATTGGAAGTTTGAGCACTAATATGATATTTGAGAATATTGAGGATATATTTCTTTTTTCAGGTGTGATCATGGTAGAGTTTAAGAAAAACAGAATCCTTATCTTTTAGAGATACATACTGAAACATTTATGGGTGAAATAGTATATTTGGGATTTACTTCAAATTAATACAGAAGGGGCAAGGTGGTTAGGGATGGGGATGTGGCAGAATTGGCTGTTTAGTGGTCATTGGGGCTGGGTGATGGGTACATGGAGATTCCTTATGCTACTCATCTATTTTTGTATATTTTTGAACCTCTCCTTGATAAATAATTAAGAAATAAAAAACTAAAGTGGTATTAAGATCTGGAAAAGTGGTATAGCAGACACTGTGATAATTTAAGTTAACCACATTAGGCACACTTCTAAATTCTTCATTTATCTAATCTATTGCTACTGTTACATGCATATTCGCAGGGCAACAGATGCCTGGTGAAGAAGGCATTTATTTTTACCTTAAACATCATTGAAATAAAACAAACCTGTAAAACATTCTCTTTCCTACTTGTCATGTAAATCACTTTATATAGGACATCTTTAGACCCAAAACCTGGTGCTTTAAAAGAACTCTACATTACTTGCAAACCTTGTCATAAATTCTCTTGATATGTTTAACTAAGATTTACTAAAATAAAACCTCAGGCCAATTTCTTCTGACAAAGGTATGTGCTAATATTCTTATCATTTGTTCAGCTTTCTCCTGAGGGTTTTGCCATCTTTACTCTGTATGCTTGTATTTATGTTGTAATTGAAAAGACTTCGGAATATCTATTTTACAGGCTTTAATTCCTACATGGTCTTGTACAACTAGCTGCCTACGAAATCCTGACACCATGCATAAATATATGTCTAATTACACTTTTGAACTTAATGAAATGAATACAATTCTGTCTTCTGATCACAGGGTACATTTTTAAACACTTTAATTGGCTATGATTTTTCCAAGTAAACTTATTGCAGTTTGAGTTTGAATTAAATTGGAAAGTATGTGTGAATAAAATTCTTGTATTTCTTATTTGAAATCTATAATTGTATATATTTCTAATAATAGATTAGCAATTATATTTGTAGCTATGACTACTTCATACATAAATTATGTGTATATTTATGTAAACATATTATAGTAAAATTTATAATTTAGAACTGGGTAGGATATACCAATTCAGAAGCCAACCCTATGTTGTTGAATTATTTCAGGTTCATGATCTGATCTTCAGTATATCTAAATCTGTGTTAGAATTCTGTTCCAATAGTATTTTACTATTATTTCTGTAAAGCAGCAGTACTTAGGGTGGGGTTTCCAATATAAAGGCCGACAGGGGCCAGGCAGGTAACAAAAACGAGTGAAGCCAGGTAGGTGGAATCACCTGGAGTTATCTGCCCTGTCTCAAGGGGGCAATATTCCCTCCCTCTAGTTCAGTGGTTCTCAACCTTTCTAATGCCTGGACCCTTTAATACAGTTCCTCATGTTGTGGTGACCCCCAACCATAAAATTATTTTCGTTGCTACTTCTTAACTGTAATTTTGCTACTGTTATGAATCGTAATGTAAATATCTGTGTTTTCCGATGGTCTTAGGCGACCCTGCTAGTGGTTCTTAACGACCCACAGGTTGAGAACTGCTGCTGTAGAGCCTAAGACCATCGGAAAACACAGATATTTACATTATGATTCATTAACAGTAGCAAAATTACAGTTATGAAGTAGCAATGAAAATAATTTTATGGTTGGGGGTCACCACAACATGAGGAGCTGTATTAAAGGGTCTCGGCATTAGAAAGGTTGAGAACCACTGCTCTAGTTGGTTGTACCTTGTGGGCATAGTGTTTCCAGATATCTTTTTTTTTTCTCTAGAGAAGCCATAAATCTAAATGTTTATGTTAAATCTCCTGATTTTAAAATGTGGGCCAAAAAAGTCACGCCTGCTGTTTGCATGGAGCAAACACTGATGTACCAGTAGAATAAACAGCACCAGAAGGACGTTCCCCCTGATTGATGTTCTATAATTCCCACAATAACTAAGAAGGTGGAGAAACAGACACTTCCTTCCCATGAGAGCAGGAGGGTAAACTGGAACAACTTTTATGGAGAGCAATTTGACAATATGCTAAAAAATTGTTAATATACCCTTTTTTTGCTCAACAACTGTACTTCTAATAAATACACTCTCAGGAGAAAAACACAGATGTCAAATGACATATGTTTAAAATCACAGAGGTTTCATATAAGGTTGCTCATCTCACATTATTTATGGTAGTAAATACTGAAAAACAAAATGCCTACCAATATCAAATTGGTTAAGTAAATTGTGTAATCACTTCTATAACTAGATAAGCACAAATATGCATTATTTTAAATGAAAGGAAATGAGCTGTATGTGGATGGCATGTTTTAAAACATCATCTGGAGTGTCTAGGTCTAATTCATTAGGGGTGGAGAGTTATTTGAAAACTGTGTGTAATACATGACTCAAGAAAGTACTAGTAAACCAGGAGATAGAAGTAATCAGTATGATTAATGAGTCCAATGGAAGGCACACAAACATGGTTATAAGCAGAACATCAAGTTTTAGGCTAAACTAATCTAATCTAGGCTTGATAGGGTAAACAATGGAAGACAGGACTTTATTGATTTGGACCAGTCCAAAGCTCATAGTCTTCTCTGTGGCTGTAATGATGGACCACATCACCAAGTCAGATCTGGCTTTTTGAGCAGTCAGATCTTTATTGCCCAATGCTTCACCCAACAGAGTCCCATACACCAACTTGCTTGCAGCTCCATGGATACATTAGACTCTTGTTTGTCTCTCAGTTGTGACAGCCCATGGCCCTAGAACACTCCGGTCCTACCTTCTCTGCATTAACTGCTATTCATGCTTTCAGATGCAGTTCAGGTATGGACTCTCCATAAGTCCTCAGCTGGGTTAGGTTCTCTTCCTCTGTGCTTATTGCTGTCGTACGGAGTTGAGTCATCCTCATATTTGTATGCGGCAATAGCACAGTATCTGAAACCCAACATAAGCAAATAGCTTCATACTTTCCCATCTTAATATATGTGAAACTATACCACCTGGTGTGGTGCCAGGTCCCAACTGTGAAGTATGGTAGCAACCATACTTAGGTAAAAACTGCTGTTTGAATTTTAACCCTGCTATTCTGGCTTCTGCTCGCACTTACTTGCTTAAACAATAGGGTAGTTACCTCAGCTTCCAGACTGAGACCTGGAAACGCACAAAGGTAATTTTCCTGTGCCTGTGGACCAGAACTACAGGAGATTGATTCCCACTGACTCAGTAGCTCCAGGAGTAGAAACTGTAGATAACCTTTAGAGATTACTAACTCCGCTTGGTTCTGCGTCTGTACTATTGCTTTTGCAATATAGGGCCACATTCCAATGTCCAGCAGGATGTGGCTGGGAACCCCCCTGCGGGCTGTTCCCAGCATTTAGAATTTAGAATTTAGAACAAAGGAAAATTTTTGTGGTTTGGACCTTTAAAAAGACTGCCTACATCTGAAACGGCGTGGTTGTGAGGGTGGACTCCACCTGCGTGTGGTGCTCTCGCGGCCGTCCTGGCCAGCTCAATAAATCCTTGCCTGCTTTTTTTAAATCAATTAGCAGCCTCCGGTGGTCTTATTTTTGACTCCAGGGTTCGACCCCACAACAACTGCACAACTGTAAGTGGTGGACCTGGACCTTAGTGGTTTTCAACTTCATGTATATGTTTGTCTTTCTGACATGACTGGCAATGCCTTAAGGGCCTGCTCTGTGCCTTCACAGAGAGTCATTCTTGAAACTGATTTCCCAGAGTATTATCTTTACAACCTGAAGGCTCATAGCTTTTCATTTTTAATGACCATATATCTTCATCATATAAACTCAAAAATTTTTAAACCTGGGGCACAAAGGCCTTCGTAATTTTATTAAAAAAAGAAAAAGAAAAGAGCTATTAACAGAAATATGCTGTTGTTTCCCCCCCGCCCCTCACAAAACACATTTTCTTTTTTAGTATTTATTTATGAAAAGCAAGTCTTCTGTGACCTTTTGTTTTTCTAAATAATTTGGAGATGAGTGTAGCAATTCAGAAAATGACAATGAATCCCTGTTGGGATCTCTTCAACTTTTTATGTTGGGATCTTTTGGCTACTTAGGGCAAATTGGCATTTTAAAAAGTCAAGTAAGGAAGTCTTGTATGTCTTATTTCTACTTGATCCTCAAAATAATCTTATTATTGTCATTTTACAAGTGAGGAAAGTGAAGCTAAGTAAAGTTATAATGACTTGTCCAAGTCATGCATTTAATTGGATACTTCTAAGCACAAATCCTCTCCTCTTTACATACCTCTTTCATTTAAAAGGAGCTGACATGGCTTTGTCAAAAGACTTTGCATTTACATTTTCTTCACCTCATCTTTAGGTTGAGATTCAATCACAAGCCTTTAAACCTAGCTTACTACTGCTAAATTGGTAATGTTTTGTTTTATTAAATATTGCCTTTTTAGTTCTAAGACATAGGTGAACCATGTTAGTATTATAGAGTTTAATTTCTTAAGTGGAAGTTACATATTAAGTAAATTGAAAAGAAGTATTTCTCCAAGTTAAACAAATAGAGAGCTTTCCTAATCTTGGCTTAGACATGTAGATTTCTATCTACGGTTTACTTGGGTCTCTTGGAAAATCTAATCTGAAATTGACCTCGATATGATTTAATGAGAATGGATTTTTACCATTACTAATGCATTTTTGTTTGATTTTCTTATGGATATGGAAGACAGAAATTGTTGGAGGACTATAGAAAGATGCTTCAAGTCCAAAGCAGAACATACTGACTGGCTTCCACCCCCACCCTCCCTACATTTCTATCTGCTTTTAGATTCTAAAAGGTTATAGCCGTCTAGTATTTTATACTGACCACGTGGAGGGAATTTCTTCAATGGTTAGAAAAATCTGATAACCCACACTTTCAAAAACCCACATCAGTTTCATGCCAGCTTTCTAAAATTAATAGAGCATCTCAGAATTTTTTTGCCATGGATATAAGTCTACAAATTTGTCATTGTTGTAATTTCCTCCAAGTGATTTTAAAGAAAATCATCTTTAATAGCCAAAACATTTTTCATTATGAAATATTTCAGGTGTGCATAAAAGCACAGAGAATAATAAAAGGGAAACGTAGGTATCCACTGCACCACATGAGTACTCAAACGTAGCCCTGCCAGCACCCTCCCCAGGCCCCTTTCTGCCTCCAGAAGCAACTGTTGCCTGAATTTGGAGTCTCACTTCCATGTATGTGTTTTTACTTTTATTACATATGGACATATCTAAAATACCATTTGATATTATTTTATATGTTCTTAAATAACATAAAAATTGTCTCAATTTTTATACATCCTTCTGCAACTTGTTTTTGCTCAAAAAATGGTTTTGAAAATGATCCAATTATTGCATATAGCTCCAGTTCCCTCATTTTTGTAGTTGTATAGAATTACATTGTACAAATAGACCACAATTTATTTGTCCATTTCCATTGTGATGTACATTTAGATTAATTCATCTTTTTTGTAATTACTAACAATGCCCCATTGAACATTTGCTCACAGTTGTGTAGTTCCAAATGGGAAAGTGCCCTGACATAGCTGCACCTAAGTCTTTTTTCAATCCCTTCTACAAGTTATGTTCAAGTTTTCTATTTTGTTTTTTAAAAAATTGGCTACCTTTGCTGCATATGTACCTTCACTGAATGTCAATCAATTGTTCTGGGCAACAGGCAGTTTTGGTGTGAGACACACACACACACACACACACACACACACACACACACACACACACACACATATATATATACACACACATGTATAACACACATGTACAAATGGGTTAAAACACTATTTAAACTGTTTATTTAGAAAAAGTTAAGTTGGTTAGATAATTAAATTAGAAGTTTTTAAAGTGTCAGATGAGGCATTTTGATAGTTTGCACACACCAATCAGCAATGACATCTTATAATAATGAAAACATTTGTAAACTTCCATTCTTAAAATGATCTCTCCATATGAAATTTACTTGGACATTTTTTTACTCATGATCCAAATACCACCTTCTTTGAAGGTGTGTATTTATATTTTAAAGTTATACAGGGGAGCAGGGTCCTGAGAGCTAGTTTTCCTCACAGAAAAGGCCAGAGATGTCAAAACACTTATCTTTTTGAAAAGAAAAAAAAAATGCCAATTTAGCTTTAAACTTACCAACACTTTTTACTAAACTTTTGTGTGATAAAAAGACTTTGTGATCATTGCTCATCTCAGAATTGAGTATAATAAAGTTCTCCTTTTTTCTGAAAATATGATCCATAAAACCACTTAATCAGGCATATTTAGACTAAAATTTCCCACAGTCCACTGGAACCACAAAAGAGCGTGAGCACCCCAACACTTCTTGTTTTGGGGAACATCCTCCTACCCTCAGAACACCTCTTGTTTCTACAGCTAAGTGAGGCCATCAGCATCAGTTTGCATATTGCATACTAGTAACACTCAGTATCCTACCTAATAAAAGAGTAATATGCAAATTAACCATCACTCTGCTACACCCACAAGCCACTCCCACCAGCCATGCCCACCAGCCAATCAGAGCGAGTATGCAAATAAACCCAACCAAGATGGCTACAGCCACAGAGAGCAGGAGGGAGGCTTGTGTTTCCCAGGCAATGGAGGAAGCAAAGCTTTCTGCCTGCCCTTGCCGGCCTAAGCCTCCACTCAAGGCTACAAAGTTTCAATTATAGAAGGTAAACAAATCCAAACAAAAATGGTGGCAGCCATGGAGCTGGAAAGAGTGGGAGGCTAGGGTTGCCCCTGGCAATGGAAGAAGCAAAGCTTTCCGCACACCCTGGCCTGCCCAGGCCTCCACTTAAAGCTACACAGTTTCAATTATAGAAGATACACAAACCCCAAAAGAAATGGCTGCCGGCCACGCCACGGAGCGAGCAGGAGGCTTGGCTCCGCTCCAGGCTACAAAGTTTCAATTGTAGAAGGTAAATAAATTCCAGATACCAGGGCCTCCGCTTGGGTCACCAGGGGGCGTGGCTGGCCTGCAAACCACCACAGGCCCCTCGCTTAGGCCATCCCACGCCCCAAGGGAACCCCCACCCTGATCTTGGGACACCCTTCAGGGCAAACCAGCTGGCCCCCACCCGTGCACCAGGCCTCTATCCTATCTAATAAAAGAGAAATATGCAGATTGACCATCATTCCAACACACAATATGGCTGCCCCCATGTGGTCAAAGATCCTGCCCCCAGTGGACACAAGATGGCCACTACAAGATGGCCAGCAGAGGAGGGCAGTTGGGAGGCACCAGGCCTGCAAGCGAGTGCAGTTGAGAGGGACCAGGCCTGCAAGGGAGGGCAGTTGGAGGCGATCAACCCTGTAGGGGAGGGCAGTTAGGGGTGATCAGGCTGGCAGAGGAGGGAAGTTGGGGGCAAACAGGCTGGCAGGGGAGCAGTTAGACATCAATCAGGCTGGCATGGGAGTGGTTAGGGGGTGATCAGGCTGGCAGGCAGAAGCGGTTAGGGGCAATCAGGAAGGCAGGCAGGCGAGCAGTTGGGAGGCAGCAATCCTGGATTGTGAGAGGCATGTCCAACTTCCCTCGAGGGGTCCCAGATTAGAGAGGGTGCAGGCTGGGCTGAGGGACACCCCCCTGCCCCCGTGCATGAATTTCATGCACTGGGCCTCTAGTAAGAAATAAATAGAAATGGAATTTTGTATCCTAACTCTGCCCCTAAATAGATTATCTTGCCCAACCTCAGTAGTGCCACATGTCCTTTCGTACATCCTTGGCTCACGTGATGAGCAGTGTTTGGACAGCCTGAAGGGATGGCCTCTCTGAGTGGAGGCTAAGTCTGGAATGAGGGGTGTGTTCAGAGAGTTGTGGGAGAGACAACAAGAAACTAAAGGGGAAGAAGGAGGGACAGGAGTTTGGAGACTACTAAAAAAATCCAGGCAAAAGATGGTAGGGGATTAAAACAAGGTCACAGTGTAGAAAGTGCTGAGATGTGGTCAAGTTCTTGATATGTTTTGGAGATAGATAATAAGAGGATTTCTTGAAATCTATATATGTAAGAGCCCAGCAACTGAATAGCAGAATGACCAGAATGACCAGTCGACCAGTTGCTATGATGCGCACTGACCAACAGGGGCAGATGCTTAATGCAGAAGCTGCCCCCTGACCATCAGTGTGCTCCCACAGTAGGAGCACTGCTTGGCTGACCAAGATGAGTGGAGCTCCCACAGTGGGCTGATCCTCACAGGCCACGCCTCCCACCAGTGCATGAATACATGCACCGGGTCTCTAGTATTAGATATAAAAATACATAGATCATGCCTGGACAGCATGGCTCAGTGGTAGAGCATCCACCTATGAACCAGGAGGTTTAATTCCCGGTTTAGTTCCTGGTCAAGTCATATGCCTAGGTTGCAGGCTCCATCCCCAGTAGGAGGCAGTGAATCAATGATTCTCTTTCATCATTGATGTTTCTATCTCTCCCTCTTCCTCTCCCTCTCCCTTTCCCTCTCCTTCACCCTCTCCCTTCTTCTCTGAAATCAATAAAAACATATTTTTTAAAAAAGGTACATAAATCTGATATGAGGAGAAGAGTCAAGGAGGATAAACTACAATGTTTTTGGCCTAAGCAATGGGAAGAACAGAGTGGCCATTAACCCACTGGGAAAGACCACTTACGAAGCAGTTTTGGGATAGGAGTGAGAAGATCTGTCTGGACATGCCAAGACTGAGGCATCAGTTATACATCCTAATGAAGATACTAAATGAGCAGTTGGATACCCAACCCTGCAGTTCAAGGAGAAGGTACAACATGTTAGGTGTATTTGAAGCCAGGAAGCAGGTTAAAATTCCAGTTGTATTTAGAAGCCATGAACAAATAGTCTTCAACAAAAATAGTGTTTAGTGAAAAATATTCTACCTGTATCCTTTTTATAATAGAAGATCAGCAACTGCAGAAGCTCAGAGAAGTCAATGAGGAAAGAGAGCCACAGTTTTCTTGCACATCCTCCTCGACAATGCAGCATTGGCTGTGCCACTCATTCACAACGGCAGACATATCAGTGTGGCCATGCTGACCGCTCAGAGAAGGACAATCTCAATCTGCTAATCAACTGTGTATGCACTGAACTGAGGTCTTGTTAATAATTCCTTAAAAGTTACTTTATGAACTAATATGTAATTCCTTTCAGGAGTTTATTTGAACTAGCTGAGTGCATCATAGTGACTAATTCCACAAGCCTAGTAGCTAAGAAAATGTGTCAGCAAACAAGAGTTTCATTTTATCATCAATTAATATATTTTTTGCCTAAAAAAAAAATGGAAAGGCCTTTCTGATGCACATTTGTAGTTTTCCATGATGGTGGTGGTTTTCTGGTCCCTTCCGTTCTGGGCCTGCCTCCTGGGAAGCTGGTTTGCCTGTGGAAGGTGGAGCTTGAGCTAGAAAACTGGGCTGTTTCCCAGATGTCCATAAGTTAATTTCACTTTGAAATCATGATGGCGTCTTTCTGCCTAACAGCTGGGTTCATTTCCCATCTTGCACCTGAATACTATTGAGCTCACCTGATTTGTCTTAATGGGATGCTGTTGTCAAGTAGACACACTATTACATGAGACCAATCCTTCATCATGCTCTGAGTGGGGATTTGGAACATTGCAAAGTTGGTGACAAGAACTGTTAGGATTAGGGCCTTGAAATGTGGGAAGGGGGAAGGCAATCAGGCTCCCCCCACCTCGTTGATGCATTTCTGTAGCTGCTCCAGTGGGTGGTACACAGTCTCACCCCACTGACCATCAGCATCTGCTATGGAAACATGCTCTGTTTGGAAAGCACTATTCAGAGCAATTTGGAGCCCCTGTCTCCCTTCAATCAAGCCATTTCAGACGGTCTCCACAGCACCGCTTCTTTCCCTGACTCTGAGTGGCAGCTGGGCTGGTGGGAGCCATGGTGAGGGCGAAACAGCTGGTTACAGTCCTGGTTCTGTCATTCAATTAGTTTGCTGGGGAAAGTCACTTAATCTAAGTCTCCCCTTGCCCTCCAACTGGAATAATGCCACTAGGAAGGTAAAATGAAATAAGAAATGTGAAAATCCTTCTTGTGTGAAATGTTAATAGAAATGTTTAAGGAATCTATGATTCAAACAGAAAAATGTCAGAATTGAGCTTATCAGGTTTTTAAAAAATAATGAAAGATTTCAGGCATATGAAAAGATGTTAAGAATGATATAGCAAACATCTGTGTACAGCTCCTCACCCAGCTTGAAAAGAAAACAATATACTGTCTGTTCACTCCCTCCCATCAAACCTCCTTTCCCCTCCCTGCATACGAGTAACTACAATTGAGAATTTGCAGTTTATCCATTAAACATACTTTAAAAATGTAATTACATGTATAAATGCTCTAAATGATATGTATTCTTGAATATTTTAAATAAATACTTTTGTATGATTCCACAATTTACTTTTTGTGCAATAATATACATTTTTTAGTATTATGTACTTTAATACATGCAAATGTTTCATCCATTTATGATTAAATCCACCGGTATGACTAAATCGTGACTTATACATTCCATTTTTTTTTCTATTACAAACAACACTTACTAGCAGTGACCTCATGTACACGCCTCCCTGTAGGCAAGTGTGAGAGGGGCTCTAGGGCATTTAGGCAGTGGCGTGCTTGCCCTGGGCTGGGCTGTGGGATAGATACCACATTTAGAAGTTTAATTTTTATTGCCAAAGTGTTCTCCAAAGTGGTTGTGTGGTTGCAATACCACTTGGCTACCACCTGTAGCAATGTTTAGATGCCCCACATTTTCATTAACATTTGGTATTGTCAGAATTTTGAACTGTTGCCAGCCTAATGGGGATGAAATGCTATCCCATTATAGTTCTAATTTGCATTTCCCTCCTTAGTGAGATTAACATCTTTTCATGTTTACTAGCTCTTCAGACTTCCTTTTCCAGTCATTTCTCTTTTACCCTCCCTTCCTCTTTGCTTTCTTCCTTCTTGCTCTGTCTCTAGTCATTTTTCTATAGATTTTGTTGTTGTTGTTGATATGTAAGAGTTCTTTCTATATTCTGGACACCACTTCTTTGTCAGTTAAATCTGTTACTTGTGTTTTCACTTATAAATTTTTGAAATTTATTTTTCAAATATAGGTGACACAATATTATATTAGTTTCAGGTGTAAAACATAGTAATTAGACATTTACATTCCTTACAAAGTGATCACCCTGGCAAGTCTAAATGGTGTCTTTTGATGCATAGAATTAAATTTTTTAACACAGTCAAATTTATTATTTTTTTCCTATGTAGGTTGAGCTTTATGTGTGTGTTGTTGTGTTTAAGAAATTCTACTCTAGCTCTAGTTCATAAATACATTCAACACATTTTCTATATAAAAGAAGAAAAAGCGTTTGGTTTTCATGCTTTAGCTTTTAATTTTTCTATAACTGACTTCGTGTGTATAAGAGATAAGGGTGCATTTTCTTTTCCTTATAGAAAATCAATAGTTTCAGCACCAATCATGAGAGTCCTCCCTTTCTCTTGATTTGCAATGCACACTTTGTCAAAGGCCATGCCCACATACACATCCAGTCTGCTTTTGTTTAGTCAATCTATTTATCTAGCTTTGTATCAAAACCACACTGTTATAATAACTGTGACTTAATAATAAGTTTTGATTTCAGATATGACATGTCCTTCAACCATGCTCTTCATAGTTATCTTAGCTAATATGTTTTCTATCTAAAATTTCAAGCCATCTTGCCAAGTTGTTTGAAAAAATCGTATTGAGATTTCCATTGGATTGCACTAAATTCATGGATTGATTTAGTTAGATAGGCTGCTAACACAAGGTCAACCATAGTGATTCACGTATTCAATCATTTTGAGTGTTTACTTTGTGCCACCCCTGCACTGAAGTTATGTAAGCAACTTCATGCTCGGGGCTGGCTTGTCCTGTCATCCCTGCCCCTACATCCCACCTGGCTCTCTGTGCCCCAGCCCTCAGGAACCTCTTCCCTGGGGGCAAGTGCATCACACCCTCCTCTGTCCTCCACTTTTTCCAGATGCTCTTTCCTCCGCATGGCACGCTCTCTGCTCCCTCCTCACTCCTCTACCTCCTATTTGCTTGCAGTTTTACTTCTTCGAGAAGACTTCCTTGCCCCCTTAAGTGTGGGTTAGATGCTATGCTCTGGACATCCTGAGCATCTCCCCTGCCTCCCCTGTCATGAGCTTCTTCACATGGGATGGAAATTTCCTATGTTCCAATGGATTGTCAGCTCAGGGAGGACAGGGATCATTGTATGTTATTCATGGAAGTCTCTCCAGAACTGATGGATTCCCAGCATTGGGCACCTGGTTGGTGCTCAATAAAAAAAATATTTTCATCAGTGTATGAATATCGAATCTGTTCTAGAAGCAAATCCCTGTGGCAGGCAATTTGGGGCACACGAAAATTTAACAAACCTTCAGGGAGAGACCTGTAAGTATAAATTATAACACAAATATGCATTATAAAATGTGAGAATTACATTACAAAATGTAAGCATTCCTGGATTAAAGATAAGCATATAAAGTGCTAGGGTGTTAAGCTGGCTTCGCAGACTTATTACAACCAGTTTTTTATCGAATATATGTAGTGTTATAATTTCTGATGTTTTAAGTTATTTTAGATGTAAATATGCTTTAATATTCTATTGATATTTTCAGCAACCACCACAATCTGTTAAAATTACAGAAATTTTCCAATTCTACGGCAGGTAGGAATTGGTTCTGGCTTCAGATGTGAGATAGGCTAGCAGCGAAGAATTTTGGCAAAACAATTTCTGGTTAGCCTTCTTACGTTATTTCTTCATGACAGTTCTAACCTTTAGTACAGAACTTCATGTTTTTCAAACATGATTTAAAAACAATGAAAGTGGCAATTTCATCTTTTCATTGCTTGAATCGGGGCTCTTATTATTTTCCCTCCAGATTATTGCTCTGCTGCTCCCTTCTGTTTCCTCTGTCCATTGTCCTCCATGACCCCAGAGTTGAGACTTGCAAAACACAAATCTGAACAGTTGTACTTTTCCTTAACAGCCTGTAATGAATGGCTAGTGGCTAAAGGGTCAAGTCCAAATTTTTGATTCAGCCCAGAAGGTCCTTCTGTTTTTGTATCAACTTATCTCTCCTTCCCCATATCCCACTTCTTACCATATTTTTTTGCTTTTACAATCCTCTCCCTATCTAGACTGTGAGTTCTTCAAAGATGGGAACCCTGTGTTGTTTCTTTTTGTATCTATGGTTCCTGGCACCTAGTGGTTACTAACTGTTAGGATAATTACTTTTATGTGATTTGGGAGGCTTCTCTAAATCTGAAAGATTGTTGGTATCATAATGTTGAGAATGTCATATTTCTTTTTTTAAAAAAAAATATTTTTATTGATTTCAGAGAGGAAGGGAGAGGGAGAGAGAAATATCAGTGATGAGAGAGAACCATTGATTGGCTGCCTCCTGCATGCCCTCTCCTGGGGATGAAGCCTGCAATGCAGGATATGCCTGGACAGGGAATTGAACTGTGACCTCCTGGTTCATAGGTCGACATTCAACTACTGAGCAACAATGGCTGGGTGAGAATGTCATATTTCTTAACTGAATGTTGAAAAGGTATAATTGGTGTTATTTGGTTAAAAGGAAGTTCATTTAATAAAATTCTTAATTATTTTTTTTTTACTGAGAGCCATGCAGCCACTCATGTGACTAACACTCTGAATATCATAGGAAAGGGTTGGGTTGAGGCTGAGGCTGAGCCAGAAGGACTGAGTCCAGGAAGCCAGGGAGATCCCCTCGTGGCTTCCACAGTCAGATTCCTGATGTGACGATTACTGGTGTCTGAAATTTTATGATATTGCCAGAGGAATATGTACATGCATTGGATAAATAGCATCTGTAAGTGTCAAAGCAAAATGCCCTTGCCTGGTTTGAAATTTACATAATTATGTCACCAAGTCTTTGCTATTATTCACCATGCATAGTAAGACCAATGAAAGGAAAACAAAAGCTATTCCAGAGATGCAAACTGGGGGGAGGCCAACATTTCATACTGCCTCATCTATCTGGAACTCGGCCAAGGAGGAGGGAACAAGCAAAGAAGAAGTCTAAGAGCTGTCAATAAAAACATGTCACCACGTCTCCTAACGAAGGGAGGCACCGCCAAATAGCACTAAGCCTAGGAGAGCCGCCTGTTGGTAAGGGATGCTATTCACTTGTTCCCAAATCTTAACTGATGTCCAGGAGGAGCGCTTTACCTCCAACACTTCTGCATGTTACCATGGAGCAATGGAAACGCCCATCTCTTGGGAGAAAAAGCATGAGGAAACACTTCTAGTGTTCCCCAGGACAGAAGGCATTACTTATCTGATTGGTGCGTGTAGAGAAGGAACGGACCATCCTCCTCCACTTAAGCCTTCTAGAGTTTCTTTCCCTTTTATTTTTTAAATATGAAGCAAGTCAGATGGAAAAGGACAAGAACCATATGATTTTACTCATATGTGGGCTATAAAATAGAAATCAATAAATGAATTTAAAAAAATAGTTTCTTTTCTGACAGTCAGCCTGTCTGCTTGTGTGTCCTGCCCTTCCATGGGTAAGCCTGCAGGGTCTGGTCTTCCTAGGTGTGGGGAGCCTGTGGTTGTCTAAATACACCTGCACCTGGGCAAGTCCATCTAATTCAGAGGTTAGAAAAGCCATCATGGTTACACATTTCAGGTGCATGCGCCTGCCCAGACCTCGTCCATAATAGAGCTGATGTTGGCACTGTATGTCTGCCTCCTATAACTCAATTGGTTAGAAATTTGGAAGGACAACATGAGATGTCATTTACCGGTCCCTCACTCCACTCCCTTTCCCAACACTATAGTCACCCATTAAGCCCATTCATATGTAAACAAGGTGAAAGATAGTGTTTAGAAGTCTCCCCTCCACCTCTCTGCCTTCACACAGTGCAACATTATAGACAAACCTAAATTTTACATCTCATCCATTTCCCCTCTCCCCAGAAGTAACCAGTATCACTAGGTGGGTACGTCTTCATCCCATGCAAATTTGAGATAAGGTTACTGGTTGCTAGAAGACTGCCCGCACCCCTTTTGTAATTATATGTTAACTCACTTGTTAAATCTGTTTTTCTCAAATTCACATTGACTGGCTTTCTACAAACTGAACATTTTCTTTATCAAATTTGTTAGTGGAAATAATTAGTGGAAGGGACAGTGACCTCACTTATCATGATGGATTGCTGAAGTTTGAAAAGGATTAATTATCATGAGACCTCAGTCAAAACGTGCTGTGTGACTATGAATAAGTCAGATTCTCATTGAGTTTCCTCATCTGTAGAGTGAGCAGCCCTCTATCCATCACACCAGTTTACAGAGTTTGTGTGCGATCCAAATAATCATGCATATGAAACGCTTTAAAGAACAGTAAGTGCTACACGGATGTGACTAGTTTTTCAAATGAATTGATATAATAGCCAGGAAAAACAGAAAGCAGGTAGTAATATACTTGAGTTTTAACTTAAATATGGATTCCTAATATTTTCCTAATGACTTCAGAAATATCACAATCTGATGGGGCTTTGAAAGGAAAAGTTACTGTGCAAGCAGAAGGGAGCCTGCCATACCCTCAGTAATAGAATTAAATGCAGTAGAAATGGCCAAATTCTTTAGAGCAGACCATAGTATTTTCCAAGCTGGGAAAATAGATGTGCCTGATTTATGCACTGTGATGATCTATCACTCAGACACTGAATGTCTCTGTCAAAAACTTCCAAATAGTTTCGAAGAAAAGATATTTCATATATGGTGTGAGTAATTTGGGAGAGGAAAGAGGAAATGCAGACAGAAGTTGGACACCTTTTCAGATGTCTAGAAATTAAATAGTCAGTCATAAAGATATTAATAGGATGGGAATAAGATTAGGGCCTGGGTTAGAGAAGCCATATGGCCCTGCTGAACTACACAAGCTGCCCAAGGCCACAAGACTCAGATGTAACTTCATCCTAAAAAAGTAGATAATGATGATCCCAACCTCAATTGTAAGAGTGTGAAACTGTACAGGTAATTTGCAATGTTGGTTATTTGGTGAACATGCAATATACCGTGTCTTTTGCCTCCAAAGAAGACAGTAAAATAAGGTTGCACCTTGAAGTTGATGACATTAAGGATCAAAGAAATACGGTATATATTTACACCATAATTTATTTAGCCATACTGCTACTATACTTAGTAATTTGCAATTATTGCTATTACAAATAGGACTTGCTATGAGCATATTGTTACCTAAATATTTTTTGGTAACTGATTATTTCTTTAGGCTAAATGTGACTTAGACTTGAGGAAAGAGGATTTTGAAGATATGTAGGTAGGAACACAACATTGTCCCTTTTCCCCAATGTTAAAGGATGAACATTCTTGAATTTCCACATAAAGAATCCATCACACAGCAGACTCTTCCCCCACTGAGCTCTAAGGGTTATTGCTTTAGGAAGGAGAAACCAGAGGCCATTCTATTTCCTTTCACTCTGATATTTATCTGAATAAAATGATTAGATTATCTTAGTTAATCTTCATAACCTTTTCTTTCTTTTGCAACCTGAAGCAATTTTCTCTCATAGTACAAGGAATTATTGGTTATTCTTTTGCAGCTTTTTCATATTCATGGATCGAACTGCTGCCCGTTGAACAAGACAATTATTCCCTAAAAAATAGAAATGAGTTTACTTCCCCTATGATTCTGAAGCAATTATATAAACAAAATTTTAGAATGCAAGTGAGAATAACAGAATAGAAAGAGCTGTTGGCAGAGTTAATTGGCTGATGTTCTTATGTAGATCTAATTTGGGATGTCAATTGAATTTCTGAAAATCATTGTTTATTTCCTTCGAGAATTATTTATTGCTCTGTATAATCTGAATATATAATACATAGTTTGTTCACTTTTGCATTATAGCTTGATTGAGAAAAACTATTTTATCAGGGACAGATATAAAATATTTTGAATCAGTTTTCTACCCATCCAGTATTTGTTTAGAGAAAATAAACAGATGTAAAACGAGCATGTAATAAATTGTCAGATTTATCACAGTTCCATTATTTCCTGACATTGGAGAGCCAACAGTGGTGTAGTGGGAAAAGTACTTTGATATGAGCTTTGTTCCGGGTTTTGCCACTTGCTAATTGAGACCTTGGCAAATTCAACTAACTTTTCTAGTCTTCAATTGTAAACACATAAAACAATGTAATTGATAATAGCGTTCCCTTTCTTCCTTCCTTTCTCTCTCTCCCTCTCCTGACTCTTTTCTCCCTTCCTTCCCATCTTCTTGGTCTTCCTCTTCCTCTTTTTCATAGTCTTCTTTTAGAAGACAGTACTCAGGCTTTGAAATGAGACAAATATTGTTTGATGTCTTCCTTCTGCTATGTGATGACACTGGCAGTTTACTATCCTCTCTGGGGCCCAATGCCTCCATTGTAACATGGTAACAATACATACTTGCAGGGTGATTTTGAAGATTAAGTGAGAGAGCCAGCTGGTATGACATAGGCACATATTAGACCCTCAATATATGCTAACCATTACCTCATAATGTAGCTGTGGAAGAGCATGAATAGAACATTTGTAAAAGCCCTTTCTCCATATACAGAGCAGTGTAAACTTGAAATGTGGAAGGAGTTAACCCCTGGATCATCCAATGTGTGGAGCCTGGGGCTCAGCCCTGATACTGCTTTCTTTCTGACTGTCAGAACTTGCAAAATATCTTCTTCTAAATTACTACTAATTTTAGTAAGTTTATAAACTTATAAGTCAAATGGGACTTAATACTGAATGATTCCTTTGAAATTAAAATTCAAGCCAGGAACTTATTTGGTTAAGTTGAGAAGCAACTTAAAAATCAGATTCTAAACTTCTTGGTGTAGAGCCATACCCACTTACTGAGTCAACTCTCCTTCCCTTCTTGGCATCTCTCTGAGTAACTGGTCATTTTGCAGTTTATCTTATAGCTAAAAATGTAAAGTGCATGTTTTCTTGCTCTACCCCACAACACCCAAACCTTCCTCCTTTGGAGCCTGTAGTATAAATTTTAGACAGAATTCATTTCCTCCCTATAAACAGGGACTCCTTTTTATATCCACAACTTGGTGAACCTTAAAAGAACATTAATTCAATCTTAGGTTCATCATTTCTCCAGTGTTTATATTTTTGTGTGTATGCACTTGTACATTTATCTTGAAACTGACAAGTTGTAAGCACATAATAAATAACAGTTGGATAAATGATTGAATGAAGTTGAACAAAATGTATAAGTGTGTGTGTGCACGCGCACACTATTTGGTAACACATCTAGCTATAAGAGCTCATTTAATTACTTCTGTTTTATATTCCTGATATTACTCCTTTGTACATCAACTCATGGTACTCACAGATGTTGGTTATTATATAAAAGTAACAACAGTGCATACTGTTTTATTTTTATTTTATTTTTAAAAAATATATTTTTATTGATTTCATAGAGGAAGGAGAGGGAGAGAGAGGGAAACATCAATGATGAGAGAGAACCATTGATCAGCTGCCTTCTGCATGCCCCCTACTGGCGATCGAGCCTGCAACCTGGGCCTGTGCCCTAACCAGGAATTGAACCCTGACCAACTGGTCCATAGGCTGATGCTCAGTCACTGAGCCACGCCAGCCAGGTAATACTGTTTTATTTTTAAACTTGAAAAAGGTAAGACCCAAGATGTTTTAAAAAGTTACCCCAAAAATACATGAGATAATTCTCATTGTAAAATATTCATATTATAAAAATTATCTTAGCAAACTGCTGAAGGTCCTCTTTACACTCAATCCTTACACTCCCCAGAAGAACCATAATTGACAATCTGTTGTGCATCCTCCAAATCTCCTATGAAATTACAAATGTATATAAACATATACAAATATATACATTTTTCATATGAAGGAGACCATCCCATATGCATTGTTAGGCTACCACCTTGTTTATCTGGGCACTTTTTCTACTATCTCTGTACACATTGATTATCTTTTTTTAGTGGGTATAGAATAAACTAAAGTGTGGCTGTCTTGTAGTTTATTTGATCCCTTCACTTATGATAAATCTTTAGATTTTTTTCCCTAATTTTTGGCTGCTGTAAGCCATACTGCAGCGTTGGATGTTCATTGTCCATATGTGCAAGCATTTCAGTAGGACAGATTCCTAGGCACGGATGCTGGGTCAGAGAGCATACATACTTATAATGTTGATACATGCTGCCACATTGCTTTCTCCCAAAGCTTAGCCAATTCTTGTCAATTTTTTCAGAGTCCAGAACAAGTCATGCCTGGATAAATTCAGTGATTGTGTGTGTGTGAATTGCAATGAGTTAGCACAGGATGTTGGTCCTTTATATCAAACTTATATTTTAAAATATCCTTAAATAAAAAAAAATGTTTCTGATTCAGATGTCTGTTTTTATAAGAATATGAATTCATAGAGCTAGAAGGAGTGGACATGAGCAGAAGGAAAGAGGAGGGCAAACATTTTACTATTCATTAAGACATGAGTATCAATACCTCATTCTTAGACAAAATTTAAAAAGAATATACTCTCAAAGTAATACATGAATAAAATGAAACTTGGAAAGGACTTTTATATCACTCAATCAAAACATAAAATTAATCAGAGTTATGACTTGCATTTTATCACTGCATACAGAGGAGCAAGAGCAATTAAAACTTTACATTAGCTCAACACTTATGAATTTGGGCAAGAAGCATGTACTAAAAAAGGGCCCTAGAGAAACATGGAGGATTAGAATTATCTTTTTAGTCAACGTGCATCTATTATCTTGGGAACTCCAGAAAATGCAGCAAAACTCTCACAGCTAGGCTAAGCACTTTAATAAGATCTACTTTATTTAAAAATAAATCCAAAGCAGATGCAGAACTGGACCTGGTGACAAACGTTTATTCTCTTCATGGTGTTTTTAATTTTCCTGTGGCACTGCACAGTTGTCTCCTGATCCCCACTTTGATGGAATCAAGGGGCAGCATAATTCTTGCCAAATGTACACAATAGGATGCCTATTTTCCATGGGGCTGCTACAGCCTTCTTGCTGTGCGCTTTCTATTCAGATGTCTAGTCTCCTCATACCTGCCGGGGCTTGCCCCTAGAAAGCCATTTGCCTTGTCAACTCTGCCCTCCTCAGACTCTCCCTCCTTTATTCCCACATCCCATTCTCTCCATTAACTTGAGTCAACACTCATTGACACCTGCTCTGTGCTCAGGTCCTTGGATGCAAGAAGAAAGCCCAATTCCTACTCCTAGGAAAATGTCAACTTAGTGAAATTTTCTAGAGTTAATTTTGTAAACTTATTTAAGATCAAGTGTTATGGAAGATAAAGTATAATCAATAAGTCACTTATGACATATAACACCTATAATTTAATAGGGACTTTAAAAGATGAAAGAATATAAAAACTTAAGCCACTGGATCAAGGCCAGTAGAGTACACTTTGGATTTTTCCTTGTGTTGACAGCCACTTCCATACAGAGCAGGTGACTCCACCTCCCTTTGAGATCCTTTCTACCAAACAAGAATGGATACTTTTCTTAGGTGGGCTTCTATCACTCAGACCGGTTCAGGATGTTAACATTTATTTTCTGTATTGACGGCACCAATCTTGGTTTTATGTATTTGATTTATCTTCCCTTCGCAGACAGAGAATTCATAGCAATACCCAGGGCCTGTGTGAAGTTAGGCCAAACTTATTTGAATAGGATTTATATTTCAGTCAAGTACTCCCCTCTTCACATTGAAGACAGCAGCTTCAACCATGAAATGCAGGGCTTGTCACACTGCCTGCTGTGCTCTGCCCAGCAGGATTTCCATAAATTGCAATAGAGAACCCTGGGATGAGTCTAGGCTGGCATTTGGGAATGTCTACAATTTATCTTGGGGAGGCAGACCGCCAGCATGGACCATGGGGACAGAGCTCCTGAGAGAAGTGTGTCTGCTGAACACCTGAGGCCATTGTAAACCTCAGAAAAACAAAAATGACTAAAAAAAAATAAACCAATCACCATAGATAGGAACTGCTTTTCTCAGTTGCAGACCCACATTCCCATTTCCTGTGAGTAAAATAAGGAAAGCAAACAGTACCTTACTCCATGTGTAACAATATTGTTCTGTACACTTAAAATTTTACGAGGGTAGATCTCATGTTATTAGTTCTTAGCACACAATAATAATAAAATTAAAACAGGAAGATAGTCTAAATCTCAGAATTACTAGAATTTTCAGTGTAAAGTCATCTCCGGAAGCAACTCACACAGACCTCTGCTGTGCTAGAAGTGCCACCAGCTCATTCTCACTGGCACACCCTTCAGGAGTCCAGACCACTTTGGCAGACAGTGTTCGCTGACAAACAATATCTATTTCCCTACGTCCTTCCTACTGGAATACCAATTTCATTTGGGACAACAATATGTCCAATTAAATATTCCCTCCAGACTCCCTTGCAGCTAAAGGTGGCTAAATAACCCATCTCTGGCCACTGAGACACAAGTAGAAGTTGCTGTGCCACTAACCCTTTCTTCCTTCCAAAAATGTGTTTTCACAGGAGCCATGAAGAAAAAGACTACACACCGAGAAAGAAAAAGCAGGTAGGTAGAAGGAGCCTGTGCCCCCAATGGTTAGAGTGGCTGAACCAGCCCCAGATCGCCTTTCCTGAGTCTTCTCCTGTGTGACATAAATTATTCCTCTCATGGTTAGTCCAAATTTCTGATACTGCAGAAAAGCAGATCATTGAAGGGTATTTTCCTGAGGCAATGCCTTCTTTGTGATTCCGAGACTTCAAAAGTAAAGAAAACTTCAAGTTCCAAAGTTCATGGTACATAGACCAGGCATTCCTGGGAAGTAATAACTATCGAAGGTTCCTGTAGGCTGCAATGAGGACTGGGGGGAAGAGCTTACTGGTCCATCTTCCAGAGAGAAGAAATGATAATGATGAGGTTGGAAGCTCATATCTGTATAGTGCTACATAGATTATAGAATATTTTTACAAAACAATGCATCTACCATTTATCAAGTCCCTATTAGGCATTGAGAACTTTATAGAAATTAACTCAAAATCCAAATGGCAACTCTGCAATGGAGGTATATGGTGACCGTTTTACAAATAAGGAGACAAAAGAGAGTAACTTGCTCAAAAACCACAGCGCTAATAAGTGGAAGAGCTGGGATTCAGATCCTCCACTGGACGCCAAAACCCACGCTCTCTCAGCAACGTAGCCCATAAGCATGTTACTTTATTTTCTCCTCATAACAAGTCCACATGGTAATTGCATTTCCCATTTTACCCAAGAGAAGGTAAGTGCCCAGAGAAGTTTAGTTACAGGCCCAAAACCTCACAATTAATCACTTTAGCTTCCAAAAGCACCACTCTTTCTATTCCAACAAAATGTAGCTCAGAGATTTCTGAAATGTCCCCCCTAACCCCCACTAATACATATTAAGTACTTACTAGGGACCTGGTACTAAGTCTGTTATTCTTATTTTATGATTGAGGAACTGACCTTCAGAGATTAAGTAATTACTCAAAGTCACCCAGAGGAGTAAGTGTGTGACTGGGGATCTGCACTCAGGTGGCTGGTTCCTCAGACTTTCTCATCATCTCTGTGCCTCTCAGATACTATCAAGCCATTCTCAGGTAATGGGGATGGGGAGAAAGCATAGTCACCCAGAAAGTGTGAGGGAGTAGGGGAAAAAGAATTCCCTGAAATTTCCTTGGAACCAAAAGTCAAATTTGAGAACTCTTTCTATTTGGCTGAGAAGGAAGTCTGGGATTTGTTCCTTAAGGTTATATCTCTATATATAAAAGCCAAGCGACTGGAATGACGGAACAACCAGAATGACTGGAATGACTGGAACGACCAGTCGCTATGACGCGCACTGCAGTGGCCAACCGGCCCGATCAGGGCCCCAATCGCCCCACCCCCACCCCTATTGGGAGTGGGGCCAGCTAAAGACAGATTTGAGAAATTGCTACTGTGATGTGACCTGGATGTAAAATGTCCATTTATTTTTAAAAAACCAAAAGAGAAAGGAGAACCAACACACTGAAAAACTAAATGTAATTATCCTGCATAGCCCAGCTCGGAAATTAATGACTTGTAGGAATCAAGAGTCATTTTGCTTTGGCTCAGTCCGAAAACACTGACAGAATTCTGTGCCAATACATTATAAAGCTTTGTAATTGTTCCCTTAAATGGTCAATAGTTTTAATTTGTACATAATACATGATTTTAATCAGCCAAGGCAATTTTATGCAGTGTTTTTTTTCCCCCCACAGATTCTGCAACATGAGCAATATTTAAGTAGAGCCTTTCATCTGATTTTTCGAAGATAAATGCCTGCATTTAAGAAAACAGAAACTGCTGTTTGGGTATATCAACGAAATATAGATGAGGTCCCTTCTTACCGTATGATGGCACACCCACTCGGTTCTGATCCTGAGTCAGAAAAATTTCTTGCATCTGTTGACCATTTCCATCTGTGCCCCTGAGATTGTCGTCTGCATTTAGAAGACCCTGACTACCATGAGAACTGAACTCTGGCCATCATCATCGAGGCCACAGTAGGTCTAACCACACTAATTGCCTCTTTAACTGAATGTTCACTTTTCAGGCAGTTTTAATTATATAGCCTAAGGGTAAAAACAAGAATATACTTTTAATAAAATCATAATAAATATTTCACTTGTATTAAATTTTAAGAAATGAGCTAGCTAGTTGAATGATTTGTTTGTCAACTAACACACAACATGCACGAGTCATAATTTTCAACTACTCAGAATACAACGTAAACCTCTACAAGCATGCCTGCTAACATTTAATGTGATTGGTGATTGGCTCTAGTCCCTCCCCGCCACCCCACCTCCATTTTTAAATGCATGTGATGCCTCTTTGGAACTGTCTTAGTTCACAGTATTCTCTTTAAGTACAATAGAAATTTCACTCGTTTAACTTTATCTTGTGGGCTTTGGGGGACCATTACAGACCAGCTGAAAATACTGTTGTTGTGTGTTTTTTTTTAAATATATTTTATTGATTTTTTACAGAGAGGAAGGGAGAGGGATAGAGAGTTAGAAACATCGATGGGAGAGAAACATCAATCAGCTGCCTCCTGCACACCCCCTACTGGGGATGTGCCCACAACCAAGGTACATGCCCTTGACCGGAATCGAACCTGGGACCTTTCAGTCTGCAGGCCGACGCTCTATCCACTGAGCCAAACTGGTTTTGGCCTGTTGTTGTTTTTTAATTCACTGCACAACAAAGTGACTCCACATTTGGATGTTTTGACTCCCCTGCCCACATCATGATGGGGTTTTGCTGTACTCAGTAATAATAATGGTTACTATTTATTGAGCAACTGCAATGTGACAGAACATTGCAACTATATATGTTTGCATATACTTACATACATATCTAACATAAACATGTATGTTTGTGTATGTATGTTTGCTGGAATTTATTTAAATATATAAATCCATATACTAGTACAGCCACGTGTACCCAGTACATCAAGACTGTTATCGATTCAGAAGATTTGCAAAACATTATCAACTTTATCACACATTTCACTTCCAATTAATTCCAAACACCACTGTGCTTATTTAGTAAAAGTAGAATATCAGAAGCTAAAAAAATAATTTGTATTTTATAAGCTTTCTGAAAACTTCCGACTGTGCTTACTTTCCCCATTGCTTTTTGCAGACTAAACTGCCTTCCATCTAGATCCAGTTAAGTAAATAAAGTCATTATGTCAAGCAATCCTTTGTCTTTCAGTTAGAAATCACAAAAGCAGCATCTTTGCTGGGAAGGGAAAATAAGAACAGTTTGAGTGCCCATAAAAGTCATTCCTAAATTTGAATTAGTTTAGAAAAGAAATTTCCCCCAAACAGCTGCTTGGTTAATGGTTAGTGAAAAACTGTGGGAGCTATGTCAGCGATCCCCAAATTGCAGCTAAACTAATTGCTTGGGAGGCTGCTTTGAAGACAGATACAATATATTGGTTACATTTCATGGAAAGTTACAAATGGTGTACGAGTCCTGACCTGCTCCTCCTTAAATCAAGACAAGGCCGACCCAACCATTAAGCCCCCGCTTCCCTTTTTCCCCTTTCGGTTCGCCCACTGCCCCTGATCTCACTGCCTGACCATTTGTTCATTTGTCACTCGATAAAAATGCAGTACTCGCTGTGGGCACCGCCAGAGATGTGACTGCAGCCCTTTCCATTGTCACTGACTCCTGCCCTGAGGCAGGGGCTGGAGGGTGGCAGAGGCTACGTGGTCTCCATGTTGACCATACATGAATCACTCTCCCACCTTATATTCTCTTGCATTTCAGAGGTAGGGGGTGGGACTGGCATTTGGCTATTTATGTCTCTCTCCTTAATCCTTAGCAGCAAAAGCATACAAGTACTAAAACAAACAAACAAACAAAAAAAACCATTCACAATATAACCTATTTCTAATACTGGCTAAGAAATACATATTTATGTAAACTAGTTAATGAGAAACACGTTTGCCATAATTTTCAAGTGCCTTATAATCAGTACCTGTAGGTTGGGGTACTCAACAGGATGATTAAATCGTGAGCCTCATTCAGCCAAGTCTCTCTTGACTGCTACAGCATCTCACGGAATCATTCGAGGCTTCCGTAGCTTGTTGTTAGGAGATTCTCACTCAGGGAAGCCTCAGAATTTAATCCTAAACTCTGTATAGTTTAGAACATTTTTTTTCTCTTTTGAAAAGGTATTTCTGTCTTCTTCTTGAAGGAAGGGCATGGGCAGTAAATACAGGTAGGTGCAGTCTTTTATCTAAGTGGGCAGCACAGAGCTGATGGCTTCCCGAAGAAGCACAGTAGCATTGGGAGGGGAAATACCGACAGCAGTGCTTAACTCTCCTGTCTCCAACATTCCTTTCTCAAAGAATGTTTCTGTAATAACATCAAGATGGAATGTAATTTATGTAACGACTCATGCATAATGCCTGATACCAGCAGGAACCCAATAAGTATTAGTTTCTTAATCTTTTTTTGTTTTGTTTTGTTACTCCTCACCGGAGGATATATTTTCCTTTATACATAGCATGGAAAGGGCCAGGGATTGAATCTGCAACCCAGGTAGCTGCCCTTGACTGGGAATCCAACCCACAACCCTTAGGTGCATGGGCTGATGCTCTAACCACTGGGCCACCAGCCAGGGCAATTTCCTAATCTTTTATGGATCCCTCCACCTCTCTTCCAAGCATGTACCTATATGTACACACACACACGGTCAAACACTCAACCCCCACTCATTCCAAGCATGCTGGCTGCTATTCTGCTCTTTTACAAATCATCCTACCCAACCTCCACCTTATATTGTCTCACTTGGCCTAATTTTCTCAAATTCCCTGGAGGGATTAATGGGGAGGACACCTTGTGCTTTCCTAATAGGCTATTAGGTTAAAAGGGAGAAAAAGGCATTATCTTTTTCTGTGATACAAAATAAACAAGTAATGTTAAGTGTAGTAATTGCTGTTTTCTCAAATCACAGCATGCAGCCAAGTGCTTATAGAAGGCACAGGCATGAATTACATGGTACTTTCTTCCCAGCTTGACTTGCTGCAGAATCAAAATAAGAGAGGCGACCCAGTCCCACCAAAGTGGTAGCTACTCACTCCTGCCTCTCAGAGTGCACTTGTAGAAGAACAGGCTGTGATGGGGTTGCCAGAATAGCAAATAAAACACAGAGCTCTCAGTTAAATTTGCATTTCAGATCAATAATAAATATATATGTATATGTTTACATGTATATTTATGTTTATGCTTATATTTATATAAGTATATACCAAGTATTGCATGGGGCATACTTATACTAAAAAAAAATTGTTCTTTATCTGAAATGCCAATTTAACTGGGCATCTTGTTTTTAATCTGTTAAACTTGGCTACTGAATATGCAAGAACCAGATTACTAGGCTAACTCTGTTTTAGTGATATTTTAAGAGCTCTGGACAATATAACTTAAAACATTTTTTAAAAGGAAATAATTTATATGGAGGAGGTTCTCACATAAGAATCACCTGCAGGGCTTCTTAAAACACATTTTGCGGGCCCTCAGCTACAGAATTTCTGATGCAGAAGGTCTGGGTGGAGCCTTAGACTCTGCATCCCATCTAATCCTATCTAATAAAAGAGTAATATGCAAATTGACCATCACTCTAAGACACAAGATGGCCGCCCCCATGTGGTCAAAGATGGCTGCCCCCATGTGGATACAAGATGGCCGCCACAAGATGGCCTGCAGGGGAGGGCAGTTGTGGCCAGTTAGGGGTGACCAGGCCAGCAGAGGAGGGCAGCTGGGGGTGACCAGGCCAGCAGAGGAGGGAAGCTGGGAGAGACCAGGCCTGCAGGGGAGGGCAGTTGGGGGGAACCAGGCCTGCAAGGGAGGGCAGTTAGGGGTGACCAGTCCAGCAGGGGTAATATGGATATAAAATGAAACATCTTTTGAAGAAACCTACTCTGAAAGATGATTTATAAATGTGGTACTAATGAGATTATTTACACTTTTATCCACCAGGAATAAATAATAAAATATAACAATATGGTAGACTGTAGAATATAACTGTCATAACACAGGAAAACATTCTATGTATAACTTAAAAAGGAAGCAGGAAGTAAAATATCAGGGTGCCTGTACAGGCTCAGAAACAAAGATGGCAGACATAAGCATTCTAATTAATGATGAAGCAGAAAAACCTCTCTAAGCCTTGCCCCAGCCCAGATGAAATACTCCCCCAAATTATTAACCTTCCTTTGTTCTTTGCCATGTTCACCAAGAAACTTCCAGTTTACTAATTGTTTACCCTAAGCAAACTTACCACTATAAATACATCTATATTCTAACATAGGAATCTCCAAGTCCTACAAGTAATGCATGAGAAAATTTGGTAAATTCAGAAAAATGTGAAAGGAAACATACGGGATGAGACAAAAGGAGGTTTACTAGTAGAGTTGTGAGTGCGCAAAAGACAGAGTTTATTCTTGTATTATTATCTATTATTTATTGCATTATTTTCTATACCAACTGTAAACCTATTTTGCTGCACCCTGTACTAATCATTTGTAATTCCACGCTCTAGAACTAATGACTATTAAAACTATAACATTAAATTCTAGTCTTTATTTTGAACTTTTTCTGATGTTAGCATAACATAATATATACAATTTGGCAATCTGTTTTTCTGGATTAATACACTATTAATATGTGTGGGTCTCTTCATGCTTTAAAATCCTTTAAAATTGCTGGATAATATCCATTTTATACATTTACCATAATTTATGGCAATTACTTTATGTTGGGACTTTAGAAAACGTCCATTTTTTCATAAAGAGGTCTAGTTTTTGTTTTGCTTTGTTCTGGTTTTGATGGTGTAGTCTACATCATAATGCACATTGATAGTTTAAATGAAAATTTAAACTACTGAATCTGCTCTTGTCAAATCTTGCTGTTATAAGGGAATCTTCAGCTGAGGAATTTAAGATCTTACAGATGAAAAATAGGCCCGGGGTATGAAGATTAAAGACACTATAAACATTGAGGACAACAACTCAAGTCTGTATTTCAAGATCATACCAATGACATGCTGCACGCCGTAAATTGATGCTAGTGAGAACAATATGACCAGTTTTGATTTACCAGCCCTGACTGCCTTGAAACATCTTGGATTTTCCCTTGAAGTCTCATTAAAATGCCTGTACAGTCATTTTGAATTGTCACAGATGGGCTGCCCACTGAGAGACGTGGTTGTTCTTCTCTGACGAGCACTTCAACCCAAGATACTTTTGAGTTTTTTCACACCTGTTGACTTCAAGAGGCTTCTTATATTCCATTAGCCCCAAGTGGCAGCTTCAAGGCACAGCGCCTCGGTCCCTGGCTTATACCGCTCAGCATCTGCCCTCCCACAGGTGCAGAAGTGTGGATTCTGCCAGGGTTTACGTGCCCACAGCTTCCTTTATTTCCTCTGAGACTTTACTGTGAAAGTGTCAACTCCTGCCATCACTTTTGTCTGACTTCCTGTTTCTATTCCCAGCTCTCAATTTTTTCTTTTCCTAATTACCTCCTACTGAGATGTCTCCCAGATAATGGAACAGCATTTTTGAAGTTGCCAAAAAGTGATGCAGAAGTGAGACCATATATATTTTAAAAAGTTAAGAATAAGAAACTCAAAGATGAGTAGTTAAGTAGGCTTGAAGTAGGGGGTGTTCTATATTTGCAGCATAAAGCTTTTAAGAGAAAATAAAACCAGTAAATAAATAAGCTCATAGCATGGCTTTGTTATGTTTATTAGGATCTAACTTAAATATTATAAAATTCACACTTTTATACAATTCAGCAGTGTTTAGTATCATCCGAGAGTTGTAAAACCATCACCACAAATTCCAAAATATTTCTTCACTACCCCCAAACCCTGTACCCATCAGAAGTCATTTACTAGTAGTCCTCCTTTTCCCCGGCCCCTGGCAAGCACTAATCTATTTTCTATCTCTATGGATTTGCCTATCGTGGACATTTCATGTAAGTGGAATTGTACAATATGTGGCTTTCTCTGGTCCGTTTTCTTTCACTTAGCACAACGTTTTCAAGGCTCATCCATGTTGTAGCACATACCAGTGCTTCATTTGTATTTTATGACTGAATAATATCTCATTGTCTGATATATCACATTTTGTTTACCTACTTATCAGTTGATGGGATTTGGGTTGTTTCTACATTTTATCTATGAGAAAATGCTGCCATGAACATTATTGCACGTGATTTTGTATGGATGTATGTTTTCTATTCTGTTGGGCATATACTTAGTAGTGAAATTGCTGGGTCATATGGTAGCTCTGTTCAACTTCTCGAGGAACTGCCAAACTGTTTTCCAAAGCACCATTTTACATTTCTACCAGCATGAGGGTTCCAATTTTCTGCACCTCATGAACACTTATTGTCCATCTTTTTTATTATAGCTATTCTAGTGGTATGCAATGGTATCTCATTGTCATCATGGTTTAATTTTAAAAGAAATAGTAAAAAAAGGGTGGAGGAGATATTTGTAATACTCTCAACAATAAAGATTAAAAAAATAATGGTCAAAGACATCCCAGGATGGGCATAGGACACATTCAATTATATTATCTGCCATGCAAGTGTCCTTCAGGAGCCATATTTGGCCAGTGGGTGGGTTTCTTTTGGCCATTAGGTGGGGCAAGAATTCTCCAGTCCTTCAAGTGCATTAGAGCTTCCTCCCTCTTATCTAACAGCTGGCTGGATTCATCCTTTCATGTTAGCTGCCTGGCTCCTGTGGGCATGAATTTGGGATACTATCTATGCTTTCCATTTCTGTATCTGCACATCTTTATCCTATTACTGTTATAACACTGAAACTGTATAGAGTTTAGGAAGATTTTGAAGTGATGAGTTTTGAAGATTAAGCCTTCTGAAATGCAAAACTTAAATTAACAAATATTCTTCATCCAAAGGATAATCTATTGAATCAGGGCCTTAAAATTCCTTCTCCCGTTGTAGTCTGATGGCACATCATTTGGGGGATTCTGAACGCTCACTGACCAAAGACTACCAGGAACACACTTCAGAAACAGGCCCTCTTCCCTTTCAGAACTCTTGATGTGTTCAAATTCTGAGGAATGGTGAGAAAAATGCAAAGTTGAACTTACATTTATAAAAACAAATCATTGAGGTATTCCAGGTTCTTTAAGAACTGGGGCATTTTGGCTTTATATCTGTAATAACAGGATTCTAGGACATTGAAAAGATAGTGGAGACTATTGATTACCGAAAAATGCTTCAAAGGACATCAATACACTTAATAATAGATAAGAAATAGCCCGTTTTCAGAGTGAATCAGTGTCCATCAGAAACCAGATACTTTTTATTTAGAGACTATTTTAAACTGAATTTTGGACTAAGAGGCTATCTGTACTGAAGCTCGAAAGACAATTGGGTGGGAGAGAAGGAGGGAATTAACTTAATCACAAAGAAAACAATCATTTTAAAATATGCTATATAAACTACTTAGCACTTGAAATATTTAGCACTGCCAGTTTTTTCTTGATTTTAGCAAGTCTTTGTTTGAAATTCAGTATATGGCTAAATCCAAAGAAATGTCTCTGAAAATCCAGGTGTTTTATTCATCTAATGATTTTGAACTTTTAGATTTTTAGATGTTTTGGTGTTTTTCTTTTTGCATTATGGCTGAATGTTTAGAATCTTGTAATCACATTGCCTATAAGGTAGATTTCAGGGCACTAGAAACCTCTGTTTCCCAAATTCAATAAAAACAGGTTTTCAACATCAGACACACTGCGAAAATTGTAAAGGATGGAGTAAAATTTACTTTTAAGAATTAATAGGATTTCCCAAAGGAAATATTTTCCTGTCAAACCTAATCCTCATGATCAACAACTCTAACTCCAAGTAATTCTTTATGATTTCTTTTATTCATGTTTTCCTAAGCTTATCCTTACATATCCTCCAGGGTAAGTTTTATTACAGGAATTGCTGGCTTTTCTGCCAAAAAAGAAACATGTTTTGAAATTAGACAACAAAGTAAAAGAATCAATGGTTTTTCTTCTTCTAGTGGTATTTTAAAATATATGGGCAATTTTTATAATTCTGATTCTCCCCCAAATTGCAGCCTAAAGCATTGACAACAGATTGTCTCATCTTTTTCAATAACTGGCAATAAATTACATAATTTTAGTTGACACTGTTCTGATGGACTTTAATACGTAATTTAGCCTAAAGCTATACATACAAGTGGTAAAACTGTTCCAAATGGACCTGTGGCAATATGTTTTTTATCGAGTTCATTGAGAAACCAGAACACATCCAGTACCCTTTCTCTTTTGCCATATGATAGAAAATCGTGATCACGCACTGGGACTAGTAATTCAGGATTCCTGCTACCTATTGTGTTGATGCAGGTGAATCAGAGAGAACCAAACATATGACTCAGCTGCATCACAACCCACTATGTAATCCCACAGGATATACTTGGTTCTTCCACTGAATCTGACTTCAGAGGGATAGTCTTACTGTCCCCCTAGCCCCACATACTCATGCAGAGCACACAATGGCTTCCCCGCTGGTCAGATCAGGACAGGTGGATCCCTCAGCCTTGTAGCCTGTGGGCAATTTCCTTTGGTATAGACTGGTGGTTATGACTCCTTCATTTCCCTTCACATTTTCCATCCCTTCCCCTGAAGTCCTTAAATGCTTCCCTTGCAAACATTTTTAAAGAGCATGTTTAATTAGGAATACAACAGCCAGGCCAGTGTATCTAAGTAGTTGAGCATCAACTCATGAACCAAGAGGTCACTGGTTCGATTCCTGGTAGGGCACATGTCTGGGTCAGGGGCTCAATCCCCAGTAGGGGGTGTGCAGCAGGCAGATGGTTGATGATGTTTCTTTCTCACAGATGTTTTTATTTCTCTATCTCTCTCCCTTCCTCTCTCTCTAAATATCAATAAAAACATATTTTAAAAAAAGAAAAAAGAAGAATATCATAGAAAGATTGGCAAGTAAAAGTCAATTGTAGTATTAACACAACTACAGCCTAACACAACTATATCCACTTTTATGTTTCAGGAAATACAGCACAATGAGACAATTATAGGATAACTAGAGGCCTGGTGCATGAATTCGTGCACAGGTGGGTTCCCTCTGGGTGGCCTGCAGAAATTGAGCCAAAACCCACAGTCCAATGCCACCTGCAGCTCCTACCTGTTGCTCCCGCACCTCCCGGTCCCACTGTGCCCGCTGCAGGCTCACGCCCAATCAGTCCCGATAGGGAGAGGCTCGTGCTGCCACAGCAGTGCTCACCAGCCATGAGCTCTGCATCTGGCGCCCTCCCAAGGGGAGTGGCCTGTGGGATCGGGCTGAAACTGGCTCTCTGACATACCCTGAGGGGTCCTGGATTGTGAGAGGGTGCAGGCTAGGCTGAAGGACCCCACTGGTACACAATCCAGCTGGGGAGGGACCATGGGAGGGCTCCAGGGCATGTCCGGCCCAATCTCGCTCAGTCCCAATTAGCCAGACCCCAGCAGCAAGCTAACCTACCAGTCGGAGCATCTGCCCCCTGGTGGTCAGTGCATGTCACAGTGAGCAGTTGAACAGCCTTACCATATCATTAGCGTATTATGCTTTGATTGGTTGATTGGTTGTTCTACCATTTGGTCTATTTGCATATTACCCTTTTATTATATAGAACTACTGGCCTGGTGCACAAAATTCATGCACGGGGGGTTTCCTCAGCCCAGCCTGCACCCTCTCCAATTGGGGACCCCTTGGGGGATGTCCGACCGCTGATCCCCACAGGGATCGGGCCTAAACCTGCGGTCGGACATCACTCTCACAATCTGGGACCACTGGCTCCTAACCACTCACCTGCCTGCCTGCCTGATCGCTCCTAACTGCCTCTGCCTGCCTGCCTGAATGCCCCTAACCCCTCTGCCTGCTTGCCTGATCACCCCTAATTACCTCTGCCTGCCTGCCTGATCGTCCTTAACTGCCCTCCCCTGTCAGCCTGATCTTGCCCCCAACTGACTTCCCCTGACAGCCTGATTGCCCCTAACAGCCTCTGCCTTGGACCTCACCACCATGGCTTTGTCCGGAAGGAAGTCAGACATCCGGAAGATGGCCGGTTGACCTGTCTAATTAGCATATTACCCTTTTAGTAGTATAGATAGATTATATAGGATAGGATTGGTTAAATGGAGGGGGGGAAGCCTTTTTCATCAGGAGGAGATGCTCTTGGCAGACAAAAATACATAATCCCTATATCTGGACTGATAGCCAGCCATATGCAATATACTGCCAAACCGGTCATTAAAAAATTGAACCGCTTTCTTACACCTTACACCAAATAGCTATTGCCCTTAAAACCCCTCCTCAGCCCCCACCTGAGGTTCTGCCTTCGGAGTTTGCCAGAAACCAATTATTGTTTCACTAATAGAGAGATGTAGACAGGAAGTCAGGAAGGCTGTCAATAACATTAATTGCTCTAACCACTCACCCTTTAGTTGAGACATTGTTAGCTGAAGCAGCCTCCACCTCTGTTTTGTCCTATGTAAATTTCTGTTATTTCCTGCCTAAGCGCTATGGGTGTTTTCCCCATAGCCTCAATGAAAGGGATAGCAGGGCCAGAGCAGTGGATAGTTCTCCTACTAGAGTTGGACTACCGCCTGGCCCCCCATATTGCCAAATTAAATTTCTTCTAGTCTCTTTTCATTTGTGTGCGGCCCTTCTCCAGAACCCGAACCCTGAACCAGAACCCTGAACCACGCGAAACGTGGAAAGGGGATCCCACAGGAGTTCACCCAGATTAGGTTCTGATTGGTCGGTTTCTATGCCAGTCAGTGTCAAAAGCTCCACCTCCTAGGCATCCATTGGTTCCTGGCACTTCACCCAGATTTGGTTCTGATAGTTCAGTTTCTATGCCAGTCAGCATCAAAAACTCCGTCTCCTAGGCAGCCATTGGCTCCTCACACTTAACCCAGATTTGGTTCTGATTGGTTGGTTTCTATGCCAGTCAGTGTTTCCGGGACTATCATCAGGCCTGATCAGAGAGGCGGGGCTCATCGGCAGCCCCAGCAGAGGCCCGAGAGAAAGAGAGGCATGGCTGCTGGCCAGGCCCCAAGAGAAAGAGAAAGGCAAGGGCTGATCAACAGCTGCCACGGAGGCTATGGTCAGACCCTGCTTCTCTCTCCCCAGGCCTCTTTTCGGGCCTGATCCGTAGCCCTTGGCAGTCAGTGCTGGGTCACAGCGCCTGCAGTGGTGGGCAGTCAGTGCTTGCCACGACAACCCAGCACTGACTTCCAGTCAGTCAAGCCTTTGGTCATTTTGGATGTTCCGACCCTGGTTTTTTAAATATTAGGATAGTGAAGAAACTGCCTATGTTCAAATACAGGCAACTACTACACTTAATACCTATGTGACTTTGGGTAAGTATTTAACCTCTCTGTAGCACAAATTCCTAACTGACAAAATGCAAGTCATGGAGTTGTGAGGATTCAATGAGCTAATACACATAAAGATTTTAGAATACTGCCTTGGCACAGTGTGAGCTCCATAAGCATTTGCTGGTATCATTAAGTAGTGTTTTCTGTCTTTTTTCACTACTACATGACTCTTTAAGCACATAGTTGAGTAGATAATATGCATGCAATGTTGTATTATGTTTGTTTCATTTAAGATCATAACAATTGCTTCCCATGCTGTTTTATAGTTTGCATAATTAAAATTGTAATGACTGCATACTATTCTATCTAGTCTGAGTTAACATTCAAATTGATTTCACTTTCACATTGTTATAAATAATGCTGCAATGAATAGCTTTATGTAAATATTGTTTTCCTTTTATTTGAAATATTAATAAGGTAAAGAAAATGACCAGAAGAGGGAACACTTTAATATTTCAGAAGTGTCTTTCTGAATGAGATGTACAAATGTCTGCCATCAGCAGCAAGTCATTGCTTTAATTCTTTTGCTTTCAAATACATTTTACTACCTTGTAGAACTAGAGGCAACCAACTCTTTTCTAGGCAGGACTTTTAGTAGTTCACTTTTTTTAAGTATGTGTGTTTGTTTTGTTGTTTATTTAGGTATAACTCAATAAACAACATACAGTAAAATCGACCCTTCCTAGGTATATAGAACTATAATTTTGGATAAACTTATATAGTCATATAAACTGCACCATTCCAAAAAGTTTTTGTGCTCTTTTATAGCCAATTTCCTTCCTCCACCCCTAGCCCCAGGCAACCACTGATTTAAACTCCTTCCCTATAGTGTTGCCTTTTCCAGAATGTCATATAAACGGAATCATATATTATGTAAGGAGGATTTGCTGAGGGTCATGGCTGAGCAGATGGCTGCTATTTTACTGGCAGTTGTAATACCCATTACCTCTAGTTTTATCTACCAACCAATAACACCCTATTCCTCTTTCAACCTCTTGTCCAAATCCTACCTCTTCCTTGAAGAGTTGACTGATCATGCCACTCAGCCCTAAGAGCTCTCTTCTCTGAAATCAAGGCAAAAATAATCAGTTCCATTCCAAATCCAGTGATGTAAACCTCCTGGAAGTGTCTCCATGAGAGTGTTTTCAGCTGTCACTTCAGCAATACACCATTACATATCTACCCTTCTGGAGGGTTCTCCTTTGGCACCTTTTCAGTGCTTTACAGAACTTTGATTCTCACCATGATCGTATGAGGTCAATTTCATTCTCCCATTTTTATAGACTAGGAAACTAAGGCTCAGAAAATCTTGTTGGAGGTCCTGTGCCAGAGCAGGAATTCGAACTTATTAATATTCCAAATCTCATGATCTTAACAACTGTAAAAAATTGTATTGGCATGTATATTCTGCTCTCCCTAGATTGTAATCTTCTTGAAAGTATATCTTTATATTGTTCTTAGTCCCTAACCGAGTGACATTCAAATGTTTTTCACTTATTAAGATGTAGTTATATTTTTAAAGAAAAATGTTTTTCTGTTTTTTGTTTTTATTTTAAATCTTTATTGTTGAAAGTATTACATATGTCCCTTTTCCCCCATAGTCCTTCCCCACCACACAGACACCCCAGGCCTTCACCACCCTATTGTCTGTGTCTATGTGTAATGCATTATTTGAAATATAATCTCTCAAAAGTTGACTAACACTGCATATGATATGAAAATGCATGTGGAAAAGTACTTTGCTCAATTATTAATTAGTGTCATATTTAAACTTTTGTTAAAGTTAATTGTTCTTTTATTTAAGTCAATAATGCCTGATCATTGGTATATTTAAGTAACACGAGCTTTTCATAATGAATTTTATTCATCTTCTTTCTCACAATGAGGATTCAGGCTTAGCCAGTCTTTATGCCAACATCTATCATCAGATCTTACCTAAACCAACAGCTATTATCCTTTGCAGAATTAAGCATAAAAGAAAGATACCTTAGAATTAACTTGATAATTTTATGTTCTGCTGTGGCATTGGATTATGTTTAATCATAACATAAAATCCTATTTCAGTGTATAGAAATATTTATTGCAACTCAAAGGAAATATTGACCTTGGTTTTGCCTTAGCCAGTATTTTTCTCCCAGGTAAATAAATTTCAGTATTTATCTGAGCAGCAGTCAAGATCCATTTACTAAAAGTCTAGGGAATCTTATTTAATCTATATCACCTGGTCACATATCCAGTGAATAACACAGCAAGTCAATGCAAATAGTTAAAATGCTTTCTAGCTCAAACATAGTAACTTTGAGTCTAAATAAATAACACCTCTCTCTCTCTCTCTCTCTCTCTCTCTCTCTCTCTCTCTCTCTCTCTCAAACACACACACACACACACACACACACACACACACACACACACACACACACACACTCAAGCACAGCAAGTCAGGAGTGGAGAGAAAGGACATTAACATGTACATTTAAAGCATTTGTTTCTCTTTACACACATCCTTTTGTCCACACTTCAGTTTGAGTTCTAGCCAAAGACAAACAAGTGTTTCTGTGCAGAGCAGCAGTGGAATATTCAGCTTCCTGACAGTGAGCAAAACTTTACTCAGAAGAATCACCATTTTGACAACATCCCTCTCCCTTTTGTGGGGAGGAGGGCAGGACCCCTGGGACTGAGTTCTCCAGGTTCTGGGAGGGTGGAAGGTGGCTGCCTTTATGCAGAAGAGGTTGTCATATCTTGCTTTAGGCAGTGTTTTCTGACATGAGAAAGAGATTTAGGCTCTTGTATCGAACATATAAAACTGTATTTACAGCAAATTTTCTGCAATTCTTATACCAGTGTCTGTCTTATGTATATTCTGGTATTAAACAAATGCTGAAGGGTTAAAGCAACACCATGGAGAAGTTCCCATATACAAGCATGCAGCAAAGCAAACAGATGAGTTTGGATAAATGAAAATCAATACACTTGAAAAGGCCTCTTTCATTCAATTGATTCAAGCTCAGTGGGTAATAGCACAGCAGAATGTGAAATGGTGTTAACGTGGCCCTGGCATAAATCCCACTTACAGGAAATACTGTAACTAAAGTGGGTAAAAGCATGAAGGGATTTAATGAGCCATAATGAACTCTTTACCATAGACCTTTATAAATGCTGCTAATATGGCCTTATCACCATACCATTTGAACTCTAAGGCAGGCAAAATAACCCTTCACATGTGTACATTTATTTTCAAAATCTAAGAAGTCAGAATAACACAATCTTACTCTTTTTTCTTCTTTTTTTAGAGTTAAGAAACACTGAAAGTTAGAACTGGAAGGGTCTGATTTATAGATGAAGAAATGCAAGTCATCAGAAGCATCATTTATTGCTCAGGGTCGCACAGCAGCAACTTGGTGGCCAAGAATTCACCAGAACTCAGTCAATTCAAAACCCAGTGTGTTTGAGATGGTAGGAAGACAAATGTGCAGGCAGTTGCCAATTCCAGGGGAGGTTATAAGTGGGAGACAAGGCCATAGAACAGTCCAACCAGCTGGTTCCTAGATCACAATCTTTCACAACAGCTAAAATGTTTTGAAATTCTGATATAGGAATAGGAAAAGACCGATATTTTTTTTTTACCTCACAAGTGCATTTCTGAACTTTGACCCCAGGAATCAGTGCCTCTGAGTCAAGAACAGCTGGCTTGCAACTTCCTGCTACTTTCAAATGTTATATGGCTCTCAAATTCCATGAACTTACTGAAATGGGTCAAATTGCAAAATGCCCACAGACTTACATTATTATCACAGAGTCCCTTTACCCTCCAGGGAAAAATGTCCTACAACTTACTTTCCAACAAGAACACTGCCGATTTTTTCCCTAGTGAAACTAGTGTGCATGGAAAACCCAATTAGTCTCAACCAACCTTTTAATCTGACCTCCAGCTGCCTTGCTTATAACTCCCCAAATAAAGAGTGACCATCTGGTTGGCCCAGGACTGAGGGGCCCTAGGATGTGGGACTTCCTGTATCTGTTTTCCTGGGATAAGGGGATTCTCAGCATGTGGGACTTTCAGTGCTTACAAAAATACCAAAAGGTCTAAAAACATACAAGTAACATGAAGAAACATGTTAAAGTGCATTTTTATAAAAGCTTTTTTTTTTTTTTTCCATTGGAGAACCTATATCTCAGGGAAGTGCCTACACTTTCCAGGGGAAATGTAGCCGCCTCCCTCCCTGTCCCCCTACCAGGACCTTGTTTTTCCATTCCAAAGCCAGATAAGAAAATAATTTTCCTTTTCTGTCTCTCACCCTTCTAGCTCATATGGATTAAAGATTAATTCCCGGATGACATTTCCCCATCATTTATTGTGTTAGAATGTCGTGAACTGTTCTTCAGTGCACAAGTTCTCTGAGCAATTACCTTCGTGTGCTTTGCCACTCAAGATAAATTTGGCTTCAATCCACAAACTCTTTTACTACCTATTACGAGGAGCTATTACAACCATCCTAAACCATTAACTTTTTTAAAAAGCCAGTTCATCTGCTATGTGGCTGAACGAAATGTGTAACTTTTGACAGTCACCCGTGTTGAGTAGTTACTCATTTATTCTTTGTTGAGTAGTTACTCATTTATTCTTTGTTTCCAAGAGCCATTGAGGGAAAATAGCCCAGTGGCCACTCTTGTGTCCTGAGTGCCTCCTGATGCCTGCATGCCTCAAGTGAGTGCCCATTGGGCTGCAGTTCTCTTTTGGTTTTGTGAGGATATCGCTAAACACATTCTCATGGGGGTGCACTTGAGGGGCAGAGGGAGGGCTGGGAAGGAGGTGGATCTTTTCCATGAAAGGAGTGCTTGTGGGGCAGGCTTGGCCATCTGTTCCTGAGAAAGCACAACCACTGGGAAGTATAGGAGAGGTGTCGCTGGATCAGACTCACAGAGTCTCACGGACGAACACCTTAGCATGAAAATAACTCGTGATGACTTCCTATTATTTTTTCTTTGAAGTTTCTTCTGGGTTATTTCTTCAGAACTCTGCATCACTTTGCAAATATATACATGATAAAGTGCTTTCAATTCCCAAATAAAAGACATCTTCAAAAGTTATATTAATTGCTAAGCTACTTTTGAGGATTAATATACTTTTGCCAGCGTATATATTTTCCTTTGACATTTTATCTTTTCAATACCTGATGCATGACATTTAAAATCAGATATTAATAAAACCAAGCATTCTCTTTATAATCTCTTTTCTTCCCTTCATTAAAGGATCTTCCATCAAGATCTCCTTTTGCTATCCAGTCAACTCATACTTTCTTACTAGATTAATTTCTCTAAAGCACAGCATAAATGCTGCAACTGCCCTACCGCCAAAATGGCACATACATATAAAAAAGGGAAACAACACATACATAATGAAAACAATTACTAAGAATGTAGAAAGACAGATAATTCACCATATTTCTACATCACAATATCACTTCATAGATTTAACATGCATCATTAGCACAACTCACAGATACTTGCTAATTTGTTTATAATGATCTCTAATTAGATAAGCTATTATTCTTGGTAATCTCCTACTTTTTAAAAGCAGCATTTCCTAATGAGCAAGTTGAGCTAATTACAGACAGGGTTGTCAGTACCCATGTCCAGAATTTCTCATCACTTCTTATTCTAAAAATATCACATATATCTGATCTCTCTCTCTCTCTCTCTCTCTCTCTCTCTCTCTCTATATATATATATATATATATATATGATATATATTAATTTTTATTATATATCTGATATATATATATATATATATATATATATATATATATATATATATAGAGAGAGAGAGAGAGAGAGAGAGAGAGGAGAAAAAGGAAATAGTGGTATCTACAAGCTAACTTAATTTTGGGCAGAAATTCTTATTTAAAAAAAATCCCAAATTATAATTACATTGAGTGCTTTATTTTGCCATTTTAATGAAAAAATCCAGGTTGATAAATACTATTATGTGAAGACAATGTTATTTTGTTTTTAACAACCTTCCTGGTACTGTTGTGTACTTCTATAAAACCTTTTATTAGAAATTATGACCTTTACAGTCTACTTATTTTTACATATATATACACTTACTCAAAATGACTACCTGTGACTTTTTCACTCTTTGATACTCTAAGGTCCAGGTCAGGATGACCAACAGGTTTTAGTAGAAAAAAAACCATCAAATTCTTAATGAATTATTTTATGAAGTGGAAGTCTGTTATCCTGTTAAACTCTTATCTCATTCTGAATATCTACTAATAACTTCCTTAACATTTCATGTACTTTTCCATCCTCTCTGCTCCCATCACCCAGTGATCAGTTTATACGTGTATAGGCATATAAATGGTCATGTAACTATTATATGTGAAAAGTACAATATGCAAAAGTGTTTTCCATTCTCTTTTATAATAAGACCTTCTGAATGTGAATTCTTGGTTAGAAAAACTATGTACACTATTCACTGGAAGATTACATAGGAACTGGATGTAGAATGGGTCTGGACTGAAGAAAGAGAGACTAAAGAGAAATAAGAGCCCTAGCCGGGGTTGCTCAGTGGTTGGAGTGTTGGCCCAAGGACTGAAAAGTTGTGGATTCAATTCCGGTCAATACCTTGGTTGTAGGCTCCATCCCTAGCCCGGGTCAGGGTACATACAGGAGGCAACCAATTGATGTGTCTTTCTCACAATGATGTTTCTCTCTCTCTGTCTCTCCCCCTCTCTCTTCTACTCTCTCTAAAAACTCAATGGAAAAAAATATATATATTCTCTGGTGAGAATTAACAAATGAGAGAGAGAGAGAGAGAGAGAGAGAGAGAGAGAGAGAGAGAAACAAGAGTGAGAGACCACTAAAATAACCCAGGATGAGAGAATTATAATTTAAAAATAATAATAATGAAGCTAACTTTTGTTGAATATTAAAGCCTCTAACACTTTACATAAATTAACTAATTTAATATTTTCAACCACCCTATAAGGTAATTTCCATTTTACAGATGAGGAAACTGAGGTAAAGAAAGGTTAAGTAGCTTGCCCAGAGGCACAGAGGTGGGAAGTGGCAGAGCTGAATTTGAACCCAGACAGGCACTGGAATCTGCACTAAATATATGTCCTGTTTTTACAAACACGGGGTTTATTTTTCCACGTTTGATCCTTTGTGCTAATTGATATATAAATGTATCACTTTAAATTGTGAGGACACATCACAATCTTCACAGGATGGGGAGAGGTGTTCAGATGTCATATAAGATTACTTTTCCAAAGAGGGGCATAAGACATTTAGTAGTTGGTGATGTGTTTTGCTCATCTTTCCACAGTATGAAAGCTCCCAGTATCCATACAAATGAAAAGATCAATTTATCGGATTTTCTCTAAAATGAAGTTTATTATTTTTTTACCATTCTCTCAACATAGAGAAAATGTGCAGAAATACTTTTATTCTTTATGTTAAACAATTTATGCAAGTCCCACAATATTCATCCAAGTTAAACAGAAACACAAACCATAAGGCAACATCATTCGGATCCTGCCACTAGCCCATCCAACAAGCTCTAGGGAAGGAAGGATGAGGAACCAGTGGGCAATGTGATCAGTCATCCTAAACTGGGCCTGAAACCATCTGATCAGAGTGAAAAAGTCCATTAAGTTATTTTATTAGGTCAAGGCTATATGTGAATGGTCATTTCAGACAAAGTCAAATGAAGAAAAAATCTGGTTTTCTAAGAACCCTAAGTCAAATTCTAGCAATTTACCTTCTGTCATCTAATATTTTACTAACTTTCTTAATTCATTTTTGTATTCTCTTGTATTGGCAGTGGAACAAATCTGCTATAAGAGATACCAAGATATTTTTTGAGGGGGGCTTTATTGTCATGGCTAAATGAAGTTAGAACATTTAGATGAAATAACAGCACACAACACAGACCACGAGGCCCATGTGATTTCCTTTCTTAAGCACTTCTTTGTGTAACTATCTTCACAGTAAGACTGGGAAAGCTGGGATTCCCTTTTCAGAAGTAAATTTTTGGGGGGTCAAAATCCAACCCTCTTTTCAGTATCCACGCTAACATCAGCTGCTTCTCAAGCCTCCTCTCCTCTCTAGTTCTTGACAGGCTCTAGTCAAACCCTGTAAACTATAAAAGTTTTGCTTAACTATTAGATGGGTCTCTATGTGCATCTTATTCTTCCTTCTAGATTCTAAACTCCCAGAGGGGAGACGGTCTGTTTTACCTTTGCATCTTCCACAGCACTAGTCAGATTACTCAGTCAATAAACGTGTTGACTAAGTACTTGAATAGTTGTGAATGGTTTCAGATGTTAACTAAAAATTCTTGGATCTGAATTTTAAAGGAAGTATTGATTTAATCTTTTTGAATGAATATAACCGAATTGATAGAATCTAATTTACACTGAAGGTCAGTTAAAGCACAGTTCATACCTTTCTAATGGACTGTCTGTTTAGTTAAACCTAAAATGACAAAGCAAGTGTCATTCATAGTCACAGTGGAAATGTCTGCTCCTAAAGAGGACATGGATGAATGGCCGTGACTCTCAATTGGTGTATCCATCTGCTCTCCCTGTTATTTTGACCACCGTGGCTCAGTCTAGCACTCTCTTGCCCATTAACATAATCAGACAAGTGCCATCAAGGTTAAGAGGGCTGTGTAAGCATCACTTACAAACAAATGACTACCCATGTGTACTACAGCATTTTTCCTCTGGATAGGGAATGGTGTTCCTAATGGTATGTTTTTATAAAAATCTCAGTTTATTACAGTGAGTTAATAGAAGTAGTTCAAAATCTCATAGACATTGTAAGAGTACTAATTGTGCAAAGTTAGGAATTTTGTACATTTTCAAATGTAATGATTTTGTTTCAATAAAGGCTCTAAAATTTTTATATAGGATGGGCTTAGAGGAGGCTATTGGATTGAAGGGAAGAAAGGCTTAAAGCTTCATTTGCATAGCAACCACCCTGCTTCTGCTTTGAGTGAGGCTTTGGGGTCAGAGGCTCAAAGAGAACATGAGAGGGCATCTCACCACCATAGAAACACAAAGTTCATGCTTTATAATAGAGGTGCTATCAACACATGCTTCTTGTCCTGAATCTGACTTGACTTCCCAAAACCTTAGTACCATGACTAATGTTGAAAATACTAGTTATAAGTGGTGCATTTAGTAGCATATAACTAAAGTTTTCTATCAACATAGCAGTGATTCCAAAGGCATCCTGTAGTTAGAGGCACTTTCTTAGATGCAGGCAATGGGATTCACTGATGAAATACTGCTCATTTCATATGCCTCATAGAGCCATTTGATTGTGAATGTATGGGATGAATCCCTTACTGTGATTTTACTGTCATTCAAAAACATTGTCTTGTAGAACATTACTAAATGTGGGACAATATTTTAGCATAGGGAGGGCGAAGACACTTTTGAGTGAAGTAGACCAATTCACTAAACTTGGAACCTTGAAATCTGTTAATTGAAAATGAGTCTGATCTTGTCAATGAGAAAGAGGTAAAAGCTTACTTTAAGCAGCTTTGATTCCTTCAGGTCACTAGAGATATATTCTTCCCTTGGCACCTGTCCTCTCTCTTTTCTTTTTCCCTTCTCTTCCTTCCCTTTCTCTTCTCTCCCCCTTTTTTCCTTTCTTTCATTCCTCCCTCATGCTTTAAACTCACTTCATCATCTTCATTCCACACACAACAATTTATTTCCCAGACTGTGAAATTGAAGTTCAACCTGTTTACGAAAGATCTGAGAATTCCACTTCTACTTTGAAATTAAGTCTAAATGGCATTGGAAAAATCATTTGCATCAGGGGCTCTTTGAAAGGTACCCAAAGATTTCAGGTTCGACCTAATAAATAAAATGTTTGGGTTTAAGTTTCATTTAGTATCCATGTGTTTATTTTTATTTTATGATATGGAAAGATAGCATACATGGGACCTTTTATCCTGCAAATAATGAAAATATCCCATGAATCATTATGATTTATGACTGAAAAGAATTCCTACTCATGTTATTAGGGTATTTTTCTTCATTATTGCTAATGTCTGTGGGCCTATTGGAATCCTGAGCCTCATTTGTAACAGAGCACAATTAAATCACTATTGACTACATTTTCATATCTCTAATAAAAAGAGGGGAAGGTAAGGAAATACATTGGTTCTTGCCAAGGAAACAGGCAAGGACCATCTCCTCTTCTGCTTGTATTACCATTTTTCCTTCTTGAGTTTACTGTCATAGAAATGGCTTTGATTCAGCTCACATGCTGGTGTTTCTGTCCAAGATCTACACATGATTTTACAAATGCAGTCATGAGAGGTACATTGGATTAAATATTGATTTGAATGGAACTCTATACCTTCTAGGATTTGGCAAAGCAAGGCATCGGGTTAGCAGCAGGTAAGGCCACCGTCACACAAATGCTCATGCAGGGCATGGCTATGTAAACTGAATGAAGCTGCCATCTGGGAGTGCAAGCTCAGGTTCTCAGCTGAAGACATGGTGAGGAATGGCCATGTTTCTATTTCTTTTTCCCCATCACCCTTTTGGAACCTGTGTTGAATAATATTTTTAGATAGGTATAAATAGGGAAATTGACAGGGTTGTACAGGGAGTCAGAAAACCCAGATTTGATTCTTGGCTCTATTGCTCACCAGGCATGAGTAACTTTCACTCTCCAAATCTTGGTTTCGTCAGCTCTCACACTTCCTAGACCCCCTCATGATGCTACTGTGAGGACCATATGAGCTCATAAGTGTGTCAGAATTTTTTAGGATGGTAGAGGCTGAGAAGGAGAGAGTTTCCATGTCTGTTGCATAGGATGACACATTCAATCTGCAAAATGGTTTCCTTTCATTGCCTTATGTGTGTCTTTGTGCTTGTTATAACCTAACAAGCATTGCAAAGAATGCTTTCCTGGTTTCCTGGATGCCCTTTAAAATAGGATATTTTATGATAAATCCTAAAACTATACAACTTAATCAGGACATAGCAGTCCCACTAGACAAGTATACCCACCTTCCCTACCTAACCCCCGTGGTTCCCTTGTGACTGAAGCTTAAGAGGAATAGACAGAAAAATAATGCTGAAAGGCTTTTAGTTTGCCAGATCCATGCACACTCGTGAGCTCATTTGATCCTCACAATAACATCATTGAGTGGTCAATGAAGAGATGATTTCTTTCAGTGGGAGCCATGGAAGGTGAAATTTAGAGGTCAGCCAGCAATGGAGCCAAACCAATGGAGGAATTGGCTTTTCAATTCCCTAAATAACCCTATTTCACTGTTTACTCCTGCCTGGATCCCTATACTCTTTGATGACATGAAACCTTGATTCCCTTAAGGGAAGGGTAACCTATAACCCCAAAGGCTTAGTAGTACAGAAACAATACATATTTGAAAATAAATGCAAAGGAAAAAAGTTTAGATATGAGCAGTTGTGAGTTAGAGGAAGGGGGTACTAAGAAAACTACAAATTTATATAATAAGTACAGCCCCCCTCACTCATAAGTTAATGTATTTTTGCAAATATATTTAATGCAAACTTATTGTAATGGACATATTGAGGGACATATTGGGGACAGGGTTGGAGAAGAAATGCTCATGACAACTATATTGAAAAGGATTGTGAGGGCTCATCTAGTCTTAGCAAGAAATAGTCACTTGTTTGATTGGTAATGTCATCAATCACGTGGCATGGCAATGGCCAGCTCAAATAATGGTCTAAATACCAGAATCAGGCTGACAAAATTTGGTCTGTAGATATGATTTATTTGGAGAGCCCAATGTTTTAATATTTTTGAATTTGAAGACCTTTATACTTGTCAGATCTCTTAGTCTCCAACACCACATTCCTTCTTTGTTCTTTATTTTTAAAATCCTTGCCTGAGGGTATTATTCCATTGATTTTTAGAGCGATTTGAGAGGAGGGATGGGAAGAGAGAGAAAAAAACATCAATGTGAGAGAGACACATTGATTGGTTGCCACCCTGACCTTGATGGGGGATGGAACCTGTAACCTAGGTACTTGCTCTTGACTACGAATCAAACCCGAGACACTCAGTCGATGGGCCAATGCTCTAGCCGCTGAGAACAACTGGCTAGGGACAATATCCTGTTTCTTATCCTTTATTACCCCAAACTTTTACTGTCTCCTGAAACCGTTTTGGTTTATGATATTGATCTATAGGCCAGATTATTTTCCTTTCTTTCATTCCTCCCTCATGCTTTAAACTCACTTCATCATCTTCATTCCACACACAACAATTTATGTTTGGCATTTAAATCCTTCTTTCACTTCAATCCTGCTACTTTTACAGCCTTATTTGCCATTAATCCCTAATACAACCATCTTCTCTATCTTGACTTCCTCTCTGTCCCATTTAGTTATATGAGCAGCCAGGCTCCTGTTCCTCCCTAAATGATGATATCTCTGCCATTCTTCAAGGCCAAGTTAAGACCTGTGTCCTCCATGAAACTTACTTAACCATTTCAACCCACACTGATCATTTCCACTTCTAAACAGTACAATATGCATTATCACACAGTTCATCTTTGTTCTTAATCTAGACTGTCTGGTAGCATTACTTAACTAGTATAAGTGATATTATATATATACATGTATATATAGATTGTCTTTACTTAAAGACTGTAAGATACTTAAAGAAATTTTACACTTCCCTGTGTCTCCTTTACACCTAACGTTTATAGTATATGCTCAAAAAATCATTGTGGAATAAATAATTAAATAAGCAAAGGAGTGTGTGAGATAATATACTGTACTCTACAAAGTATATTGATTCTCATAAATTTCAGTATCATGTGATGCTAATTAAAAATATATGTGTGTGTGTGTGTGTGTGTGTGTGTGTGTATTAGAGGCCCGGTGCACAAAATTTGTGCACAGGGGTGAGGGGCGGTCCCTCAGCCTGGCCTGCACCCTCTCCAATCCAGGACCCCTCAGGGGATGTCCGACTGCCGGTTTTGGCCCAATCCCTGTGGGGTCAGGCCTAAACCAGCAGTCGGACATCTCTCTCGCAATCCGGGACCACTGGCTCCTAACTGCTCATCTGCCTGTGTGCCTGATCACCCCTAACCCCCCTGCCTGCCTGCCTGATTGTCCCTAACCACTTCTGCCTGCCTGCCTGATCACCCCTAACCCCTATGCCTGCCAGCCTGATTGCCCCTAACTGCCTTTCCCTGTTGGCCTGACCGCCCCTAACCACCTCTGCCTTGGCCCCTGCCACCATGGCTTTGTTCAGAAGAAGGACCGGATAACCAGAAGATGTCCAGTTTATCCGGTCTAATTAGTATATTACCCTTTTATTAGTATAGATATTCAATTTTCCATAAGAACTACATCCAAAGTTAACAGACTTAAACTGTAGTGTGTTAGAACTCCCAATATGTAGAAGACCATAGCTAACTGAGGGAATATTCTGGCTTCACCTAGAATTCCTAGAAGATTTGCCTTGAATGGCTTTTGAGATCTGCTCCTGAGAGCACCTGGTGATAAAATATCTATTTCTCATTTACTAAGCTTCTACCAAGAATCCAGAATTATAATAAATTGTATCATCCAATCTTCATAATTACTCTGCAAGGTGGCTCTCATTATCTTAATTTTACAGATGAGCAAACTGAGACCAAGATGAATAACTTACCAAGGTCACAGAGTAGTAAGTGTCTTTCTGACCCAGCACTTAAAGTGGCCTTTGTGTACAGTAAGAGTTGGTACATAATTGTCAAATGCATATTGAGAAACATTGACATGAGAGTTTAGGTACTTTCTTCTCTACCTGTATCAAAGGGAGATTTGTCTTGAGTCCCGGAATATCCAAATCTGTTTTCCTCTTTGCCTCATGCATAAGCAGTGTGACAAACAGCCTCAACACACAGTTGTTTGAACAGAAAACCCCTCACCCATGGAAACTATGGAGAACCCATGTCACTGCTTATGCTTTTAACAACAGAGCTAAGGTCAGACATCACTCTCTTCTGAAAAACCTTCCAATGGTTCTCCAAGAAGTTGTCCTTGAATCTTTCTCCTCCTACCTGGAGATTAGCTCTCCCACCTCTCACTCTCTGCAGGGATTTGGTTTCTCATCACATTGGCTCTTGTATTAGACTTACTTGTAAATACATCCTAGGTCCTTTATTAAATTACTAAAGGCCCAGTGCATGAAATTTGTGCACTGGTAATGTCCCTAGGCCTGGCCAGTGATCAGGGCCGATTGGGGCCTTCCGGCTGCCAGCTGGGGCCTTCCTTTGTTCCGCACCGCCCCTTGGTGGTCAGCACACATCATAGTGAGCGATTGAACTCCCAGTCTCCCAGTTGAACTCCTGAGGGGACACTTGGCATGTTAGCCTTTTATATATATAGATAAGTGCTTTAAAATAAGATCCATGGCTGAATATCTACTGACTGCCTCACTCAAAGAAATCAATCTATCTTATTGAACATAATAGGAAGTTCTTTAAGGACATGCATTGCTATGTTCCAATTTGAGGCACAGCAATTACTTTTTCACAGTTCATTTCATATCACCTGCTGTTTGTGCTCTGGGCCTGCCTGGAGGTGGCCTGATCCTAATTCTTTGCATGCAAATGGCTTCTCAGGGGCATTCTCTAACTGCAGGGTCAAGCAGGGGCTGAGATGGTGTGGGGGACAGGTCCTAAAGTTGTGGGGATATAGCACCCTGGGGGTAACCTTCAACAAGGAAGGTGTTGGTGGATAAATGTCCCAGTTTCCTCTCCCCTTGGCAGAACAATTCTGAAGTGTGTCCACCTGAGGGGCCTGGGTGGGATTGAGCTCCCCGTGTCTAAGGCTGTACTGCACACAAATGCACCCTTCACTGTCTTTCATTCCCTCTTCCTCTCACTTCACAGTGTTTCCTAAATAAGCTACTATTCCTAAATTCTTGTCTCAGGGTCTGTAGTTGGGGGATCCAAATTAAGACAATTTCTAACTCCTTCCTACAGCCTTCTAGTTATCAGATCTGAGGTTAGAATGTGGGACACGGTGTACCTGACTGACCGACACAAATTCACCTTACTACCTCTGGCAGTTCCAACCAGGTGGGACTTGTGCAGAGGATACAAGAGACACAGCAGAGCTGGGGGAGGAAGTTCCCTGGAGCCACAAGAGCCAGATGGGGCTGCAGCCCGAGTGATTTCACCTGGAAATTACTGCTCTTTTCAGTGTTGGGAAAAGTAATTTGGCTGCACTGAATAACTCAAAAAAATATACCTATTACTGTTTGGATAATAAAATAAGACCAGTTATCCTATATTTAGGAGTTCCCATACATGCTTGCTTATAATGCTGAGTAGTACAGACCAGAATCTCAGCTCAAAATCTAATACCTGATCAGGGCGATTAATGTTCTTCACGGTAATGGCATTGCTACCATTACAAAAAGAGCAATTTACTTTTCCAGCTTCCTCTCCTCCCGATCCTAGCCTGTCAGAGAAAATCGCAGTCTCACACATGAAATATTTTCAAAATGAAGGTGGCAGGTTTATGGAAAATCACTCTGAATGTATGTGGGCTCAGACCAACTCTCCCAGCTCTGTATTATTCACGGTAATCATGATTTACAAGCGTTGGCTTTGTCAGATTTTCCTATTAATTGTTAATGTAACAGTGAAGTCTTCCTGGAGTGTGTGTTATCTTCTCATTTATAAAATCATAAGCCTTGGGACAATCCCTCATTAGATCAATAATATTCTCATCAGACGAATGTAACACGGCTGAGTGAGGACATAACAGGTACCCGGGGCAGAGGAGCGCTCTTCCTACCACCCTGTGCGTCTGTCTTCTCACCTCCATATTCATAATCTCTCTGAAGGCTCACAGTTCTCACCTGGACCAACGTAGCAGCCTCTTAGACCACTGGCCCTCTCAGACTTCTCTAAAACACCCTCCCCGTTGTCATGGGACACCCAGCTCACACATCTGACCATGTGATTACCCTGCTCTGACACCACTCAGAGTTTCTATAGAGGAATTTAAAAAAAAAAAACACAAAAAACACCCCACATCCACTTGCCCCTCCCAGCAGAAGCCCTCTTTTCTCTTTTTGGGCAATTATTCTATTTTGTGTGGAAACCTGGAAGGGGCTCTGGATGCCCTTCTCACAACCCTTTTCTCTAGGCCCATGGAGAACAGGGGACTTAAGTTTGCCAGTTTGGTTTTATATTTCTAGACTCTGGACCTTCCACATGCACTGGAGTACAGACATGTGGTTGAGGCCTCTTTCCTGACCAGACTTCCTGCTGGGAGACCACTGCTGATGCTTCTCTTTTTTTGGACCCTGGAGTTGCTCTTCTCCAAGCAACCCTGGTTCTCCAGCCTCGCTGTGAACCTTGTAAGTCTCCAGCATACTTCCTGTGAGTACTTTAGCTTAACACGGAGTCTGTATCTGTAGCTTACAAGCAAGGAACCCTGGCTGATACAGCTCACCGATGAGGATAAGGACTCAAGGATCTCAGCTCTTGCCCTTTCTCCCATTTTCACTTTAGCCACACCTGCCTCATCACCACTCCCTGGACACAGCACAGAGCCCCACACTTGTTCATGCCATTTCTGAGCAGGCCTCCTTCTCCACCTGGAGACTCCTTGCCCACAGTTCAAGTGGACTTCGGTTACTAGTAAAGGAGCTGTTCAGTGAGGATGCTCACCTGCTTGGAACATCTCTGCTCAATCAATCAAATAAGCAATGAGGACCACAGGAAAGGCTGGTTTGGTTTGCATGTGTCTCTTATATAATAAGATAAAATTTCTGATTTAATTACATGGTGTAGATGTATACAGTATGGTCATAGCCCATCTGTTTTGGGACAACGTGGTGAGCAAATGATAGCAAATTAAGAGTGATAAAATATGCTCAATGATAAATTAATGGAGATAAATTCTTCAGCTATTTGGAAAAAGGAAGAAAGACTGAATTCCATTTCTAATTTTACCAAAATGGGTAGCACAAATTGCACAGTAAAATCATATCGTGGAGTCTGCAGAAACGCACTCTTCCACTGGGCAGAAGACAAGGGGGATGCAGTCATATCATTGACAACAATTTTGAGGGGCCACTCAGAAATGACTGTTAGGAGAGTGAGTGGAGCCCAGCTCCTTCTGTCCCAATTCTGAGTCTTTTGTGGGCCATAAGACAGTGGGGAGAATCCCTCTGACTGGAGGACCAGGTGACCTCAGTCCCATGAGGGTCCCTGCCGCCCAGGGGAGTGAGTGCTCCTATAGGGCTTTGGGCAAATCAGGTCAAGGCTGAGTCTTATTCCTCCTGGAAAATGAGGAGCTTTGGGGTGTGATTCGAGTTTCTCCACTAGACTCCCATAGCCCTGAAGTTCTGAAGAACCCCCCCACCCCCCACCAGGAGTAGCAGGGAGGAGCTCTGGACTTCACTCCAGCTCCTCTACTCCCCTCTCAGCAAGACAGCTCTGTATTGAAATATGTTTTGTATATAGGCTTCCATGCAAGATTGTGTGAAACAAAAGATTGCAGCTAAATATTTAGGAAAATTCTTGTCTAGACAATTGTGAATGAGAACACATATAGTGCTTACCATGTGCCAGGCTCTTTTCTAAGCACTTTACATACATCAAAGCATTTGATCTTCACAGCAACTCCTATGAAGTACTATTATTATCTCCATTTTATAGCTGGAGAAACTGAACTATTTAGATACTTGCCCAATTCATAAAGCTTGTAAGTGGCAGAGCTGGGATTTGAACCAAGGCAGTCTGGCTCCATGACTGGTGTTTTTAATGCCTATGCTATATTGCTTCTCACTAGTATCTTTCTCAGAGATTCGTGATTGCAATATCAGAAACTAGGTCTCATCTTTAAACATAAACCTTGTCTCATTAAACTAACTTTGATATCCAAAATAGTCTCTACTAGGAGGTTTTCTTTGAGCAAGAATTCAGGCTTATTGCCCTTTAGCCAAGGATGGGCAAGAGAATGGCTTTGGATTTCAATAGCAGGATGTAGAGTTTTGAAAGACAAATGAGGTTTAACTTTCCTTCTTCACTCTTTCCTTTCACATTTACTGACAATTAGCCATAGTCCAGGAACTAAACTAAACAGTGGGTAAAGGAAATTGAAGTCACAGTTCCTTACACTAAGGATCTCAGAGTCTACAGTGGAATAAAAACGTATAATTCATAGAATAAGTCCTGAGGCTGCCATAGGCTAGGATGACATGTCAATAAAGAAGAACACAGGAAAGAATCCTAGAGGAGGAACCTTTACATATCTGAGGCTAATCACAGGACGATTTAGCCAGAGACAAAGCAGGAAAGGTCAATTCTGGCTAAATAAAGTAGAGCATTTTCAAAGTCACGCAGATGGGAGATAACATGGCATCCTTAAGGCCCTTCAAGTAGTTGGCATGACTATTAGCTATCAGGTACTTGGACTGTCAATGAAAGTGGCTCAAGAGAAGACCAAGGACTGGTAAGGGAAGACCTCATATATGAAGGGGCTTGAATTTTGTTCATAAGACAATGGAGGGGGGGTGAATCTCATAAAGCACAGTATGAACGTAGCAAAGGGCTACAGGAGATAGGAGCAGAAAGGGTGAACAGTATTTCTATTATCAATCAATCAACAGTAATTGGGTATCTATAATTTAAGGCTAAGAATTGGTAGGTCACCATGGCTTATTTTACACGATAGCTCTTTAAAACTGCCTGGAAGACAGATAAAGCACCTGAGAGTGGACAGTCAGTGAAGGACAGACCCCTGGCACATGTCATATGCACTGACTGGCCAGGAGGCAAACTGAAATTCAGGCCAAGAAAACCTCATTCTGTTGTATCTGGCCCATAAGCCCTTACTTCTCACATAACAAATGTGCCATTTGGCCTCTCAGTATGTAATCCCCTTCGCAAATACCTATCCTCCAAGTTTAAGGCACAATAAAGGCATGTTCATTAGCTTTTCCCAAATTAATTATTTTAGCTATTAATATTTGGAAAAGAAAATGAGCACAGCCAAGAAAAGGTACAACGCTCCTTTAGTCCCACTGGAAAGGGAAAGGAAGGGAACTATTATTGATCATTTACTACAAGAAAGATTCTATGCTCAATTCTCTCTAGGGATTATTTCCCTTAATCCTGAAGGCAAACTGGTGAAGCAGATATTCTTCTCATTTTACAGATGAGAAAACTGCAGTACAAAAAAGTAAATATCACCCAATGAGTAGGTGCTGAAGGGATCCAAGTCCAGGTGTGCTTTACTTCAGAGCCTACGATACCACTCTCCACCCACAGCTCATCTTTAAGGATTGGAAAAGGTTAGAGAGATTATGTGCGTGGATGTGTGAAAAATTCCAGCACTACAATTTGGATACCAGCGCTGACTCTATTGCTTATAAGATGGCAGGGTTTCTGTAGGTGACCACACCTGTAGAGCATTTTTAGCAGCTTTTTGTTCACTATCATTTTCCATCTAAAGCTTTCAGGCTGGGCTGTCAGATCCCATCAGTTAAGACACACCTTAGGAGGTTCTTATCATGCAAACAGGACTAATCTGCTCTTCCTTCCCTTTGGCCTGGCTGTGTCTCCTGCTGGGTGATATGATTCAATAAGCTTGGCTGTTAGAGAAATTGAGTTAGATTTTAGGAAACTATTACACCCCCACCTCTCCTCAAATCTCTCCAAGGATTTGAGCCTGGCAGGAGAGAAACGCACACCTGTTTTAGTGTGAGGAGCAGCCCACATTCGGTCTGGGGAAATGACATCATGCAAAGTGTGACACTTCCATGAGCATAACTGAATGCAAACACGGCCTTCTTATTAGCATGTTTCAAATATTTAGCAAGAACAAGACTACATTTACATGCATAATATCTGAAATAATGTGCCTTCTGTTATGAATGAACCTTGAAATTGTGAGGCGCCTAAGGCAGAGTTCTTCACCTGCCTTTCTTGGCTTGCATTTAATAATCTTGAAGATCCCCGAAGTGGAAGGGGGACACTAAAACAGGAGCTCACAGGCCAGCGCCTGGAGTCAGGAAACCAACACCTCTGATGGCAACAACCCAAGGTCCCCCAGGAGGCTAGCACTTGTCACTGTAGGTGCAGGGGGAAGTATTTGGGGCTTGTTTGGAGTGTTCTGTTCTTTTGATATTATTGTTTTGATACCAGAGTTGTGTAAAGAAGTAATAATATCCATTCATCTGTCAATGGACACTGAGTTATTTCCACATCTTGGCAGGTATCTCTTCAAGATCCTGATTTCAATTCTTTTGGGTATATTCCCAGAAGAATATCTAGAATATATGATAGTTCTATTTTTAATTTTTTTTAAGGAATCTTCATACTATTTTCCATAGTGACTGAACCAATTTGCATTCTCACCAACAGTGTACAATGGTTCCCTTTTCTCCACAACCTTGCCCACACTTATCTTCTGTTTTGTTTTTGTTCTTTTTATTTTATTTAAATAATAGCCATCCCAATAGGTATATGGTAATATCTTGTAGTTTTGTTTTGCATTTCTTGTTGAGCATCTTTTCATATACCTGTTGGCCATTTGTCTTCTTTAGAGAAATGTGTGTTCAAATCCTTGGCCCAGTTTTAAATGAAATTATTTGGGTTTTTTGCTATTGAGTTTTAAAAGTTCCATTGTCAGATGAATAAATAAAGAAAATGTGATATGTACATACAATGAAACATTATTCAGCCAATGGGAGGTCAATGGGGTGGGGAGAAGGGGACACCTGTAACACTTTCAATAATAAAGATACATATAAATAAACTAGAGGCCCGGTGCACGAAATTCTTGCACTTGGGGGGGGCCCTCAGCCCAGATTTTGAGAGGGTGCAGGCCAGGCCGAGGGACCCCACTGATGAACGATCGGGGCTGGGGAGGGATGCGGGAAGTTGGCCAGCCGGGCAGGAACCGCGGGAGGGCTCCAGGGCATGTCCAGTCCGTCTTACTCAGTCCCAATTCAGCCGGATCCAAACAGCAAGCTAACCCACCAGTCAGAGCATCTGCCCCCTGGTGGTCAGTGCATGTCATAGTGATCAGGTGAGCAGCCTTAGCATATCATTAGCCTATTATGCTTTGATTGCTTGAATGGACGACCAGACGACCAGACACTTAGCATTTTAGGCTTTTATTATATAGAATGAATGAATGAATGAATGAATGAATGAATGAATAAATAAATCTATATATATATATAAAACCCTAATATGCAAATAGACTGATAGGCGGAACAACCTAACAACCAGTTGCTATGACGTGCACTGACCACCAGGGGGCACGTGCGGAACATGGCGGGCGTCGGCAGCAGGTGGCAGAGTGTGGAACATAGCAGGTGTTGGTGTGGCAGGATGGTGGAGCAGGTAAGCAGGGGTGCCAGAGCAAGGTGGGGTACTGGTCATTGCCATCTGGGCAAGCCTCTGGTGGTTACTGAAAATGCTTTGCTCCCACACGCCACAGTCCCACCTGGTGCTTGCACCTGCTGCTGGCACTGGAGCCGCTGCTTGGGCCTGGTTCTGGCCTCAATTGCTTGGCACCGTCAGGAGGAGAGAGCAGTGGCTGCCAGCCCCCATCGCCCCTGAGGGCTTTTCCAACTCCCCGTGCTACTGAGGGGCTATCGAGGCAGCAGCCACTGCTCACACCTGCTGACGGTGCCAGACCTGCTTGCACCTGCTGCTGGCACTGGCCCCAATCACTCCACACCATCAGCTGGTGCGAGCAGGGCTGGCGCCGTCAGTGCATGGGAGCGGCGGTGGTGGGAGCGGGGCGGCAAGCAGACAGTGGACCGGGGTCTGTGGTGGGAGGGGCCAGGCAGGGATGTGCGGAGGATGGGCCGAGACACACCCCTGTACCCACCGCAGCCTCATGGCCCAAAGTTCCTTTCAAGATGCACAAATTCGTTCACTGGGCCCCTAATAAACAAATAAATAATCTTGCCATTTGTGACAACATGGATGAGCCGGCAGGACATGGATAGTGAAATAAGCCAATCACAGAAGGATAGATGCTTCATGATTCCATTTACATGAGGTATCTAAAATAGTCAAACTCAATGTCACTAAAGCATGCAACAGACTGACATATTTCAGAGGGGCAGGCAGGAAGAGATTAACCAGGGAACTTATATGCATATATGCATAACCTGTGGACAGACAATAGTGCAGGGAAGGCCTGGGGAGGGGATGGGAGCAGGATAGAAAGGGTTAATGGGGGGTAGGGGACATCTGTAATACTTTCAACAATAAATTAAATAAATAAATAAATAAATAAATAAATAAATAAATAAATAAATAATAAATAGTCAACCTCATGGAAACAGAGAGTAAATTGGCAGTGCCAAGGGCTGGGGGCAGTTGTTATTAAATGGAAAAAGTTTTCTTTATGCTGAATAAGTTCCAGAGATCTGCAATAATACAGTATTGTACACTTCAAAATTTGTTAAGAGAGTAGTTCTCACACTAAAAGTTCTTACCACAGGAGGAAAAAAGGAACATAAGGAAACTGAAAGGTGATGGATTTGTGTATTATCTTAATTGTGGTATCATGGGTGTCAATTGTACACACTAAATATGTGCAGTTCTTTGTATATCAAGTACACCTCAATAAAGCTGGTTTTTTAAAAATGAGGTAATAATAACAACAACACACAAAAAATATCCACCTTAAATCCTCCCTGAAACTTAGCAGACTACAAACAAATAAAATGCAAATTACACTGAATATCTCATTTAATCCTCAAAGCAACTTGCTCACAGCAATTATCTCCATTTAAGAGATGAATAAGACATGCACTGGACCCTTAATATGCTGGCAGTTCATGTGGGAGAGGCGGATATGGACAGGAGTTATGATGCAGTGTGAAAAGTGCTGTAACAGGAGTACTACAACTATTCCTGGAGCATGGGGGGTGGAGTAACTAATGCTGAAATGGGAGCAGGGTAGGGATAACAGAGTACCCTCTCCTCACAGACTCTGTTCTAATTTTAAGTCTTGGTGTTCAGTTCAAATAGCAAATATTTATTCAGCACCTAGTCTGTGCACAACACTATCTTGGTTATAATTAACTAGAGGCCCAGTCCCTCAGGTCAGCCTGCATCCTCTCCAATATGGGACCCCTCGAGGGATGTCCAACTGCCCGTTTAGGCCCGATCCTGATGGAATCGGGCCTAAACGGGCAGTCGGACATCCCTCTCACAATCCAGGACTGCTGGCTCCCAACTGCTCACCTGCCTGCCTTCCTGATTGCCCCTAACCGCTTCTGCCTGCCAGCCTGATCACCCCCTAACCACTCCCCTGCCAGCCTGATTGATGCCTAACTGCTCCCCTGCAAGCGGGTTTGCCCCTAACTGCCCTCCCCTGCAGGCCTGGTCACCCCCAACTGCCCTCCCCTGCAGGCCTGGTACCCCCCAACTGCTCTCCCCTGCAGGCCTGGGTCCAACCCAACTGCCCTTCCCTGCAGGCCCGGTCACCCCCAACTTCCCTCCTCTGCTGGCCTGGTCACCCCTAACTGCCCTCCCCTGCAGGCTTGATTGCCCCCAACTGCCCTCCCTTGCAGGCCTGGTCCCTCCCAACTGCCCTCCCCTGCTGGCCATCTTGTGCCGGCCATCTTGTGTCCACATGGGGGCAGCATCTTTGACCACATGGGGGCAGCCATCTTGTGTGTTGGAGTGATGGCCAATCTGCATATTACTCTTTTATTAGATAGGATAGAGGCCTGGTGCATGGGTGGGGGCCAGCTGGTTTGCCCTGAAGGGTATCCCGGATCAGGGTGGGGGTTCCCTTGGGGTGTGGGGCGGCCTGGGTGAAGGGCCTGTGGTGTTTTGCAGGCCGGCCATGCCCGCTGGCGACCCAAGCAGAGGCCCTGGTATCTGGGATTTATGTATCTTCTACAATTGAAACTTTGTAGCCTGGAGCGGAGCCAAGCCTCCTGCTCGCTCTGTGGCTGGCAACCATTTCTTTGGGGGTTTGTGTATCTTCTATAATTGAAACTTTGTAGCCTGGAGCGGAGGCCTGGGCCGGCCAAGGCTGCAGAAGCTTTGCTTCCTCCATTGCTGGGGGCAACCCTTGCCTCCTGCTCTTTCCAGCTCAGTGGCTGCCGCCATTTCTGTTTGGATTTGTTTACCTTCTATAATTGAAACTTTGTAGTCTTGAGTGGAGGCTTAGGCTGGCAGGCAGGCGTAAAGCTTGGCTTTCTTTGTTACCCGGGAAACCCAAGCCTCCCTCCTACTCTCTGTGGCTATAGCCATCTTGGTTGGGTTTATTTGCATATTTGCTCCTGATTGGCTGGTGGGCGTGGCTCGTGGGCATGGCTTGTGGGTGTAGCGGAATTAGGGTCAATTTGCATATTACTCATTTATTAGGTAGGATAATTATCATAAAAATAGCTTTATGCTGCTGATAGTGCACCTGTCACTATTTTTGTGTGACTTGCACATATTCTTCACAACAGCCTAATGAAGTAGGCGCTGCTATTGTCCCCATTTTACAGATGGAGAAACTGAGACAGAAATATGAAGTGAATTTACACAGACAGTAAATGGCAGAGCCAGAATTGAATCCAGGCTCCAGAGGCCAAGTATTAGGCAGCATATGGAAAATGTGCTCACTGTTTTCCAGGTATTTCCAGTTATTTGAGAAGGGAAATAGGCAATTTCATTACTGCCTTGGTTCCTGCATTTGATCTAGACCCATATTTTGCTGGATTTCAATTGTAACCAAGAACATAGCTTCAGCCAGGTTCTTCCTCAAGCAGTCCCTTGACAGCAGTGATTTTCACCTTCATTTTAAATGTGGTCAACAAAGGACCAAGCCTAGAGCTGGGCTGAGAGCAGCCTCTCTGTCTGTGGAATACGAGTTTAAAGACACGTTCCACTGAAGACATTTTTTTTTCCTTACGAAATTGGAGAAATGTGAAGTCTAATTACTTAGCTGGGCCAGATATGCTTTTTCAGCTTCTGCTAGACTTAGCTCCACACAAACTGAGCCTACCCTTGCATACACAATGAGCCTCATTAATTCCTCTGCCTTCCCAGCTCACTAAAGGAAAATGGAAACAAAACTGGAGGCAAATCCTTCTCTTTGCAATGTGTCTATATGAGAAGCATCACCTCAAATCTGGCTCTTTCCATTCATACTGGGCTGCCCTGCTCCAGCCAAAGAAAAGCGAGGTCAGAACTTACAGAAACTCTGTGACTCACAGTGTGGGAAAAATAAAAGCAGTCATTGACGAGATCTGCCAGGAAATGAAGTAACAAATGGGGCCATAAATGCATCCACCCCTTCCCTGTCATCTATCCCATTATCAGTGTAAGCACTGTACTATCTTAGCTGCCACCGCAGATACAATGTACTGATAAAATGCTCAGAATGGCAGACCTTCTCAGGCATGTATAGCAGAATAGCATGATATGGTGTACACATGACTCATTATTTCACACCTAATGAGTCTCAGATAATCTAAGTACACCATTCATCGCTAATGTGAGACTCCCAAAAACTTCTTAACTCTATCCATGCTGCCAGTGGTTGTTTAAAAAGATGTCCACAGATTTTTGAAAATTCTATCCTCAAACTTAGAGTGGAATTCCTTACCCTTGTACGTGGGCTTTACTTAGAGGTTCACTTCTAACAAGCAGAATCGGGTAAATGTGAAAGTGTGTGACTTCCAAGTCTCCGTCATTAAAAAAATTTGTGACTTCTTGTTTTCTCTCTCTCTCTCCTCTCTCTCTCTCTCTCTCTCTCTCTCTCTCTCTCTCTCTCTCTCTCTCTCTCCTCCCTCTCTTCCCCCACCAGATGACCTGCTCTGGGGAAGCCAGATGCAATACACTCTTAAGAGGTCCACGTGACATTCCTAAGCCTCCTGCCAACAACCAGCACTAATGTACCAGGTGTGGGAGTGAGCCACCTTGCTTGGAGGGAGGTCTTCAGTCCCCAGGCAAGCCTTCATCCCAGGGAAGCCTTCATCCCCAGGAGAGCCTCAGTCCCAGGCAACATATTGACTGCTACTTCATGGACACCCTGAGTCAGAACCACTCCACCAATCTACCCCTAGGTTCCTGAGCCATAGAAACTGTGAGATGGCAAATGCTTATCATTTAATGCTACTACCTTTTAGAATAATTTGTTATACAAAACCAGATAATTAGCATTCTGCCAGAAAAAAACGTAGACAGCCTACAAAGGAATAGCATCAGACTGAGAGCAGACTTCTCAGCAGCCACAATAATGCCCAAAGATAATAAAATACATTGAAATGCTGAAAAGTCATTGCTTTGACCTACCTACTCTTTTCCACAGTAAACTCCTCCACCTACTTTTGAGAGCAATCTTTCCTGCCCCCTCCTGGTTTTTGCTCAATCTATTATTGCCATTTGTATTTCAATGCCTCTTTCTCTCTCTATGACTTCTTGCTTACAAACATGTAAAGATTTGTTTTATCATAAAACAACAAAACATCCACCAATGAATGAAGTTCTTCATTGGTCTGGCTTCCCCTTCATTGTTTTTCCTGTTGTCCCACTTTCTCCTCCCCCTCCCCCTCAGCTACTTCTCCTCCCTCACAGCCCACACCCTTTTCAAAGGTTTCCCGCCCCAGGCTACACACTAAAAACTCCCAGGCATCATGGAAGACTTCCTAATTGTCAAGCCTAAAGGACTCTCAGACTTCATTATCCAAGACCTGCAGTAGCACCTGAAATGACAGAACAGGCCCTTGCTCCCTGCTGAGCCTGTCTACTTTGCCCATCTCACTACCCTCCCTCTCATATCTCCTTCACTGGCATCTCAAATTAGTCTTCGAAGTCCTGGCCCTAAGGTAGATGTTTCTCCTTGGGATTTTGGCTTCAACACCCACTTACTATTCCAGCTTTGAGTTCCCTCTTAATTTCTAGAATCTTAAAAATATCCTTGGGCCCAGCTTGGTGTTGCTCAGTGGTTAAGCATCGAACCAGGAACCAAGAGGTCAGGAAATATGCCTGGATTGTGGGCTTGATCCTCAGTAGGGGGCCTGCAGGAGGCAGCCAATCAAGGATTCTCTCTCATCATTGATGTTTCTATCTCTCTCCCTCCCCCTCTCTGAAATCAATAAAAATATAAGTTTTTTAAAAAAGTATCTCTTAAAAAAAAATCCTTCGGTTGCTTGGAGCACATCTCTGTATTTCTGTTAAATGTGACCTTATTAGGCGGCATTTCTGTCTATTGTATGGGGCCATGGGTGAAGGCCTTTCTGAGTAATACAGTCCACTCTATTGCAGAAGACTGTTCCCTTGGTCTAGTTCATAATTTAGACATATGCCTACTCGATTCATCCCCCCCACTGTGGAGAGATCCCCTCAGGGCAATGCTGTTTGATTCTCCTTCGGAGCTTCTGATACGGAGCTTTCATCCCAGCAGAGCTATGACGGGTAGAAAAAAAATCACATATTAAGCATCTTAATTTCTCTTTTGAACAAACTTATCAAGCCTAATAACCATGTACTTCCCCTCCTTATTTTTGTCTATTTAATGCCCTAAGGAGCCTGCAGTGTCCTCAATATGCACAGAATCCCGGGGAAGCAGAGCAGGCTGCGCGCACAGAACCAGAGCAGAATGTAGCCTCGGGAAGAACCCTTTTTGTCTGGCATAATCACTAGTTCTGATTACTTTCCTGGTTCCCGGTTTTACAAATGTAGGTTGTATCTAAAATTAAAGTGGATCTCTCCATTTTTATACATCACAAATATACAATGACAGATTTTTCACAAGCCTAGGCTTTTTCCCTTTAGAAAATAATAACTTAAACCAAATTGGATTAGTAGTTAATATATAGATATGGACAACTAGAGCTTACATAAGATATAGTTACTTTTTAAAAAGACAGAAAAACTCAAATAAAATGCTCTTTCCTCATCACAAACATGTGAAGGAATAGACAACACTTTATTTTCTCTATATTTAGGAATCTGTTATTTCACCCATGCTCTCTTTTCTGACCAATTTAAAAATGGTTCTGTTTGGATTGAGAAAAAAAAAAAATCCATAGTAAACACCTTCATAGTCCCATGTTTGAAAACGTTGAGCGATTTTTCCTTCTTAGGGTTCTTACGCGGCTTTCCCAAGAGCCATCGCATCATTGATATTCATGAGCCCCGACTGTGACAGTTTAGTAAACAAACCCAATGATAAATCCATCTTTCCTGTCATATGTGACAAAAATTCTTCAGCGGCTTTATTTATGCAATTTAGATCGCAAGGCTCCAAGTATGTGGTAATTGTATTCCACAAAGGCCCCAGGCAGCAAAGTATTTATTTTACACTCATGGACCTCCTCAGGAAATGGCATAACCTGTTCTTGTGTTTATCTTTTTGCAAAAGAGCAGCATAACAGGGAGATGTCACCTGCTTCTTGGTGGGGAGGAAGGATGGCAGAGCAGGAGGCGAGAGGTGGAGGATTAATTAGTTAACATCTATGAAGTGCTTTGCAGATGGAGAGTGATATGCAAGTGTGAATTTTAATTATGGTTCCCTGCCCTCCTTGGCAGATACAAATAGGATAATTTCTTGGGATGAGAAGCAATGGTCTAACTTACCACTTTAGATGCTTTGGAGAGTGAAATTCTCTGCGGGTTTTTGTGGTGATGGGAATATTTATACCTCATCCCACCCTTCTGTGGGAAAGAGAGAAAAGTGTGGAGGACATGGGAGTGTATTCTTCATGGGCCAGTGGCAGCTGGTTTGAAGCCCTCTCATGAAATCATCAAGAGTTTATGGCTTCCACTGGGTTTCTTTGCCATCACATGTTCTTTTCTCCTTCATGCCTATGTATGTTTTCCTTTTTTGGAGAGCAAACAGTTCACTTATAGAAGAATTAGAACCTGGAATTCCACTCTTAGCTATAAAACTAACAGATGTGCCTACATGTATGCACCCTAAGTCCATGTACTAGAACGTTCATAGTAGCATTATTTGTAATAGCCTTACACTGGAAACCTTTCAAATTCCCTTCAAGAGTTGAAATGATAAATAAATTGTGGTAATACACAATGGACTACTATGTAGTAATGAGAATGAATGACCTATAAATAGAAATAAAAAATATATATAACCAACTTAAAAAATCGAAAGAAGCCAACACAAAAGAATACACAGTGTCTGATTCTATTTATACAAAGAACAAAAAAGCAGAGACTAGTTAAGCTAGTGACTACCCTTGGGCATGGGTAGTGATTGGGAGGGATCACAAGGGGTGCGTCTGAGCTTCTGACAATGTTCTGTTTCTGGACCTGGGTATTGTTACACAGGTATGTCCAGGTCGTGAAAACTCTTTGAGCTGTAAGCTTTTCAAAATAACAAATTTCTATAAGAGATTCAAAAAGAATTTAAAGTGCCAGGTGCCCTTTATTTCTGGCCTATAACTTGCTTAGCATAGCAAAGCATTTGCTAGATATATCTGGTGAAAATGATATAAATTGGGAGACTTTTTGTGAAATTAGGGTAATATGCTCCTATTCTTTCCATTCCCCAGCCAGCAATCCTATGGTAAAACCAGAACAAGGCTCCCTCAGATTTCTGCGTGGCATAGCATTGTCCACATGTGCTAGATTGACAGCCAACCTGATCAAAGGTCTACAGGATGTTTTTCCTGATAGAGAAGATGCTGAAAATGACCCACAGAGTTTAAATGAATCAACTAAACAACAAAATATAATGAGGCTCTCACCTACATATATAGCATACACTCTCAGAAGACAACTAACAATGGGAAATTGTCCTCATTCAACTTAATGTTCATCACAAGCCTCTCTTTGAATGCTGCTGATAAAGTTGCAACATGATTTACTAGTGTCCTTGAAGGGCCTGAGTGAAACACGCAGTGGGCTTAATGTGAATTTAATTCATGGTAATGGGTGATAGTGGGTTAGGAATTCCTTATAAAAGCTGAAATCCTGTAAATCGACTGGTGTATCCAATTTGAATATTTTATTAGTACAGTCATTCCTCAGAAAATCCGCAGATGCTCAAGTCCCTCATGTAAAATGGCACAGTATTTGCATATAACCTACATACATCCTGCCCTATACCTTAAATAATCTCTAGATTACTTATAATACCCAATATGATGTAAATGTTATGTAAATAGTGGTTATACCATTTTGTTTTGGGCATAATGACAGGAAAAAGAAGTCTGTATATCTCAGTACAGACATAACCACGGTAGGCCTACATACATAGTACATGTCAGCAACTACGTAACATGTTTTTCCAAATATTTCCGAACTGCAGTTGGTTGAATCCGAGACTGCAGAACCTGTGGGTACAGAGGACCGACTGTATATACAGTCTCAATCCCAAACTCCGGTGGTTAAGAGCAATAGGAAGAGTCAGTTTTCGTAAACGAGAGATGTAAGAAACGTAGGTCCTCTTCTCTGGGCTTTTATAGATCCAAACTCCAGCCTGGATACTTATCAAGTAAAAAGACCTGCCCTGGTTTCATTAGACATCCCCTATGACACATTGCTCTGTCTGTCGCATCTCAACCAATATTTAAAATTCTATTTAACTTGAATGGTTCTCCTTTTTGTAGTATAAAGTCATAGATTCCAAGAATAAAAAAACAGTGAAGCCACAGAGCCAGAGGAAGAACTGATCCCTGGGGTGTCTGACACCCCTTCTATAACACCCCAGCTTCCTGTTGCTAAGACATCTCATCCCACTAACAGTTCTTCAGATATTTGAAGTTTCCAGACTTCAGGCACTGTTGTAGACTCCCATGATACAGTAATAAATAGAGCAGTCTAAAATCCTTGCCTTCTTGAATCATACATTTCAGCCAGATAAGGCTGGACTATGAACAATACATTTAGTAAACATGTTAGAAGGTAAAAAATTCTACGGGAAGAAACAGAAAAAGGAGTCTAGAATATAGGGTCGCAGTGGGAAGAAGGGGAAGGTTGCAATTTTCAACAGACTGGTCCAGATTTCAGATCTAACTAAAAAGGTGAGGTTTATCCTTGATGGACATCGGGGGGCCTTAATGAGGTGAAACATATTGATGGGCTCCCTTCTTTGGCATCAGGCAGGCCTGTCTTAAGAAATGGCCTGGATCTACTACATAAACAAAGTTATACAAATCTCTAAAGCAGTGATGGGCAACCTTTTGAGCTTGGTGTGTCAAACTTCGCCAAAAAACTGAGCATAACTCGGGTAGTGTGTCACTTTGAGGAAAAAACTAACTCCAAGACTCTAGTCACAAATGTTTCATCCTCAGGAGCAGCAAATGTTTCATCCTTGGCATGCAGCCGCGTGTCATCAGAAATGGCTACACGTGTCAGTGCTGACACGCATGTCATAGGTTCGCCATCACTGCTCTAAAGTTATATATCATACTAGAGGCCTGGTGCATGAAATTTGTGCACGAGGGGGAGGGGGCGGAGGCGGTGTCCCTCAGCCCAGCCTGAACCCTCTCCAATCTGGGACCCCTTGAGGGATGTCTGATCGCCCATGGGATCAGGCCTAAACGGGCAATTGGACATCCCTCTCACAATCCAGGACTACTGGCTCCCAACCGCTCGCCTGCCTCTGCCTGATTGCCCCTAATCGCTTCTGTCTGCCAGCCTGATCACCCCACTGCCAGCCTGATCGATGCCTAACTGCTCCCCGGCTGGCCCAATTGCCCCTAACTGCCCTCCCCTGATGGCTTGGTCACCCCTAACTGCCCTCCCCTGCCAATCTGGTCCCCCCCAATTGTCCTCCCCTGTAGGCCTGGTCCCCCTCAACTGCCCTCCCCTGCAGGCCTGGGTCCCCCCCAACTGTCCTCCCTTGTAGGTCTGGTCCCCCCCAACTGCCCTCCCCTGCAGGCCTGGGTCCCCGCAACTGTCCTCCCTTGCTGGCCTGGTCTACCCCAACTGCCCACAACTGCCCTCCCCTGCCAACCATCTTGTGGTGGCCATCTTATGTCCACAAGGGGGCAGCCATCTTTGACCACATGGGGACTGCCATCTTGTGTCTTGGAGTGATGGTCAATTAGCATATTACTCTTTTATTAGATAGGATAGCCAGGATAATATAGGCTTGTGTGATATTCAAAGCCCATGTTGCCAACTGCCCACCATGGCCACAGAAATGTCTTAATAAAGCTTCTTGTAACCAAATGAATCGACTTGCTTCCTGGGGTCATCAAGTCAAAGCAATTACATTTAAAGGACATCTGCCAAAAATAACGATCTTCATTTCTGAGTGGTTGATAATTATGCCATTGCTTCCAGTAATAGTCAGACAAGTTGTCTTTTGAGATTTCTTCTAGTTCTGAACAATCAGATCAAATCATCCATGAAGAAGAGATTTCCCTCATATTCTCAATGGCCTAAATGGCAGTCATTCAAAAGCATTCACACCATTAGCTTATGAATTAAAAATAAGGAGGAACACATAATGTGACTTCAAGGTCACAATATAGCCTGCATTTAACCCTCTCACCTTGCTTGTTTACCATACTACTTCCTCCTTCCTTTTACCAGGTGCTTCAACCTAAAGACACAACTTATATTTTTTCATAACCTTTGGAGTTTTCCCATTGCTCCACTACTCCAGCCATTTCCAATATCAGAGAGAATGCCCCACATCTTTCCTAAGCCCTATTCTCATTTTAAAGCTTCATGATGATTTTCTTTTTGTGAAACTGTCCCTAAATCTTCACCCTCCCAGCCATCTCTTTTCTTTGCCTTCTGAAGCATTTATGTAGTGTCTATACTATTTCTTAGCACCGGCCATAGACTGTCTTGTACAGTTAATTATGTTTCATGTATGTGTCCTAGTTCCCTAGCGATATTGTAAGACCTTCAAGGGCTTTGCATTTCTGGGTCTTAGCCCAGATTCCTTCATCTGCTAGGTGTTTAATAAATGCTTGATGTAACGGATCATAATAATAATGGCACTAGTGAAAATATCCAGTCTTCAGACAATAAGAATCCTAGTCTTTCTTTGAAGGGTCCTTAAATGGCCTCTGAAATGAGACATTGAGAAGTTCTAGCTATTCATTCATGTCACCACGTTCTCCATGCACAGGCAAGACAATTATGCTATGACATCCGCCTGGCTGACAACGCTTACAAAACGTCATTGCAATTAAGCCACAAAGCATTTCCCGAGATATGAAAATATACAGAATATGCTCCCTAAATAGATAAAATACCAAGGAAGAACACAGTGAGGGAGAGTATCAACCACTTATTTATGGTGATGAAAGTCACTAAAAAGTACCAAGTGCGAATACTGAGTGCCTACTGTGTGTCAGGCTCTGTGCTAGGTGCTCCACACACAGTGCCTCTAATCCTCACACCAGCCCTGCAAGGTAGGATCCGAATTTCCATTTATAGCGGAGGAAAAAAGTGCAAGAGATGACCTGACCCGACTCAAGTTCACGCAACCAGGGAGAGGCCCATGGAGCTCTTCAGTTCAGGTTTGTGGTGTTCTCTCCTCTTTAGTTTGCTTCCTCTACCCTGCCTTGTGAGTTGTCCCAGTGGCTGCTTCATGTTTTTGTTTGCTCCCAGGCAGATATGAGAAGTGGACTAGATGTCACAAAACGATAAGATGTATCACCATTTTCTAGATAAAAGTTTTGCTGGTGAGGAAACTGAGGCACATGGATTTATAGAACATGCTTAAATTCACACAGTGCATAAATGGTAAAACCCTGATTCAAATCAAATTTGGGGGAGCTCCAATGCCTTTATTCTTTCCATTACCGAACCCCGACTAGCTGACGACCTTATGAAGAGAGATCCAATACTGGTGGCTACTGAGTTCTACCATCAGCATCCTCTGAGCCTTCATGCTGTTGCCATCTTGGAACTGATGCCGTGGACACCCAGTCCTTTTTGGGAATTTGCTAGGTTAGACATGCTGAGCAAATGAAGTCTGACCTTGAGGATATAACTTCTTATATTTCAAAGTAAAAAAAGAAAACTCTACATATTAAAACATAAATAATAATGGCAAAAGTTAATATTTTATATAATTTGAAGGCACAACATTATAAGCTAAAGTTAATAAAATTCAGAAGTTAATAAATATCAAATTCCTATAACATTCTTTCAAAAAGATGCATTACGTTAGAAGAGGCTGAAGGCTTTCTCATGATTAAAATAAAACCAAGACCTGGCACAGACACTTTAGAAACAAGTTTTTAGGACAATAGCTAGCGAAGTTTAAAATGCATTGTCCTTTGACCTCGCTAGTCTATCTCCAGGAATTTATCCTTTGGATCAATGTGCCCAGTATGCAAAGACATTATGTCTGTATATATTCTATGCAGTGTTGTTTGGCTAACAAAAGCCTAGAAACAACATAAATGCCTGTTGATAGAAGATAAATTAAATAAATTAGGGTACTTATATATAATGAAATATTTTGCAGTAGTTAACATAAAGGAGATAAGTCTTTATGCGCCAATATGAAAAGAGCAACAAGACATGAATCAGTTATCTACTGTCAAAACAATATTGCTTAACAAATAACTATCAGCTTCAGTGGCCATATGACAAGAGTTCATTCCCCAAGCATCTGAGGTCAAATGGAAGTGTGGGGGAGGTAGCTAGAAGTCTTCGCTGATCTCAGTTGAGTTCCTTTGTATGAGCAATGGTCCTAACCCCACGTGAACAGACCATCCTGTCTGATGCAACCTTCGGTGTGTTATTGGGATTCAGTGATCGTTACATAATTTAATGCCTTCCACAGGAGCCCATGCATTCGCACCACAATCATGTGTCAGATGTCCAGAAGTCACACAATTAATGGCTTCCCCTTTTCACTGGATTATTCTACAATAAAAATACTAACTTTAGATTTTAAATGTGGAAATCAATTTAAATGTAAAATTCATTCTTGTGTGTTGATGAATTATTGAATGTTTGGGGAGGACCAGACATTCAAAAAGTCGAATTAAATAAACAAATATTATTTATAGATTTTCTTCTAGTAGAGTAAAAAACAATTCAAGAAATTATGACTGACAAAATGAAAGTATTTTGAATAAGTATTTAAACAAATATTTAAAAGCCTGTTATGTACCAGACACTGTTGTAGACTGGAAAAATCACAGTAGACATAAAAAATGCCTGCCTCATAGAGTTCACATTTTCCTGGGTGAAAATAGACAATAAACAAGGAACTAAATACATAGCTAAAGTAATTTCAGATAGTAATATGTGCTGTAAATAAAATTAGTCAGGGTAATAGGATGGACAGTAATGGGGAGAGGTGAGACCATGATCTGAGACAAATGGTCAGAAAAGGCCTCTGTGGAGAGATCACATTTGCTGTGAGACCAGAAGAAGCATGTGAAGATTTTGGCAAAATGGGAACAGGTGATGCAAAGGTACTGGGGTTGAGAATTTGGGAAGACATGAAAATAGACCAAGAATAGTAAATGAAGGGGTAGTGGTATGAAATGAGGTCAGAGAGATAGAAGGGGCAAGGCATGTGAAGTCTGGGAGGTCATCTGTTGACTGTGTTTGTCACTGGAAAGGTTTTAGCCCATGTATAACCACATCAGCATCTTCCACTAATGAAATACACCTGTAAAGCAGAGCAAACCAAAACAGAAGTAGACCTTTGGCACATGTACTGAAGATATCACTGTTGTTCTTTATTTTTACTAACTTTATTACTGGAGTACATGTTTTCTGAAATTAATAATAAAAATAGTTATTGAGTACTTACTATGTGCCAGGTACTACACCAGGGGTTTTATATATTTTAACTTCAATGCTCAGTTTTTGCAGTTATATTATATTCTCTAAAATATCCTGCAATTGCCTTTTTACGAAGATGGCACCGAAAGCGAAGAAGGAAGCTCCTGCCCCTCTCAAAGCCGAAGCCAAAGCAAAGGCTTTTAAGGGAAAGAAAGCAGTGCTGAAAGGTGTCCCCAGCCACACACACACACACACACACACACACACACACACACACGAAAATCCCCATGTGACCCACCTTCCAATGGCAAAAGACACGAAGGCTCCGAAGGCAGCCTAAATATCCTTGGAGGAGCGCCCCCATGAGAAACAAGCTTGCCCACGATGCCACATCAAGCTCCCCCTGACTACCGAGTCAGCCATGAAGAAGACAGAAGACAACAATATACTTGTGTTCACTGTGGATGTCAAGGCCAATGAGCACCAGATCAAACAGGCAGTGAAGAAGCTCTATGACATTCATGTGGCCGAGGTCACACCCTGCTCAGGCCTGATGAAGAGAAGAAGGCATATGTTCGACTGCCTTCTGACTATGATGCTTTGGATGTTGCCAACAAAATTGGGATCATCTAAACTGAGTCTAGCTGGCTAATTCTAAATATAAAAATTTTACACTGTAAAAAAATATCCTGCAATATTTCATTTATCTTGTTTTACAAACAATGAAACAGAACTCAGTTGGAATAACTTACCAAAAGTACATTGCTATTAAAGTGCCCAAACTGGTACTCAAGTTTAGACTCTTGAGTCCACAGACTCTGTTCATTCTTCTTCATGATCCTGGTGCCAAATCAACTGTTTCCTCATCTATTTGGCCTAATTCCTAGTCTGATCTCAAAACCAATCAATTCTCAATCATACGATTTAGCTATGTTAGATAGACACAGGCTATGACTATTTAAGAACAACTAGCAATATTGGAGCATCTCTGTGCACTGGGCACTGTGATATGCACTTACATGTATCTTCACAACTGAGTGGGCTTTGAGAAACATAACTAACACTGAAACCATAACACACAGAAGGCTGGTAGAGTCTTGTGGCCCAAACCCAACTGGATCAGTTATCTATTAAGGTGAAAATATCAACATTCTCTATAGGATTTAAATGAGACTTAGAGCCTCGAAACGTAGCATTCAAAATACCCAGAACATAATCCAAAATTACTCAACACACAAAAGAACAGGAAAATCACAACTCACCTGGGAAAAGACAATTAGCTGCCAATGACAACATAACACAAATGTCAGAATTATCTGACAAAGACTTTAAAGAAATTCTGTAATCAGGAGCACTTCTATATATTATTTTAATATAATATTACTCTAAGGCTAAATCTGAACAAACCAAAAGTTAAAATATAAATATATTACTAAGTTTGGAGTCTTTAAACTTGATTAAACATGTTGGGATGGCAGAGAAAAGGGAGTATTTGGAAAGAGTATGGTTCTAGACTTAACTAGCATCTCAACTCTGCTACGTCCTAGCTACTTAATCATGAACAGTTTGCTTTTCTCATCCCTAGTTTCCTCATCTTAAAGTGGAAAATAATAGTGCTTAACAGACAGACTTCCTGTAGACATAGAGGTCATATGGATAAGTCACCGCATAGTGCTGACATGTAGAATTGGAGCATTAATCTTCCTCTTCTCTCTCCCCTCCCTACATTATGTCTACATGTTCTGACCTTGAAATGGTAAACTTTTCTTCTTACTCTGAAAAAGGGCAGTCATCTTTGGAGTCTATTTTTCCATTTTTAATACTAAGAATAGTAAAAATGGAAATAAAATTTATTCTTTAACCCTGGTGCCCATTTCTCTGGGGTGTTGGTTTACATAAGGCCTGAGAGAGCAGAGAGGAGGCCAGCAGAAACCTTTGTACATGTTGGGTGCCTAACCACACTTCCTGATTAGCTCCTCAGTTGATTTATGTGTTTAACCTTTGGATTTGGATTCAGCGTGTGGAAAAATGTCAAATGTGTTGCTTTGAGATGGATTTAGATTTTTAATATTAAGGATGGAAAAGTTGAGTGAAGAAAGGCATTGCCCTTCGCACTAACCTGATGAAGTGACAGTGGTCATAGGAATTTAGAGCCAGGAGAAGCCTGGGGAGGTGTCCAGGTCAGTGCCATCATTTTGCACTGGTGGGAACTGAAGCTAGAGAGGGGATATCATTTTCATGGCTTGGGAAAAAAATTGTTTATATAAATACCTTTTTTAAAGTGCCATTTCCCATAAAAGCAATTAACATACTCAAGAATGAGGTCAGGGAATGTGTCATGTTCTCCGTTACACCCCCAGCTCCTAGAAGACTTCCTGGAACACTTAATGGGTTCTCAATAAATATTTGTTGAATGACTGTAGGAAGGTTTTGCTCCCAGAGATAAGTACTGCGTGCTTTGTGATGCTTTAAAAAATATCCAAGTAGAAGAATTTAAAAAGTTCCCTTTTTAGTTCATACATACAATTAATTCCCATAAAAAGATCACTATTGAAAATGTAATACCTTAATCAATAAAGAAAAAATAAAATAAATGCCTTAATGCCTTTACAAAAAAAACCAACAACAACAACAAAAAAAAAAAAAAAAAAAGAAAAGAAAGAAAGAAAAAAGGAATCTGCACAACCGTGGAGGATGTCTCAGCTTAGTTCCCTGCCCTCCATCCCAACTTCTATGCCTCCACCTCCTTTGGTCCTGCGCTGACTTCCCCATCCAGCATGGATCCTGGGTATACATCCCGACTACAGCTGTGCCTTTCCCATTTAGTGGAACTGCCTTCATGCTGGGGCAGGGTGTTGGGAGTAGGCTTTCTTCGTAACTAGCCTTTCATCATTGATATAAAAGTTCTTGCCTCTGTGAAATTTCATAGTGCAATCTTGCTCCACGTGGACCCAAAACACCATTTTGGACCCATACAATTGATTGGTCTCTTTCTAACCAGGAAATTAGGTATATGCTTCAGTTCAAGTTAGAGTCATCCAGACTTTGATTGGTACAGTAGCTATATATTTAGTGCTTCCCATTTTTTGCTTCTAGAGACATTTCTTGGTTATCACTGCATCCTGTTTGCCCATTAAAGGAATAGATTGAGCAGGTGGGCCATGGGATATTCACTCCTTGTCACCAAGCTTCTGTCAGCTTGAGAGTCACTGTCTCGTGGTCTGTGACTCCTCAGGTAGGAACAACATTATCCACATGTGTGAGGGCCTCTCACGTTCATAACTGTTTGGACATGTGGGAGACGTTTAGAATTAGCATTACTGTTATGTTATCTGCACCAATAGAAATGCCTTCCTTCTATTGCTGTAATTGTTCCCTTCCCTTTCTCATAAATACCCATTGCCTTTGTCTCCTAATGTGAACACTGTTTGGGTTTCTGCCTGAATCAGTGTGTCCTAAATAGTTAGTTATTGGTACAATAGCTCTATATTTAGTGATTTCAAATAAATGCTTGTTGCCTCTCTCACTTTGAAAGGCCTTTTTACTTTTAGGTTAACTCATGCTACCCCTCTACTGCCATAGTTACTCTTTCAAAGTTATTTTTTCAAAAGAGCAATCACATGTTAAAACTCCTCCATGACTACCCCTGACCTACCAGAACCTTCACTGTGACTCTTGAAGCCTTTGCTGACTTCTTATAAGCATAGAACATCTTGAGAAGAGTTCCGATAAGGGCATTTCTTCAATTTCAGTCATGTTTACCTGTCTATTACAATAGTACTCAGACACTGGCCCAACTATGTTGCCACTGATCCCCCCTTATTGAGGGCTCAGAAATAACACTGCCTGTTAGGAACTGAAATAGCTAAGAGCTCATGACAGGCAGCCAAGGAGATATGCCCAAGCTCTGAGGTGGTGAGTTGCCCCTTTACCAGTCTTATAGAAACACCTGAAGGCAAGCTGGCACAACAAAAGGGCCACTGAATTTACAGCTGGAAGGCCTGGATTTGCCATCTGGCGGTCATGCCATTAACTTGCTATGCAGCTGTGGGCAAGCCACTTCAAACCTCTAGTTGCCCCATCTGTAAAATGCAAAAGTTGGCATTAATGGCTCCTTAAGGTATAGCCATATGAGTTTATAAATCCACTAGAGGCCTGGTGCATGAAATTCATACATGGGTGGGGTCACTAGGTCTGGCCAGCAATCAGGGCCAATCGGGGCCAGGCCAGTGGGGGCCATGCCAATCAGGGCCTGCTGGCCAGGGGGAGGGACAGGGGAGGAGGAACTGTGGGAGGTTGGCTGGCCCCAGAGGGAGCTGGCCCTTGCCCCCCCTGGGAAAGGGGCTGCATCTGCCACCACCCACCCTTGGTTCTCTGTCTACCCGGCCGGCACCATGACTGGCAGGCACCGGTTGGGGCCTGCCAGCTGGGGGGAGGGACGGGGTGCGGGAGGTTGGCCATCAGCCCCAAGGAGGAAGCTGGCCCTTGGCCCTCCTAGGAAAGGGGCTGCACCCACCGCCACCCACCCCTGGTTCCCTGGCCCAGCTTGGGGCCTGCCAGCCGGGGGAAGGGACCATGATAGGTTGGCTGGCTGGGGGAGGTTGACTCTGGGAGCGCACTAACCACCAGGGAGCAGCTCATGCATTGAGCTTCTGCCCCCTGGTGGTCAGTGCACATCATAGCGAACAGTTGTTCTGGTTGTTATGATCATTCTGTTTGTTCAGTCGTGCCAGTCGCTTAGGCTTTTATATATATAGATGATTCTGGGGTAAGTAGAAAAAGAACAAAGGGAGTGAAAAAGGTAATTTACCTTTGTTCTCCCATTGATGGACTAGAGTAATGGATGATGCTTTCTCTGTGCTCATTTGTTCAGTAAATATTTATCCTGTATCTTCTACAAGCAATATCTGAGGCTGGGACCTTGACCTGAGAACTGGACTTAAACTAAACTACACCAATGTGCAGAAATGGCTTTTATACTGATTTGCACTGCACAACTTAATTGCTTTCAGACAAATGCCCCACTGAGCCTAGATATCTGTTTTCCTTAGAGAATATGTCATATTTTAAACTCTAAATGTCTTCCACATTATGCATTAAAGCCTGCAATAAAAGAAAAAAAGGCCCCAAACTGCCACCTTGAAATCTAACATTTGGATGAAATAATTTTAATTCATGAATTCATCAGAATTGCCATCAAAATGATTGAAAGCAGGAAAAAAAATTCTAGGAGAACTGGACCTTTAAGAACTGATTTTTTTGTTGGCAGAGGAAACATGTCCACTGTAATGGGACAATTTAAATGCATAACTGTTAAAACAAACTCTTTAAACTATTCCCTGCATGTCCCAACATTCATCATGTTGACTAGCAAGACATCAATTTTTCATAAAATACTGTATAACTGAAAAGGAGACATTTAAAGGAGAGAAAAAAATTGAATTCATTGTTTCAGCTCAGCCTCTGACTACTCCGGCATTCTATAGGGTGATTAACTGATTGTATGAAGGGAAGAAACAGTGGCACTTCACAGAGCTCTACAGATTGAGTTCTCACTTCTGTTTTACTTTTCTCTTTCCTTAAGCACCTTGATTTTTCCCTCCCTGAGGCACTGCATACATGGCAAGAAGAATGAGTTGGCTGCATGAAAAAGTCTGTATTATTGTGCTTTCACTTCTACCTCAACAAATACCAGTGTTGGCAGCCCACATATGGCAAAAGGGATTAGAATAGGGCACAAGTCTATTTTGTTGAAATTTAATACCCATCATGCATTTTATCTTGCCAAAGGGAAAAAAGGTTAAGGATACAACATTTAAAAAACATATATTTCAAGGGCCATTCCTAATATTTTAATTATCATGGGAGTTGGGTGTTTGTGTTTTTTTTTAAATGGGTGCGCTCCAATGTCTCAATTTTTTGTTGTCCACAATTCCTCCTCCTTCAGCATAAATTTCTTGTGAAATCTGTGTTTTAGAATCTTAGAATAAGACATAATGTTCAGTAAATATTATCTGGCTCACCTTGTTTTCATGTACAATAGTTAAGCTTCATCCTTGTCTCTACACAGAATTCAACAATATCATCAAATAAAATCTTAATGTTGTCCAGGGAACAATAAAATTGATTTTGATTTTGAATAAGAACAGATGACTAAAGCCATAGCAAATACCATGCAATAAAGAACTTCTTATCTCATAAAAAGCAACTACTTTAATATGGTAATGTATAATTTGTAGGAGGTATAATCCTGACTCTTATGCAAATATAAAACGACCATATGTCAAAGATTGTTTTCCACTCATAAGTTACTAAGACTAGTTCAGAGGAGAACTTAAAGAACAACCATTATACACAAAGGAAATCAGGAATTCTGAAATGAATAAGTTAATAGATGCAAAACTAGTTAATATTCCATGGGGCAATGACGTGTACTGTTTGAGGTTATCTTTTTCTATAGGGTGGAAATCAATCATATTTCTATGGAACATAGTTCATTTGCATTCGTATGGACATGAATCATTGTATTAATAACCATTTTCTACAACTTAACTTCAACCCTTCCAGAGTTATACAATAGCCTAGTCCAGTGGTCGGCAAACTCATTAATCAACAGAGCCAAATATCAACAGCATAACAATTGAAATTTCTTTTGAGAGCCAAATTTTTAAAACTTAAACTATATAGGTAGGTACATTGTTATTAACTTAATTAGGGTACTCCTAAACTGGCCTTTGCTAAAAACGCAAGGGGCCAAAGAGCCGCATGTGGCTCGCGAGCCGCAGTTTGCCGACCACTGGCCTAGTCAATAGAAATATACAGGGGCATCCACTTATGGACTCAGATAATTCATGGAGAGTCCACTAGACAACATCTACACTCCAGTGAAAGAACACTTAGTCATCTCTTTTGCCCATTTCCAACTCTTGAACAAGTTTTCCAAACAATTTAAAATAAGAGATTAGATTTCCCACCTTACTTTTGGTTTATCAGAATAATGCATGATAACATTTATATTGTTCCAACTTTTTTTCTATTAGAAGCAATACTTCACTGATTATTCTTACACATAAGTTTTAATACATATTTATTAGTTTTTGTGCAGGAAAGTTTACTCTAAGTGGAATTACTAGGTCAAAGGCCATGAACATTTTAAAGAGGGACCAAACAGCCAACTGCTCTCCAAAAATGCTGAGCCAATTTTATTCCCAATAAAAAAGTATAGGGTGTGACCATATCTGCAAACCTTTCTAACAGTTAACATTATAAATCTCTGAAAAAAATTTCAATTTGAGAGAGGAAATTATTTTAACACTAGAGGCCTGGTGCACAAAATTCGTGCACGGAGGGGGGTTGTCCCTCAGCCCAGCCTGTACCTTCCCCAATCTGGGACCCCCGAGGGATGTCCTACTGCCCATTTAGGCCATAGGGCAGTTGGACATCCCCCATGGCCTAAACGGGCAGTCAGATATCCCTCTCACAATCCAGGACTGCTGGCTCCCAACTGCTCGCCTGCCTGCCTTCCTGATTGCCCCTAACTGCTTCTGCCTGCCAGCCTGATCACCCCCTAACCACTCCCCTACCAGCCTGATTGCTGCCTAACTGCTCCCCTGCCAGCCGGTTTGCCCCCAACTTCCCTCCTCTGCCAGCCTGATCACCCCTAACTGCCCTCCCCTGCAGGGTTGATCGCCTCCAACTGCCCTCCCTTGCAGGCCTGGTCCCTCTCAACTGCCTTCCCTTGCTGGCCATCTTGTGGTGGCCATCTTGTGTCCACATGGAGGCAGGATTTTTGACCACATGGGGGCAGCCATATTGTGTGTTGGAGTGATGGTCAATCTGCATATTACTCTTTTATTAGATAGGATAGAGGCCTGGTGCAGGGGCGGGGGCCAGCTGGTTTGCCCTGAAGGGTATCCTGGATCAGGATGGGGATTCCCTTGGGGCGTGGGGCGGCCTGAGCAAGGGGCCTGTGGTGGTTTGCAGGCCAGCCATGCCCCCTGGTGACCCAAGTGGGGAGGCCCTGGTATCTGGAATTTATTTACCTTCTACAATTGAAACTTTGTAGCCTGGAGCAGAGCCAAGCCTCCTGCTCGCTCCGTGGCCAGCAGCCATTTCTGTTGGGGTTAATTTACCTTCTATAATTGAAACTTTGTAGCCTGGAGTGGAGGCCTAGGCCAGCCAGGGCAGGTGGAAAGCTTGGCTTCTTCCATTGCCGGGGGCAACCCTGGCCTGCTCTCTCCAGCTCCGTGGCTGCCACCATTTCTGTTTGGATTTGTTTACCTTTTATAATTGAAACTTTGTAGCTTGAGTGGAGGCTTAGGCCTGCAAGGGCAGGCAGAAAGCTTGGCTTCCTCCGTTGCCTGGGAAACCTTGCTCTTTGTGGCTGTAGCCATCTTGGTTGGGTTTATTTGCATATCTGCTCCTGATTGGCTGGTGGGCGTGGCTCGGTGTAGCGGAGTTAGGGTCAATTTGCATATTACTCTTTTATTAGGTAGGACTAGAGGCCCGTTGCAGGAAGATTCCTGCAAGAAAAGGCCTTCTGGCGGGCTTTCCTCCCGCCACCTCTCCCGCCCCCCCGCGCTTTCCCTGCCGCCTCTGCTCCTCAAGCCCCACCCCATGCTTTTCTTCCCGCTGCTGCTACCCCCCACCCTCCGCACTTTCCCTTCCGCAGCCACTGCCCCCCTTGCGCTTTCCCTCCCACCGCCACCGCTGCCCCGCACTTTCCCTCCCACCACTGCCTGGTGCTTTCCCTTCCGTCCTGCTGTCTCTGCCCCCCACCTCACGCGTTCCCTCCCACAGCCGCCTCCCCCTGCGCTTTCCCTCCCGCCACTGCTGCCCCGCGCCTTCCCTCCCGCAGCCGCCTTCCTTTTGCTTTCCCTCCCTCTTCCTTCTATGCTGTCTTCAGTCTTCACTCCTCCCTCCCTCAGCATATGCAAATTAACCGCCATCTTTGTTGGGTTAATTTGCATATTAGTTCTGATTGGCTGTGGGCATAGCGGAGGTACGGTCAATTAGCATATTTCTCTTTTATTAGTGTAGATGCTTTTCTATAATAATTAGTATTTTGAGGAAAATGGTATATCATAGAGTTGTGAGTATTAAATAAATAAAGCATACAAAATAGTCCTTGCTGTTTGATAAAACACTCAATATATGTATACTTTGTTCATTTTCTTTTGAAAGGATTGCTTTGGTAATTTTAATTAATTTAAGGTGCTATTAAACCTTTGTCCAATACATACTAGTATATTGAGATATTTGACAAATATCATGAGACACACATACATATTCATTTAAGTTGAGCATCTCAGTAGTATTTTCCTTCTTGGGTATTTCCCAACCAAAATTGATAAATATATTTTTATAATTTTTTTATGTTTTTATGATTTTTAGTCCATCTGAAATTTATTTCACACAAAGTATAAAAACGGAATGTAAATTTATGTCTGTTTTAGATGAATAAACTAGTTGGCTTGAGATAATTTATTGAATAGTTTTTGTTCCTCACCAATTTGAAATACTACCTTTATTACTCATGTAGTTTTATGAGAGGCTATCTTTGAAATTTATATTGTCACTGATCTATTATTTATTTTTGGAACTATACAACACTGTTTTAATTACTGTAGCTTATATAACTTATAGGAGTTGATATTTAGAGAGGCAAGTCCCCTCAATGTTCTTTTCAACATTTTGCTTAGTTCTGCCTTCACATTTACTCTTCTTATTGAATTCCAAAGTCACCTTATACAGTTCCACAAAAAGCCTGTAAGGACTCTAAGTGGGTTTACACTGAATTTATAAATATACTTGAGGAAAATTGAAAACATTTAGTTAAATTGGTATTTTTATCCCAGAAACTCAACCACTACTTTATTTATTTGGGTATTATATTATTCCTCTTAGTAAAGTTTTATAGTATTGTTATTTAGGCTTTACACATTTATTAGTTTGGTATTTTTAGTTTTTTATCTATTGGAAGTGAAATTTTTTTCTTTTAAATATATCTTTTTATTGATTTCAGAGAGGAAGGGAGAGGGAGAGAAAGAGAGAGAGATAGAAACATCAATGGTGAGAGAGAATCATTGATTGGCTGCCTCCCACACGCTCCACACTGGGGATCGAGCCCGCAACCCAGATGTGTGCCCTGACTGGGAATCAAACTGTGACCTCCTGATTGACAGGTTGACTCAACCACTAACACTGGCTGGACGAGTCATAATCTTTTTTTTTTTAATAAATATTTATTGTTCAGATTATTACAGATATTCCTCTTTTTCCCCCCCACAGCTCCCCTCAACCTGGTTCCCACCCCACCCCATGCCCTTACCCCCTGCCCCTGTCCTCGTCCATAGGTGTAAGATTTTTGTCCAATTTTTTAGCATTACATTTTCTGATTGTTATTTTTGGTATACAACAAAGCAATTAATTAAAAAAAAAAAACACGTTTACCTTATGGTTAGTTTTCTAATTGCATAAGTTTTCAGTTGATTCCCTTAAATATTCCAGGCAAAAGATCATATCACTTTTAAATAATGATAGCTTGGTCTCCTTTCCAATAGCTATACCAAATTTCTTTTTCTTTCTTATTCCATTGGCTAGGATTCTCAAAGGGGTGGGAAAGGCCAATGGGGGAAAAGGGGAACAGATGTAATACTTTCAACAATAAAGATTTTTATAAAAACCTTGAGTAATGGAGGTGATGCCAGGCATTATCATGTTCTTTACTTTGATGTTAGTGGAAATGATTCAAATATTTTGCCATTAACTAAATTATTTCTCATATATTTTAAATAGCTCTTCTTTTTTTTTTTTTTAGGAATCCATCTATTAGAGGAAAAGATGGCAACTATTGTGATAAAGGACTTTCCTGTCCACTCCCTTTAATATCTATACCTATATCACTTGGCATTATTTAGAGCAAGTACTTCTTACTCTAATGATGATATATTGAAGGAATCATCAAACTATAGCTCAGCCCATGGGCCAATTCCAACTAACCACCTGTTTTGTAAATACAGCTTTCTTAGAACATGTGCCTATTTATTTACATAGTATGTTTGTTTTGCAGAGTTGGATAGTCACAACCAAGATCACATGGCCTGGTAGGCCAAAAATATTTACTACCTGGTCTTTGCAGAAAAAGTTTGCCTACCCTTGAATCATTCCATAGTACCCTTAAAACACATATGAATTTGTTGGTTAAGAATGCTTATGGTCTTCATTAAAAAAGCTAAAATCAGATTTTTTCATTTTTGGCAAATGCTTGTTGATTAGATAGATAATACTGAACATATACTATATTTAACTTTTTTCATTATGTGGGATTGTATTTTGCAACTAATTTATCTTGGTGGAAGCAGTCCTGCTCAAAATGCACCATTTTAGGGATTTTTATGATAAAGGCAGATGATGATTGACTCTTATACTCAAAAATCTTTTGTGTCAGTCACTTCTTCAATCCTCCATGACACTTGATGCTGAATTCTTAGCTAGGGTGATTCTCTGAGAGCCTGACATATGCAAATTGCTTTTGTACTTGGGAATTTTGCCTTTAGTCCTTTACTGCCCAGGGAACAGATATATGTATGTACAAAGAAATAAAACTCTTTAACTGTCAAATCAAAGCTACATGCATCTATAATTACAGGGGTTTACTACCAATTTGGGACATCCTTTCTTGATCATTAAATACTGCTTGGATATTTAATTTGAATTATCTGAAATAATTTCTTAACAAAATTCTAGGTAAATACTTAACATTCTAGAGAGTCGGAAGATTCTCATAATTGCCAAACAATTATTCTAGATTCTCTACTTGATTATTCTTTGGAACAAAATACCAGGATTCCCTATATCTGGAGTATCTGTCTCAATAAAATAGGCTTTACAAAAACTACAAATTACCTCAATGCCTTGACATATTTGTATTACTGCAGAGGTGCTGCCTTCATATTCTCCGTATATCTTTAAGATGGGCCATCAGGGTTTATGGATAGATTAGGTATGGCATGTAATGGCACTTTGTAAGGCAAAAGTGACAAAGATGATTCCAAGTTTTTGGGCCTAAACTAAATATGGTTAAAAAAATCAGGAAGAAAGCAAACCTAGAGTAAATAAGGTTCAATTCAGATTTTCTAAAATAAAAATCTTTATGTTGACTGAAAAGTTGGTCTTGTGAAACACAAGTCAGTGATATCTGCATTAGGGTACAAATAGGAATTGGGGCAAAGGTAGCTGTCATCACTCAGAATCTGTTATGCCCACCTAGTGCCAGCTGAGTTTCCTTGAAATTATGTTTGCATTTTATTAATCCACCCCTTGTGTAACCGTGAAAATAAACTGCCCCAAGTGATTCCCCTCACTCAAGAGCACTCATAAACAACCCATGATAAACTAAGCATATCCTTGTAATACAATTCATGAGGTGGTTAAAATTTGCCTAGAGGAAGGGGCCACTTATTTGGAATATTTGCAGCCTTAAAAAAGACTAAAATAGCAACAGCTCAAGAGCTCTGCTATGAATGGCTGTGCAGTGTTATTCCACATAGAACACATCTTTCATTAGAGTGTGGTTCACTCTCCAAGAAGAGAGGCAGCAGGGTATGGGAAAGCTGCTTGGGTTTGGAAACTGACCAGGCTGAATGTGAATCCCAGCTTTGACACATTAGCTATGCAGCGCTGAGAAAGCTGCTAAACCTCTCTGAGCCTCGTTCACTTTCTCTACCTATAACCTCAGGACAGTAATTTCCATCTTGCTTGGATGTTGTGAGGATTTTAAACAATGTATATTAGGTCTGGTACCTCTCAGATAAGCAAATAGTGATATGGTAATACTAGAGGCCCGGTGCATGTAAATTCATGAACTGCAGGGATTAGGCCTAAGCTGGCAGTCAGACATCGCTCTGGCAGCCTGGAAGCCCTCAGGGGATGTCTGACTAATGACTTAGGTGGGCCTAAGCCATTAGTCAGACATCCTTAGCGCTGCCGCGGAGATGGGAGAGGCTCTTGCCACCACCGCTGTGCTGGCCAGCCATGAGATGGCTTCTGGTTGAGCAGTGCTCCCGCTGTGGAAGCACACTGACCACCAGGGGGCAGATCCTGCATTAAGTGTCTACCCCCTGGTAGTCAGTGCTCATCATAGCAACTGGTCGTTCCCGGTCATTCTGCAGTTAGGGTCAATTTGCATATTACCCTTTTATTATTTAGGATATAAAATATAAGTATTAATGACTGCTATTATATATTGTTATAGAAAATTATATATTAACATTGGTATTAACATATTAAGTTTTATGTACGCTATCTAATAAAGAGGGAATATGCTAATTGACTGCCCTGCCCTCAAAGATGGCGGTGCCCACAGCCACAAGATGGCAGCACCCAGTCACCTCAGCCCCTCTGGGGCGGCAGGCACACCTGCCTCCTCAGTCCCCCAGTCCCCTTAGCCCCTCAGCCGCTCAAGGCAGGCCTGAGGTGCAGGCAAGCCTCAAATGGTGGCTGCCCAGCTGCCCAGGGCTGCCTGAGGCTCAGGTAACCAGGGCCAGCTGAGGCTTGCGCTGCTGGCAGTGGCAGCAGCAGAGGTGTGATGGGGTGTCGCCTTCCCCTGATCGCTGGGTCGCCTCCCGCCCCTGAGGGCTCCCAGACTGTGAGAGGGGGCAGGTCGGGCTGAGGGACCCCCTCCAGTGCATGAATTTTCATGCACCGGGCCTCTAGTTAATATAATAATAATAGTAATAATGAAACAATAACGTCTTAGGCAGATTCAAAGCAGAATAAATCCTAATCTATTTTCTTAGAAGAAATAAAAAACTGATTTCTATCCGACCATGTCATGTCCACAGCTTTGGTAGCCTACATATTGCTAGTTGCTTGGATGAAAAGAAGAAACACAAATTGAAAATGTGGCAGCCTTAAACACATCAGCAACTGATGGTAAACAAGGCAACTAACATCTGTTTCCTGATGTGATGATGAGAGTGTAAGAGCTGAAAGAGAGAGCTTGTAATATCCTAGGCCAATTTGCAAATGGGATTTGTGCTGTCAAACTCCCCTCAGGATTTCAGGATTGCCTGTCTCTCTAACAATCACAATGAAAACACTTTGCAAGTATTTCCAGAAACCTTCTGAACTCAAGGAAACTTGACTCAGCATTTCAAAGAAGATATGCATGTTTTAAAAATTTCTCCATTCTACTATATTTCCTCTTACATGAATTGGTGACATTGGGATTTGAGTTCAAATTATAAATTAAAACCTTATCATTGGCATCAAACTAGGATTCTGCAAAATGTCATTTGTGATTCCCTGCTAGAAGACAAAAAGATGATATTTGGGGGATTTAAGTAGGCCACAGCATTCTTGCTTTTTCATGCAGTTCTCTTGGAAGAGACAAGAAAAATCAGGCCACTCTACCACAGGCTGCAGATGGTGAACAATTGAAGGTCTCCAGACTTACTGGGCATCTTTTACTGAACCAGTAACTGTGCCCAGCACTGTGGCAGACTATCTCATTGGTCCTCTGAATAAGGCAGATGTTATGACTTCCATTTTATGGATGAGGAAACTGGTTAGAGAGCTTAAGTAACAAGCCTAAATCCACACACCTGGTATGTGGTCCAGTTGGGATAAAAGAACACAGATCTCTCCCGCTTTCCCAGAGAGTTCTCTCTGCACGTGCCATTTCCCCTTCTCATCCCATCTTCCCTCCCGCCCCCCCCAGAAGATCAGGTGGCTTTTCTTTTCATCACCTGTTTGGGTTCAACACCACCACTATGGTGGCCATACCTGAGTTACAGGAGCAATGTGATCCCCAACAAATACCTCTGGAAGTCCCCAGCATGCACAGTGTTTTGTATTAACTAATAGGGGACTATCAATGCACTATTTCAAAGCCAGCTTTAATCTTCCAAATGATATGAAAGCCCTAAATATCTGCTGGGGGAATAAAAACTACTTAATTCCTTAATTACAAATTATATCACCCCATTTTACACATGGTTAGTTAAAAAGCCACCACAGGCTATACAATCATTGGCTAATAAAAAAAGAACATCCTAAGGTTTTGATTTATTGTCCCTGCTATCAGAAATGACCACAGCCACCGCTGCAAATGTGTAAACAGCCTCAATGAAGGTTTAATGTGCTTTAATCACGAGCTTCCATTGTCTGCCAGCAGCGAGATGACGCTTTGTGCTCCTGAGCATTGTGTAATTAAAAATCCTTTCACTCGAAAGAGAAGAGGAGACAGTTATCAACTAATTTATGAAAGCAACAGGAAGAATCTTATATTACCAGCAAGAGCAGCAGTAGGAATTTTGATTTAGGTGTGGACATTATTAATTGCCACTGAGACTTCAGAGGCGGGCTTCTCAGATACCGAGCCTTCACAAGAGGCTGTGTCTAGGTGATAATAACAGACGATGGTGAACAGATCCAGCTTCCAGCGCTGCTTCCAATTACCTGCTTCCCTGCCTGGGAAAGTTCAGAGACTTCCTGAAAGCCCTGTATCAGTAGTTCAAAGAGTGCATGTCAGCACGACATAAAAACAAGGGTGTGCTCACAAGCCCGATGACCTGATACTAACCAGGGCAACCACACAACAGAAACATGCAAAGTCACTACCTCTTTCTCCTCAGAGAGTATTCTCCTGTGGGATTTGTTAGAGACATAACAACGCCCAGACATTTTGAAAGTTACAACAGAAACAACCACCACAGGAGTCAAAGGGTTCCTGATCATCTACAACATCATCCCAGAAAGAACCATTCTTTTTGTCCAGATATCTCTACTTCCCACCTACTGTAGTAAGTGGCCGGCATGGCAAACCTCAACAACCCCCTGCTCTTCAGAATAAATTACCGCTGACAAACAAATACTGAGGTTAACCTTAATAACCGCCTAGGCTGCAAATTAAGTAATAAGAATGGACGCATGTGGAGCTGCTGAAAACAGTTTTTCTTTCAGCCCAAAGGCACCCAAGAAAATATGTTTGCCTTTGAAGTGCTTTCATTGTTAGGGATGGATCCTGTTTTCAAAGGGAGAATGTCAGTCATTGATTCTGCCTTCCTAAGCTCTTAATCATTCCTAAAATCTATCCCTACTTTCTGGCTCCACAAGACCCAACAGAGCCTTGCAGCAAACTGACCAAAAGTAGTGCCCACCAAGGGGACAGATGATGCAGGGCATGTTCATCTTCCTTGAGTCTGGACGGCATGGTTACTCCTACAGTTCCTCTCTACTGTCTTTGTGGTTCATAGAGCTCTTCCCTGGGTTTATAAGTTCTAAATCAGTAAGATTTATCCTAGAAAGCAGAATTGTTAATAATATCCCTTTTTATGTTTAATACCCCAGGATGATGAGAGGCTAAAAACACAAAATTAATTTTGCATTATATAGTTCCAGATGAAAGAATAAAAACCACTCCAATGTAAATGACTCATTATCCCCAGAAGTGTTGTTCTTCAATTACTTAAAAAACAGTCAGTTCCTCAAGTTACTGAGCATTTCAAATGACTACCAAAAAATAGATGACTGAGACAGCAGCTCACAGCCCAAGTCTGAACAAAGGAATAGATTTGTGATTGACTATTATTCCTATTTAACTTTATTTCCAGCATGCTTATGGGGTTTATATGCTATCACAAATCATCTGCACAAGAAAAAGGTAAGACGATCCAGTCCAAGTGAGACAGAACTTGGAAGAAAATTCTTCGCCCGTACTGTACTTTATGAAATGAAGACCAGGTTCAGATCAGACTCTGGGCTATTTGGCTAAAGTTAGCCAGCTAGTCTTGGTTGGAAACCAGGCAAATTAACAGGAGTGTATAGAAAATGGGCTATTTCTGTCAGTGGGAGTGCTTGACTTTCAGAAAGTGGCATGCATTTTCCACAATCCAGCTAAACAATTAGTTTTAACCCCTAGCAATCAAGACTGCTTTTTGGTTCAAAAGAATTAAGGAACTGAAAAAGAATAAAGTGACAATTGAAGAGTTCAACCTCCTTTGAAGATTCAATGTTGGTGTTACAATGGAATAGTTAGCCAGTGAAGAGAAAGTCCAAGCTCATAAAGTTAACAGATACCACACCTAAAAACTGCAATAGTGAAGGTCAAATACAGCCTTTTCAATGAAAGCCTATGCTTTCCGGACTCCTTATACGGTATGTATGCATGATCTCTTCTCAGTGATCATGTTCAATGTAGAGTCTAAAACTGGGGCTACTGATGCAGAGATAAGGGTCCAGGTCCACCCACTGTGATGCATTGGCCCAGAAGTAGAACAAGACCAAGAATCATGACACACTTCCTGGACAGGACAAGCATGGAGAGGGAGAAGGTCCAGCCCAGGATATGAAAATAGCACTTGCAAAAGATCAAAGAGAATGGTATGTACCCATTCCGGAGATGTTGAGGTTCAAAGTGTTTTTTAAAGCCTAGTTACTAGATCAGGGGTCCAAGGTCAGAACATATATAAAGTGATAGTCAAACAATGTGCTTAAGGGTCCTTAAATTATTTTTTACCTGGGAATCTACTGGTTCCATGATGAGGGGTAGAGCTGAAGCTTTTGTTGGGGGATCAGGTGGCCACAACTATTGGCAGAAGAGGGCTCTCCCAGCAGAAGCCAAGAAATGCTTATGCCAGGATGATCAGCTCCCAATGCAGAATCTCTACAATGTCCTTGATGTAGAGATATAGTCAGTTGTCTCTTTCTCGTGAAGATTGCATAATGCACATTGTATCTCCTAGACAGTGGAATATTGCTTACTTTTTGCATAAATAATCAGTGGATTACAACTGAAGGAAGTAGCTAGCCTTTGTCTAAGTTATTTTTGCATCCCCCAGGAAACCATTTTCTCTGTTACCTCATGGGGTCTTTTGGCTTTTCATCACCTTTCTAAGCATTATTTGTATTTTATACAGCACACAACAATATTATGGGCACTTCTCTTCTGGTTGATTAGCTGTAAGTTCATTCGTGGGTCAAATGCAAAGAAACAATCAATGTCATTTCTAGAATACACACTAGGCTGTTTGGAGAAGGTTCACTCCAAGGCCTATAAGTGTTTTTTTCAACATTATTGGAAGATGGCCTATTTTTAGATGTCAGACCAGGTCCAAATTCCTTCCAAATTTTTCCTTAATGCCTGACTTTCAAAGCAGTTCATCGGTGGCCTCTGCTTACCTCTCTAGCTTTGCTTCCCCCATTCTGACAAACCTACCCTAGTTTAAATATATCAAACTATTAATAATTTCCAAAACATGACAAACTATTCTGCACATGCTGTATTTTCTACCTGAATCTTTTCCCCTGACTGATGGTTATCTCCTGTTCATCCTTGAAGATTGACCCTCCCCCCAACCCCATGGCCTCTTGCCGCAGGCTCTTCTGACCCTCCAGCAGAAGGCTGCCAAACTAGCCCATGTTTACATTTATCATGTACCATTGTCTGTTTACTCCTCAGTCTGCCTAGAGTGTGAGCTCCTTGAGCACACTCATTCTGTCTTCCATGCCCGTGCTATGGAATGGAAATATAATGAAAGCCATATGTATAAAAGGAAACAGATAATTTTAATTTTAATAACACATCGTATAACTCAATGTATCTAAAATATTATTTTTCAACATGTAACCAGCATAAAAAGCTATGACTGAAAACACACATCAGTTTGGACCAGCCACAGGTAAGGTGCTCAATAGTCAATATGTGGCTAGAGTCACTATTGAATGATATAATTTTATACCATTGCTCTTAGTGCAGTGTCTGGAGCCCAAAGGCACTCAACCAATGTTGTTGACAAATGAGTCTCAGGCACAAGCAACATTAAGTATTGCATTGTTAATGCCACAGGTTGAAAGTCCCATGTAAGGTGTTTTTGATAGGTAATTTTGAATGAAATATTTCTATAACCTTTGGATTCTTAGTGATTCCTGGGTGCATGGGTTGATTCACTGAGTCAGGTATCATCACGTTACCGGTATGACTAATAATTTCACTGTGCTTCCGGCAGCTCCTTCATGAAGTGTGCAGTTACTTAGAAAGAGAAAGCTTTTCCTAAGGCTAATCTACTCCTTAGGGCCCACAGGTTCCCACAGGGCACAGAGGTGTGCGTTCTTCTTTGACTCTAATTTGCTCAGTTTTTCTTTCTTTCTTTTTCTTTTCTTTCTTCCTTTTTCTTTCTTTCTTTCTTTCTTTCTTTCTTTCTTTCTTTCTTTCTTTCTTTCTTTCTTTCTTTCTTTCTTTCTTTCTTTCTTTCTTTCTTCCTTCCTTCCTTCCTTCCTTCCTTCCTTCCTTCCTTCCTTCCTTCCTTCCTTCCTTCCTTCCAAGTGTCTTCTGTTCAATCAGTTGCTTGGTTGTCACTCTGCTCACCTCCTCCACACTTTCTGCTTCTGTGCTTGCTTTGTTTCTCAGTCCCTCTACCTTTGCAGAGCTGGGGGCAAGAGTTCCAATGCAGCCACGCCTACCCTGTGTCTAAAAACTGAAAGTCACAAATCAAGTCAACAAACTATGTTCATTCCTCCCCCATCGACAAACACATATTGAAAATACGAAAAATCAACAGATATGTGTAAAGCTATGGTTCTGTATGTTCTGTTAATGGGCCAGTGATATTTAAAAGAGCAATAAAAAATGATTGAAAAATTAGTGTTTATTTAAAATATAAATGTTATTTTTCTTGCAGTTATACTATACTATTACAATCAAGGTTTTCACATACTTTGTGCTTTATTGACAATAGTGATCAAAAGCAGGAGTCAGCAAGCTTTTTTCTATAAAAGATGAATAGTAAATATTTTCAGCTCTGTGGGCAATAGCTTCTCTATAGCCACTAGTCAATAAAGCGAAAGCAGCCATAAGTGAGTGTGGCTATGCTCCAATAGAAATGCTATCAGAATATCATAACATTTTTATATGTCACAAATATTGTTCCTTTGATTTTTCCCAATTATTAAAAAACATATGCAATATTTTTAGCATGCAGACTATACAAAAACAGTCTTTAGGGAGTAATCTGCTGACTTCTTACCTAAATGACTAAAAAAATGCAGTTGATTTCAAAATGTAAAAGTTTGAGTGTAATATAAAAATATAAATTAAAGTAAATGTAAAAATTCAAAAACAAACCATTTTTCATATCTTCTAAAGATTTATTTTATTCTAAAATATATTCAAAATTGCCTACTAAAATAAAAAGGCAAAATACACATTTCAATCAATACTTATAAAAATTTTAAATAAAAATAATTTAATGATCTCAAAAATTCTCAAGTTCCATTTCAGCCTCCATAATTCTTAGCTCTTTTATTAATGCCAGTGATAAGCATGGTCCATTTTCAGTTTTAATTTGAAATTGAAGGTCTTTATTTTAAGCCCCTCTGTTCACTTCCCGATTCTAATTAACAATTTGTACACTTGAGAAATATAGCATGGCTTATTTTAAGACTTTTTTTTTTTTCAGAGTGTCCTACTTAATTTGTACTCAGCCTGAGAAGTTAGAGATAACAGCTTTTAATTACTGAAAAGCAGGTTTTAAAAATGCTTAGGCAGGCTAAATATTTCACATATTCTTTGACATATATTATTTGACCAATATGGATATCTCTATTTTAATGGTCTGTTCCAGGAAAAATCAAATACGTATACTTGTCTTTTGCCATAAATTATATCATGGGATATTCTGTGAGATAATGCCAATGGGAAAAGGAAAATTAACACAGGTAAGTAATGGTAACATATACACTCTACTATTGCAGTTGTTGGCAAAACACTTCCATTCTTTTAATTTTAAAAATTCTGTGATGCAGGAAATTCCCTTATACTTAACCTCTTTCTCCTCTCAGTACTTTTGGCTTTATCTAAATGATGAAATGCCATATATCTCAGTTCGAATACCCTTCCTGTCTTCTATAAGATTTTGAGGCTCCCACCTCCATGTAACCAATATTCCTCGTACTTAATTATCTTATTAAAGCTACCCAGCTGTTGGCCAAGAGTTGAATCACATCTGTAGACTGTGACCGCCTTAAGGGTTAGAATTGCAACTTTATTCACCTTCGGATCCACAGCAACCAACATGATATAAGGCAAGTTACATGTGCTCAGGAAATATATCATCAATTTATTTATTCATTCAACAGATATTTGTGAAGTGCTTTATATGTTCCAGATATGATTCTAGGTGCTGGAGATGCAACACTGAACCAAAAAAACAAAAAACAAACAAAACCACCAAAATCCTTGCTCTTGTGCAATGTTCATTCTATGAGGGAGACAGACAATAAATCAGAAAGCCAGTAAAGTGTACACTATGTTCGATAATTATAAATACAATGGAGAAAATCAGAGAAGGGCATAAGTAGTGTCGAGACATGACTGGTTCATTGAGAATGTGACATTTAGGTTAAAACTTAAGGAAGAAAGGAAGCGAATCACATAGATATCAGGGAAAGGAGGGAGTGTGGTTGGTCTCCCGGAGGCTAGTGTGGCTGGGATGGAGTGAGAAACAGTATGGGTAAAGGTTAGTGGAAAGACGAGAAGTCAGAGCTACAGCCCCAAAGGCTATTAACAAGCAGGTCTTTATGCCAATTGAAATCCACTGGAGGTTTTTGAGAAGAGTAGTGACATAGTATTTCGATTTAGGTTTTAGTCCAATCACATTCATTAAAAGAATGTACACAGAGAGAAACTGAAACATTAAGAAGAAAACATTTTGCCTTAATAGCTGGAAAATAGGGGACTAGAACTCAGCCTGATTATTTCTCCAACATTGTCCAGAGGTAGTTCTCAGGAGTATGAATATGGTTGAAAAGAAGGATTTTGTTAACCTGTAAACTGCTCATTGATTATGTCTAGGGCCAGTTGATTATTTGAAAGAAGAATAAAGGGGAAGAAATCAATCCTGATATTTTAACTGGCTAGCCCCACTCCACATATGTTGAATATTTAAAATGTGCATATGTTTGTCATTGTCTAGACAATACATTTGGATATGAGAAATCACTTTTCATGTCACTGCTCTTGGGTTATTTATGTACCAAATTTGTCTCTTCAATTTTATTTATATTCATGACAAGTATCACTTGAGGGCAGTTATCCATGAATTTGAAAGCTATATGGCATTCCTTGTTTTAAAAAGTCTAAATATATTTGTATGTAAATAGTATAAAACAAATTTGTTTTATTTTTCCCCTCTACATTGGGATCCTTAGCTATAGAATGATCAACCTCATAAACATTGATCACTTATCTCTCTGAAATACCAAATCTCTATTCTTGAAATTAGAAATAATATCCACTTGTACAACTGACAAATGATACACAACACAAGGTATTAGCAGTATTATAATATTCTTAAATTGTCATTATTGGATAATAGTCCTGAACAGCACATTTATATTATTTATCATTTCATTGGTAAAAGTATATCATGGATGATGGTTAAATAAATTATTGAAATAAATAAAAGTGATGCCAGACTAAGGATTTTAACAGAAAAAGAACTGCAAGTATTTAATAGGTTTTCACTAAGGACAATGGATAAAACACCTAAAAATTAATAGTGATTGATATCATTAAATTTTTTTAAAAAACTTCAACTTTATTGATGTATAATTGACATAAAATAGTAAGTTATTTAAAGTGTACATTATGGTGAATTAATATGTATACATTGTGAAAGAATTCTCCCCAATTAATTAATTAACACATCTATCACCTTACATATTTATCTTTTTGTGTTTATGAGAACATTTAAGTTCTACTCTCTTAGCAAATTTCAATTATAAAAAACAGTACAGTCAATGATAGTCGCAAGTTTTACCTTGGATCCTCAAAACTAATTCATCTTCTAGCTGAGAGTGTAACCTGTTACCAGCCTCTATTCCCACTCTCTCCACAACTCCACCCCAGTCCCTGGCAACCACTTTTCTACTCTCTGTTTCTTTTCTATGACTTTTTAAATTTTTATTTTAGATTCCACATATAAGTGATACTATGTAGTATTTGTCTTTCCCTGTGTGGCTTATTTCACTTAATACAATGCCCTCAAGCAAATGGCAGGATTTCCTTCTTTCTCGTAGCTGAGAGAGAGAGAGAAAGAGAGAGAGAAGTCAAGAAGCATGATGCCTCCAACTTTGTTCTTCTTTCTCAAGATTTCTTTGGCTATTTGGGGTCTTTTGTGGTTTCATACAAATTTTAGAATTGTTTTTTCTATTTTTGTGAAAAATGCCACTGGAGTTTTGATAGGGATTGCTTTAGAACATCTTCAAATATTAATTCTTCCAATGTGAGAGTATGAAATATATTTTCATTTATTTGTATCTTTTCTTTTTCTTTTCATCAATCTCTTATCATTTTCAGTGTATACATGTATCATCTCTTTGGTTAAATTTATTCCTAGGTATTTTATTATTGGATGCAACTGTAAATATAATTGTTTTCTTAATTTATCTTTCTGATAGTTTATTGCTAGTATATAGAAATGCAACAGATTTTTGTATATTGACTTTCTATCCTGCAGCTGAATTTGTTTACTAGTTCTAACAGTTTTTTAGGTGGAGTCTTTAGGGTTTTCTATATATAATATCACATAGATACAGTTTCACTTCTTTTCTGATTTGAATGCCTTGTGATTTTTTATTTTTGCCTAATTGTTCTGGCTAGGATTTCCAGTACTATGTTGAATAAAAGTGCCAAGAGTGAGTATCCTTATCTTGCTCCTGATCTTACAGAAAAAGCTTTCAGCTTTTCACCATTGAGTATGATGTTACTTTTGGGCTTGTCATATATGTTCTTTATTATGTTGAGGTCTATTCCCTCTATACTTAGTTTGTTGAGAATTTTTATCATGAATTAATGTTGAATTCTGTCAAATGTTTTTTCTGCATTTATTGATATGATCATGTGATTTTTATCAATTTTATTAACATGGTTTATTACAATGATTGATTTGCAAATGTTGAATCATCCTTGCAATCCTGGAATAAATCTCACTTGGTCATGGTATATCATTCTTTACTGTATTGTTGATTTGGTTTGCTAATATTTTGTTGAGGATTTTATCATCTATGTTCATCAGGGATATTGGCCTATAAGCTTCTTTTCTTGCAGTGTCTTGGTGTAGTTTTGGTATCAGGTTAATGCCGGATTGTAAAATGGGTTTAGAAGTATTCCTCCCTCTTCTATTATTTTGAAGATTTTGAGAAGGATTGGTATTAATTCCTATTTAAATGTTTGGTAGAATTCATCAGTGAAGCTATCTGATCCTGGACTTTTGTTTGTTAGGAAGTTTTAGATAACTGAATCAATCTTCTTACTTGTAATTGGTCTGTTTAGATTTTCTAGTTTTCTTTCATGATTCAATCTTAGGAAGTTGTATGTTTCTAAGAATTTACCCATTTCTTCTAGTTTGTCCAATCTGTTGATGGAATATTTTTAATAGACATTTTTTGAAAAAAGAAAAAAGGTCCCTATGTTTTGTAATAAAAATATAAAATCCCAGAGAGAATCCCTTCAGTGGTAGGGTCAGGGAATGATCTTGACCCAGATGCTGTTACTCCTCTTCCATTACTTATCCAAAAGCACCGGGCACTCAATTGAAACATTAGTAGGATGTAATCAGCTGCAGAATAGTTGTAGAATGGAGTTACTTATTAAAGGTTAGAGGTTACAAAGTGCAGTCACCTCATCATCTCATTTGTTGTTGCATCAGTTTGGTTGTACTCAATAACTTACCTATTATTATCGTTAGTAGTTTGTGTCTAAACATACTTCTCCAGGCCTCATCACTCACTGACTCTCCAGACCCATCTCTCACATGCCCTACCAGATCTAAGTTAAACATCTCCACTAATAAGAGAGAAACATGCAAATTACAGTCACTTCGCTACACTACCAGCCAATCAGAGTGAGTATGCAAATTAACCTGAAAACATGGTGGCAGCCCTGCCCCCCCACTCTCGGCTGTGGGGGTTGGAGAAGTCAGGCCCCAGCGCCTGAGGCTGGCTGCAGCCCGGGAGACAAAAAAGCTGCCTTCCCCCTGATCCCAGGCTGCAGCCAACAGCAGAAGCCTCATGTCTGCCTGCCCCACATCCTGGGGGAGACAGAGAAACCAGGCCCCAATGCCTAAGGCTGGGTACGGCCCGGGAGACTAAGAAGCTGCCTGCCCATGATCCCAGACTGCAGCCAACCGGAGAAGTCGCCCACACTGCATCCCAGGGAAGACGGAGAAGCTGCCCACCTGCAGTCCAGGTGCCAACAACTGTGGCTGGCTACAGCCTGTTAGACCAAGAAGCCGCCAACCCCACAGTCCTGGGCACCAGTACCTGCCGCTGACTGTGGCCCAGGAGACGGAGAAGCCGTCCACCCCGTGGTCTCAGGCCGCCAGCACTTGAGGCTGCAGCCCAGGTGAAGCCACCTGCCCACCATCCCCTGTGGCTGCAGCTGGCCTGGGCACCTATGGCTGACCAGAGAGAGGGAAGCCCAGATCCCGGGTGCCTGTGGTTGGCTGGAGGAGGGAATCCTGGGTCCCAGATGCGGGGCTGAGGCAGAAGTGGTTAGGGGCAATCAAACCAGCAGGGGAGCAGTTAGGGACAATCAGGCTGGCAGGCAGAAGAAGTTAGGGGCAATCAGGCAGGCAGGTGAGCGGTTAAGAGCCAGCAGTTCTGGATTGTGAGAAGGATGTCCAACTGCTGGTTATCCCCTGAGGGGTCCCAGATTGGAGAGGGTGCAGGCCGGGCTGAGGGACACCCTTCCTCTCCCCCCCCCCCTGCACAAATTTCGTGCACCAGGCCACTAGTTATCTGATAAAAGCCCAGGTACATCATCTCTCCACCCACATCTCCCACCACGACTGCTAACCTAGGAGTTGTCAAACATACAGACTGCAACTTTTCAGAAAATGGGTTGTTGCCTTCTGTTGTCATTATTGTTGTTGTTAGGGACAAAGGCTACTTCATAGGGTTGCCAATTTTATATATGATCAAGTAATAAAAATTAAAAGTATCAATTTTTAGAATCACCACTTTACTCTGTTTTCAATGAGTCAGTAACTTGTTCAAAGTTGGCCAATATGAGTCTCTTTAGGATTTACACCTTGGTCTTCTGACTCCCAAGCAATGTTAAAAATTGCAGTTTAGTTCTAAAAAATACCATAGACTAGTAACCAAAAATCACCATAACTACATATCTGAAACAAGAGAATAAGTGTGATGGGGCTTGACTGGTGGGTGAGGGTTGTTTAGTCAAGGAAGAAGAGAAATGCGATGTCTTTATGGTAGCCCCAAACCAGCTGGAAAAGTGCCATTTGGAAAGCTAATAATAGGGAGTCTGTAAAAAATTATAGAGGATATGACAAACATAAGGCAGTGCTTGATGAAAATCACTGTATCAGGTATACTTAAGAAATGGAGAAGCTGATAAAAGAAGTTGAAGGAACTCAAGACAGAAAAAAATGGGGAGACGCTGGAGATGATGGTTAGAAAAGCTCCTGTTAAGTTTGGGACTTAGAAAAGAATCAGAAAGTTGGAAAAGAAATAAAGAGAGATATCTAGAAAATGTAGTGAAGACAGTAATGTGCTATATTATAAACAAGTTAACACAGACAGTCAAAGCCCCAGTGAATGCTTACTAATTTTGGGCTATTATAGAACAGCTTTTTCAATGCCATTAATTTTGCAATTAATCATATGCTGTCTTGTAACATTCTTTACATTGTTGCTTGAATAGTTATTACCTCTTGCATTATTTAACTTTTTATCTGATTGTGTTTTATCTCTTCAGGATGTTCTGGAGTAAGGGCATTGTGGGTGAATACAGTTGGTAGGCGGAAAGTCTCACAATTTTGCATGAAAGAAAAAAAAATTCTGGCTTCACCTGAAATATCCAAGGTAGTTTGTATGTCCCAACTCAATGCAGGTTGTGCAAGCAGACTGTCAAGTATGTAGATATGTATCTATTATTTGACTGGCAGCGAGGAGAGAGTAAAGTAAATTAAGACAAATCACAAGCTACAACATATGTGCCATTAGGTTTCACGTGAGATTAATATTTCTGGCAGAGAGTAGGACTGACCATTAGAAGAGTTTTCAAAGGATATAGAGATTGCCCTGGAAGATTTTAAAGGGATAGCTTGAGATTGTTTTGGCATGGTCGAGAAGGGATTTCAAATGCCAGACTGGGGACCAGTCCTTATCTGTACAAAATTTTCACAGTTATCCAGTGAAGTGAGAACAATGAAACAAAGACAGTGTAATAGATAAAGATATAGGCTCCCAGGTGGCACAGTATAGATATAGTTGCTAGATATTCTTTTTTGAGAAGGACTTTTCATTCTGTATTCCAATATTTTTTCCTTTCTAGATTTTCGGGGAGCTAAAAGAGTTTTAATAAAATCCTGCTAACAGTAGAAATGGTATTTTTAAAATGTCATTACTAGTTAAATAAAAATGAACATTCCTATGACATTCCTTTTGCCCTATCAAAAAAATGTCTTTCTAAATGTTGCTGTCTTGTGTAATCTATAGGTGGGCAATCACTAGGTTAGTGGGCATGGTGGGAGATGCAGGCAGGTAGACAAGGTAGCTCAGCTTTTACTAGATGATTCTTAACTTTAAATCCGTGGGGTAGGGGAGTGTGTGTGTGAGAGATGGGCCTAGAGAGTCAGCAAATACATAAACCTAAAGAGCCATGTACACAAATTATTAGTAATAATAGGCAATGGCTAGTGAATGTTCACTCTATATGCCACTATGTGAGGGGGATATTATCACCCACTCAGTTTTACAGATGAAGGACCTGAGTGTTAGGGAGATTAAGTAACTTGCCCAAGGGCACAAACTGACAAGTGCTGACACTAGGTTTTAAACAAAGATTTGCAGGAACTCAATGCTTGAATTCTTACTCACTGTGCTATTCTGGCTTTCATTAATGTTTCCATTAATTCTGAAAACCATGAGTACAGAAAAGCCAAGAGTTCCAATGTGAAGGAATAAGTTAAAAACCAAGAGAGGGGGTCCCCAGCCAACAGCAGGGCTATAGCAAGTCACAATGATAATTCATATGTCTAATGTGCGAGGTACCTAAAGCGCAAGAGCTGCTGCTTTTGGCCAAGCTAAGGTCACTGGAGGCAAGGAGGATTAGCTAATTATGGAATGGGTTGTACAAAAGCCATACTGGAAAGAAGAAGGGGCTATTGATTCCACCTAACTGCATCACTGAATTCGAATGGATGGCTCTAGATCAGAGCCACCAGCTAAACTATTTGAGGCAGTGCACAGAAAAGAAATGAAAGCAGAGAGACCTGTGCTCAGACTTAGGACTATCACAGAGTACATTATTCATTAATTTAACAAACATCTTAAGTGCGTATCAGATGCCAGGGACTGTGCTAGATGCCAGGGTACAACAGACAAACTCCCTGCCCTCATAGACCTTACTTTCTAGTGTGAGGAACAATAAATAGTAAATATATATAATATGGAAAAGTGATCCAATAAAGGGATAGAGAGTAGTAGAGTGGCTGCTATTATAGGCCCTTAGTGGTGATATGCATCACACACCAACTCCCAGTCTTAAGAAATTTAGTATTACCCCCTAACAGAGTAAATATACAGTTTCTGTTATAGAATAGTCTAAAAGTAGAATATCTGTCTACAGAGCAATATCAATAGAGACAGACCAATATGATTATGCTTTATATTAGAAGGCAGTCCTGTCAAGTCTGCCATCTCTCAAGTACCTGCCCCCATCCCTTACTCTTTCTGGAGCAAAGATGGTAATGAATTCATCCCGCCACAGGCATCACTCTACAGTATCATTGTCAGGCTCAATTCTTGTCATGAGACTAAATATCAGATCTGAGTCAGTGTGTGGAGGATGCCTCAACTCTAAGCCCATGAGGTGCTTTGTTTTTCACTAAAGCAGTTTTAAAACATTACCAACAAATCCGAAATATCCAAGGAAATGAATGGACCTCCTCCTTCCCCCCACCCAATCATGTGCATACATGTGCACTAGCTATAAAAGTCTCTGATGACCATGAACTTGATAAGCACAACCTCAATTCTATCCCACCCTGGAAGAAAAGGGTGAAATAAGCTCCTGGATGATACAGGGATTAACTAGTCCAGTAGAGAACTTAAGTTAAACTTTGAACTCATGAGTCACTTCCCTATCCCTCTGCCCAATTCTTCGCACTAGATGTAACCCTCATTTCTGCTGCCCAAATTGCAGGAGTGACACTCAATTTCCTTCTATCCCAAACCACAAAGCACTTTAAAGTCTCTGACAGAAGTGAGGAAATACTATCTCTGGGAAAGCCACAGGGAGGATATTACAACATTTTCTGCTTTAGATTCATTATAGAAATGTTCATGGAACACCTACTATGTGCTAGATACAAAGTCTCAAAGACACAAACTTCTCCTCTGCAGTGCAAGAAACAGAAACAAAGATTATTTTCTCTGTGAGTCCTGCTTTTATTGCCATTGATAACTTATGATTTAATTGCTATACCAATAGTTCTGGGAAATCCATATCTTTAAGGACATAGAGCCCTTTGTAACTAATCAGAAAATATTTTTACTGAGTGTCTCCTATGTGCTCAACTTCTAAAAGTAATATTCTCACAGATTATATTTTATTGGCCACATAGAAGGCTGCATCAAACTTCAAATTCCTATTTCCCAGCTTTGCTAATATGTATTTTTTTTATCTTGAGATCAGTGGATAATAGCCAGAGTAATAATAGCAAAAAAATAAAAAAATAAAAAAAGTCAGGGTGTCTTTCCTTTTGAAAGATCCCAAATTCTGTATTAATCTATTATTGGAACCAGCAACATACAAAAGAGGTATGCAGCATTGTGAGAAAAATAAAGAGGCAAAGCTGGCTATTTTAGAATTAGCTTGTCCAAAGAAATTCATAGTCTTCATTAAATAAAAGCTGAAGAGTTTCTATCTATTTTCCTATTTTGATTCAGGTATGTTCTGATTTTCCTTTTTATTCTTCCCCAGGCACCTAGTAAAAACAGAACTCATTATCAATATCAAAAAGTATACCTTTATGTGTCTGGCAGAATAGGGCTAAATAATGCCAAGCAAATGACCTTCAGCAAGACCCTATCATTTTGCAATCCCAAACACCACCCTTGAAATGAGTTTATTTTGCCTGGCCAAGTGTTAGGGTCTATGGAGCAGAGATACCAGGAAATTGTCCTGGTTTTAGATAAAATGGTTGTTTGGGGGATGATTGGGGTGGTGGGTGTTTTGTTAGGGGTCTCCCAGAAACACAGATAATGAAGCATGACAATTTGATCCACCGAAGCCTGCCAGATGGCTCCTTGCACAGATGTGTATCTGTCTGGTGGGGTGGAGCAATCACTGTTGTATTTATTCAATATTTCATTATTGGACAAACTGTGAGGGCCTATGGTTCTTTGTGTTCATTACTATCACATTACTAACTTTCAAACCCACACAGCAGCTGCCGTGTTCATTTATCATCTCTCTATCCATATTTCATCTGCTCTTTATGAAAGAGGAAATTTTCCTTACTAACTAAATACAAGGCACTGGGTTATTGCTTACTTTCTCACATACCACATAAAAATAACTAGTATTTATTAAAGCGATGTACTTACTTATTAGGTCAATTTTTAAACATCTCTTTGTGCTATTCCTTTCACTTTTCAATGAACACAATTCTATTGCAGCTACTTATTTCCCATGTTAAGCTTTCCTAACCTGGATCTTCGTCATCACCCGCCATACACATTCAAAGGAGGGTAAGAAGAGCAACTATAAGTTTATTTTCAAAAGGTTTGTACTTGGGAACATTTGGAGGTAGAACATTGAGATGAGGGAAAAGGAAATGGGGTAAAGAGTGAGTGTTACAGAGGTTCTTTGAACTATGCTTCTGTGTATGTAATTTTTTCCAGAAAGGTACAGAGAAGGAGGTTAACATCATGGATGGAGGGGATGCAGAAGGACTGGGGAGAGTTCTGTGAAGGGCTCAGCCTCAGGGCCCAGCGGTGTCGAGAGAGCATCTGGAGAGGGGCAGGGGGCAGGGCAAAAGCAGAAGCGCCAAGGTCCCCCTGCCAGAGGAGCATGCTGAGGGTTAGGAACACAGGCTCACGGTAAGATGGGCTTTGTTCTCTGAGAGGGAGCTTTTCCAGGGCCTGCCTAGTGTTCCTGTGAGTGGCTGTGATGACATGGACAGGGAAGAGTTACTTCAGAATGGTGAACACAGGAACCCTTTCCATATAATTCCCAGCTCACCTGTGATCCTGGTTTTGGTTTCAAGGAGAGAAAAAGCGATTGTTGCTAAAATGTATCTAATCATATGTCACACGATGGAAGATCTGCCTCATCCCTGAATCTTGGCATTGTTAGGCAACTCTAACAGCGCAAACACTTTTGCCCGGCTGGCATGGCTCAGTCAGTGGTTGAGCACTGACCTATTAACCAGGAGGTCACGGTTCAATTCCCTGTCGGGGCACATGCCCGGGTTGTGGGCTCAATCCCTAGTGGGGGGCATGCAGGAGGCATACAATCAGTGATTCTCTCTCATCACCGATGTTTCTGTCTCTCCCTTCCTTTCTGAAAGCCATAAAAGTATATTTAAAAGAGTAACAACAAAAAACAGTCCAAACACTTGAGAATGGAGAAGTGCAGTGGAAATGAACAACTGTATCTTTAGACATGTGAATAATTAAAAATCATCTTCACTATTAACCAATCCTCATATATAATGACTGACAAATACTTCATTTTGAAAATAGGAGAAATTTTCAGTTGAAGGAAGGAAGAAAGGAAAGGGGAAAGGAGGGAAGGAAGACCACTATCAAACAAACCCAGGCCGAACTGCAGGAGACATTTAATAACTGAGAAAACGAGGCTTTCAGGTTTCTATTTCAGTTTAGCTATGAAACCCAAGACTGAAAAATGATCTGGTGCCTTCTCTGTGTGACCCAGTCATATGACTTTAAATCCATCTATATGCTAAGAACTCTCAAATGTATATCACTAGCTCATACTTTTCTCCCAAACTCCAGATATAACCTATATCTCTGAGTTTTCCCCTTATCTTTTATATTATACTAGAGGCCCAGTGCACGAAATTCATGCATGGGGGGTGGGGGGAGGTTCCCTCAGCCTGGCCTGCACCTCTCCACTCCAGGACCCCTTGGGACCTCCCTCTTGCAATCCGGGACCGCTGGCTAACTGCTCACTTGCCTCCCTGATTTCCCCTAACCGTCTCTGCTTGCTGGCCTGATCGCTCCCTAACTGGCTCCCTGCTGGCCTGGTTGCCCGCTAACTGCTCCCCTGCCGACCTGCCTGATCGCCCCTAACCACTCTACCTGCCTGCCTGATTGCCCCTAACTGCCTCTGCTTGTCGGCCTGATCATCCCCTAACTGCCCCCCTGCTGGCCTGGCCACCCCTTAACTGCCCCCCTGCCAGCCTGGCCACCCCCTAACTGAACCCCTGCCAGCCTGACCACCCCTAACCGCCTCTGCCTTGGCCCCCACCACCATGGCTTTGTTTAAAAGGAAGCCGGATATCTGGAAGGTGTCCAGTAGTGTCGAACCAATCTAATTAGCATATTACCCTTTTATTAGTATAGATTCATGCCCACCCCTAATTCATTGGATGGGAATTCCAACCATTCAGCTTCTTGGCTCAAAAATAAGTAGAGTCCTTTTTTAATACTTTATTTTAAAAAAAGTCGCAACCCACATCCAAACTCTTAGGGAATCATGTTGGATGTATCTTAAATATATCCAGAATCCAACTTTTCTTACTTCCACTGTTCATAATGTGGTCTTTATCACCATCATCTTTCTCCTGGATTTATGACAGTAGCTTCCCTGCAGCCCCATTGCTCTCTACAGCCTAGACTCAAAACACTTTCCATCGAGATCCTCTTAAAATGTAAGTCCAGTCAAACAATACCTCTTCTCAAAACCCTGCAATGGTTCCCATCTCCCTCAGAGTGAAAACCAGATACTTTATAATGGTCTCCATGGTCCCCTATGCTCTCACTCCCCATCCCCCAATGACTTTTATGAACCCATCTCCTACTTCCTTGTTCTCTCTGCTCCAGCCAAGCTGTCCTTTCTCTTCCTTAAACACTCTGGACATCTTCCTACCTCAGGACCTAGGCACTGTGTTCCCTACCTGGAATGCTCTTTCCTTAGATACCTTCATGAATAATCCTCTCACCTCCATCAATAAATGTCACCTTTTCTAAAAATGAATCATTTGAATAGAAACTCTACCCTCCTTCTAGCACTCCCTTATTTCATTTTATCTTTTCTTTTTTCCATATCATTTTTTATTTTCTAATATATGATGTAATTTACTTATTTATTATATTTATGGTTTAATATTTGTTTCTACCAACTGGACTGTAAACTCTATTAGGAATTTTTATTTTATTTTATTCCAAGTGTTGACAAAGGTGCCTGGCACACAGTACTTGCTCAAATCAATAAAGGTGAAAATAAGCCGTATTTTTGTCTGAGGAAAAGAGAGAATTTCATAGCAGATGTCTGGCACCAGGGAGCAACTAACGAATGGAGAACTTACTTCTTGATCAAAGCAGAGACCAAGGCTGCTCACCTCTGAATCACCAGCATTGTGGACCACATCCTGGTTTTAAAAACACGCGGTCAGTAAATGACTGCAGAATTAAGTTTGGCTCTGTCGGTGATAGAAAGCTACTGATGCCCTTGAGATGAAAGGCCCAATGCAAAAAGCATTTATGAGAACATAATCCGGTCAACCTCAGGTAACAAAGAATGAAGAGGAAGCACGTGTTCACTAAAACTAATCCTATCTCCAATTGAAGCTGAGCTGCACTTTCTTTTGATGGCCAGGTCTAGATGCCCTTTTATAGTAACCTGTCATAGCTCAAAACATAAACCAGCCAAAAACCGCCGACTGAAAAATTCCATTTATATGACATTCTGAAAAAGGCAATACTGTAGTAACAGAGAACAGATCAGTGATCGTCAGGGGTTAGCGATAAAGGAAGATCCTGACTGCAAAGGACATTAGAATAGGTCTGTTTTCTGGTTGTTGTGATGCTCACCAGATCTCTGTAGTTGTTAAAACTCATAGTACTAGATACTAGAGAAAGTGAATAGCACTGTATGTAAATGTTTTATGATGACATTCCCCATTTACAAGACACTGCTGATGCTCTGCTAAAATTTAAGCTGTAAGGGTACACGCTCATAAATTTGAAAGAAAGAAGAAGCTTAATGGTCCCTGGGCTCTTTATGATGCTTGTACCCAGCATCTTTAGACAACCAGGGAGGGCTCTTCTGGGTCCAGATATTTACATTTGTCCAGTCATGCACTATTTGGCATTGAAAAGTTCTGGGTATGTGTTTGCTCTAAGGTGTCATTTATTAAACTCATCCTGGCATGTCACCTCCACATTTGTGCTTTCAGCTACCAAGCAAGAGCAGCACACAAAAGTCACACCTGTGGGTTTTTGTTTTCACAATGGGCCTGCTGTTCACAATCCCTGCGTGAGACTAATCTGCTTTCCCTTTGTAAGATTTACCTACTCATGATTAGATGACTAGGTCACTTACAGGAGGACATATTTTCTTAGAGTAGCATTCAATCCCTTGATTATTGGTTTCTGATTTTTTCACTATCCCTACACCACCCACACCTTGCATTTTTGTTCTACTCTAATTCCTGATTCATCTGGCATATTATTCATTTTCAAATCAACTCCATCTTGGAAATTTTGAAGTTATCGTATGAATTATTTTGATAATACCTTATCTTTAATATGTCTTTCACAGTTTACCATACGCTTGTATCTATGAGGCATCTTTTAATTTTCATAGTAATCAGCTAAGTTGGCGGGCAGGTAGTATCATTTCCATTAAAAAAAAATAAAGACACAGAGATTCAAAGTGGTTAAGTAACTCTCTCAAGGTCATGTGACCCATCAGAGGCAGGAGAAGGACTGGATTCCTGTTACACATAAGGAATCAGTAACCCTCATTTCTTTTATGAAAAATGAATTCTCACACCATTTTATGCGACTGTGAAATCTATCAGCATATAATCATGTTCTTTTTCTCCTTATCCTTCAAAAGATTGATGAGAACTAAGTTATATAGACATTCGACTCAAATAGCATATGAAATTTCATGTGCACTGCAACTCACAATGCTGTGCTTGCCTTTTTATTTTCTCTACCAAGAATCCCTCTCATAAATGTGCCTCAATATCTCGCAGTCATGTATGGCTCACCTATTTTCTAGGATGCCCTGTGGATTTTTCAAAGATCACATACTTTTAGGCCTACATGACATACCAACATGGTGTACCAAACAGGCTTAAGCATCTGTTTTTGGCACATGTCTTTGACATTCTGTGAAATATCTGTTTGGGAAGCTTGAAAGCCAACACAGTTCTCATTGAAGCAGTTTCACCAATAGCATGTGGCTCTTTTTGAGAAGTGTAGACTGTGTTAGGACCTTGAGTCTCCCACTGGCCTCTTGGAGCCCCCGCCGTGTAGGGAAGGCAATTCCTGTCACAGACAGATCTTCAATAGGTAGCTCCATGGCACTGCACCTCACTCCAGACACGACTACCACTTGCCATTTCCCAATTACACTGTACAGGTTAGCCTTTGCATAGGTTGTTCCCTCTGCCTGGATTGCCTTTCTCTTCTGCTGATTCTGGGGACTGGCAGGACATCTCACCCCGCTTCATGGAGTGGCCTCAGAGAGGGGACCTACTACACGAGATGCTGGGTATTATAAGAGACAGTGGAGCCGCCAGGCATGTCCAACAGATATTCTCTATCTGATTGTGCCCACCCCTCTTTCTACCTCTCCTGAGGCTCTGTGTTGGCCCCAGTGGAAGCCACTGCTGGTTCCTGGTTTTGAATAACTCTGTCTTTTGGCTGCTACTCATGCACAAACATCCCCCAGGTACCAACTCTCATCCTTCAAAGTTTGGTTCAAATACCAGCTCTTCCACCCTCCCACCCCAGCAGAAGTTTTCCTCTCTGCCTATCCCATGGGGGCAACAACAGTTGTTCTTTTTTAAAATATATATATTTTATTGATTTCAGAGAGAAAAGGAGAGGGAGAGAGAGATAGAAACATCAGTGATGGGAGAGAATTATTGATCAGCTGCCTCCTGTATGCCCCGCACTGGGGATTGAGCCTGAAACCCAGGCATGTGCCCTGACTGGGATTCAAACCCTGACCTCCTGGTTCAAAAGTGGATGTTCAACCACTGAGCCACACCTGCCGGGCAGCAACAGTTGTTCTTAATGTGATCTACTGTGACCATTGCCACATTAGCGCTCATGGAATTCTCACATTATTCATCATCTCATTATGTCTTGTAGCCCTTCTGGAGGGTGAGATTCCAAGATTAGGGGCTATGTTATATTTATCCATGTCTCATTACATATCCAGGATGGTACCTGATGCTTAGCAAATTCTCAACAAATACTTCCTGCTTCAGTAAATACATAAATACTACTTACTCCTTCTTAAGAGTATTTTATGCATATTGATATAATAGAGGGGGGACTTCAATGAAGTAAAAATATTGCCTGCAAAAACAGGATCAATAAAAACACTTTCTGAAAATCCCCTATGAAAATTCATTCATAATTTTTTTATTAGATATTTGACTCACCCTAGTTTATACAGTAATTTTCCCCTAAAACAATCTGCTCCAAAAAGCAATAGTTCCTGTCCTCTCATTGATAAAGCTCACCCAAGTCTGTCTCGGTGGGGTGTCCACTTAATGTGTGTGTGTGTGTGTGTGTGTGTGTGTGTGTGTGCGCGCGCGCGCGCACATTATCTGAAAAATATGCATCTCCCTAGAATTTCAATTTTTTAACAGTCATTTTGAAATATACAAAAAGAGAGAGAGAGAGCGCTTTATCCTTAGTCTGCTCTGTATTTTTACATGTGGGCATCTGATAATATCTTAGTTGGTTCTGTGGAGTCTCTGTCCTGAACTTAGATTTTCTTAGATTTCTTTTAATAGCAAAACCACCAGTGCTAGACAGTAAAACATTATGAATACAACTGATATTCCATTATAGGAAAGCTATCTCTCCATCCTGAAACAAATCTCTCTCTTTTAAAAGCTCATTCTACAATTTGTGTAAAGGTGTTTTATCTTAAATTTGATCTAACTCAATTCAAACAATGCAGTGAAATTATGGGAAAGGAACACATAAAACTAGGTTGGTTGTTCGGATTTATTTTCCCTTAGATATTCAATTTGGTTTAAAAGAATTGAATTCATTTGCCATGTCCTCTTTGGGAAGCATTGTGAGAAGTATAATTTAGAACCGCTTTCTCTTTTGCTTGGCCTCCGCAAAGGCATAAAGGGGGCTCACAATGCATGCTTCTGCTATAATGAGGGCTCTGTTCTGTCTGTCTGCCTCTGTGTGAATTGCTCCTTTAGACAGAAATTAAAAACTATAGTGAGTCAAAATTATCCCAGAGCCGAAACTACTCTTTGGGAGTAAATTAGGCATCTTTAGATGCTTAACCCTTTCAGACCCTGAGACACATTAAAAATAAAGTCAAGAGAGTTGGTTCTACTGTTGTTTAATTAGCTAGTGAGTGGTAGTTAAGCTCAGAATTTCCTCAGACTACATTTTTTTCCAAGTTCAGATGCCTAATTCAAACTCTAGCAACAAAATCAAAATAGTTATCAGGTTGCTCTGTCTACTACTCTCACAACAGAAGTAAAGCAACAAGGACTTACTCAATGGCAGACTACCTCCAAAATGAAATAGAAAATTCCACCAAAGCCTGAACATCGACCTACCAGTCTGAGGGAATTAACTACGGATTCATCACAGAGAAAAGACAGACTGAGCTGACCAAAGACACGTTATAGTGGGTGTGTTGAGAATTTTCATTGCCTACAAAAAACATATCAGATATAGCACAGGAGAAAATAAACAAACAAACAAACAAACAAAACCTTCAACCCTAAGAGAAATTGTTTTTGATGAACAGACTGGCTGTCACCAAAAAATTTTAAGTTAAATGACTCCTCTGAGTTTCTGAAATAAATCAGTGAAAAAAAAATGAATTAAGCAGTAGTAAAATGAGTAGTACACTAACTCCCCAGAGTTTGTAATCTCCCTACAGAAATTCTGATTTAATTTGCCCAGTTCAAATTTATCCTCACCAGGAAAAATATGGTAAGGTGGAAAATGGAGAGATTTGGTAACAGGGATGGGCAGAGGGTGGGTGAGGATGAGGGTGGGTGGGTTAGAGGGCGGCACATATGAGGGGCCAGGAAGAATTGGCATTATAAACCGCAGGGAATAGAGAAACTATTTCTTTAAGAAATGGGATATCATTTTTAGTGCAGGATAAATAGTGAGTACCAGAAACACAATAGAGGCTTATCAAGTTTCTATTTCATGCATCTGAAGAAATTGATTTTCAGATTTCTGCATACATAGCTTTCTGATCTTATCTAATGTCACCTTCCTGTGCAATCATGACTAAGATAAATGTCCGCAGCCCCAGCTGTTTTGATCTAGTCATTTCCTTGTTTTACCCTAACACGGTAATGGTGTTGGGGGGTCTAATGCAGGAGAGACGCTGTGTTGGGATGAGTATCATTGATTTATACCCTCCGGCAGAGTTCCAGGGAGTAAAACATTAGGTGCCTTTTCATCCTTTTAGAGAACTTGCTCAGTTTCTTTAAGCTCTTCCCCAGTAAATTTGGGGATTTGTGTGTGTGTGTGTGTGTCTGTGCGCGCGCGCGCGCGCGCGCGCGCGCGCATGTGTGTCTCTGTGTGTATAAAAGCAGCTAGTCCACACTGCCCAGCCTAGTTTGTTGTGATGTCTGGAAGTAGGACAACTCCAGAGAACTGCTGGTGTGACCCAAAGCCTCCTTTATCTGTACGCTGGGCACAATAGTGACAGAGCTAGTGAACTTGCCAAATGCTTTGTCAATAAACACAGCCAAAATTTCAATCCATCCTTGGGAGGCAATAGATTCAGCCTTGCCAATCTATTTAAATTTAGCATATTAACAGGGCAGAAAAGGCAAGAAATCCTTCCAATGGGATTCAGCTCTCTCTCTTTTAATATGGCCACGAGGAATCAAAACGGTCTTATTTGCATTTTCCTATCTAACACAGTTCTAGTACTAGATGTGGAATAAATGTTAAAATTCATTTCTTATAAATAGCTATTGTATTCAGCGTGCACAACATTTTGAAAAATGTTAACCCCACTTAGTATAGTTTTCCCCTGTACCCCCATCGGATTTGAAAGTAAGAATAACCCTCTCATCAATAGATCTTCGATTTAATTTTAAATCACCATTAAGCCATTTTCTTCCATGGTCTTTCCCCATGAGAATAATCATTTTATAGTCTTCAAAATTCCAGTAGGAAGAATGTTATGGAAGTCTGGTTTATAAAATTCAAAGCATGAAATGAAGCTTTCTTCTATCTAAAATAGTCATTCAGAAACTCCAGATGCATTTTTCTGAAAGAGAATATGCATGCCTCATTTCATAAAATCCAAGGGAAAATTATTATGAATTAATGCAGTGATAAATATTATAGATATAGCCTCTAGATATATAGTAACATGAAGTTTCTAATTAAGATACAACAAGATTCTCAAGCATGAAATTATTTTATATTAAGAGCTCAAATTAGAACTTGTGTTAGAGATTACACTAGCTGTAGCACCAACCCGTTTCCATTGTATATTTTCAGTAAAAGCTGACTAAATTTATTTTTTTGAGAAAGTAATGAAATTATGGAGTGAATCTAGTTGAAATAACAGATTTGTTTTTAGTGTTATACGCCAGTGAGTAACAGAATTGTTCACTCGATTTTGTTGTTGTTTAGAAGTTCATGGGAAACGAAAACAAATAGAAATTTAAAATAACTCTAGTGCTAACAGTTTTTATAAAATCCAATTCACTAGGATGTGAAATCATTTATAACTTTTAGATTCATTGTTAAACTAATAAAAGTTATCCTAAATTAAATCAAGGAAGTAGCCAACAAATATTTATCAAATGCCTACTTTGTGTACAGCAGGATGGAAGGAATGGATGTATTTCTTCTGAATAAAAACCGACTTCAGATTTCCCATGATAGTCTTAGTTTACCAGATAGAAGACACATAAGCACATTTTGAGTGCAGACTGTTCTTATTACTACAAAGGCTACCATGATGAAGAAAAGTTAATCTAGCAGTACTTAAGCTCTCTCTTTTTAAAATTTAGTTTTTATTATCACACCTACAGGAAGAATGAAGCAAGCAATAATATCTTAAACCTGAACACTGATATATCTTTAGCTCTGCTCCTTCATCTTCTCATTTTTTTTTGCATGTGAAGATAAATAGATAAATGTGAGTTCTGTAGATGTATGCAAACTCCTGTCCTTATTGAATAAGTTAGATTCTGCTCAGGTATTCTCATTGCTACCTTATTTTTCCCTATAAAGAACTAAGTAATTATAAATTACAAGGGGAAAAACAAAACTATGTCTAATGAAAACTGTAAACGTTTAGACTGCCTATCTAATGATCATTTCTATTCTATTAGCCGAGAATCAGCCAGGATATATTTAAATTTTCTTGAACCAAATCACTCATGCTTGATAAAATGTTTGGGGATAACCAGCTGAATTTTTAATTGGGCCTTGAAAACTGAACTAGGAGTACTGGCTTGGAATGCCTAGTCCACATTTAAGGCTTACTTTTAGAATTAAAAAGGGGTGAACAGATGCCCCCCTTAAACACACTTCTTCTATGCTGCTAATTTGGCTATTTCTCAAATACATCACTGATTATCTGCACAATTTTTATGATAGCTTTGCACAACCTGAATTATTGTTTACTCATTATATTTCTTTAAATTGACTCCTTTACAAAACTTGAACACCCAAGTTACCTTCATCTTAAACAATATCTCTAAAATCATGGTTTTGATGTGTTCATTTTTTCAATATATTTTAAAGTAAGAACATAACTATTAGAAATACTCATCTCTTAACAAAATTATAGAAAGAGGGAATAGATGAGTGGCTGCCAGGGCTTAGGGAGGGAAAGGAGGGAGATCGCTATGGCTATAAAGGGTTACAAGATAGAACTGGTATGTCTATTGATTTATGTAGTTGTAGAAATCTACATATGGTAAAACTGCATAGAGAACACACACACACACACACACACACACACACACACACACAGAACATTTGTAAAACTGGTGAACTCCTAATAAAGTCAGTAGATTATGCTATTGTCAGTTTCCTCGTTGTGATATTGAACTATATTTATACATGATGTCACCTTTGGGGAAACTGACTGAAGGTTATACAGAAATTCTCTGTATGATTTATTACAACTCATGTAAATTTCTTACAATTGCACATACATCTATTATGTCAAATTTTAAAAAAACCCACACAAAATAGTTAAATTTGAGTTTCAGATAAGCAATGGGTAGTTTTTAGTATAAGTATGTCCCATAATATATCTGTGATTTATTTATTTGTTTGTTTATTTATTTATTTTGTTGTTTACCCTCAACTGAGGATATTTTTTCCATTTATTTTTAGGGAGAGTGGAAGAGAGAGGGAAAGACAGAGAGAAACATCAATGTGAGAGAAACACATTTATTGGTTGCCTCCTGCAGGAGCCCTGATCAGGGTCCAGGCAGGGGAGGAGCCTGTAGTCAAGGTACATGCCCTTGACCAGAATTGAACCCAGGACCCTTTGGTCTACAGGTCGATGCTCTACCCACTGAGCCAAACCAGATAGGGCTAGGACCTATTTATACTAAAGAGATGTTTATTGTTTTTCTGATATTCAAGTTTGGTTGGGAATCTTAAACCTTATCTAACCTAAGACCTAAAGTGGAAGAAGAATCTAGCTCTGTAGACATAAGGCACAAGAGGGCTCTAAGTAGAGGAAATCACATGTGCAAAGGGCATTAAGACAAGGGGATATGTGGTATAGTTATAGAACTAAATGTAGCCTTGTGAACAATGGAATAAGATGAGAAGTTGTAAGATTCTGGGGCTCCTGTGGTACACCCCCAAACAGATCCAGGGATGTGACCATGGTCATGCCCACTGCAGCTCCAAAGTCCCTCATGATCTTGTACAACAAGGGAGCCAGAGGAGGCAAGGCTTGCCAACTACTGGGAAAACATCATTTATTATTCCATTCCTTATTCAACAGTGAGAATAAAAAAAATGAATAAATACATTAGTGAATTTTAAAAGTTCTCATCACAGTAGCTCCCAAATTTACCCAGTGTATTATTGGTTGTGGTCTGCATCCCCCATGCTATTGGAGACAGTGGATGAGTCCTTGCCTCACTCTGCCCTAGAAACATTGTGTTGTCTGTGTCCCTTCCCTTCATATCTGTGGCTTCAGTTTCCCCCTTTTGTATAACAAGGGGTTTGACAAACTCTAATGTTCCTTCCAGATGCTATGGTCTATGATTTCTCTACCTATCTTGCTGTGCACTCAATATTCCATAAACTAGGGCCAAACCAATGGGATATATTAGAACACAATTGATGCAAGAAATTACCTTTCCATTTCATCTCCTATTCACTAATATGTATCATGAAATGCATCAATTCCTACAGCAGTAGCATTAAAAATGATTTAAATCCAACAGTTACTCTGGTAATTATGCTATCAAGGACACAGAACGCTGACCATTTGCCCCAACTCTTTGAGAACACAAAATATCAGCAAGTATGTTCTGGATTATTACAAGAATGAGTTTTATGTGTGTTAGGAAAAGAATAGAGTTGGATTCCAAAACGTGGATTTGATTCCTGGCTCTGTCATACACCAGCCAGGAGAATTGGGGTTAAGTCTATTCATCTCTCCAAACACTGGATTCCTCATCTGTAAAATGGGCATATTCACACCTGCACAGCTGACCCAGTCGGAAACTGCATTGTTGCCTGGGAAATTTTACACAAATAGGAGGCACTGTCATCACAAATCTGTATATCCTCAGTTCTACAGACCTGTAAGGGCAAGAAGGTCTGAGGAACTGTTCAGGCAAAAACTGATATTTCAGTTCCTACAAAGGTTTTCTGAGAATCTCTAAGGATCCGACATGATACTTTTCTTCCCTAAGGACCTAATTTTGAAATGTTATACAAATATATTTTTGACTTTTTATATTGTTATATTAGGCACTTTCTCGTAATCTATATTGAGTACAAGTTATGGTTTTTTAAAATTGTTGTTGCTTCAAAATATATTTTTATTGATTTCAGAGAGGAAGGAAGAGAGAAATAGAAACATCAATGATGAGAGAGAATCTTTGACCAGCTGCCTTCTGCATGCCTCCCACTGGGGATTGAGCCTGCAACTCGGGAATATGCTCTGATTAGGAATCGAACCATGACCTCCCAGTTCATAGCTCAATCCTCAACCACTGAGTCACACTAGCCGGGCTGGGTTTTGTTTTTTAAGAAATGAAAATAACCTTGAAAGGCTTCATCAGTTTTCCCCAACAAACTTCAGATTAAAAATCAGGCAGTCTTACTATTACTCTTTGACAATAAACATTAAAAATAACAAGTTCATTGTAAGGAAAACATCAATTTCCCCCAATTCTTTTTTTATTAACACCAATTTTTAAATTAGAAGTCAGGAAAAAATCAAAACAGACTATCAAGTTTAATAGCCTCAATTTTGCTAAATTTAGGAAAATTTACTATATAATCTCTGATGTTTACACATAAAAAAAATTCCACCCAAAGCTTCATAAATTCATTTAAAGGAAAATGAATGCAGCTTATATAATCTGAGACATTGTGCTGACAGATGAATGTGGGTTTTGAGTTCAAAAGAACCTGGATTTTAATCTCAATTTTCTTGTTTCTCTGAGCTTTAGTTTCCTAACTTTGCAGAGTTTTTGTGAGATTAAAATGGGATTAGATTAGATGCAATGATATATGTAAAGCATCCAGGGGCCCAGCACAAAGTGCTTAATAAGTGGTGGCTATTAAGCCATCACGAGGTGTAATTGAGAGTCTGGTCTTTGGAATCCAGCAGAGCTTTATTTGGATGCCGTACTTACTAGGTGAACAGTTTTAGACAAGTCAGTTTAGCCTTCAGAACTTCCACTTGCTTTGTTGCAAAAGGGGATAATAGTACTTGCAGAGTTTTGAAGATTATTAAGGAACATAGCATATAAAGCATAGCTATAAACGATACCTACAGTGTGACCGTGCTACAATGCATCCATCCTACTGTTGCTGGGCATTTGGGGCATTTACATTTTGAGGTTATTACAAAAATTGCTGCTACAAACATTCTCATATATGTATTTTGCTGTATATATGTATGTATTTTTGTTAAATATATACCTAGGAGTAGAATTGCTGAGTCTTAGGTTATGTATAGCACAGTGATGGGCACATAGTAGGTGATCATTAAATGATAGCCAGTAATATAATTTGATAGTGGTGTTCAGATCTCCATGGTTGACAAAATGGCAAAAATACTTGACAAAAATTTGCAAATAATTAGTGGAAGAAGAGGATGACAATGTCTTATATATATGCCTGCAACATTACAGTCCTGAAGTTTATCCTATGATCAGGCAGTCTAAAATTAAATATATATTATAGAGCTCTAGTACACCAGACCCACACAAGTGTCCTTTTTGGAGGACATAAGAATGTTAGACTATGGTGGGATTCTCCTTTTCAATACATAAATGTGGGTGTCAAAAGCATTCTCCAAGAAATTAATTCTCTCTTGGTGTATATGTAATGTCAAAATATACACACATAAACAGAAATATTAAATCAAACTGGTCAGTTAACACTCTGTTTATAGATTCTACTAGAGGCCTGGTACATGAAATTTGTGCACTGGAGGGTGGGAGGTCCCTCAGCCCAGCCTGTGCCCAGTCCGGGACCCCTTGCTCCTTACCACCTGCCTGCTTGCTGCTCCTTGTTCGGCTCGCTGCTCCTTAGCATTGCCGTGGAGGTGGGAGAGGCTCCTGCCACCACTGCTGTGCTCACCAGCCATAAGCCAGGCTTCTGGCTGAGTGGCGCCCCCTCTGTGGGAGCACACTGACTACCAGGGAGCAGCTCCAGTGTTGAAGGTCTGCCCCCTGATGGTCAGTGTGCATCATAGTGACCAGTCATTCTAGTCATTCCACTGTAACGATTGCTTAGGCTTTTATACAGACTAGAGGCCCAGTGCACGAAATTTGTGCACGGGGTGTGGGGGTGTGGTGTCCCTCAGCCCAGCCTGCACCTTCTCCAATCTGGGACCCTTCGAGGGATGTCCGACTGCCCGTTTAGGCCTGATCCTACTGTAGGATCAGGCCTAAACGGGCAGTCGGACATCCCTCTCACAATCCAGGACTGCTGACTCCCAACTGCTTGCCTGCCTGCCTTCCTGATTGCACCTAACTGCTTCTGCCTGCCAGCCTGATCACCCCCTAACCACTCCCCTGCCAGCCTGATTGATGCCTAACTGCTCCACTGCCAGCCTGATTGCCCCTAACTGCCCTCCGCTGCAGGTCTGGTACCCCCCAACTGCTCTCCTCTGCAGGCCTGGGTCCCCCCCCAGCTGCCCTTCCCTGCAGGCCCGGTCGCCCCCAACTTCCCTCCTCTGCCAGCCTGGTCACCCCTAACTGCCCTCCCCTGCAAGCTTGATCACCCCCAACTGCCCTCCCTTGCAGGCCTGTTCCCTCCCAACTGCCCTCCCCTGCAGGTTTGATCGCCCCCAACTGCCCTCCCTTGCAGACCTGGTCCCTCCCAACTGCCCTCCCCTGCTGGCCATCTTGTGGCGGCCATCTTATGTCCACATGGGGGCAGCCATCTTGTGTGTTGGATTGATGGTCAATTTGCATATTACTCTTTTATTAGGATAGAGGCCTGGTGCATGGGTGGGGGCCAGCTGGTTTGCCCTGAAGGGTGTCCTGGATCAGGGTGGGGGTTCCCTTGGGGGGTGTGGTGGCCTGGGTGAGGGGCCTATGGTGGTTTGCTGGTCGACCACGCCCCCTGGCGACCCAAGTGGAGGCCCTGGTATCTGGGATTTATTTATCTTCTATAATTGAAACTTTGTAGCCTTGAGCGGAGGCCAGGGCTGCAGGAGCTTGGCTTCCTCCATTCCCAGGGAAACCCAAGCCTCCTGCTTGCTCCGTGGCCACAGCCATCTTGGTTGTGTTAATTTGCATATGCACTCCTGATTGGCTAGTGGGCGTGGCTTGTGTGTAGCGGAGGTATGGTCAATTTGCATATTACTCTTTTATTAGATAGGATTGTTATGCTGATTTATATTACAAAACAAAAACAATTTAGTAAAACTAGTGCTGCATGCAGCGACAGCCTTACACAGCATTCTTATTAATTTATTTACTTAGTTGGCAATCTGAAAACCTCCTTACTTTGATAAGGGCTAAGCATTATTTCATGGACTCATTTATACTCTGACAGGAGTAGAACCAGGGTCCACAGAGCCCAAGCAGAAAGGTGGCTGCGATGTTTGGATAACATTTCCAACACCACTGCTTGGTTGTGAAAGAATTGAATTAGTCTAGTAGAGAGTTAGAACCAGAAGAGATCTTGCCTGTCATCTTCAAGCCTAATACTGTTTAAATATATGGGGATGAGGTTCAGTGATGTAACTTACTGAACCAAAGACTCCAGTAGGTGAAAGAGCTGGGACTAGAGCCCAGGTGCCCAGACTACCAGCTGTTTCTTTCTCTATTAAATCACATAGAGTAACTATGTGTGGCAGAAGTCATTGATAAAGTTTGGGCAGATGAATAATAACAATGACAATAAAAACAAGAAAAGTTTTAATTGTAATGAACTCACATTTCTCAACTTTTCCTATGGAGTGAGCATGTAATGTACATTATCTCCCTTACTTCATGGAACAATCCAACCAATTGGCATTACCGTTACCACTGTTTTCCAAGACGAATTCGAAAGAATTCTAAGGATTTTAAGAAGGTTGCCCAAGGTCACAGAATCAATAAGAGGCAGAATTAAATTGCTCTTCAGTTCTGTCTGATTCCACTGAGGGACTCTTAGCTACCTCCTAATGTACACTTGCAGAGTTAGATTATTAAAATAAAGTAGCACCTCTCCTACCTATGTCCTCACTTACACTTGAAAATAAGAATTTTACCTGAACAATATGGGTGAAAACATAGGTGCTATCTGTTATCAGGGTGAAAAATAAATGAGTTTCTGGAAATTTGGTTAGCATACCAATCATCTCCAATCTTGGAAAATGGAGCTCTGAGGATGAATGTTATCTTTGCACTAAAAAAGATGACATTAATTTAAATAGAATAGAAGGTTCCCACTCTATAATATCCCAATTCCACCGCAGTCACCTGTCATTAACTCTGCACATAGCTCTTTCATTCAGGCTGAACAATGTTCTGGAAAAGGCCGCTAGGCTACTTAAACATTCATACCTCTATGGGTAGGAATTCATATTTTCAACAACTGCACACTTATTCCTTATGGACAGAAAAGGTAAGATATGAGTGAAATATGTATTGAGGAAGGAACTATTTCCCCAGGACAGTTCAAAATAGGTGGAAAGCACTGTAGTAATTTCCTTGCAATTGCATAGTTCCTTTGCTTATTAAATTTTGAAGAGGTTATCAATTTGGAATATAACCTAAAGAGTTTATGTTTCATAACTTTACTTTATTGCTGAAATATTTATGCAAATATCAGTGTAGGAAGATGCTGCCAGATGGAAATGCAATAGTTGTGGAATTCTTCCTGGCATTTCCGACAGAATATATAATACTAAATAGCTTTATGCTAATGTTTTGCAATGGAATACATATTTTATAGCTACTTTGAAATGCAAATTTAAAAGATTTGAACACTTTAGAAATCATGCCAATGCAAAGTAAACTAATATAAAAAGTAGGAGTTAGATAGATAAATTACAGCAGTGTCATATCAGCTGCATTTTGGTGAAAGTAATGAGCCATGTCTTTATAGTCTTTGTATAAATACACTTTAATATTTAGAAGTAACACTGTTTTGGTAAGATTAATGTTAACTAACTTCAAGATGTATGTGACATCTGACAAATATCTGACTTCTAAGAGGTACATTCAAGGATACTTAACTTTCTTACTCCCCTTTCTCACACTAATTTTCATCATTGATAAATTCTATGATGTAGGGTATGTGGTATCTTTGCTGCACTCAGAACTGAACGGAAAATTTGAGGCATGCGTCACAAGTGAGTTTGAGTTATAATAAGAGGATTAAGGTTTTATTATTATTAAAGATCATTAAGCCTGAAATTTAAGTTTCTATAACTTGTTGATCAATATTATCTCACTATGTTTTAATAACTTGTAAGAAACAATACAATATCTTAACCCTGAAATCTCTTAAAATGGTGGTTAGAAACTCAATGTTTAAATTCTAAAAACATTATTTTAAAGACACTAGAAAGCACACTCTTTTCACCAAGTCCATTGAACAATTTCTTCTTTCAAATTGGGATATATTTCATACCAGGATTTTGAATAAAATGGCATCTTGTTTTGAAAGGCATGGTTGTTTTTGACAATGCCTTCAATTGTTATTCTCATTTTTAGAGCTATTTTAACAACAACTGTGATTCAGGGATTAAATCTAGGCAAGAAAAAGGAAATTGTGAGATTCTCATAAATGATTAAAATTATAAATCCAAAGCTTGATTTAAAATAACTGTTTTGGTTTATTTAAGGTCCAAAATACCTGGACCATTTATTTTATTTTGCTTCATTCCTTCTTAGTCTCAGAGAGGATATTTTAAAACACACACACACAAAAGAAAACAACAACAACAACAAAAAAAAAAACCTTCTAACAACAAACAACATCAGTGCCACTGGACTTCTTTGCAGACAATAGACTTCAAATCCAAGAAAAATAATGTTGCTGAATTCAGTATTAATAAAGTATATTACACTATTTGACCATTACAAAATGCTTTAATAGTCATTATCCCATTCATTTCTTACAATTACTATAGTAGGCAGGTTTTATTATTTGTTTTCACAGTTGGGGAATAAGACTCACAGAAGTTAATTGGTTCATACAAGTCACACATCCAGAGAATATTGCTTCTGGTTTCTTCTCTGATAGTTAAACTCTGATCATTTAGGGTTGGCTTAACCACATGCTGTAATTGCTTAGAATGCTTCAGTGTTAGTCTCACTCAGCTCCCTCTAACCAGGAAGCAATTTTTTAGAGCAACTACTGCCCTCTGGTCCACCTTGCTTTATCTCACTACTAGAGGTCCAGTGCACGAATTCGTGCACCAGTGGGGTCCCTCGGCCTGGCCTGTGGGATTGGGCTGAAACCAGCTCTCTGACATCCTCCTAGGAGTCCCGGATTGCAAGAGGGTGCAGGCCAGGCCGAGGGACCCCACCAGTGTACAATAGTGGCCAGGGAGTGATGCAGGAGATTGGCCAGCGGGAAGGGACCGTGGGAAGGCTCCAGGGCGTGTCCAGCCCTTCTTGATCAGTCCAGATCAGCTGGACCCCAGCAGCAAGCTAACCTACCAGTCGGAGCATCTGCCCTCTGGTGGTCAGTGCACGTCATAGCGAGCAGCTGAGCAGCCTTAGCATATCATTAGCACATTACACTTTGAAGTACAATCATATAGTACTCTATATACTTGCTACAGGCTATAGAAGTGAAATGTGTGAGGTATGTGTATTTGTGGAGGACAGAGCTTATGAGAAATCTGGGTTGGTCATGAAACCACTCAAGTGTGAAGCTATGGAAAAAAGCAAGGGCGAAACAACATTATTCCTCCCATCCTGCTTCACTGGGAGCCCTGACCACCACTGTGAGCAGACCCTGTCCAGCAGTATGTCTTGACTCTGAGGCCTGGCACTCAAATGTGACCCTGCATTTGCCAACCAGAACCTGATATTATAGGGGTTTTATTTATTAACAAAAGCACTAGTGCATGCATTGAAGTTTTATCCCAAAACGTTGGCATGCCATTACATTTCTGGGTGAAAAACTGTAAGATACAGCCACTAATGGCAATGACCACACCCACACACACCTACTTATCTCAGAAGGGATGCTGTGGGTGGTTATTTTTCATAATAAAATTACTATTCTCTACAACGCACAAACCCAAGCTAATCAAAAATGAATCATGTGGCTCCCAGCACATTTGAAGTAAATTAGGAATCACCATCTGGCAGGGAGCTTTCTTCTTAAAATTGTTCTCTCCTTTTTTTAATTAAAACGTGTTTTAATTAAAAATAGACATGTCAAGAAGCACTGTATATCAATTACATGACTAACAATATGCTTTCATTTTTTCCCCCCTAAAACATATGAACCAGAAAAGGAATGTCATTGTTTCTTTCAAGAGAAACAGTAAAATACAGGCGCGGAGAGAAAGATGATTACTACTGGAAGCCCACTCAGCTTCATCAAAATCCAACCCAAGCTTCTCATGAATGTTTTCTTGATTTAAAAGAAATATTGAAAGGCTCTTTAGGTCTCATTTTTTTTATGTGACAATTGGCATTTTTCAATCATTGTATACCAGGAATGGTTCTGGAAAAGTGCTCAAATGTTCTTGGCCAGTCTCCTCTTAGTGATGCTGGAATGCTTTTAAGACCCATTATTTATATCACTGTGGGTTTCCTTCTTTAAAAAAAAAATCTTTTTCCAGTATTTGGTTTTGTCTTTTAACTTGTTTTCATTATTTTTCTTCATTATGGAACTGTAATTTAACATTTTTCTTAAGGAGAATTTTATCATTTTAGAATAGTTTTATTTTTACCTAAAAACTGTGAAAACAGTACCGAGTTCCCATATATCCCATCCCCAATTTCCCCTACTATTAACATCTTATATTACTATGGTTCATTTATCACAATTCATAAACCACTATGGATACATCACTATTGGCTAACGTCTATATTTTATTCAGGTTTTCTTAGTTTTGACCAGGATACCACATTACACTTCATTGTCGTGTTTCTTTAGGCTCCTCCTCATTGTGACAGTTTCTCAGATGTTCCTCATTTTTGGTGAAGTGGACAGTTTTAAAAACTACTGGTCAGGTATTTTGCCACATGTCCTTCAAATGGGATTTTTCTGATGTTTATCTCGGGTAGTGCGTTTTGAGAGGAAGATGACAGATAGAGAGTGCCACTTCACCACATCATAGCAAGAGTACATACCAGCACATGACATGACTGTTGATGTTAATCTTGAACACCTGGTTGAAGTACTTTTTTGTCAGGTTTCTCCCCTGTAAAGTTATTCTTTCCCCCCCTTTTCATACTTTTCCCTTTTATTGGAGAATGGCCTTAGAAACCAAGAAGCAATTTAATTTTTATTTGTATATATTTGCATGCACATATACATATACACATACACATACATATACATATATATGTGTATGTGTGTAAATAACCCATCTTGTTTTAAAATAATTTTAAGCCTTATTAGAGTTATTTTATCAAATAGCAGCAGCTCTTTTATTTTTAAAAATTAAAGAATTAGCATAAACATTGAAATTTAATCCATAAAAAACAGAAACACCACTTGATATTTTATAATATGCTTCTGTTTCTATTCTACGTAGGATCTGCATATATACACATCTTCACTGCATTGATTTAGCATGCACAATGTTTACTATAACAAAAGAAACAATTCTATCCATAGCATTGTACAAGCAATATGTGATAGACTGAATTTGTGTTAGAAGCATTCTTTCTCTGGGGAAAGAAATATATACGCTCATGGAGTAGAGTATATATTTTCTGCCCCACTGACTTTGGACTTAGCCTTATGATCTCATTTGGCCAATCGACTAAGAGCAGATGAGATGCAAGAAGTTTAAAACATGCTCTCATGGTTTAAATTGTACTGTTACGCTCCTGTGATTTGCCATAAGACAAACATGCCTTAGGGAGCTGCTGGTCTGAGAAGAGCATGATGACACATGGAGCAGACACAGACCCAGTTCTAAGGCTGAAGCCAAGCTCTGTTGACCAACAGCTCGGAGAAGGGTCTTCCTGGAGGTTTTCACACGGGGGACAATGAAGCACATTACAGTTGGGGTGGATGAAAAATATGCTTGCTTGCTTTTTTTTTTTTTTTTTGTAAGTGGAAGAAGGGCAGCTTTGAAAGGAAATGTAGGAAAGAAAAAATAATCTAAAATATGTTCTCAGCAGATCAGTTCTAGAGAAAAATTTAACAGAAAGTTGAAATTCTGAAAAATTTTTTTTCTGTTAAACCCACTCATGCCCTTATCCTCCTAGGAAAATCTTTGTGGACCCCTGTTTGAATACCATGGGCTTAAAACATCCATTATATAAGTTCACATATGAATGTATGCCTCTTTATCAAACTGTTACCTAAGGGGACTTTGTCCTTATCTCAAATAAATGAAATGCTTTCTGAAGTGCAGTTTCATGTTTGAAGATGTTTAGTAGAAAGCCAGAGAACCTCTTTGTATGGAGAAAAACTTCATATTCTCTTTCCACTTCATGATGAAACTTCTTGAAAAAGTGGCTCTGAAGAAGAAGGTCATGCTTGTGATCTTGGGTAAGATTCTTTCAAGCCTGTTGGAAGAGACTAACACCAGTACTTTGCTGATGTGGAAAACAAGGAGTTTCTGTCTTTACCAAAAAATTATGTGCAACCAAGCCTCAGTGTTGCCGTTTGAGTACAGGACAGCAAGAGTTTTTTCTGATCACATTTTGCTTGACAAATACATTTTTCCTCATTTGGAATATGTCAGAGGCTTTTGTAGTTTCTAAAAGGGGATCATAATATAATAATTCTTCACTATAATAGGGGTGCCCAGAAGAGATGAAAACCTTCAGTGAGCTTCCTTTGATGGTTTTATCTGGGCTGCCTATGAATGCCCAATTGAAGCTGCCAATATCTCCACAATATGCTACAAAATGTTAGAAGTGTCCTCAGTACTGGAGATAAGTGTGTCAGGTGACTGAGGCCCTACACTTCAGCTATAACCTATAAATGCAGCATTTTCCAGAGTACCTGGGTTCAAAGTTCTATGATTGGTGTAGCTACTTTTTATTGGAACTGAGGTATGCACTACGTAGATTCTTCAAGCACAGCCTTCCATATTTGATGAAATTCAGATGTACATAATATGCCAGCATGTTAAAAATGAGGCTTCTTTACATTAAAAATAGCAATAACATTCAATATATTATTAGGATGTTCCTTCAGCTCAGCTAGATTCATGTTGCCGTTGGTGCCACCTGGCACATCTCTTGGCTGCATTACTGAAATAGCCTCTAAACTGGTCATCCTGCTTCCATTCTAGGCGCCAAGTCTATACTACACATGGAAGAGTTTGATCACATCACTTCTCAAAGACTTCCAGTGCTTGCTCAACTCGAGTAAAAGCCAGAATCATTATAGTGGCTTACAAGGTCCTACACAATATCATCAACCATTACTTCTCTCATCTCATCTTGGACCATCTACTTGCTCATGCTGTCCACCTGCCACCTGGGTCTTTGCAGATCTTTGATCATGCCTTGTATGCTCCTGCCTCAAAGCCTTGTTCCCTCTGCCTGAACATGATTATGGAGGTATCTGCAGGGTCCACCTTCACCTCACTTAAGTTTTCACTAAAAAACACCTTCTCACTGAAGCTCTTCCTATCCTCTCTATTTAAGATTCCAAACTTTTCGTGTGCTTTAATTTTTTGGTACTTTGCATTTTAAAATTACTTTGCAATTTAAAATTTATTTAAATAAAAACTTATTTAAATTATTTATTTTTTTCTTGCTTGACCCAATCTAAAAATTTTAGCATTGTGAGGGCAAGTATTTGGGTCTGTTTGTTCACTGCTGTATTCCTAACACCTAAAAAAAGTTCCTGGCACAAAGAGGGAGCTTAACAAATATTTGATGAAAGCAGGCTACTAGCAAGAAAGCAATGATAATACAAATGATAATGAAGATAAGACCAAAGGATATGTAAAGTTTTATGGGTGTTCTTTGACATTTTCCAATTCAAACACTTAAGATAGTCTTTAATGGCAGGGTATGTTTAATCACTAACAATGAGAAAGCATTCTAGTTGTCTTAGGGCAAAGATGAAAATAATTTTACAATGCATGAGAGTATTCAGAAGTATCTCATGCCACCATATACTTTTGGACCGAAATGAGGCCAGTATTTAAAATTAGAGAATATGTCACAAGATTTCTTGACAGACAATTCTGGCTGCCGCAGGAGGTCCCTAATGGCACAGAAAATAGAAACCTGATTATTAAAAAACAGAGAAGCTATTAGAATGGCTAAAATAAATAATAATGACCATACCAAGTGTTGACAAGGATATGCAGGAACTGGATCTCTCATACAGTGCTAGAGGAATGCAAAATGGTATAGCCAGTCTGGAAAATGGTCTGGCAGATTCGTATAAACCTGAACATATGGCATTTGGCTCTTAGTTATTTACCCAAGGGAAACAAAGACTTACATTAATCAAAAAACCCATACATGAATGTTTCAAAGCATTAAACATAGGAGTGAAAAACTGAGAACAACCCAAATGTCCTTCAATGGGAGTATTATAAACAAATGGAGGTACATCCATACAATGGAATACTACTCAGCAATATAAGGGGCCAAACTACTTACACATAATAATACAAATGGCTCTCGAAAGCTTTATACCGAATACATGAAGCCAGTTTTATAAGGTTACATATTGAATAATTCCATGTATACAACATTCCTGAGAAGGCACAGGGATGGAGATCTGATCAGTGGTTATCAGGGGGTAGATGTTATGGGAGAGTATAAAGAGGTAGCATGAGGGAAGTGGGATGAGAGATAGGACTGGTCTACATCCTCAGTGTGACTGTGGTTATCTGAATCTATGCATGTGTGAAAATGCATAGAAGTGCGCGCGCGTGCACACACACACACACACACACACACAAACAAACACTGTATGTAATTTTAAAACTTTCTGCGCTAAAAAAAAATTAAAAAAGATAGGACAGGATTTGTCAGCACTGGTTCTTGGGTAATGCTAAAGTACTAGTGGTGTCATAGCAAACCCAATACACAGTTGTCTCTTTTACCTAGATCAATAACCTTTAGAAATCTTCTTCACTTCCCCTTCCCTGTACCATTTGAAATAAAATCAACTAGTGAGACAGTCTCATCCACAACTTTCTGATATATTTTCAGATGATCTGAAAGGCCTAATTAGAATGAGCAGATATTATCAAGCAACATTTCTACATGATAATGTTGATTCTTGAATGATATTATTTCTTGTGGCTTTACAAATTTAGAGGCATATAATATTGTTTTCTTTTCTCCACAGATTATGATCTTCAGCACCATATTTGAGTAAGCTATGGAGTGTATGTTTCAAAGATAGCAGGTATATTTTTAATGCTTGCTTTCTTTTCTATTAATTATATTTTTTTTTGGTTCAACTGGAAAGATATCATTCCTTCTGGGAATTCAGGATAAAGCATTTGGGCCATAGGCCTAGCCTATCAGGACTAAAGACCCATTAATCACCTCTTAAATTTTAATGTTTACTTGAGAAATCCCAAGAATATTAGTGCTTTCTGTCTCCAATTTAACATAAAATATATTTTTAAAGACAGAGTTGATGGAAAAGGGGTTGTATTGCACTTTGGTGATAATCAGACTAATACAAAAATTCAACCTGAAGGTTTAATTCAAGCAAACACCTTTAAAGCATATGTTGTAAGAAGGCCCTTATGTATAAAAATAGTATTTGATATTTAAATTTTTCTTTCATGTTTGCTATGGCCTTTGAGGGTAGAATTGTGAGCACATAACAAATCATTAATTTCAGTCTCAGAGGATGAGTCGGCGTGTGTGTGTGTGTGTGTGTGTGTGTGTGTGTGTGTGGTATAATTGGTAGTAGCTGGATGTTAACTAATACCAGCATCACAGAAGAACAAGACCTCATTCAGCAACTGCCTTTTCTTATAATAATGGTAATAATAATTAATGATAAACAAACCTTTATTAATTGTTTACTATATTCCATGTACTAGAGTGTCTTACATTAATTTTCTCATTTATTTCCTTTCCTACATTTTTCACACAATGTTTGGATCTTCCAAGTCTTATATTTTCCAAGTCCTTATATCAGGGATCCAACTGATTCAGAACTTACATATTTTTTGAGACTTGGATTTATAGGTAATTTAATAACTTATAAATAAGAAAATTTGTATCTTAAGTTCCACAACACAAAAATATTCCTGTGAAGCTGACCTAAATTTATTTTGGGAAATTATTTCTTACCATTTCCAAGGTACAGGCTTTATTTCAAAAGTAACATTCTTCCAGTCCAGCCTTTCTTTTTTGTTTTTTATGCCTCAATTCAATGACCACTCTATTTCCAACATACACTGAAACTGACACCGACTGTCAAGCAAGGACTGTGGTGCATGAGCAGCTCTTGCAGAAGATAGGGATACATAAATAGTGCAATAAAACCCCAGAAACACATCCACAAAACTGACTTGTAATTGATGAATAATCATTTTACTTCCACAATCAGTGATGCATGAAAATTTACTGCTTGTATTTCCAAATCGCCTTACCCTGCCCACCCCCAGGCCCTCACATACATCCTCTTGACTGTCAAACTGACTGATGCTTATTTAAATCCCACAAACTCAGAGGCATCACAATCTAAGCATGGATATTCATTCCCATGGTCTAACCCTGGCCCCACACATAAAAGTTCCACTGCAAAGTCACAGGCCCCTCTCAGAAAGCTCTGCATAAAACCTTGCAGGACTCATATTCTTGGTGGCTGATTATTTCCTACCTCTGAACACATTCATTTGTAGAAAGAATTAAAAATTCAGGTTATTTTCTTTAAACTCATAAAAAGTGAAGTAGAGGAAATGTTTAGTGCTTTATATTGGTAAAAACTGATTTGACATAATAAAAAGAATATGGACTTTGGAGGCTGGTTTGAGTTAAATCCTGGTTTGATAATTTATTAGCTCTATGATCTTGAACAAGGTGTTTAGCCTACCTGACCTCAACATTATTAAAGATAATAATGAAATCTTATAGAACTGCTTTAAGGATTAAAGAAGAGTGAAAAGTAACTGCTTGCACTCAAACCATTGTCTCTGGTCTGCTATGATAAGGGGAAATCCCACCCAAGCTATGCCCAGTGGGCACTGGGGCATATGGGTCTGTGTAGTGAGAGATGTCTGGGAGGAGATATGAATTTAGAAACCATCAGCATATATGAGGTAGTTGAAGCCAGAGGAGGAAATGAACTCACCTTGAGGAAAGGAGAAGAGGGGAGATATTTAGGACATAAAGTAAAAAAGGAAAAAACTAATGCACAGTGTGTGAAACTGAACAGGCATTATTAGGTACCAGTTCCGTTTCAAATAGTGGTCTTTGACAGAGAAGTTCTCAAACGAAATTGTCTGGAGACAGTGGACTAATTATTTTATAGTCTTAATTTATAGTTCTTCTGCTGTACCTTGAAAATTGAGTATTTACAGGTTCTTTATGAGCTGTAACATTTTATGGCCTGTCAGGGCATTGATTGATACAGGGCACTGAAAATAATCATATAAGATTACCTTAAAATACGTATCAGTATCTGTCACGTTGACAGTGGAATTGCAATACTATAAATCTACAAAGATTAAAAATTTTAAGTGGAATGTCCTAAGTTGAATATTTATGAAAATACCTCACTGTACCAGAAGAAACAGAGACAAATCACTAAGTTGACTTGAAGAAAATTTAGCTCTGCAATTTTAGGACTACAACAGTTCTCTTGTGTTTATGGACCTTAGACTGATCTGCTGTTCTCACTACCTTTCTCATGACAAATGATTTCCAGACTAGTGTGAAATCTTATGGGATCACGTATCTCCAGTTACATTTCTAAACAAAACATTGAAATAAAAAGGCACATATGATCTATGCATATTTTCATAATGGTCTACTCCAAAAATCTAGGGGAAAATGGGTAACGATGTGACCGTCTTTCAGCAATCTTAAAGAAAAGCTAGTGTAGCTGGTTTTACCCTCCCATATACCACAACAATCATGCTGCAGGCCAGTGACTCACAGTCTTTTCACCTCCTAAAGTCCATGGGGTAGGTATTTTGAAAGATTTCATGCATCAAACTGCACATATTGACAATTAATATTTCAACGTTTTATTAATCAGATATAAATAAATCTACTCAGAGCTTTCAATCAATACGACATAACCACTGCCATCACCCCTGATTTGATAGAACTTTAGCCAAAGTTGTGTGTTTTTTAATATATATTAAGGGTGCTTGTGCCCTCACCTTTATTTCCACTGGCAGTGGGAGTAGAAAGTCTTCAATTATGAAACACTGCTATAGACTTACAACCAGAAACTAGAGTTTTAATGCACCGAGTGCAATTTTCCACTATTAAGAGGAAACAAGAAATGTTGGAAAGAAAATATGGAAGTGAGATGAAGGCTAGAGAAAAGAAGTAGACTTTGGTGTAAAATCGTAGGACAGAAGGTTTTCATATAAATGAATAGGAGATCCAACTAACCCCACAGCCAGGGCTCTATATCCCAGACTTGCAACCCTCATGCATAACCCACCAGCCCTTCATGCTTCCTCCCAGCCTAGCACCCCCAGGACAAGCTCTGGGAGAGGAGGAGGTTGTAGGTGTTTTACTGCAGGCTTTGCCTCATTTCTGTGTCATGATTGCACTGGTGACTACCTTTATTTTCTACTTCTATACCATTAGCTTCTCAGTTCAATCAATTCTCTGCTTTAAGCATGCCCATTCCCTCGCTGAAAAATAATCCCCAATAAACACCCTCTCACACACACATAATGCCACTATCCCTTTGTAGTTTAGAATATCTCCTTGGGCAGGAGAGATTGTGTGTGTGTGTGTGTGTGTGTGTGTGTGTGTGTGTGTGTGTCTTTAATATACCATATTTGTGTCCTTGCCCTACTTCTCCACACATTCCCACTCCACTCAACATTATTAAGGCACATTAGTTAATTAGTGAATTAAGATATTAATCTGTCTCTGAGGGCACAGATGGGCCTCATTCATTTTGTTTCCTTTGTAACAATGGGGCCAAAAGAAAAGAATCCAAGATTTATAGGACACTTACTATGTACCAGGGACTGTGCTGGTTGCTCTACCTATATCACATATTTCATCTTCATATCATCCCAATGAGGTGGAGATAAGTCTCATTTTACACGTGAGAAAACTGAGTCTCAGATGAATTAAATAACTTGACCAAAGACACAGTGAAATGTGCAGCATTCAAAACATCAACCCTTTTACAACAAACTCCAAGATTTCTCCATTCCAATTCACATAAATATCCTATCAAATAAAGATGGAATATGCAAATTTACCATAACTCTGTGACAAAGCTGATGGCGCCCACAGCCAATAAGGAGGAAATATGCAAATTGACACAAGGCGAGAGGCAGAAGGCGACTCCAGGACGGAGCGAAGGTGGTGCTGGCAGCCAGGGGAAGGAAGGCCTATACTTGCACGAATCTTTGTGCATTGGGCCTCTAGTGATCATATAATTCCCTAGCTATTTAAAACCCTTCACTATTTCCTCACTGCCTCAAAGATAGAGTCCTGGCCCCATGGTGTGGTGCCAGAATCCTCCCAGTTTTGGCCCCCCTTTCCTCCCTGGGCTCAGTACTCCAGGCCACACTAAACCAGGGTCATTTTCCTGAACACTCCACACTGCTTCACCCTTTCTTGGTTTGCTCTTCTACTCCTTCTGCTTATAATGTTCTCCTCCACCCTGTCCACCTGGGGAAAGCCCACCTTTATGAGTCAGGTTGTTTCTCCACTCTCTCTGAAGCCTTTTCTTAACAGCTGCTCTTCCATCACCCTCCTATATTTCCTATAACCTATCTATCTCTCTTAAGCCTCTTCATCCTAACCCAACCCCCACAACAGTATGTGGGCATACTCATATCACAGCTCCAGTAATTAACTTGTTGCTTAACATGTTCATCTGCCTTCCAAGATTATAAATTTCTCAAGGGCAGGAGTCATGTCTTGGTCATCTGTGTACCTCATATTATACCTCTATGTACTGCTGCCCAGTAGCATTTTCTGCAATAAATGAAATATTCCTCTATGCTGTCCAAAATAGTAACCTCTAGCCACATGTTTTGTGGCTTGAGAAACTGAGATGTGGTTAATGCAGCTGAGAAATTTAATTTTAGAATTTTATTTTATTTTAAGTATTTTAAATTCAAATAGGCACAAGTGACTGATGGCTATCATACTGATATTACAGTTTAGAGCTTATAAAGGGTCTGGAACATAGCAGGTATCAGTATGTATTTGTTGAATGGCATGGCCATTCAGTTCAAGTCACCCAAGGTTTCCACCTATCCAAGCCCAAGAACCTTTGCTATATTTTTAATTCTGCTCAACCACTTCCTTGGTGGATACTTTCCAGGTGATCCTTCATCTTCCCCATACTTTCCAGGCCTGGCTAGAGGAGCACCCCTCTGTTTCTTGGAACTTTTCTGACCACTAATTTGTTTCCTTTGCTGTTTCTTTTTCTGACTCTCATTTCTACAAAGGCTATAAAATAGGATTGTATTTCTACCAGAGTATCATTCCACAAGTACCATAAAACATAGAAGCAGAGTTATTAAAGCCTCAAGGGAAAATGTATGGACAAAATATCAGCCTGATTCATTATGAGTAGCTATTATAAACAGCGGGCTTGCTAACAAATAACAGGAAAACTAATTTGCATCTGCAACAAAATTACCCCACACATATCCACCATGGTTCCCAACCCCCTTCCTCCCCATGGTTTTACTGGGATTCTTTAATTAAAGAAATCCTGCCAATTTAGAAAGTTTTAGAGTCTGCTACTCGTGTTCATGGGGGCTTGACTTGAAATCTTTGCTAATAATCTCAGTATTGCCTGGATTTCCAGGTGGCTAGAAAGTTCTCTACGTACCCAAGAGGAGGACCTAAGCCAATAATTACTGGGCATTTACAACATTCCAGGCACTGTGATAAAAATCCACCCCCTCCCCGAACTTCTGAATAGGCATTAATATTTCTTTTGAAACAATGAGGAAAAGGAGGATGAGAAGGTCACTACGTCCCCAAGGTCATGAGTGGCTGAGCTGGGAATACAGCCTCAGTTGCTCAACTGCAAAGTCCATGTACTTGGAAACAACCTAAGTGTCTATTGATGGATGAATGGATTTAAAAAGGATGTATTATTTATATATCTATCCAACATACCCAATGGAATATTTTTTAGCCATAAGAAAAATTCTACCATTTACAACAACATGGATAAACCTTGAGGGCATTATGTTAAGTGAGATAAGTCAGACAAAAAAACAACAACAACCAAAACCAAATATGAAATAGTCCCACTTGCATATGGAATAGAAAAAATTCAAACTCATGGAAATAGCAGTAGTTTGGTGTTTGCCAGGAGCTAGGGGTGACGAAAATGGGGAGTGTTGGTCAAAGGGTACAAACTTCCAGCTATAAGTTGAATAAAGTCTGGGGATCTATTGTACAGCATGGTGATGATAGTTAACAATTCTGTATTATGTACTTGGATTTGCTAAAACAGATTGCTGTCCTGTCCTGATTCTAGGTTGAATTTTCAAGGTAATAATTCCAAATTCCAAAGACTTACTCTCTTATCGATACCTTCCCTAGCAGGGGAGCACTTAAAAATATGCTAATACCATGGACATGAAAAGACAATTCACAGAGAAGAATTTTTCTTATGGCTAAAAAATATTCCATTGTGTATGTTGGATAGATATATAAATAATACATCCTTTTAATACGTGAAAAGAAATCTCAGTCTTAGGTACAAATTAAATTACACTGAGAATTATTTTTTACCTATCAATCTGGCAAAGATGAAAAGTTTGGTAATACACCCTGTTATCACTCCACAAGGGTGTGAAGATCACAAATGAACCAACATTTATGGAAAGCAATCCAACCAAATTTATATAAATTAAGTGGCAAACATCTTTGATTCAGAAATTCCACTTTAAGGAATTTATCTTATAGGTATATTTGCATATGTATTAAGAGACTGAATGTACAAATGAACAATGGATAACCCATATATAAGATGAGAACTCTGACCCACATCCTATAGCAATCTGTCCAGGAAACCAATTCCTTGTCTCTAATAAACAGCCTAGGAAGCCAGCCTACTGTAAGTCAGACTTGCAGGATGCCAGACAGCTATCTCTAGTAACAACCCAGGAAACTAAACAATAACTTCGGTAACAGTGAGCTCAAAATGTCCAGGACTTGATTATAAACTGACAGCTTCCCTCATTTTTGTCCCCATTTCCAATTTAGAGCCAATCTGTACTCTAAGCCAAATATGCTCCCCTAACCAATCACATTAGATGCCCGACTCCAGCTTCCCCATGCCAACAGTCTCCCCAATCAGGGCAAGCCTGAAGCCTTCCTCTTTTCTTTTCTTTTCTTTTCTTTTCTTTTCTTTTCTTTTCTTTTCTTTTCTTTTCTTTTTTTTCTTTTCTTTTCTTTTCAATTCTTTTTTCTTTTCTTTTTTTCTTTTCTTTTTTTTCAATATAAAGTGTTTCCACTCCTCTGCCTGCCTTTGAGTCTCTGCCAAAATATAAGTGCTGACCAGCTTGCTATATAGCAAGCCCGGAATACAATAAGTAGCTTTGGCTTTTCTCATTTGGTTGTTCTTTGTTTATTTCCATAGAGTGCAAAGATGTATGTAAAAGGATATTTATTCTAACATTGCTTTATGTAGCAAAAGACTGAAGACACTCAAATGCCCACTCATAGGAGACTGATCCATCCATAGATGGAATACTGTGCAACTATTAAAGAGAGAGAGGTAGATATTTGTGTGTGTACATGGACCAACCACCAAGGTACAGCATGACGAAAAATACACACACACACACACACACACACACACACACACACACACACAAAACAACTAAATAAAAAAAATGAGGTAAACAATGTGCTTAAATATATTTAAATCTATTCACAAGAAACTGCTAAGGGGAGATGAATTGAAGAACAGAGAAATAAAGATGAGGTGCAAAATTAGTATGCATGTATAGCCTTTTGTGTCTTTTGAATTTTGTATTATGTTTATGAATTATTTATTCAAATAAATAGATTAATTTTTAAAATCTAACTTTTGCAATACCTGAGCAGAGAGGCCATTTTCCCATAAAGACACTCAAATTGATAATTTTCAGCCTTAAAATTGTGGCAATGAATTAAAAAATAATTTTAATGCTCATCCTTTGAATGGGAGCCCAAGGTGATCCTGCACAGAAGGCTTCCTGGTCCTCCACTATTGGGAACGTTTCCCTTGCAACAAAGCAGTTACAGCTGGAGCAGTTGGTGACAAAGGGGACTGACAAATCAACTCTGGTGATCACTGAGCTGCCAGGAGTCACAGACAGAGAAGCTCCTGGTATTCCTAAATTTTAAATTCACAACCAAGTCCCATAGCTTCATATCTGTTCACTTACAACGACACTTAAAACATAAGGGAACTTTAATAGTCAATCGTCTAGCCTATATTTTCCACCTCAAGGAAAGAGCAGAGCCCAAAGTATTTCTCAAATCAGTCAGATGCCCCTGAATCACAACAACTGGGGCAGGCGGAGCCCTGAGGGAGGGTGTTGTTAAAAGTACAGATTCCTGCTCTGACTCAGCAAGTTGACAAGCATCCCTGACCATTGCTATGCTTGGCAAAGAGGACAAACACTGCTTGGGACTGAATTATCTAGCTCAGCCTGGGCCTGACCTGACCTTCTGCTGAATGTTGTTGGTTTTATTTTTTTCACTTGGACACAGGCTCCCTCTCACCCCCAAGTGAACCTGTGGCTCTCTGTGACATTCAGCACTCTGGATGGGAGGTAGGTTTGGGGATTTCTCCCTTGAAATTTGAAAATAGAGCTGGTTATAAGACAGAAATAGCAAAACTGACTTGGGATCCCATGGTGTCCAGTAAATTGTAAGAAGTCAGAGACAGAATGGCCATGTTAAGATGTCAGTGCCTGCTCCTACCCAATAACTTTGACTTTATGCTACTACCACTATAAGGATAAATGATGATCCCCTCACCAGAATATAGGCTCTGCAGATTTTTATGTTTTGTTGACTGATATTTCTGAAGCATCTAAATAAATAGTGTCTGTCACATAGTAGGTGCTCAATACAAATTAGATAATTCAAAAGCCCTAGTGTATCTCACACTCAGGGTCAAGAAGCTGGACTTAAGTTCTCATTAATTAATCACTCAAATCTATTCCTCTAATTCTGCCCCAAACGCTACACAACTTTGGTGTCTTCTGCCTAGACAAAGCGATAGAACTATTAATAAAGATGTAGCCTGGAACAATTCTTTCCACGCTGATAAAATGGATTTAAGCAAAAGGTATGGATGTAGTCTCTAACTAAAATACTACACAGAAAAAGTAGCTCACTAAATAATATGTGTCCCTGGTATCAAAAATAATTAGTAAGTATAATGTCAAACTCACAGTCTAGAGGATAATAAAAATAAATCCCAAAATCTTTATTACTCAATAACAATGTTGAGGATGTGTGCCATTGTCTAGAAACCTTAGAGATGTCCTTTTTATTTTATCTGAGTAGACGATAATGTTATCTTCTCCAAAAGTCTTTTTTTTAAAAAAAGAAAATTAAAAGCCAATAAAATAATACTTTAAAAAAATAAAACCCACTTTTTTGTCTATTTCAATTCTTGCCTGAAAGAAATTGGCATAATTTGTTTATATTTAAGTGCTGTGTTGATCTTACAGAATCTGCTTCATAAAATAAATAAAACATCTATATATATAAAAGTCTAAGTGACCATTATGACTGGAAAACTGGACAACTGGCCGGTAGCTGTGATGCGCACTGACCAACAGGGGGAAGATGCTCAATGCAAGAGCTGCCTCATGGTGGTCAATGCACTCCCACAGCCAACCTCCCACGGCCGACCAACCTCCCACGGTCCCTCCCCCCGGCTGGCCCCAATGGACCCCAATCAGGACTGGTTGAGACGGCCCCAATCGGCTTGATCACCGGCCAGGCTGAGAGACCCCACCTGTGCACGAATTTGTGCACCGGGCCTCTAGTATTTTTATATTCAGCTATATCTGGACTATCATTAGTCTCTATTCCTAAGATTCCCAGTTATTTATCCCAATGAAATGATCCTCAGGTCTCTGAAGAAAGATGGGGGGTCTTGTCACTAAGGACACAAAGCATACATGAGGAAGAGGGGTGTTTTTTGTAATTAAAATAAACACTGAGTTTGAGCGCTCACTTTGTGTCAAATACTTTAAATTTATTATATCTAAATCTGCAAAATCCCTCCCTAGTAGATCTCGTAGTCTCTGTTTTTCAGATGATAGAGAGAGAGATTAAATACATTTCCAAAGGCCATCTGTTTCATGAATAAGAAGCTGGCATAGGAAGCACATCTATGATACTCATGGTGTATAATCATTCCATGCTGCCCTCTGCACATTATTAAATATTGTGGAAATTAATGAAGTATCCTAAAATCAAAAATGCATTTCACAAAAAGGAATGGCCATGATTCAACAAGCTAAGATAACACTATTTCTAAGGTAAAACCAGGACTCACCATCGAATATCTTAAATAAATGGCTCTTGAGTACAAAATGCCAAGAGGCTCTGGGCCTGCATTCGACTGATGGCTAGAGATGAACCCCTGGAACCAGGTTGCCAAGTGAATGAACCCATGTCTCGTTATCTGTACAGGGGGATGTTTTTAGAGCATCAACAGAGCAAACCTGTGACATACTCAAACACTTAATTGGCCAGCATTAAGTACTGCCTGACAGATTCAAATGAAGAGTATACCATGATTATAAAAGAGGAGTGAATGCTTTGATCATTAATTACACTTGAAAACTAGACACCAACACAAGAATGGGTCTTTTTTTTAAAAAAAAAAGAGCAACAGATTTCAAAGCAAATGGAAAACAAGGCATTAATGTCAGAGAAGATAACTGCTTACACAAACAGACTTTAAATATTAACATCACTGCCCAAGAAAAAGGTGTCCCCACTGACATCTTAATAGAACTTTAACATGTTCACTGAATAAATGATCTGACTCAGTTCTCAGCTGCAATCATGATCTTAAAAGCATACCCTAAAAAAACACACAGACTTGCACAGACATTCATAACAGGTATTTAGGTTACCTACATGCATATATGCTTTTGTTAGGGGGTTTTGAGGCCCAAATAGCTATCTGTCTGTCTTATGATTAGCTTCTTCCTCTAGAAACCAACAGCTAGGACTTTTCATACTATAATTTGCAGGACACTGGCCTTTACTACTGCTCACCAGTATGAGTGTCATCATAAAGAGAAAATGAAACTTTTTCTCCAGTGAAAGGTCCATATCACCACTGCCCACATTCAAATGAGAACCAAAAGGATCCTTACATCAAGGCGCCTCTTCTCTAAGGGTTATGGGCAATAATTTGAGCCTCAGGGTGCCCTCCTGACCTCATACTTGGTCTGAGGGTTTTGTATGGATGGCAACCAATATTTGGATTAAAAGAATATAAAGAAAATTCATGATAATATAAATAAGCATAGATTCGGGGGGGGGGGGGGTATGAAAATCATCTAATTTTGTCTTTGCTTTATAGATGGGCCCAAAAAGAGTAAATGATTTGGTGAAGACCCTCCTTTCCATCGTGCCTTTTTATGTCTCTCCCATTGGTGAGAATGTCTAATTTCTTGTATGTTACTAGTAGCCCTGCACATGAATCTGTGCACCAGTAGCTCCAGTAGCTCTCTGCAGGGCCTGGCTGCTCCGTGCCTGCTGCCCAGAGGCTCTCCACGCCCCAGAGGCCCATCCGCGGCCAGGCGTGGAATGCTTGCCTCGTCGCCACAGTGATGAAGCAAGCATTCCACCAGGCCACTCACGCTGCCCGCTCTCAGTGGCCGCCCCCACGCCCCCTGGGACTGGGGGACTCCAGTGGGGCTGAGAGGACTGGGTGCCACCATCTTGTGGCTATGGGTGCTGCCATCTTTGTGACAGAGTGACAATTAATTTGCATATTACCCTTTTATTAGATAGGATAAGCTGAAACAGATTCTGCCTTTTGTTTATCTTGCTAGTCTACTTTATAAAACAACTCTACCCTTAGAAACAGACTAGAGCTTATTCATTGGACAACATACACTTATGTTTAATACGTCTTCCTTTTCACCACTTTACTTTCAAATACAATATAAAGACCTTTAATTTGCATGAATATTTAATGTTTTTGGGTGGTTTCCCAACAATTTACATTCAGGCTATGATTCTAAAATGATGAAAAATATAGAAGTTGATAAATAATGGATATGAATGTAAGTATTAATACATATATAAATACCATTAGCACAATGTGATACTACTACACATACACACACATCAGAATGCCTAAATGAAAAGACTGATACTACCAAGTGTTTTCAAGGATGTGGAGCAGCTATAACTCACACTTTTCTGTGAGAGGGTAAATTGATATGGCCCCTTTAGAAAGTATTTGGTAGTACAGTATCTATTACAGTTGAACATGTACATAGTTTATAACTGAGTAATTTAATTCTTAAATTTACACACAAAAGTAATGTGGACATAGTCACCAAAAGATATGTGTGAAATATTCATAACAGCACTGTTCCTAAAAGCTAAAACCTAGAAACAACCTTAATGCGCATGAACAGTAGATTGGATAGATTATAGTATATTTTCACAAAAATCATACTTCACTTAAAGTGGTGATAACAGTCACAAGTCATTGGATACAACTAAATGAAATAGCAAGACTCAAATTGGATTTCAATCATAAACCCTATAACACCTAAGTAGAAATCCAGAGATTGGTTCAGTTCCGTGTTTGGCTGGAATGACATCTGAGAAACGCCAATGAACATTCAGGATATTTCTACTTTTTTGTTCTGTTGTCTCTGTATTGGCTTTATTTTCATACTGGAAACAAGATAATGATCATGGTTTCTGGCAATATATCTAGAAATATCCACATTCAGGGGTAAAAGACAGTAAACTATCTTTTTTTTTTTTTAGGAGAAAATGACTTTTCCTTAGGAGACTATAACATATCATTGGACAAAAGTGAGTCATATGCTATTCCAAACCAATCACTAAGACCTATTTTCTGGAATGGAATGGATGTTGGAGTATTGTCCACCATAACAACTAACAGTTAATATTAACAGCATTTATTTAAAAGTCAAATATTGGATATCTGGTTTCTGTTGAAAGGCGAGAACTGTGCAACTCTCAAACTTACAACAAACAGCAAGTTCACAAATTTTCCCTTACCCATCAGATGACTGAGGTTGTAGGGCAACTAACTATCCACAACCTATAGGAAAGCAGTGAAAGATGAGACACAAATACTGACCAAAAGTATCTTCCCCAAAAGGTTTACTAATGATAAAGAGAAAAACAGTAGCTTTATAATGGAGAAACCTTACAGGTACCACTTACACAAGTGACTAAACATAATATCACTAGTGATAAGTCATGCTGATGTCATGTGGCTCCCTGTATGATACAATGAGGCAGGCACTTTATCTCTGTGGTATTCTTCTCCAAATTCTATAGCCTTAGTCTAACACTGAGAAGAACTCATACAAACCACAGTTGTGACACATTCTACAAAATACCTGAAAATATTATTCCAAAGAGTTAAGGTGATGGAAGCCAAGGAAACAATGAGTGAGATACAGACTGAAGGAGATTAAGGAGACATGACAACAAAATGCAAAATGGGCTCCTGAATCATATGCTGGTACAGAAAAGGACATTCGTAGAAAAAAAAATGAGATCCAAATAGTTTGTGGATTGGTTAATAGTATTATACCAAAGTAATTTCTTACTTTTAAAAATTGTTAGACATTAACATTATGTTGTTACTAGAGGCCCGGTGCACAAAATTCGTGCATGGGGGTGTGTGTCCCTCAGCCCAGCCTGCACCCTCTCCAATCTGGGACCCCTCAAGGGATGTCCAACTGCCTGTTTAGGCCCAATCCTACCTCAGTCATCCCTCTCACAATCCAGGACTGCTGGCTCCCAACTGCTCACCTGCCTGCCTTCCTGATTGCCCCTAACCACTTCTGCCTGCCAGCCTGATCACCCCCTAACCACTCCCCTGCCAGCCTGATTGATGCCTAACTGCTCTCCTGCCAGCCTGATTGCCCCTAACTACCCTCCCCTGCAGGCCTGGTCACCCCTAAATGCCCTCCCCTGCAGGCCTGGGTCCCCCCCAACTGCCCTTCCCTGCAGGCCCAGTCGCCCCCAACTTCTCTCCTCTGCCAGCCTGGTCACCCCTAACTGCCCTTCCCTGCAGGCTTGATCGCTCCCAACTGCCCTCCCTTGCAGGCCTGGTCCCTCCCAACTGCCTTTCCCTGCTGGCCATCTTGTGGTGGCCATCTTGTGTCCACATGGGGGCAGCCATCTTTGACCACATGGGAGCAGTCATCTTGTGTGTTGGAGTGATGGTCAATTTGCATATTATTATTTTATTAGATAGGATGTTATGTTATGTTATGTTATGTTATGTTATGTTATGTTATGTTATATGTTAACATTACAAAGTGAGTGAAGGGTGTACAGAAAGTCTGTACTACGGTTGCAATTTTTCTGTAAGTCTAAAGTTACTTGAAAAAAAATTTTAACTGCCTATTTGTTATTCTTCTAAATTAAATTTTTAAATAAATATTACTAGACTTTCACACATTTTCCCAGTTCTCTACAGTCATGGTGTTTGTACCAACAAAATGAAGTGATATCATTATGGTTCCTAGGCACTAAACATAAAATACACACACAAAAAGTACCCAAGTTTGGGGAGATATAGAAATATATAAGCCAGTTAACGATAATTTGAATGTCAGGAAACCAAATAACGTTGCTCTTATCCTATTTCCTTCTTCCTGTATATCTTGGTTCAGAAGTAATTTTCAAAATTCTTTTAGAGCCCATAAATCTTCTTCCATAATCCTTACAATCACTGATAAAGAAGCACTTTTTCTTGTTAACTCCATTATATGCTTTAAATAATGAGGACTGCAGAGTGTCATACTATGTAGCTGATAGTTGCTAATCTGAGTTGCAAGAAAGCAAACAAATATGTGTTCGTGCTATGATACAAATACTTAGGCAATTTCTCAAGAGAAACAACAGCATAAAGGAAAGGAAATGACATTTGTGATTGAAGCTAAAGAATAATGCGAGGTTCTGCAGAAACAACGGTAAGAAAAATGGTTTCTGGCTGACTATTGATTATCTGTTTCCTAACAGCAAATGTCAACCATGGTGTTTATCCCTGTTCCACCATGGTTTACCGAAAATATGGGTGGGGAATGGATAATTTGCCCTGGATAAGTCATAGGTCAGCAGATCATAAGGAGCCACATCTGAGGCTGAAAGAGAGTGCTGGGCACCTTCCAGAGATTCTAGAGTTTGAGTTCCATGCAGGAAATAGATAAGATTTCCATATTCTATGTATAGGAGGAAAAGTGAAATGAATACTGGGTAACCAAAACGGTGAAGAGTGACAAAGATCGCTATGTGTTCACCAAACTCCATTTCCACTTTCTCCTGGTGGACGTCTGGACCATATTTCCCAGCTTCCCTTGAAGTCAGATGGGGTCATTCAATGGAGTTTTGGTAAGGAATGTGGGAGAAAGTGAGGCACAGTGCTTTCAGAATTGGCTCCTGACAAAAGTTCCATGAGATTCTCCATACCCTCCTTCTTCTCCCACCTCTCGCCTAAGGCTCCTTTGCTAGTCTCACATTCAAGAGAAAGGAGTCTTTGTTTGCCTAGGTTCCTGAGCTCCTCAGTCACCACTTTCTTACCAACCTACACTGAACTGTGATGTGAGTGAACAGTAAACATTTATTATTTAGGCCAGTGAAATTTTAGATTTTTATTTATTAGAGCAGTTACCCTACCTTGACTAATAGAGTATTCCTAATTTAGGAAATAGTGATATAGGAGATTCCCAACTCTCAATTTGCCATATGATATACATTGTGTCTTGATAGAACAAATTTAGGCAGGAATTCCTGATTGGTTTTCCACTACCTCTTCCTTCTTATTCCTTCTTTTTTCCTTTGGTTTTATGTTGCCCAGGCTATGGTTTTATCGTATTTGTAAGTTCTTTGGTAAGTGGGATGACAATATGTCCCAACTTTCCTGGGATGGTGCTAGTTTATGCCTGCTGCCCCAGATTAATGATTAATATTAATCTCTTCACTCTCCAATGTTTGTATGGTAAATTATAGGGTCACCCTAATGATCAGCCAACTCATCTCCTTCTTGAAAGCAGATGAGACATAAATAGAAGAGTCATTAAAATAGATTAATCATGAAGAGAATTATACTTTTTGAGTATTTTCAGTTGCATTCCCCCCCATTGTCTTTTAGAAAGCCAAAAATATGGTACTTTATCTCTGGTGTATTGTATAATATTACTTCTTTACAAGTTTATTCATCACAATGATTAGCAAAAGAATAAATGGGAAGCCTGTAAAACATAATGCTGAAATTCTTTCAATGATTTAAAACAAACTGTTTTGTTGTGTGTTATGTAATTTCATTATAATTTATTAAGTGATGCATCTGGTTATTAAATACTAATCATTATCAAAGTATGGTCATAGTAGTTTTGAATAAAAAGATTCTATGTACAAACTTAGGACTCTTGGAAGAAACAGAACTAGAAAAAGATCTGGATCACATGTCACACCTGGGTGGCTAGGGACTTTAACTTCACAGTAAAGGCTATGCATAAAAATTAATTCCATGTGAATTTTTTCCATTAAAAAGAATTTCACACTGCCAAAAATATTCTTCATTGGAAAAGTGGGGGTAATTCTTGATTTTCTGAATCATTAACTGCAAACAGACATTTCTTCACACTCCTTAGAGTCAATTTTAAGAAATCACCTTAGACTATTTTTCCATAACAGGTATATAAATGAAACAATAAAATGGATGCTCAAATGAATACGATTAAGTTAGGGTTTGTTATAAATTAACTTTAAAATAGGTTCCTTTTGAACAATTAGAGTGAAGAAACTTCCAGTTTAGGAAAGGAGAATGTGGTGAGGTTTAGTGAATATGGTACCTTATTATAAAATTGTAAAAACTATAATGTGATATGGAAGGGACTTTGAGTAGGCAAATTGAAGATTTACCTTTGTTATACCTTCCACAATAATCCAAACCCTGGCCATTTTGAAGATGGATCACATCTCTATTTTAATTCTGGCATGCAAATCTTATCAATTTTATTCAGGTCACCACCTACCTGAACCTACATTACTGAAATTTCCCTTACCTTAGCTCCAATTTATTATTTTAAAAAATGTCATTAACCTTTTATGAGAATTAATCACAAAAGATGCTGAAATTTTGTGTTATAGCCTGTACCTGCAAACCTATTTGAAACATGCTCTACCCATCGAGTTTCTGTCTAAAATAGCTGATTTAGGCCCTTGATATAGTAGAACCGGTACCCCATTCATTGTGTTATCATTTTATACAGTCTGTCCATAAAAACCCCAAGAGAAGAATGTGCTGTCTGTCCATGAAAAATAACCCACTGTCTGTGGCTTATGGAAACAACGATAGAATTTTAAATACCTTGGAAAAGCCAGGCATCGCCATTTACATGTTGTTTGCCAGCTTTCCTCTGGTTGAATGGCAACATTCAAATACAATGAACAGAGGAAGACAATTAAATATGCACCCTAATGAGGAATGGAGAACTGAGATTTTTGTCATTTTTTAAAAAACAAAAGCTTCCAAAATTTAAAATAATGAAGTCACATGCTGGAGAGAAGTAAAGGATGCATTATTAGACACAGCAGTAAATGTCAAATATAATATACTACAGCAATATTCTTCAGTTTGACTATGGCTCTTTTATTTCTCGTTCCCATGTATCTCCTGCTGTTAACTGTTCATCTCCCATCAATTTTATTCTCATCAGTAGTTGCCCTGGTCAGACAGAAAGACTGGCTTGATTTAATTAAATGCCCCCATTAATAAGAGGAAGCTAAGCAGGCTTGGGCATGCCTATAGCACCACTCTCACATTTGAGCAGGTGGTGACAAGCCTTGAGCTTACACTAAACTGGATTATATTTCTGCGTGAGTTGAAGATTATTTTCTCTAAAAATTTCTCGTCTGAGTTTTGACGCCCTAAAGAATGAACATGTTTTATGCCAAGGTAATTATTAATTGATTTTTGCTACATCGAACTCTATCATAATGACTTCAGATATATTATGCACCCAACAGTTTTGTTTTGAGTAAAATTGTGCTCCAAATATTGCACTGTGGAACCAGCAAGATGTTCACCAAAATCAGATTTATTAAAACTAAGGTTTAAGTGTTGAAACGTTTCAAGCTGTTGATAGGTCGAGGGAGAATGCAGGCACCTTTAATACATCTTCACCAATTTCAGTCTGATAAGAAGAGGATGAACCAGGAGGAAGAGGAAACACAGTAGTGTTGGGATCTGACAACCTGGAAGGTTGCAGATACCTCTCACATGTGAGCAGGAATGCAAAGGGCCAGGCAACACCATCATCATGATCAGATGAGCATGACTCTACGTGTATCCTTACAGAATGAGAAAGAGTCTAATTCCACATCTGTTTGGCAGAAATTAAGTGAACCAATAAATGCTGGCAGAGTCTCATGAGTTTATGAACAGCAGGAAGTGCAAGCATCAGTCCTGCTCGTGAGGTCCCTGAGAGGAATCAGGAGGCACTAATTGAGTGAACTCACTTGTTTGTACTGAAGGGAGTCTAAATTAGAGGTAAGCCTACTCATAGGCTATTTTAAAAGTGATTTTTCTTTTAGCATTAGTTTTTATTTATTGCATATGTCATGTAATTTCTTAAAAACTTAAAAAAAAAATCCCCAATCACCCACACCAAAATAGCAATTACTTTCACTTGTCCATATTCCCTGCCCACCTTCATCCTTATGCATATGTAATAGATTAGTGTGCCAGGTGTTATCCTGAGCACTGCCCATACAGCTCATTTAATCTCCATAATGACTCTAAGAGTGTCGTCCCCACTGCACAGAGGAGGTTGAGAATTAGTAAAGTTAAGTAACCTGCTACACATTGTGTGGGAGATTAAAAGATCCTGGAATTGAGTTCTGGTGGGTCTAAATCTAATCTCTATACTTAGCCACTCTGTAACGGGGCACCTGTCTATGAGATCAAGTCTTGGATGGACTTTCCTAGCCTGCTTTATATTCCAACTTGCTAAATGAACTTGTTCTTATCTTTTTTATTGGCTGCACAAAATTCATTTGAAGAAATGTATCATAATTTAACTGGATCACTATTCCTAGATATTTATGTACATCTCATTTCTCTGCCTGTGTAGCCAGAACACTTTCTTGTCTAATGCTTTTTTCTTCTTCCTTTTGAATTAGTTCTTAAAGATAAATTCCCAGGAGTGATATTACTTTGTCAAGGGATATAAATACAAGCTATTAAATTATCTTAAATACATTTATAAAACCTTATAGAGGTTTTAGAGAACTTTTAATGAAGAGATAAGAATAGATTACATTCTTTGAACATTCCTTATGAATTTGCTGCATGCTGGGTACTGAGCCACAAAACCACCAGAAGTTGCCTCCCTGGTACTTCATTCTACTAAGGTAGAAAATTACATATTTATTTTAAATATATATTTTCTTCATAAGTTATATGATGACAAAATTCAAACCAGATTCCTCTGTTATTAGAAATAAAGGAGGCTCAAGTAGTATGGACACCTGTGTGTGTATGTTTTCCCCACAAAGGAAGATAGCATTTTTAGGTGCCCAGTACAATCTCAGCTCCCACACTTACAGCATGTCCTTGGGCAATTTATTAATCTTTCAGTTTCTACTCATGTAGAATGGACATAATGTGTTATAACTGAGATAAAACCTCTAAGCACTTAGAATGGTGCACAGCTTATTAAGCACTCAGTAAATGTTAGTTAAGTCAATGGTGTGCTGGTGCCAGCTCAGACAGGCTTGTGATTGCTAAATTTTTAGGAATTGTGCAAGATAGTTGTTAAATACAGCCATTATTATACATTCCTTGTGGTATGAGTATTTATGCCATAGAAATTGGCAAACCCTACTAATCAAGATTTTTTACTCAGAGAGCAGTTGTTAAACATTTACTAGCATATTACTGACTATTAGTCATATACGTAGTATCCTTCATCTGAAAAAGGTTGCTGCAGATGGTGATTAATAGTTAAAGAAACAAGTGGTCATTGGGGTTTCTTTCATATAGTTGACTTAAATGTGCTCTAAAATGGTTAAGAAGCTACTGACTGCATAGTCAGTGTATCTGATACATTTTAAGTAATGCCCACACAGACAAATCACTTTAAACCATGTTGAAGTACGAGTTAAGTGAGCAATTTGTTGCCTGATTAACAGATGTGGTTATGGAGGAAAGAGAAGGGAACCCAGAGTGGGTTAAATGGAAGTAGCATTTATGGTTTTGCCATTAGACCAAGCCAGTCTAACTTAAAATACTAATTAGTTAATCTCTCTGAGTCTTGGTTTTGTTATCTTAAAAAGTGGGGATAACATCTAACTCATAAAATTGTTAAGAGGAATAAGTAAGATAACATGTTCTGAAATGACCAACATATAGTAGGCACTTAATATAAATATATTTTCATTTCACCCTTAAGATAGAAAAATCATAAGTGCATCCTCATGTTGAAAGACAGAGCCAGTGGAAATGAAAGAGAAGTTATTATTGATGGAACATGACCTGAGAGAGGTCTGCAACAGATGATACCAGTTGATGATGGAAGGGTTCGCTTTGGGCAAGAAGAGGAACAATATTTCCTCTGAGAAAGGAAAGAAGGAATTAAGGTAGGAATTTAAAAAAGACAAATTTGCAAGTATTGGGTGAGAAAGTCAAGAAGTTCACATTGACAGCCTCTGTTTTCTCTTTAATGTTGAACAAAATGTTTTTGCTCAAGAGCACCCAGTTGGACTGATCCAGAAATCAGAATCAGTAGGGCAGCGGCAGTAGAAAAATAATGCAGGAAAGGAGGTACTGCAAGAGAGGATGAAGTGATGGGTATGAGAGAGAAATGCTGAAGTCAAGAGGTGGTTTAAAGCTTTGAAGTAACGGGATGTGACAAGGAACCAAAGATCTCCATAAACTCAAAACCAAAAGCCATGAAGGGATAAGGAGAGGGAAGAGACAAAGGGGTATGGGCTGTTGTCAGAAAAGGTGGAGATTTAGGGTGAATTTTTCTGGGTAGTAACAGGGTTTTGGTCACGCCCAAAGTTATTCAGAGACAAGTCCTCTAAAATAGGGCGTGACATGGCTGAAGAATAAGAATTGAGGACAAGACACAACACTAATTTTTCTGTGACTCAAGCTGTGAATGCCAAAAAAGGAAATAAATCCAAAAAATTTTAAGTAAATGGAAATGACAATGAAACAAGTAAATACTTCCCCAAGGAAATAGTTTTTGTTCCTTTATAGGAGACAACATGCACTTGGATATTTTAGCATGTGTACGTTTGCGTGAAAAGTGAATCTTGTTGCTTCATAGCTACATGACAGCTAAAGAAAAACAATATGAAAAACTCATGAGAACTCATTAGACTGTGGGAAAAATAAAAGCATGAAGATGTCATTCTAGCTTCATTTATGAAAGGGAAACATTGAAAACTTGAATGTCAACAAAATACAATGGTTAAGCGAATTGTGAAATATAACCATGGCAGAATATCATCTGGTTGTTAAAATAATGGTTATAAAGACTGTACAATAACCTAGAAAATACTTACAGTAATAAAGTAAAAATCAAATGCAAGATTCTGATACATAGCTACATCATGAGTCTCAGTATGTAAGAAACAAACATAAGATGAAGATAGAAAATTATAGTGGATTTTATGGAGGGTTTCTCTTTTTTTCTATTTTATACATTTTTAATAATATGGTTATTTTAAAATTAAGACATAATATCCAATTTCAACTCCCTACTGCTCAAAAATCCTCATGTTGGACACCTGTGAATTTCTTAAAACAGCTCAAGATAGGAGCTTGCAAACTTCATTCCTTTTTTCCAGCCTCAATCCCATCTCCTCACCCAGTAGGTGACCTTGTCTTTGACCTGATAGGCTAAATCTCTCCAGGGAAAGATTTCTGTCATCTCTCTCTGTCTTTGCATTCAATTGTCTGCAATATCCCACAAAGGACTCTGTCCTCTTCCCCAGGGGAACTCCTTCCAGTTTGGAGAGGAAAAGTTCAGCCTGTTCTAGTCTAGACCATTGCTTGTGTGATTTCCTGGGAGGGTGGGGGGAAGGGTTTGTTTGGTTTGCTTTTTGTGACACTTTCCTAACTCCCTTAATCCTGCTCACTTACTAGAGCCAAGGTGTAGTAATTCAGCTCCTCTGTGATACTCTCCCTAACGCTGCTGCCTCTACCAATCTCCCCTCAGAACTTTCCCATATAGCATTTATCAGAGTATGTGCTCTAAAGCCAGACTTCCTGGGTTTATGTTCTGGCTCTTCCACTAAGTTATTTGCCCTTGCTTTGTCTCAGTTTACTCGTCTTTAAAATGAGTATAACAATAGAATTTACCTCCCCAGCATTCCATAGATGCAAGCTTTTATTATTCTTGTTCTTTGATTATTTGGGTGTTCAACTTGTTTTCCTATCCACAGTGCAAGTTTTTGGGGACTGTTTTAGTCTTATTTCTGTTTTCTCCTTGAATGGTAACCAACTATCTCTATTTTCCCAGCACTTATGGGTTTCCCAAGACAGGATATTTTTGGTGCTAAAATTGGGAAAGTCCCAGGCAAATCAGGATGTTGGTCACCCTGCCTAAGACATTGTTTTACATGTAGTATGTGCTTAAAAAATTCTCATTAAATGAGTTTGTATGTAAAATATAGGCAAAAATCATGATACATACACACATATTCCCCGAATAAACAGGAATATCTGCATTCACTGTGGGAAAATTTCTAAAACAGTGAGGTCTCTTTTCTTGTGTGGGTATAGCAACTGGTGTGTTTTAAAAATTATTTTGTAGACCTGTAACATGTCCTGATATTAAAGGCAGCTTTTCTTTTTCTGATTTTACAACACATATTGGGCTTCTGCAACGGTTTTATATCATCTTTTCAGGTGATATAGCCTTTTAAAAATGCTTGTACAAATTTAAATCTGTAGTAGCTGTCAGATTTCCTTCTACCCTTAGAAAACAACTGGAGTATAATTCATTGTCTCTGTAGTTTGAGTTATTTCTGCAAGTTGAAACCAAGTACTTTCCTACTTACTTGGGGCTAAGGATTCCTCATCCCAGGAAAATCCTAGCCAATAGAACCTGGAGTTAAAGCAACTTGTCATCTTGACATCACATGCTTAGTTCTCCTCACTACCAGTATGCCAGCATAGCAATAGCAGCTGGTGCCTGGAACAGCATTATTTAAAATAAACACTCTTCCCAGTTGGCATTTGCAAGTGATCTTTTTCTTCCGATCGTTAAAATTTAAGTGTGAACATATCTGAAGAAAATGGAAAACAAATGAAGACTGCTTGGAAAGGTATGCAGCAGAAGAAAAATCATGAGAAAATGCTAACTGCCAAAAGGAATTTATGCTTTGCCTTTTATCACCACTGGAAATTCTACTCTCAGATATATTGGAAGTATTCTTTTCCTAGGGGTTTCCAAAATTTGGAATTCAAGGACCACCTACAAAAAGTCATCTTCATATAATCCCATTTTTTCAAGTGTTTAGAGAGTGCCTCCCATGTGCTAGAAAACACAGAGAGACAAACATGGAAGAAAAAAAAGTCATAAGACAAGCACACAAATAACTACAAAAATATAAAGTATATAGAGAGGCTACATAGAATAATGGTTCAGAGCATGTTTGAACCACTTAGTAGTGGTGTGACTTCCTAAGTCACTTAGCTTTTGTATGTTGAATTTCCCCACCTGTGAAATGATTAACACCTACTTACAAAGGCTGATGTGAGGCTTAAGTGGGTTAATTTACATAAAGTGCTTAGACTAGGGCCTGATACATAGCAAGTGCTATATACATGTCTACTATGATTACTTTTAAGATGGAATGTGACAGGTTAAAAAGACATGCAATGGACCTTTCAGAAAGAGAGACCATGTCTCAGGAGAGCACGGCCAACTTCAAAGAGAGGGTGAGTTGTTGGGTTTGAGTAATGTGATAAGGGCATTAAGAGAAGTAGACACAAAGTACAGAAGTGGCCTGGCAAAGGGAGAGATGAGTCATTTGAGTAAGAAGAAGGTACAAGGGGCATGGAGGGGCCGTCACTTGACAAGATAGCTCCCCACTAGCTCTCTCAGGGGAAGTTAACAGTAAACATGTTTGGGTATTAGATCAGAGAGTCTCGAGACATAGGTATAGGCTTTAACTAAATGTTTCCATGGCTTTGGTTGTCATGTAGCTTATAGTCAAAGACTAAGAAGATATGTTAGTCATGTCCTAGGGGCCTGCCTATAAAGCAAGTTCCAGAAGAAATGTTTAAAAGTATACTTTGCTTGAGGTAATAGAAAAATATAGCTAGTTCAGCACAAAACAATAGCAGCTTAAATAATTATGATGACAAGATGTTTAGTTTCTGCTTTTTGCTTCAAAGATAATGTCACCGAAGTACAAGCATGAGATGTTTTGCAGAATCTTGATTCTTACACCTGCTTAGATCACCTGACCACAGCGATGAAGACACCAGACAAGATGACGTAAGGAACTGAATTAACCAGACTAAGGAAAACTGCTGAAGTTTGCACAAGAACTAACCAATCAGCTTTGTCTGTGACCCTTATCCCTTTACCCTCAATCTTTGCCTTTATAAACCCTTGGTTAAAAACCATAGGGGAGTCTGGATTTGAGCATTAGCTGGCTATTCTCCTGGCTTGGTGCCTGCCAAGAAACTGCTTTAATTTCTCCACTGTAAAACGTGGTGTTCAGTGTTTGCTCTTCTGTGGGTTGAGTGGGTGGACTCCCTTGTTTGTTGCATAAGTGTGACTTTGTAAGGCCTGAAGGTAGGATAAAGAAAATTACCTTTCTCCTTTTGGGAATTGTCTGGTTTTGATCCATTCTAAGAAGCTAAATAAAAGTATTCCTAATTCTTATGGACCAGAAGTTCCTAGATATGAAATACCTATGGAGATTGGGCAGTTAAAGTTGCTAAATAGAGGCCCTGGCTGGGTAGCTCAGTTGTTCAAGGCATCATCACAGTACAGCAATGTTTGGGGTTCGATCCCCAATTGGGGCATATATAAGAAGCAACCAATGAATGGATGGATGGATGGAACAACAAATCAATGTTTCTCTCTCTCACATCAATTTTTTAAAAGTTGCTAAAATAGAGATTTATTGCCATCCTAAATCTTTGATTATAATTTAAGACTCTAAAATCTACTCTGGGTAAAGACAAAACCCAGTCTCTCTCATTATCTTTCTTTTTCTCTGAAAAGTACAATCTTGATTCTGTATAAAGACTTAAAAATGTTTTGAAGGTGGAAATCTCAGTAGCAGAAAAACAACTGTAAATAGGTTTTGGCAGGATTTGAATAATTTTTCAACTTTCTGCAGCATATGCAGACAACAACCAAATAAAATTATAAATCATGGTGTGTCACTTGAGAGTTTTACTGAAAGAAAAATGTCATCTCAAATCTCAGCCAAAAGGTAGGCTATAAATAAAGACCTATATATTCTCAAGTTACAATTTCCAAAGTTGTTTCACTACACAAAGGGGGATATCTTAAAGTATCTCGTTAGCAGTTCCAGCTTGTGAGAGCTCATTGAAAACCCCAAATCAAATCGATGATATCAGTGCCTGTCATTTACTGTTGATGCAGAGATGGAACCAAATAGACATGCTGCTAGTAGTGAGATAAACATAATCCAAATTTACCATATGCTGCTAAAACAAATGTTTGCAGGTTTTGGAAGCATGCTACCTGGAGCCATTTAAAGGTGCACTTCCCAAAGATCTTAATGAGCAACTAATCCAGCCTCCTCATTGCATAAATGTGGAAACTGAGTCCTAGAGTGGTTTAGTGACTTGTCCACATTGCCCAGCACCAGCTTATCTGCTGCAGATGGATGATCATACAGCTCCAGGGATATGGCACCTTCAGAGCACTGTCTTTGGAGTCAGAGTGGACCCAAGATCATCTTGCCATGTAGTTTCTGAGCCTGATTCTACACATATATCTAACCCGAATCTCTGATTCTTGGAAGTCTCCTGTGTTGCTTTAATTTCCTTCTAAAGAAAATAATTATCTGAAAGATTTTATTTCCCTCCCTTAAAAAAAGAAAGAGAGAGAATTATTTTTCATCCAATAACTGTTCAGTCAAATTGTCTGAATGCCATCCAAAGAGTAATTGGCTTTCAAGAAAGCTCAGCAGCTAATTTGATATCCAAGACAACAAACAGAGGAAAGGAAGTATGAAGGCAGAAAAGACACCTATTTGTCTGGGATCTCTTTGCATTAACTACCTGCTCTTTGGCTCATTTCTAACTCTTGCAGACAAGACTGCTACTTGGCTTTGTCAACAATGACCTATTAGAATTGCAGTGTAGTTTCAAACCGCAGATTGAAATACATGAAGTCCAGAGCAAGAAACAAAATTGTGACTTGAATAACACCTTTTCATTTCCATACCATCTTCTTGCCTCTATACAAATATTGGCATTCATCAAGGTGAATAAATAGAGCATATTTGGTTGCCCAGATAAGTTCCTAAAGGCCTCACAACACTTTTGCATGGTCTGATCAGCCCTTTGGAGAAGCTTTCTGATTTGGTGCCCAGCTCCACATGAGGAAGCATGGCTGGGCAATGGATCTGAGGTTGTTCTTTCTGTTAAAGAGGCCACAGCAAATGGGCAAACAAGGAAGGAACTGCAAAGGTAACTATTTTTTAATACGCATAATCTTAATAAGAAAAGTAGAAAACGTACATAATGAAATTCCAAATCCTGGTATCTCTATCTGTATTTATAACCATATCTCTCTGAGTATGCTATAATCCTATATGGAAAAACAAATTTGTAAAGATATCATTTCTTATCATATGAGTTCATAGATTTAATACAAATCTAATTAAATTCGCTGAAGGTTTCTTTTGGAATTTAACTACACAATTTTAAAGTTTATCTGGAATGAGCATGATTAACCAAGACATGAAAAGAAATAAAGTGGAGAACTTTTCTACCAGATATTAAAGTCTATAATAAAAATGTAATATTTCAGGCAGTCTGATAAGGGCACTAGAATTGAAAGATATAACAGGAAAGTAGTTCAGAAAGAGATTCTAATAGATAGATTTTTTAACATGTGGTAAAGATCATGTCACAAAGCAGTGGAGAACAAAGGATTCATTGGCAAATGGTGCTCAGGTAATGGGTTAGCTAGTTGGAATAAAATAAGATGATTGCTTCTATTGAGAGACTGTTTCCCACAAATATGAAGGCACCAGATTAATATACAAAATTTTAAGGAGTTTATACAAATAGTCGAGAAAGACAATGAAACTACAACAAAACAATAGGCAAATACCTAGCCAGACAATTCACAAAATAAATTAAAATGGCCACAAAATATGGGAAAATGTTAAACCACAGTAATTAAAATATTTATTTAGTTATAACACTTTCACTTTGTCAGGTTAATGGTACAGACAGTCCTCAGGTTACATCGGACTTGACGTATGTCGTTTCATAGTTACATTGCCATCTCCCATTTATTTATTTAAAAAAAAGTTCCGTCATTTCGACGTATGTACGTATGTGCTTTATGTTTTTTATTATTTATTTACCATAAGTAAAGGTTAGGAATTGTCATCTTTCTTTTAAATTTTTTTACTGTTTCACTTCATTACTGCTGTGTATGTGCTCCATGTGAGTGACGTAGGTGCTTATGTAGGTGGTTCCAACTTATGGCAAAAATCGCGTTACGTGGTGCTAGAAAAGTGGATCTCCCACATAACCTGAGGACCTACTGTATTGGCAAAACAGTTCCAGAAATGTAACAATGTGTATCAAGATCCTTAAAAAAATGTATAAAAAAGTTTTATGCTACTTATGGTCATCTCTTTTAAGGAACGAGAAATGTAAAAATATATAAACACCCCCAATGTGATGCTGTTGATATGAGTAGGTGGCATGGTTCAGTGAATTATAGCTCATATACCTATCAGAATTTGAAGAATTTTAATGGCATATATATTAAAACATGGAGTTTAAAAAGCAAAGTACAAAATATTGGAAGTATTTAAGGAAATATTTATATTTAATATCTCTCTATATATCTAATATTATATATTTATATTTAATATTATATATATAACTAGAGGCCCAGTGCATAAAATTTGTGCACGGAGGGGGGTGTCCCTCAGACCAGCCTGCACCCTCTCCAATCTGGGACCCCTTGAGGGATGTCCGACTGCCCATTGGACATCCCTCTCACAATCCAGGACTGCTGGTTCCCAACCACTCGCCTGCCTCTGCCTGATTGCCCCTAACCGCTTCTGCCTGCCAGCCTGATCACCCCCTAACCACTCCCCTGCCAGCTGATCAACGCCTAACTGTTCCCCGGTCAGCCCGATTGCCCCTAACTGTCTTCCCCTGCAGACCTGGTCACCCCCAACTGCCCTCCCCTGCAGGCCTGGTCCCCCACAACTGCCCTCCCCTGGAGGCCTGGTCCCCCCACAACTGCCCTCCCCTGCAGGCCTGGTTCCCCCCAACTGTCCTCCCCTGCAGTCCTGGGTCCCCCACAACTGCCCTCCTTTGCTGGCCTGGTCTCCCCCAACTGCCCTCCTCTGCCGGCCTGGTCACACCCAACTGCCCACAACTGCCCTCCCCTGCAGGCCATCTTGTGGAGGCCATCTTGTGTCCACATGGAGGCAGCCATCTTTGACCACATGGGGGCGGCCATCTTGTGTCTTGGAGTGATGGTCAATTTGCATATTACTCTTTTATTAGATAGAATCACTAGTATATCTGCCTAATTCTAAGGAAATTCACCAAAATATTAATAATGATGGTCTCTGTCTATTAGATTAAGGGTAAGAGATATTTTTTAAATGTTGTCCATAGTTTCTAAAATAAGCATAGACACACATTATAATTAGAAATAAGCATTGCTATAAAATGAGACAGTATTTTATAATGTAATTTAGAACATTATCTTCCAAAATATGTTGATTTTTAAAAAGGTTTCCTGCCATTATTGGTAGATTTCATTTATGTAAAAGCCTCATTTCCTAACAGTTTTAGAGAAACTAGTGGTCACTGTACTTAGTTTTAAAGTGCAAGTAGCTCCCTTCTTCCACAGACAAAGCTCAGGTTTGTTGACCTTTGCAAAGATGCAAAGTGTCTTTACTAAAAGAAAGCAGGTTCAAAGCTGCACTTTTTAGCTTTCTATACTGGAAAAACCCCTATTAGCACCTTTTACTCAAATATATGAAGGACATATTACTATTTTTGAAACACATATATCCTATATAATAAAAGGCTAATATGCAAATTGACTGAATGGCAGAACAACCGATCGCTATGACATGCACCAACCACCAAGGGGCAGACGCTCAATGCAGGAGCTGCCCCCTGGTGGTCAGTGCACTCCCACAGGGGGAGCACCGCTCAGACAGAAGCTGGGCTCATGGCTGCAGGTGGGTGGTAAGGAGCAAGGGGTCCCAGACTGCAAGAGCCCTGGACTGTGAGAGGAACATCTGACATCCCCTGAGAAGTCCTGGACTGTAAGAGGGTACAGGCTGGGCTGAGGTCCCTGCCCCCCCACCCCTGCCAGTGCATGAATGTCATGCACTAGGCCTCTAGTGTGTGTGTGTGTGTACATACACACACACACACACACACACACATATATATATGTGCCTAAATACATATACATATACATATGTGTGTGTGTGTGTGTGCCTAAATACATATACATATATATATATATATATATATATGTATATGTATTTAGGCACATATGTGGAAGCCTACGTTTTTGAAAATAACTCTGATCCAAATAAAGAAACCATTTAGAACTCTTCCATGTAATTATGATCACATAGCTTAACCATTTGCCTGCCATAAGTGTCTATAGACCAACTTTAAAATCATTTTTCGTGAGATTTTTTCAACTGAAAAATTCATGAACACCCGAATTGTGAGTAATTTATTTTTATAATATTCATTGCAAATTGATTTTTTAAATTAAATTCAAAATATCATGGCGTGCGGGGATGGTTTCCGTTTTGAACGCGTGGCAGTTAACTGGTTAAACTTCACATGAATAAATGCTTCCCTGGATCCCAACAAGTTTTCCTGCCTTTCTCTTCCTTCTAAAAAGATTAAAATGAAGTTCCAATGTATATACTTTTTCCTGCTTCTAATTAGCCCATTTTTTGTTCAGTTGGCAAATGTGACATGTGCAGAACCAATAGCTCTCTTTCAAAGAGAACTGATGTGGGAGATTTTGAACAGTCTGTGAAAGGTTCCGTAACCTTCAATAGGGTCCATCTAACCTCTCACATAGAAGTTGCCCAGCCACATGGTCCATGTGTCAGACAGAGAACTCCCACCACACATGCGTACATGGATCACTCCTCTCCCATCCCTTTCCTGCTGGCACCAGTCAGAGGTGCTGCTCCAAGTGCGGAATGCGGGTATAGGCAGCAATATACAGCGTGTGCATGGCTTTTTTGTGTCTGTTGGTGGGACACTGGAAAATGAATCTGGCACAGCTCATCTTTCACAAATGCTTAAAGCCATCCCTGGGGACAGGACTATCACAAGCCCGGAAAAACACAGCTTTTAGCTGCTTTGGTACTGAAAAATTTCAGGCAAATTTCCAAAAGCCCTCAAAGCTAATGTTGAATTGACAAAGTGCCAAAAACCTCTCTGGCATTAAATTCCCACTCTTTATTTTCTCCCTTCAAGTGAACAGTTGCTAAAACAATAATGTGATAATGCCACCCTGTGTTCCAAATATCTCGAAGCACCATCTTGTTAAGCTTCTCGACTAAATGGAATTGAGCCGGCTGACTTACACATTTTACAGATGAAAAGGGTCAAATGTCTGTGCAATGACCATGTATACCTTATCACATAAGGTCCACGGTCTGGATTTTGTTCTCAAAGCAATGCCAAGTGTTATAGGAAAGGACCTGAAAAGCTCAGTGAGCATTAGAAAGGGCCAGAATACAAGTCTCACACAGGATGCTGGGTGGGGAGTGGGGTGTGTGCGAGGTAATAAACTGGTGAAAGCGATAAAAACATATCCCAGGGAAGGACAACAAGGCATAGACTAGGCGTGTGGCCAACTGGAATCAGTGAGAATTGACATGTTGGCAATGGACCATTGGTAGAGCTAATGTGGCATAAGGGGCATCTTACAACAGCAGGCACAGTGGATCTGTTCCTTCTTTCTTTTTTCTATTTTAAATACATCGAAGCCCCCTTCCCATAATTACAGATTCCACTGTACGGGAGTTACTGCAAGGAACAGGACTCTACCCCCCACGATGAAAATAACGTCCCTTCTGTGAATCCTAGCAATCTGGCTTGAACACATGATCTAAGCCAGTCACTGGGATAGCGCTGGTTCAGGGCTCTGAGTCTGAAAGGAAGTGTCTCAGGGAAGCAAGGCACATTTTAGATCTCCTCCTGGCAATGCAGCCACTGTCTCATAAGGTCAGCAGCACTCCAACCAGGCTGTCCCTGAGGTATGCCTTTGCCTGAGGTTCTGGCCAACCAGTTTCCTTTGGTGCCTCCTTGTTTTCTGAGCCTGATTCTCCAGCCTCCCTGTGAATTCAATTAGATAGCTGGTATCTTTTTAACAAATTCATTTTTAGCTGGAATGAACGAGGGCCAGGTTCTGTGGTCTGCAACCTGGAAGACTGAAACAAGCATTGGCCGAGGTTGTAGAGGAGTGAATGTTGAGCAGAGCCAGCAGTGCATGTTGCAGTGCACGTTACGTTTGTAGCAGCACAAAATACAAGTTTGAAGGAAGAATTCCTCCCAGGTACAACAGAAGTCCAGATAGGGCAGAAATAACTAGGTAATCTAAAATGCATGCTTTGTCTTATTTTTATGTATCCAGTAGGACTCTATTTCCCAGTCACCCTTGCAGTTATGTGTGGCATGTGACTGAGTTCAGTAAAAAAAAGTGTGAACTGCCCTAGCTGGTTTGGCACAATGGATAGAGCGTCAGCCTGAGGACTGAAGAGTCCCGGGTTCGATTCCGGCCAAGGGCACATGCCTGGGTTGGGGGCTTGATCCCCAGTAGGGGGCATGCAGGAGGCAGCCAATCAATGATTCTCTTTCATCATTGATGTTTCTATCTCCCTCTCCCTCTCCTTGCCTCTCTAAAATCAATAAAATATATTTTTTTTAAAGTGTGAACTGAGTGACGGTGTGTCTGTCAGACCTGGCCCATTAAAACCTTCCATGTGTGCTGCTCCATTTCTTTTTCCCTTTCTAGTTTGCTTTAGGATGGCTTTGAAAGCCATACGTTAAAGGTAACCGAGCCTACACCATCCTGGGTTCTCTGAATGACTATATGAAGGAGGGTCCAAACACTGACCTGCTCACTGATCCAGCACTGATACCTAATCAGGAAATAAACACCTGTTGTGTTTGAGCTATTATACTTTGGGGGATCTATTTGCTACAGCATAGCCAAAATATACCATGTATAGTAAAAATCTAGTTAATCAAGGAAATATTCAAAGAAGCAAGGTTGACTTGATGTTGAGCCCTTGAATTGATGGTCTACAGCAGTGGTCAGCAAACTGCGGCTCGCAAGCCACATGCGGCTCTTTGGCCCCTTGAGTGTGGCTCTTCCACAAAATACCATGGCCTGGGCGAGTCTATTTTGAAGAAGTGGTGTTAGAAGAAGTTTAAGTTTAACAAATTTGGCTCTCAAAAGAAATTTCAATCGTTGTACTGTTGATAGTTGGCTCTGTTGACTAATGAGTTTGCCGACCACTGGTCTACAGCTTCAGAATTTTTCCTGATTAGGCAAAGGACAGATAGACTCTCTAAGGGTAGATCATGCAGCTACAACTACATAGGTGAAAAGGATGCAAACAAAAAAGCTCATTAGAGATTTGACATTCCTGAATAGAATCATAGAATTTATTAGATATCAGTAAATGCTAAAATTTTTGTTTCTGTTTTATGCATTGACATATCTCCATGCTAGATTATAACCTTGATTTTGCTTCACCGCCCCCCCCCCCCCGCCCTTGAACCTGGTTTTCCCTTCTCAAATAGATCCAAGAGATATGTCTTACTCTCCCTCCGGGGTGTGTTTTCGCCCCAATCTCCTCCTTTCTTAGTCCTCAAATGGGTGGTTTCTTGGAGGGTTTAGTCAGACTTGGATAAATCATATCAGTTCATAGAAACACACAGTGGCTTAAGTATGTATCTAATAAATGTTTGCTGAATAAAGAAATTTTTCTTTTTTTCTGCTTTTAATGAGACATTTACTAATGTCTCCACCAATGTTCAAGTTGAAAGAGATATCAGAGATCACCTAGTACAACCAGTACACATACACACACCCTTCTACAATATAGAATCCCTGTCTACAGCATCTCCAACATGGACCATCCAGTCTGTACATGCATATTTCTGGTAATGAGAAGCTCACTGCTTTATGAAAAAGCCTATACCATTGAACAACCGCTCCAAAGTTTAAACAGTTGTTTTTTATTTTAAATTAAGAATATTTCTCCATAAAACTTCAAATGATTGCTCAGCATCGGGGTTCTTTGGTGACCCCACATCCCAGTAGAACTTCCCTTGCCCAGGAGTCAGAAAAAAAATCTGTTTTTTTAGCTCTACCTTTGCAGCTGATCAGGTATCTAACCTTAGGAAGTTGTTTCTCCTCTCCTAAATGAAATTTCCCCAACTATTAAATGAGAGGTAGGAAAAAGATTATATTTAAGTTCATTGATTAAAAAAAAAAACAATGCTTATGACAGACACCTATTATACATCACTAGAGACTCACCTCCAGGCTAACTCTGATTCATTAGTTAACACAATTTTGGGAAGGCTATTTAACCAGCCAAAATGTATTATTATTTTTCCATCCATCATTCTTTATTTTATCCACAGAGATTAAAAGAAAACAGCCCTTCAGAGTTATAAAGTCCATATATAATTCTATGCTTATATTTCTACAACCCCAACAAAAATTAAATAAACATGGGCAAATTTGTATGCCTTGCTTTAAGGTAGGGGTTGGAAACTTTTTTTCTGCCAAGGGCCATTTAGATATTTGTAACATCATTTGTGGGCCATACAAAATTATCAACTTAAAAATTAGCCTGCTATATTTGGTCAAACATTTAATTAACTCACCCCAATCACTTGGCAGGGCCAGACCAAATGATTTCACAGGCCTTATACAGCCCTCAGGATGGACATTCCCCACCCCTTCTCTAAGGTATTGAAGCTTGATATTCTTTTCTAACTATCCTCAAATATTTAGGCCAAGTCTAGATTTAAAATATAAAGATACTTACTTAAAAATCATGGATAGTCAAAGGACATGCTTTCTATGCCAACACCATTATCTTCCCAGTACAGATCTGCCCGTCAGTTATAATTCACCCAAAATGAAACCCCAGGTGGAGAGATGTCTCTTTCTGACCATAGTGGTGAGATCACTGCATAATGTTAAACTTAAAATGGGTCTTATTAATGGAGTCAGCCTGTGTGATATAGTGTGTCGTGTGCAGAAGTGCAGATGAGATGGTGTCAATCATCCACGTAAGATAAGAATTAGCACAGGATCAATTAGGTAAAATGGAAATGCCTGAATTCTTCCCCATAACTGCCCGACTGGATGTGTGCTTGTATTTCATGTGCTCCAGCTTGAGTTTACTTATGGGAGGGAGCCAGGTTCATTTAGAGCAGTGGTTCTCAACCTTTCTAATGCCGCGACCCTTTAATACAGTTCCTCATGTTGTGGTGAACCCCAACCATAAAATTATTTTCGTTGCCATTTCATAACTGTAATTTTGCTACTATTATGAATCGCAATGTAAATATCTGTGTTTTCCGATGATCTTAGGCGACCCTGCTAGCAGTTCTCAACTTGTGGGTCGTGACTCACAGGTTGAGAACCGCTGCTGTAGAGCCTAAGACCATCGGAAAACACAGATATTTACATTGTGATTCATAACAGTAGCAAAATTACAGTTATGAAGTGGCAACGAAAATAATTTTACGGTTGGGGGTCACCACAACATGAGGAACTGTATTAAAGGGTCATGGCTTTAGAAAGGTTGAGAACCACTGATTTAGAGGAACTGACATTTGAAAGACTAGTTAAATGGAGAAAAGCATGATATGCAGATTTATATCTTTCTAGAAGATTTTTCTGATCTTCCAACTATCTGGAAGTCTTCACTGGAAAGTCTTTAAGCTCTTTTCAGTTCTCTGAAACAGTTTGGCTTATGTTACAGTTTCTAATAATATTTTTTAAAATATATTTTTATTGATTTCAGAGAGGAAGGGAGAGGGAGAGAGAGATAGAAACATCAATGATGAAAGAGAATCATTGATCAGCTGCCTTCTGCATGCTCCCCACTGGGAATCACGCCCGCAACCCAGGCATGTGCCCTTGACTGGAATCGAACCCGGGACTCTTCAGTCCACAGGCCGATGCCCTATCCACTGAGCAAAACCAGCCAGGACTCTAGTAATATTTAATATAAATCTCAAGTCAGTTAGGTCATATCCACTTAGGACCCACATGCACTGTAAAGTAGGAATGTCCCTCACAGTACAATTCAGAGAGGGAAGGGACACTAACAGTAAAACATGGTAACAGGACAACAATCACTTGATGGAAATCTCTGTGCAGAAGCATCAACCCAGGATGATTCTTTAAGAAGTTGGAGAACTGCCCTTGCACATCTGATGTCAACTGAGCCCTACCGATAATGCTAGAAATTCACTAAAACAAGTCTAGAATCCATTTGGAACCAATGGGGGTCCTGCTTCACTGAAATAATCCAAAGAATCCCCATTTCCCTCTGAGAATCTACTCTTTGGGGCCTTCCTACAACACATTCCACTTTTGGTCTCTACCCTCCTGAAACAGGTCCTGTGGGAACTGTAGCTAGAAGAGTTGCTTCTGGTAGGAAGCTGTGGTGGGGCCTATGCAGCAGAAATGAGTCTGTGAGTATCCTACATAATAAAAAGGTAATATTTAAATTACCATCACTCCCCTACGCCCACGATTGGGCCAGCGGGAGACACAGGGGGCGGGACTCGGGGTGGCTGGGGTGGTGATTGGGCCGGCAGGACGCTCAGCTGGCGTTGCCAGGGGCAGCGCAAGCTCAGCGCCTGCGCCATGGCTGTGCTGCAGCACAGACGGGCCTCTGGGGCAGCGAGTCGGGTGTTTGGAGGTTTGGAGGCAGTGCGGGTGGGCGGGCGGCGCGGCTCCCAGGGGAGGAGTCTGGCGGCAGTTGGGCCGCAGGAGCATGGGGCGGTGTCCCGGTGTCCGCAGAGGACTTGGGTTTCCAGGAAGGCAGAGGAGGCGGCGGGGGCCCCAGCCTTCCTGGGCAGGAGGCGAAGGCAAGACCCCTGCCTGGGCTCCGGCCGCAGGAGGACCACGCCCCCGCCCCGCCTTGCCCTAGGGGCCCAGGGACTTCGGAGCTGCCGGCCAGACCGTCCCGACCAGCGGACAGACAGCCTACACGTGCATGATTAAATCATGCACTGGGCCTCTAGTCTCAGACATAAAAACTATTCCCCAAACAAGTGTATCTCTCTTAGTGTCAAGAAAGGTTGAAATCCATAGTAAGAATCACACCTGTCAATCAGTTCCCTCTATGTTCAGCAACCCTGAAAAGCATCCTAAATAGGATGGTTTTTATTAACTAAATATGCCCTTAAATCCCTTGTAGCCAAAGGTTCTAAAACCTTTGCAAGGGTGTATGGACCACACACAAAAAAGAGATCCATGGGCACATTTTTACATTGGCAAGAAAAGCAAAATGTCACTCAACTAAATTTAAGATTGTTCACACACATCTGTTACCACCAGACTGTTATAGAAAAAAAAGAAAGAAAGAAATGTGAATTGCTCACATAAATAGTTCTGGATATTTTTCTATTGTTCAGATGATTTCAACAATGATTAAAAGGCCATCAAACCAAAACATGTTTGTGGTCTGTCATACAGCAACAATTTTTGGTTAAATAAATACATAGACAACCATATCTCAACTACACAATGTTATTTTAGATTGCGTGTTGTTATAGATACATCACTAAAATGCGTGTGGAAAAACAAGAAATATAAAACGTTACACTTCTGATAATATCATAAGTGAATCACATCTTTGAGAGACGATGACAGAGACAAAGATTGCTAGAGAATAAATTTCTGAATCAAGTGCATTTGCCCCATTTCAGAATATAAAGCAGATGCATCTTATCACATAAGCTGCAAATCCTCTAAATTAGAATGCTACAGTCTAATCAACCAGAATGATTTGTCCAAAGTCCACCACCCGCAGGGAATGGAGACAGTTTATCATAAAAGAACAATCAAAGTTTTAAAATCAGAGAAGTGCACTCAATAGTATGTGAAAGGCGCTACTTATTCATATGTAAAAATCAAAGCATAATTATAAAATTTGGGGAAATTAAACAAAAAGAATTGGAATAATAAATCTACCTTTCACTCTTTTCAAAAACAGAGTTCTTTTAAATATTAACATCAATTAAAGATATCATCAGTGGTTCTATTAAGCAAAGCTGACAAAAATGTATAATAAGAACTCCTTAATTTAAATTAAGTCACTTCCTCCAAAATTTTACACTCCAGACAAAATTTACCCAAAAAACAAATGCAAAATTATTGAAGAGTTAAGAAGCAGCAGCTAATTCACTTGGAAAGCCTATATAATAGAAAGAATTCATTATAATTTTTATATAAAGAATTAGGGGTTTAGCTAAGTAAATTACATATTATTATTGCTTTGTACAGTACATATGAGGAGAACTATTGAAGGAAATAAATTACATATTATAATAATATAAAAAGATAGCTTAATTAGACTTTAAAATAAATGGTTCAGCATAAATAAATGTTCCAAACCTCACAACAGGCCTGAGAAAAGATAATAATTTGTCAAATTATTTTTTATGATACTATATTCTCTTAGAAAATTTTGAATAATTAATTAAAATATCTACTGGGGGCATTCATGATAGCAATTCAAAGTATCTTCACTGTCTGGTGATATCATGACATTACACTTTTGACAGTCTTAAAGAGAGTGTTAAAAGGTATTTGAATAAACCATTTGTTAAATATCTGGTTTGAATAATTAAATTGGACTATTTTGAAACTAATTAAATATTTTCAATGATTCCTACAAGTCCTTCTGCAGTGGCCCATATCTAATCATTTTATAAAAGGATATATCCTTACCATTTACTATAGTCTGTAGTTTATATATTGTTTATCAGTAAATTTAAAATTTCATCTAAGTCATCAAATATCCTCTATGTGTCCCGACATTAGAATACCTAGACATTTGCTCCTTTGGTAACTGAAAATATGATCAGCAGTTAAAAAGTCTAAAACTGTCCTTCCAAATGAGCAAAAATCACAAACTACTTTCTAAAAGAGAGCCTTGTGTTTACCAAGGGCAACAATCGCTACATTTCAAACTATTTATGGTGCATGTGAAAATGCTATTTCCAAAGCAATTGCAAGGCAATTACTTTGTGGTGAATTAAAACAAAAACTCAGATATCAAAATTCAAAGCACCAAGCATTCACACACCAACATATGCAATGAGAAAGTAATTTTTCAAATTACTGTACTAACACTTTCTAATATAATATTTTAAACGGTTAATCCTGAATTAAAAATGTAATGCAGGCCATCACTTTTTATAGCTTAAATTCAGCCTGGCTTGGTCAGACTTTGGAGTTTCCTCTCTCTATCTGTAAAAATACTATTCACCTAAAGTAGGTGACATGTGTTTGTAAAACTTACACTGTCCGATTGCTTGCTGTGGTCACAGTCCCACATCTTCGCATGCTGTCCAGACCTCTCCATGGTGCTGAACAGTTACTCTTGCCCATTTGAGAGGAAAGAGTTTATTAAGAAATCCATAAGGGGCCGGCCGTCTGTGTTAGCAAGTAAAGTAATCTGAAAATTTTCTGTAACACATACTACAAAGGAGAGGCTTTGCCCTTCAGTTATCAACCCCGATGCTCAGGCAGCTCAAAGAAGATTCTGGGGTGGAAATCTTCAAGTATTGACAAAAGAGAGAGAGAGAGCTCTTGGGAGATGAAGTTTGCTGATTTTTGTCAGTGTTCTTCAAATGGAAAACACACACACACACAGAATACAGGGCTACTCAGAGAACAGAGGATTCCAGAAAAGTTCTTGATCTTAATGCAGAAAACGAGCTCCCATTAGTCCAAAGCAGCCAATTCACTTCATCCTATCATAACATCCACTTTTCGATAAGAAATGAAATAAAGCTCAGAATTCCACAAGCCACTGCTCACACCATGTAAACAGATATGCGTCCCTCCAGCCCGGCTTCTGTCTGCTGAAGACTATCGCAGCAGAAATCAGGCTCTTGAGGCTTTCACAGATTATCTCTTTCTGAGGCTGAAACGTATAAGAAGCCACACGACACCCAATGATGTCATCTCTAAAGCAGGTCACCATTGCTGCTGTATGTAGATGAAGTCCTTCCAGTGAGTGATTGGCATAGTGATTTTCTTGAAAATCTACTTGTATTAAATAGCACGATCCTCTATCAATATACTTAACCCTATCAATACAATGCCATGAAGAGAAAATCAATTTATTGCTCACATATGCAGCAGAGTCTCTGTTTAACTTAAGATCAGCTCTGGCTCTGCTTTAGGAAATGAATAATGTAACTAACTCATGGTGAATACAGTGAAGAAGGGGTTTTCCCCCACGGAGCTGTTTTGGGAACTAGAGGAATTGTAGAGACATAGAATCTGCTTCTAAAACATGTCAGAATTTTTAGCAGGTTAAAAACAACTTACTCTTTTAAAAATCAATCCATAGAGATTACAAAATAAAAACGAAGGCAACTGTCTTCAACTCCTGACATTTTACTTAATGGAATTTTAAAAAATGTTTTATAGATGTTAAAAAAATCTTGCTATCTCTGAAAAATGTATGTTTTCAAATGTTGGTAGGAAACTTTCTTTAACTCATTATTTTTAGATGTTTTCCAGCTCTGAATAAAGTAACAATTAAATTTTAACTACATTGTAACCAATCTGTACATGTAAAGTAATAGCATATATATATATATATATATATATATATATATATATATATATATATATATATACTGAGTGGCCAGATTATTATGATCTCTGAACGCATAATAATCTGGCCACTCAGTGTATTTGTATCTCAAATGGGTACCAAAAGTATTCTAGACTTTTGCTGGAGATCAACCACCTATTTGCCCTGAGCTTTCTATCAGCCAGTGCAAAGGGGAAAACTGATCAGGTGCACGATTTATAGTATCTTTGATATCAAATAAATGAGGTACTCAAGAGAAGTACACTGAGTGGCCAGATTATTATGTGTTCAGAGATCATAATAATCTGGCCACTCAGTGTATACTCTTTTATAGGATTTGTAATAATGAGAAATGCCCATTTCCATTCTGTGTAATGTATTTCTTTTATCTTTCTCAGCTATGTATCACACATCATAATTTAGGATTTTCAGTCATAGCTGACATTCCTGTCAGCTAATAGTTAAATCATCTAATTCCCTTTCATGCCAACTCAATAATCCTGATAGTCAAAGAGAAGAATAACTTTAATCTAAGCAGTGTTTATTGAATGTATTCCTTTTTAATAAAAAAACCAAAATGCCCTGTTTCTGGACCCATCTTCTGGCCCATAATGAAATGCCTCCTAGTGAGATACCTCATAGTGAGAAGGCCCATGCTGAGGTACCACACTAAAGGGTTTCAACTTGGAGGAGTTAAGGGTGGCCGGCCTCCACAAAAAGGTGGCCCAAATCATTGGGATATCAGTGGATCAGAAGAAGTGGAACAAGTCCACCGAGTCCATGCATGCCAACCTGCAGTGGCTGAAGGAGTACCGCTCCGACTTATACTCTTCCCCAGGAAGCCCCCTTACTACTGAAGAACTCAGATTCGCCACCCAGCTGATCAGACCATTCATTCCCATACTGAACAAATGTCTACAAGAAGGAGAAAGCCAGTGTCATCACAGAGGAGGAGGAAAACTTCACGGCATTTGCCAGTCATTGCATGGCCTGCACCAATGCCCGGCTCTTTGGCATTTGGGCAAAAAGAGCCAAGGAAGCTGCAGAACAGGATGTTGAAAAGAAAAGATAAAGTGCTGTTGGCATCTTGAAAAAAAACACCTTGAAATGGATCAAACAACAGATACCTTCCTTGAAAAGCATAGCACTCTGCCAAGTTTTTGTTTTTGTTTTTTTTTATCAAGAATAAAAATCTAAGGAAGAGAAAACAGAATTTCTACACAATCTCTGCCATTGGAAAAATTCTATGAAAACAACAGTAATTGTTTCGGAATTAGATAAGGAGAACTTTGCCTCCACACCTCCTAAAACTATAGGTGTGCAATGCTAAGACCTCAAAATGAAATCTTGAAAAATATTGACCACCCAGAGGTTCTGGTCATGTAAGTTTCCTTAATAAAGCTGATCTCTCTTTTTTTTTTTTTTTTTTTGCAATTTCTATAGATCAGTGTTTTCTATGCCTTCACAATAAGAAGGTAGCCTAGCGTATTTCAAAAATACAGAATCCCAGGCCTTTACCCAGATAATTCTGATGCAATACATCTGTTGTGGTTCTGGAATCAGCATTTTTTAAGTTCCCAAAGTAATTCTTGTTTGGAAAACACTGCAATAATTAATATATTACATTGTATACAATCATATAAAAATCCAAATAAGTAAAGATATTTATGACATTTGTTATGATAAAAGGCCGATGGTTGCTACAGGAAGCATCCAGTGGAGGGGTGGCTCTCGTCTTCCCATCTCATCAGATTTCTAGGAGGAAGCACTTTCCTAAATACTCCCAGTCTCTGATTTCCACCCTTTAATGCTCTCCATGAAGGTGGAAGGAGTTAACTGGCTGAAGGATTAGGCAAAGGAACTCAGCAGCCCAGGATTATTCTCCCTCCATTTTCCTATGGGATCCACCTCCCTGCACACGATCTGTGGGGGAGGCCAGCAGTTTTCGAGTGTGTCCTATGATTGGTAGGCTTCCCTAAATCCAAAGTTCAGTAGTAGGAAGCCCACTGGAGCCACAAGTCAGAGTTATTCCCTCAAATCCAACTTTGACAGAAAATAAAGCTGAGATTTTGAAATCCCTTTGCCTAAATCTCTTGTCTTTCAAAATAAGTTCTGAAATCAAGGAGCTAAAAACTTTTACTTATTGACTCCCTAAAAAACCATATTCTAACACTGTTATCCTGTTGCCGAGACTTGGTCTCTATTTACTCACTAGCCAGTTGCTGTAACAAGTTTTATACATGATCTAATTTAATAAACTTTTCATTTGCATAATACAGCTCTATGATACAGGCCTATAAAAAGGAGATGTCCTATGTTAAAATTGCATTGGAAGTTTTTCAAATGCATTGTTCAGCATTTTTAAAAAAACAAAACAAAAACCTCTAACACTTGGAATTTTCCTCAACAACTATTAACTCTAGGATAGTGTTTCCTGAATCAATGGATCAATAGTTCAGTAAGGTGTGACTCTTAATGAGTTTCATGGTCTGAGAAGCTTGGAAAAACATAAAAACCGAAATACCCTTCCTGCAGATTGAAAATGTTTGTTAACCTAGAAGGCTCTAAGAAGTCCTGAAGTAAATAAATTGGTTTATTTCACCCTTCCCCCAATTGCCATCCATCAATATCCTATGAAACTACTATTCCAACTACCACATGCTGGGAAATTCTGCTCTAGAAGATGTTTCAGCAATCAAGTTTTTGTTAATACCTAAAGCTTTTATACAATTGATTAGTAAATTACTGAATATCTCCTATAAGTTATCAGTGCACTTGTTATGAGAATTTCCAATCATGGCTGGGGAATTATGTAAATTCTGCAAGGGTAAAGGTTGTATGTATTTGGATGATCAATGTGCCTCTATTGCTTAGCAACTGCCCAGCTCAGATATTTGTTGAATAAGTAAATAAATAATAAAGACTCAACTCAGGGATGTAAATAACTATGCCTCCCCTCCCTGCTTCACACAAAGATGTCTTATTTTTAAATGTATCTTTATTGATTTCAGAGAGGAAGGGAGAGGGAGAGAGAGATAGAAACAACAATGATGAGAATCACTGATAGGCTGCCTCCTGCACGCCCCCTACTGGGGGTCGAGCCCACAACCCAGGCATGTGCCCTAGATCACAATCGAACCCGGGATCCTTCAGTCTGCAGGCCGACGCTCTATTCACTTAGACAAACCAGCTAGGGCAAGATGTCTTTTTTTTTTTTTTTTAATAAAGTTTAAAAGAGCCTTAGGCCAATGAGCTTTCCAGTTCCACCCCATCCAGTTTCTCCTTGGATCCTAAAGCATCTTTCATACCCACCTAATGGGTATCATGCCGATTTGTAATAATAAAAATGGATTCTGTAACAGAGGGTGCACCCTGGGTCTAAACTAGGGGTTCAATACTTTATCTCATTTAAGCTGCAGAATAAAGATAGGACTCAAGTGAGGACTAATGTGGACACTGGACTTGAGGTAAACTACAAAGGGAACAAGTTCTTTCTCCACTCTCTTTATCAAAATGAGGCACTTAATGCCTAGGTTTTTGAATCTATACCCACAGGTCAGTAACTCTGATGTTGCTAAGAATAATTTATTATAGTATTATAGATTAATATTTATTATATTGTTATAGATGAATAAGTCAGTTATTAAATGGCAAATTGTCAATTTAGTATATAATTCTGAGCCCTGGAAATGCTCAATATTAGCAGTGTCTCAAAAACAACATGCTCATTTTTAAACCTATCAAGAAAAATGTCCTCCAATCATTAAGTGAAAAGGATAATTACAAAAAGAAATGTATACTATCACCCAATATTCAAAGACATAAAAAGGAGAGTGCCTGTGATATAAAGCTAATATTTTTAAACATACATATATTCATTCAAACTGTCATATAAGATCATTTCTACAACTTGTGAAGAGAAAACATTGGTTCTGTAAGAGCCTGGTTCAAAGAAAAATTAGATCCACTTCTGTTCCACGTCTGATCCTATACTGCGTTCTCTGAACCAAAATTTAAGACAAATAGACTAACAAAGAATTTGCCATTTGGGGGTCTGAGAATTGGGTGCTCAGACATTAGAACTTATGGGGCTTAAATTTATAACAACAGCTGGGCATAATACTATAACTTGTCTGTGACCTGGTAAATCTAGGTTATTAAATTATTAGGTAGCACAAGGCTTACGTTCTCTATAACTTTATAGCTTTCAAGATTACATTGGAACGGGTACCAGGAATTCCTTTTAGGGCCTGAGTTCCCCCCAAAAAACAAGTGGGACTTTGTGAAAATACTTTCTCCCTTCAGTCACTAGAATTTTCCTGATGTATTTAAAGCCTGGCGGTTGTAAAAAAAAAAAAAAAGGAAATAAAACTTGAAGGTTAATGAAGGAGTTTGAATGTAGGTGCACAAGCACATTTGGCAGACAGGAGCAGTGCTGGCTTTTGGTAGTATACTTGGGAAGGTTTGGTGGGCCACTGGATGCCCCCTGCTAACTACCCAGCTACTCTTGCTAAAAGCCAGGGCCACTCTATCAGTGCCATGGATATGAGGGCTCCACAGCCTTCTTTCCAGGTAATGGGGTCTTCAACTGGTCCAAACCACTGCCCTTGAACCTGCTCAGAACTGCAATTCTTCCTGAGCAGGAGAGAAGCAAGACCTGGTGGCTGGAGTGTGCAGCTACTGGAATGGCACTTCCGGCACTGATTTGCCTGAGAGGTGAGGCCAAGTAGCCCCATTCTCCCCACCTTGCTGCAGATCCTCCCATTTCTTCTTCCTCAGGTCTGAAGGGAGGAAAATGATCTAGGCTTGCTTTTACTATGTACACGGGTGTGGCCTCTCAGAAGAGGCCCACTCATTTAAAGGCAAAAGGATTTATACCTGGTTTTACCTTTGGGTCTTGAAAATTAGTCTTTAAAAGGAGCAACACTAAAATAAATGCTTAATTTATTACTTTTATAATGTACAGCTCCAATCTCATAATATACATATACATTTTGAATACACATTATATGAATACACACACACACACACACACACACACACACACACACACACACACATATACACTGAGTGGCCAGATTATTATGATTTCTGAATGCATAATAATCTGGCCACTCAGTGTGTGTGTGTGTGTGTGTGTGTGTGTGTGTGTGTGTGTGTATGTGTGTGTGTGTGTATGTGTATATATATATTCTATGGCACAATTTGATTCTCACGGATTCATTTGGTGAATCAGAAACAGGCACTGTGTCTCCCCGGTTGGAATCAAGTTAAAAATTCCACCTCTGTTCTTCACAACTTTTCCTCAGCATTTGGAACACATGGAGTGTTCTCTAAGAGCAGATTCCGAATGGGCTAACATTTATGGAGAGGCATCATGCGTCTTGTTTTACATATGCAGTGCCATTTAATCTTTACAGTCACCCCAACCCATCTCTGAGGTGGTTGCTATTTCCAGTTTGCAAACGTAAAGGGACCTCTCAGGTATTCTGTCTTAGACTCACAAAAGTAGTGGAGAGGTGCTATTTGAAGTCAGGTTGTCTAGGGCCTCATTCTATGAGCCACACTGCTCCCTGCAGGCCAGACCATAAAATATGGGGAACCAATGGGAGAAAGTGGGCATCGCCAGGAAGAAAGGCTGAGGTAGATGGAGCCAATCCAAGCCAAATGAAACTGAGAATGTCTCCAAACAATTCAAAGGTTTTTCTGGATTTATCTGCAGGAGTAGGCTAATTATTTGTGAAAAGGTTACCAATCTAGTTTAGACTATACCATAGTATAGTTTCTTCCTATGATATCCTATGAGGCCAATTACTGATTTCTCAGAGCTGGGAACTAAAAGGATAAGTTTTTGGTCATATTAAATTGATTAATAAAAAGCACACAAAGCATTTCCACTATTGTCCTCAATGCAATCACAATATTTTTAGTGTTGTTTTTTAAATTACTTTTTTTTCTCATTTTGATACCTACAGTAACAGTTACTATTTAAAATTGCTATTTCTTTTTTTAAATAGGTTACCATGTTCCTTTTCTTAAAAAAGAAATGCTTTCAGAGAGAAAGGGAGTGGGAGAGAGAAATAGAAACATCAACGATGAGAACCATTGATTGGCTGCCTCCTGCATGCCCCCTATTGGGCATTGAGCCCACAACCCAGCCATGTGCCCTGACCAGAATCAAAACGTGACCTCCTGGTTCACTGGTTGATGCTCAACCACCTGAGCCACACCAGCCAGGCTCAAAATTGCTATTTCTAAAAACAAATTTTCTGTTACCGCATGATACATTGTGGTATAACGGTACTTAATATGCAAATTGCTAACAATACTTAATATTATCTTCCCTCCTGTTGCTCTTCAATTTGGCATTGAGCAGCTGAGGTTTGAGATTTTAATCAAAGAGCATTAAATTAGGCAATTTATAAAATCAAGCAAGGGTTCTTTTTTTCAATTATTTAATTCACTGTTTATACCTATTAAGTTGTAAAATAATCTTTAAAATTCATTAACTGATTGTCTCTTCCAATGCTTGACCATGTCTAAACAGTCTTTTTTTCAAGTGGCACAGTATGATAGAATAGTGTGTGTGGGCTCCAGTTAGATGTGTAGCCCAGAGCAAGTTAATTATATCTCTAAGTCTCATTTTCATCATCTGTAAAATGGAGATAATAATTATTCATATGTCATTGAGAGGATTAAATGAAATAATCTACAGGAAGCATTAGTAAAGTATCTGGTATTTTTTAAAGATTTTAAAGTTGATTTTGCGAGAGAGAGGAAAGGAGAGAGGGGAGAAGGAGGGAGAGAGAGAGAGAAAGAGAGAGAAACATTAATGTGAGAGCGAAAAATCAATTGTCTGCCTCTCACAAGCCCCCCACTGGGGATCAAGCCTGAAACCTGGGCAGGTGCCCAACTGGGTACATGGAACAATGCCCAACCAACTGAGCCACACCAGTCAGGGCAAAGTACCCTGCATTTAGTAAGGACTCAGCTCTTATCAAGATAATTAATTTGGGAGCTCATACTGAAACATTACTGTTAATATATGTTGTAGAGCAGAACTATTCTTTTTATTTAAATATAGTTTTATTGATTTCAGAGCGGGAGGGAGAGAGAGATAGAAACAATCAATGATGAGAGAGAATCATGGATCGGCTGCCTCCTGCACGCCCCACACTGGGGATCGAGCCTGCAACCCGGGCTTGTGCCCTGACCAGGAATCAAACTGTGACCTCAGAGGTCAATGCTCAACCACTGAGCCATGCTGGCAGGGCAAGCAAAACTATTTTAAACCTATATTAACCACTGTGCATAACCAAAACAATCAGAGCAGAAGTATGTGAAAGCCTCATTGTCTGCTCAGCACAGGGAGTCATCCAGGTCAGCTGGTTATTAGAGGAAGTGCACCTGTTTGTGACAGGCTTAGCCAAGGTGGGAGTGCAAAGAGAGCGAGCACAAACCTTTAACCCACAGGCACTGAGTTCTGATATTCAGTGTCCATCATTCAAATAGAATCTCAAAAGCCTTTTAACTTTCACCTTCTATTGACCTTCACAGAGAAAGTATCCCAAACACTCAATTTTCACATTATTTTTCACTCTTAAATCAAGACTTAAATATAAACTTTACTGAACTCAACCATTTTCCAATGTGGTTCATGCGCGCCCTCTAGTGATATACTAAGGGCAGCTAAGACAATTCATCCCCCACCCCCAACACCATCACCATCACCAAAAAAAAAAAAAAAAAAAAAAAAACTCTCTTAAAAGTGCCGATTCACTAAGTATTCAATTTCTGCTGTCAGCTAAAAATAGATTTTCTGCCACTGTTATTTGCACAGCTATAAACTCAACTTACTGCTCTCTCTTTAGAATCCACAACTAGATAAAACCATTCATTAAAGAATACACAATGCAATCATCTGAAAACATTTCAAAGTAACCTTTGCGTGCTCCCAATGTGAATACATTATTTTGGCCATTGGGAAGCCAAATTGACAAATAACAGGATTACAAAGTTGTTAAGGAATATTTTTTTAAAATAATACCCTTGGATAGTTACTTCATTTTTCTCCCCACCCTCTCCCAGGATTCCAGTGACTATTCATAAATTATGACAAAGGCTAAATCTGCAAAACTCTGCCCTATAATCACCTGAGCATTTATTTCCTACCACCTTTGGTTGTGGTTGTTGTTTAAAATAAAGATGTTCAGCAGGTTGTTTACTCCTTAACTCTGTACTCAGTGTTCTTAAACGGTGGCCCTTGGAACAAGTGTGGTCTACAGACATGGTCTAGATATGTTTTAATTTTCTTGTTGCCGACATTTCAAAGTCTGGATTTCTGGCCTCCCCTGAAGAAAGAAAATGACCTTTGACAACAGCAACCCACTTCCAGGAGCTCCCCGGGGCTGCCATTCAGGGGAGGCCCGTGCCCTTCAGTCAGCGGGCACACTCGGCCCCCATCAGTCACACGGTTACTTACCTGGCTCCTGCAGGCATTCACGTTGTAACCTCTGAGTTCGTAATCCTTTTCAATACTTTCTGTAAAAGTTCTCTTTCTAATCTTTACAACCAAACGCATCTCCTATCACATTAGCACAGCAAAATGCCACCAGAGGCACAGACTAAATGGAGCATGCTGTTATAAAGAAAAGGAAGGTACTCTCGGAAATAGAGGAATGCAAACACATAAATGAGTAGTTTAGGTTGATGTCAAACGCATCACTTCCCGCAGAGTTGATCAAGTTCACTTGGTGTTTATGAATCACGTCTTCATTTGGCCACAGCACACCCTCACCGTGGGCTCACACACAGCAAATAAGCAATGGATGTCCTCCGATCTCAAGCCACCCGCTCCCATCCCAAGATGCTCTCTTGGAGCCAAAGCCCCGGTGATCAGGGGATTGGCCTGGCCAGTCAGACCATGAAAAGGTAAATGGCACTCACGGGTGTGCTGCTGTCGGAGAAGGTGTTCATGCTGACGGAGCTGCTCAGCTTGTCCGAGGACACGGAGGGCGGTGACGGGCACCTCTTCTCCAGGGGGTCCTGCCGCTGCAGGTACTCGCGCCACGCTCGCTGAATGCTACAGAAACAACAACAGCACACGCACCATCACTCCCCAGTCACAGCACACAGACTTAGCACGAGGAGTCTGAAGGAAGTGGCTTTGGAGCCGGGGAAATGGCACACACAGAAGGTGGCATGGAAATCAGAAGACCCGACTGTCTCTCTGTTTTACCGGTTTGACTTTCACAGACATGACTAAGCTAAATCAGTCCACAAGTGTCAACTGAGTCAGAAAAAGTCATCCGTCAAAGTGAAACTGCTCTGCTCATGTAAATGTACTTTGATTTATGGAACGCAAAACCTTTCCATTTCTCATCCTATGTTTCAAATGAGAATAATGCACAGGCTGACATAACACGTACTCGTTTGTTCAGGACAGCACTGTTGAGGACTGCTCTGTGCCAGGGTCAGCCCTGGGTTCTGGACAGACTGCAGGGAAGTTCTCGGGGCATCATTTGCACACACGCAAGGTGAAGGGCATCTTGTGATGTTACAGAGTGCAGAGGGCATGGCCAGATGCAGTGGCCCTGCTCTGGGACAATACAGGCAAGAGCCCTGTGGTCATGGATTTTACAGACACAGAGAATGTTTGATAAATAAACAAAGAAATGGAGAAGAAAAAATATCTTAGAGTGTTATATACTCCTCAGAAAATTAAAGTAATGTGTGATTAAGTGGCTGCTTGAGATTTCATCTAAGGAAACTTTTTATTTTATTATTTTACTAGAGGCCCGATGTATGAAATTCGTGCAAGAGTAGGCCTTCCTTCCCCCGGTTGCCAGCACCGGCTTCCCTCTGGCACCCGGGACCCGGGTTTCCCTCGCAGCCCCAGCTTCGTCCGGAGAGATGGAGGGACTCTGGAAGGACGTCCAGTCTAATTAGCATATTATGCTTTTATTATGATAGATTATTTTATATATTTTTATTGATTTCAGAGAGAAAGGGAGAGGGAGAGAGATATAGAAACATCAATGATGAGAGAGAATCATCGATCAGCTGCCTCCCGCAAGCCCCACACTGGGGATTGAGCCCAAAACCTGGGCATGTGCCCTGCCCGGGAATCGAACCTCCTGGTTCATAGGCCGATGCTCAACCATTGAGCAACATAGGCTAGGCTCTAAGAAAACTTGTTATTTCCTATGATTAGTATCCAAAAAATGTCATCTTCTGCTCTGGGTAATAGAAACCTCTTCTTTGTGATAGCTAGGTGATTTTTTTCCCCCTTGGACTGGCTTGTAATCTTGGTGACTAACATCTAGATTTTTACAAGTTATCAGTGAACACAATCTGTCCTCTCCAGGGAGTGAGCTGAACGTGAAGACCAAGTGTCAGGATTCAGCCTTTTAAAATAGCTGCACTAATTCTTTCACTATTTCTTTGACTCCTGGAAGGGTCTGATCTTCTATAATTCTTCCACATACAACTAAAGTCATTAAAGTTGTTTCTGTATAAACAAACTGATTTGCTTTCATTTGGCTAGAGTGGTTCAAAGACGATCAATTTTCAACAGTCAGAGGATATAAAGAACTCAAAAAATGCTACCACATTATTGAGTTGTTTGTGTTCCCAAATTTGTTAAGGCTCTGTGAATTATAATGATCAAGGAAAAGCCCTGAAGCTGCAATGAAACAATACCTTGGGATCCGAGGCCAATTTCTCTGAAACTATGAAACTTAAGTCCCAGGGGCCCTTACTTACTTAGAGGCCAGAAGCTTCTGCTAGAGCCAACAGGCTCTCCATGGTTTATATAAAAATGCAAAGGTAGATATGCTTTAGGCTTTTTTTTAAAGAGCCCTCCAAATTATATAGACTTTAGGTCACATAGTAGGATCTGACCCTGGTTTGGGTTCTAGGTGGTCACTGTTTTATTATGTAATACATCCTTAGTTATTTTTCTTTGGTTTAAAGATTTTACACACAATCTCAAAGAAGGCCCTGTAAGATCGCATGCCTGGGTCTTGTTGCTTCTTCCAGGGACCCATTTTATTGAGGAGTATTGAACTTTTGGAAGCTGTTAGTGATGTCCACATTCTCCCAAGCGCTGGAAGAGCTGAGTAGCTGAGTGGCTCCCAGGGCCCCACTAACAAATTCTGCCCATTAAGGGCTTAAAAACCTCTGACATTTTAAAAGTTATTTTTAAAATAGAATGATATCTCTCTCTCTCTCTCTCTCTCTCTCTCTCTCTCTCTCTCTCTCTCTCTCTCTCTCCCCTTGATTATTCAGAGACTATAGAAAGAGAATGTAGTGGTCACTTGAGATATTACAGTTTAGCATGTTGAGCACCAGAGGGCAGTATGACACCTTTAAAGAACAACACTGCTGGTCAAAACTGAGGTGAGGTCTGCACAGGTGGATTTGCATTGAGGCATTCCTCCTAGGTCTATGGAATCTGGGAAGTGATATATCAATTTTCCTTAAGTCAGAGATTAAGAAATCAATCTTCATTTCTTCCAAGTGGATGGATAGTTTCTCCTTTTTTAATTTACAAGAGAATGTGGTGATACTAAAGACATGAACAGGATCCCAGATGTCACCCGAGGCCAGGTGAGGGTAGGCTGGGCAGTGCCTGCTTCTGGTAAAGAAGAATCTCATAATGGAGTTCTGTCACCTTTACAAGAACAGTCAGAAATCTGGATTCTCCCATGAAGGTTACTGGTTCTTCAATGTTACTAAATAATTTTTAATTATTATCAAGTAGGATGAATTTGGAGATGGGAAAAAGAGGACACCATTAAACAAGGTCACAAGTCTGAATGTCACAGGAGATAATATCTAATTACACACAGCTCTTTTTGTGTGTTTTCTCCCACTCAATCCTTACCACAGATGAGCTGTCAGGAGGGCACTATGATACCACAGCGGTAGGTTTTGCCTGCCCAACACGAATCTCTCCTTTTTGTTCCAGCACCATTTTCCCATGAGCGTTGGGTGGAGCAGATCTTACCCTGCACTGCAGAGAGCAGCCTGTGTGTTGGGGCTGACTAGCCAGGGGCAATGGCATGGCTCAGGTCAGGCCAAGGCAAGACTGCTGAGAAAGAAGCCCCCTTTCACCTGCAGAGTTTCAGCTGGTAGGAGATAAGCCTAGAGCCGTCCATGGCCACTTTGCCACAACGTTAGGGAGCCCTTGTGAGAATGAAGCAAGAATATGAAGAGCAGAACTTACAGAAGAAGAAAGGTGTCTGATGACCTTGTTCCACCACCTGAGTCTAGCTGTGCTTGAAGCACATTAGGCCCTGAGTGTTTGGGTCAGGGCTCCAATATATAACCTCTTTCTATACACATTAGTCTGAGTTGCAACAGGAGTCCTGGCCAAGTTTCGGGGAAGTAGACGGAACTAATGGACAGACCCAACACTTGGACCAGATTCCCTGTGTCCCCACCGCACTGTGCTCCCTCCTCATGGTTCAGCGAGACAGGAATACAGCAGGAGCAAGGCGGTGGGCTTGGTCATCACATTCTGACTTAGTGGGTAAGCAGAACGCCTATTTTTTTTTTATTTTTTACATCTCTATTAAATTGTCTACATGCAACTAAAAGTTACCCTAACATAAATGTCATGTTTTCATTACTTGGTGTCTGCCCCAAGCCTGTGTCCTGACAAACCTGCCCAAATGCCAGGAAAGTGCCCCTGCACAGCCAGCAGGTTTCCCACAGCCTCCCGTGCCTCTGGCCTGTTTCTCCTCCACTCCAGTTTCTGCCTGGTTTGTAATTCCTGACTTAAGCTCCATTTCATGAAGGGTTTTTCCTGGGGTTCTATCAGTTTCTTTCATTGGGAACACATTCCTTTGTTCCCTTATTTTGCCTGACTCTGCACTGGTTTCTATGCATTAGATGAAAACAGCCACCTCTCCCAGTCAAGGATCAGCCTTCTGAAAGAGATAAACTTATCATTCAACCCTGCCCTAGCTCTTGGTTGTCTCTCAAACCTTTGTGACTGTCCAGGTAGCAGCCTATGTTATTTTTCACCGCTCCCCAATGTTGAGGGTGTGCCAAGACCAGTCAGTGTTTCAAAGAAGAGGATCTCCGTCAGCACCTGGATTCCAGCTGACTGGAAGCCAGACATGCAGGCCGCAGTTTTTAAAGCATACAAATATACATTCTGTGGGACCACAAACATAAGTCCCACTATCCACCGGAGCCAGGCCAGCTGGCGATATGCTCTGGGTGACAGTTGCAAAAATCGGGGCTCTAGACAAGTGTATAAGCTCCTTTTTGGGAGACACCAGTGAGCAGTAGCAAGGCAAAGGGAGAGCGCAAAGATGTGTCCCCCAGCCCACACTCCCTGAGAGCAAGCACCCTCGCAGGCTCTAGCTGGAGCCTAACGGAAGCCTGCCCGGAAGCTCCAGGACAAGTAGGCCTCCTTCACAGAAAGAGTGCGCCTCGCTCACCCTCTGACTGTCTATGCAGCATCCCAGGGGTGGCAGCCTATCAGCAACTGTCTCTACAATTGTTACAGTCCCATGAGTCCAAACAACTCAAGCCCTCCGGCCACCAGAGCCAGGAAATCAAGAGCTATCCCCTGAGCAGCAGCCACAAAAACCAGGTCACCAGACGTAAAACCAGGGCACAGGACATGTGTAGAAGCCCCGCTGTGGGAGATGCAGGTGCTCTGGAGTGGAGCAGAGGGAGGGTGTGAAGATGGGGCTCCCGGGCTGGAGCCAGGCAGAGGGAGAGTACAAAGATGGCACTTACTGAAGAAAAAAAAAAGAATAAGAAAAGAAAAAGGAAAAATAAAAAGAAAAGAAATAAAAGAGAGAGAGAGAGAGAGAGAGAGAGAGAGAGAGAGAAAGATGGCCCCTACCTGCTTTTGCAAGGCAGATGGAGGCAGGAAGATGGCACTGGCCAGACTCCATTCCCGGAGAGTATCCCAGCCCCTCAGACCTGTGCTTTAAAATTAGCAAACGAGTCTCTTTCACCTAACGTCTGGGCATTTTTCAAAGGGCTGCTGCTGCTCTGGGCCCTGGAGAGGGTAAGTCTGGGCACAAGCCCTTTGAAAGATGCTCCTCAGCCCTGGCTGGTGGCTCGGTTATTTGGACGTCCTCCTGTACTCCAAAAGGCTGTGGGTTTAATTCCTGGTCTGGGCACACACCCAAGTTGTAGCTTCGGGCATGTACAGGAGGCAACCCATCCATGTTTCTCCCTCTCTCTCTATCTCTCCCTCTATCTGAAATCAACACATACCCTTGGGTGAGGATTAAAACAAAAAGAGCTGTTCCTCAGTTTGCCATAGCCCATGGTTCTCCTGGGCATGAGCCCCATTGGTCTTCAGAGCCAGGTGTTTGGGGGCTCATCTTTCTGGTGCTGGTCTTAAAAGTTGGGGTGTGAACCTCTTGCTCCTCAGGAAGAAGCTCCAGGTTTTGAGTTTCCTCCCAACTGTGAATCATTGCACTGGGTGGTTAATGGCCTTTCCTACCTGCGTCTGTGTGGTTTCCATTTTGTTTGGTCAATGTGAAGGGGTTGCTCTGCCAGTTTTTAGGGTTTTGCTTTTAGAGGAAATAGTTCCCGCTGTAGCTGTAGCTTCTGTTGTGTGCACTGGTGGAGGTGGGTTCATCGTTTCCCCCCCAGAAAGTAAGCGCACTTAGAGTGATATAGGTTTTATGTCTCATTAGCTGTAGCCTTAGGCAAAGTACTAAGCTTATTGGCCTACATTTTGCTTATCTGCAAAATGAGAATAATAATAACTTCTTTGTAATTCTTGCAAGGAGTCAAGGATAAGGTTTCTAAGTCACTTAGCCCCACACTTGACAAACAGAGCTCCTGGATAAGTCATTATAATTGCTTAAGACTATCAATAACTTTCAAATATTTTTAAGTAACATGTGCAAATTGCATCCATTGATAGGATATGCAGGATTCCCGAGGATCTTTACTGGCATTATTCTATTCGCCCAATTTGATGTAAAAATATATTTGGAAAAGGTGCAATTGTATGGAGAAGATACACTAGGTTAAATGCTTTTCTTGGATTTTCTCCTTGAAAGGTCACTACAATCATTTACGACATGGTCAGTGTTCGAATTTTATAGAGGAGTGCGATTGAGGCCCAAAGAGGTAAACAGTGCTCCCAAGGTGACACAGGGGTAAGGAGCAGAGCTGGGATTTGAACCTAGGTTGCTCTAACTCCAAAGTCCATGCTCTCAACCTCTCTTTTCTTAAGCTTCTGACTAAAGTTGATAGGCATAACGCCTAAGCAAATCCAACTTAATAAGGTTTTATTGAGAATTATCTTTGACATTTTGGAGGGAATTCTTTTCTTTCTCATGTGTGCGTCTCCTTTTTAGAATCTAAATGTTTCATTGTTAAATCACACATGTTAATAAAAAAAATGAGAGGAATTGAACGATTTAATGAGAAAATTTTAAAAAGATTATTTGGATGTGTTGCCTCCAGTCAGGGAATGGAACCCCTGCAGAAGGGGGAAGAGGGGGCAGAGAGGGAGTGATGAACTGATTAACCTGAGAATTTATATGTATAAATATATAGCCCAGGGACACAGACAATAGAGTGGTGAAGGCCTGGGAGGGGCAGGTGCAGGGTGGAGGAGGTCAATGGGGAAAAACAACAACAAACAAACAAAGGCGACATCTGTAATACTTTCAACAATACAGATAAATTTTTAAAAAATAAATAAAAAGAACAAAGTTGAAGTGAAAAAAGGGAGACTTGGATTCAATAGATCTCTATGTCGTTCATCACAAAATAAATATATTGTTAAAACACAAGGAGAGGGATTGCACACAGTCAATGCACAACTTTTCAATGATGGGATCTGGTGAGTCTGTCTCCTTCCTTCCCAGTCAGGCCTCTGTGCTGAAACCCCCACTCCTTTGATGTGGTGTCATTCTCAGACCCTTGATCCAGTCTTGGCTCTTAAGAACATTCATCCTTAGTCTTAGAGTTGCACTGAGAACCTTCATTGTGGTGCTTTCAGTATTACTTTTGCTTTAGCTAAGTTTTCTGATTTGAGAGGCTTGCCTTTGCTTGATCTTCAGAAAACCTGCCTTTCCCCTCCACGACATGACTTTTTATTAATAGCTGTGCAATCCTGATTGCTTTTGCCCTTTTGATGCAGTTCTTTGATCGTCCAAGTCTAAAACTCAAAATTGCCTCTTAACATTCATGAACCAGGCAATGCACTCTTCCTGGTATTTCTTCTAAATTCCACACCCCCCTTCCTTCCAATTATACTTGGAACAGCCACATGTAGGTGTAGCCTTTCTTAATCGTATTATTTCCTTTTTATGCTGTCCTGAGTAAGAGGAAACAACTGAGACCCTTTCCTGACCCATCCAACCCCCACCCAGGGTTCCCGCTAGGGCAGGTATACAGTAAAGGCAGCGACACCTGAGAACAGTGCTCATCTTGCTTTAACTTTCACATCCAGAGATTGACCTGCCAATGTACATCCCATCTCAGGGTTTGCAGGGGCTGGACTATCCAGAAATCTTAATTGGAACCTACTACTTGCTCCTCCTCATCAGGGAAGGGGGAGGAGAGTTTCCAGAATAGCGGATTTTATGGTGTAGTAACCTCATTTCCCGCTACCCCCTAGGGGAAGGTAGATGTCCAGCTGGGTCCTACCAACAGAAATCAGAAGACCCTAAGAGAAAGCCTGTGAAGTTTGGCAGTGACTCAGCAACCTGGGGCAAGGTCCCATCTTTCACACCCATTGCTCTGCAGGTCTAAAGAACATCTCTTGGAAAGTGGGGATAGGTAGGGGTATGCCAAGATTCTCCCTGTGGATGATGCCAAGGTCATCCTGGGGGAGACAGCCTACACCATTGGTGGGAAGCTCAGGGGAGAGCCAATGGCCCTTCCCACAAACAATAAAATAGCCCTACAGAGTTGTTTTAAAATAACTGTCTGGTAGCTACAACTATCTGGTAGCTTGAATGTTCACCATCAATGACAAGACTGGGGAAGCCTTGGAGTTTAGCAAATGAGTGGTGAGTGAGATGACATCAATACAGGAGGAGAAGAGGGAGGAAGGCAGATGGGGGGATTAGAAAAGGGAGAGGGAAGAGAGGGGAGCAGGCTGCACAGCTGTAGGAAAGGTCTGATGTGTGTGGAGGGGAGATGTTTAATCTGTCATGACAGTTAAGAATTTAATAACCAGATTAGACAAGAGTCACTGAACTGGACTAAACTCTCCAATGGGACTCAAATTCCATTATTGGGCAAGATTAAGTTTTCTCTTCCTCATCCCCCTCCAGTGAGTGGAAATGGGGTCCAGAGTTATTAGAAGATATAAATCCATTCAGTTTGCACCTCACTGAGCTGAGATTCCTCCATCAAACCAGCTACACATAAAATCCCAGACTTTCTGAGTTGGCTAGACTCTCAGACACAGGGATTGTTTTTCCTTGCCTGTTCCTCCTCCTGGCACCTGCCCCTCTGCCTCTACGTATTAGAGATGACGAAAGAGGGATGTTTCCTAGCGTCATTTCAGCGTCCAAATGAAACACTCTAATTTCTGATCCAGCCAACTTTCCTTTCCAGCTTTTTCATTTAAGAGGACGTTATTATAAGAGAAAAGCTCTTAAGGATAAAGCAGCCGATGGCTGGAAACTAACATTTGTGTAGTGAGGCTGACATACTGCTTACAGAAAACGACTTTAAGCCTGATCCATTATTCATTTAGCAAGTGTAACGCAGAGCTTCCTGGGGGGACCCCATGGGCTCTGAAGCCATGTTTGAACTTCACCTGGAGAGGCAGCCCGGTGTGCTCGCTCAGAGGCAAGCTTTTTACTGATAACCAAGTTAATGCAGATTTGTAGTGGTGTGTGTTAATATTTGCCTTCATCCAGCAGGACATTATATATCTGCATCATTTCTGTCTCAATTCCTAAACCCAGCAATGGCTTATTGTACACGGCAAGACCCCCTTCTTCAGGTGGCTTCTTCTGTAAAGATTCCTCTGGGCTTTTTGCAAATGATCCGTAATCCTGGCCAAGCTCTCCGGCATACTTCATTTTTCAGAAGCATGCTTCTTGAAGCATTAAGCTGAGTGTGTGTGTGTGTGTGTGTGTGTGTGTGTGTATTATACACACCCTCAGTGGCAATTCTTATATGCGCCTCTGAAGGAAAATCAGAATGGGAAGGCTCACAGAGAGCAGGCGTGAATAGTTTAAAATTGCTTCTGAGGAGATCATGACAACCCCTTCTCTACTTAAAAATGGTTTTAAAAAGTTGTCATTTTGTTCTTTAATATGCCTGTCTCACTTTGTATCTTATTAGTTCTAGCTTTGTTGATATTGAGGTGTTTTTTAACACAGTTAATGCAATAGTCACATAAATGGGGAAAGGGGACTAATATTTGGCCTTAGAGAGAATCTACACTAATAAAAGAGAAACATGCAAATTGACCGTACCTCCGCTATGCCCACAAGCCATGCCCACCAGCCAATCAGGAGCGAGTATGCAAATTAACCCAACCCAGATGGCTGTGGCCACGGAGAGAGCAGGAGGCTTGGGTTGTCCCTGGGGATGGAGGAAGCCAAGCTTCCCGCCCTGCTCTGGCTGGCCCTGGCCTCCACTGAAGGCTACAAAGTTTCAATTATAGAAGATAAATAAATTCCAGATACCAGGGCCTCCGCTTGGGTCACCGGGGAGCGTGGCCAGCCTGCAAACCACCACAGGCCCCTCGCCCAGGCCGCCCCATACCCCAAGGGAACCCCCACCCTGATCCAGGACACCCTTCAGGGCAAACCAGCCGGCCCCCACCGGTGCACCAGGCCCCTATCCTATCTAATAAAAGAGTAATATGCAAATTGACCGTCACTCCAACACACAAGATGGCTGCCCCCATGTGGTCAAAGATGGCTGCCCCCATGTGGACGCAAGATGGCTGCCACAAGATGGCCATCAGGGGAGGGCAGTTGGGAGGGACCAGGCCTGCAGGGAGGGCAGTTGGGGGCGATCAATTCTGCAGGGGAGGCCAGTTAGGGGAGACCAGGCTGGCAGAGGAGAGCAGTTCGGGGGGACCAGGCCTGCAGGGGAGGGCAGTTGGGGGGGACCAGGCCTGCAGGGGAGGGCAGTTAGGGGCAATCAGGCTGGCAGGGGAGTGGTTAGGGGGTGATCAGGCTGGAAGGCAGAAGTGGTTAGGGGAAATCAGGAAGGCAGGCAGGCGAGCAGTTGGAAGCCAGCAATCCTGGTTGTGAGAGGGATGTCTGACTGCCCTCTAGGGGTTGGACATCCCTCGAGGGGTCCCAGATTGGAGAGGGTGCAGGCTGGGCTGAGGGACACACACCCTCATGCACGAATTTCATGCACCAGGCCTCTAGTAAAAATAACAGGATAGAAAATGAGAAAAACAAGATATGTTTTTCCAAAATATTTAGATGAGAGCGGAGTTGAAAGGGTGTGTGTGTGTGTGTGTGTGTGTGTGTGTGTGATCAAGAAATACCCTGAGGTGAAATAACCACATTGTTCCAAGATGGAATTAACGAGGTCACTAAGATGAAAGAAAGTGCAAAATGCTAGTGGAAGTTAAAGAACAGTCTCTGCCTGAAGGAGGAAAACCAAGAAATGAAGTGATAACAACCAAATAATTCCCTACCCCATCCAGCAGATGGTGCCATGTGCCCAAAACAGCTTTGTTGCTGCTTAGACCAGAGAGGAAATAATGTATAACACATAAATGTGAAATAAATAAATGTATAATTCTTACACCACAAAACTCCAGAGTAGTTCAGAAATTAATAAAACAAGAACTTTAACACTATTGCTTTAATGTAAACTTTGAAATAACTTACATTTTCACTTTTGATTCCAAGGGCTGTAGATTGAGGTGATATTTTTCAATATTATTCTCCATATCCATGGCCAACTGGTGACTGCAAACAGAAATAATATCTCAACATAGCTAAATCCAGAAAATTAACATTTATAGCAGTAATGCTGCCAATTTATATTTTTAAAAGCAGACACATATTCAGTCTTTTTCATTTTAACGTATTAACAGAGTCCTAAAAGTTCCTATTGATGGATGATGGATAAATAACCATACCATAGAAATAAAATGTTGTTTTTCCTGTTACCTTTTCTGTTCCTTTTATTTCAACCACTCAGTTCAACATGCATATCTAAGGCATGAAAATCATTCCCCTTAAGTGAAGAAAAAAGCAGAATACTGAACCATTGTGGCGGGGGGGAGGGGGAGGAATAAAAAAACGTTATAAATCCATAGCAATGTCCAACTAATAAGTTGTAGTGAGGATCTCATTCATCTCCAATGATGCCACTGCCATAGAATCTTCCCCCTTTTTACCTTGTAAGCTTTTCCAAAGCTCCCACTCTGCACAACACATGAATCTCTGCCCTGGAGAAAGGCAGAGGTCAGTGCTCCTAATGAGCTTATAAGACAATCACTGGGTGCTGCAATGGTCAAGGAAGGCTTCATGGAAAAGGTAGCACTTGAGCTGGGTTTTGAAGAATGGACAGGAATTAGGTAAATTGCTATGTGAAAGGCAATACATCTGAGGAAGACATTAAAATAAAGGCGTAGAGGTGAAAAATTCAGGCTATTGTTAGACCATAAAGATATCTATTTGATGGAAGTGAAGGATAAAAGTAGGAGTGTAAAAGGAATAAGTTTGGATAAGCAGGAAACTAAGTCATTGGCCACATAATGTGTACAGCTGTCACAGACACTTTACATGTATTATTTAATTCTCGCAGTAGCCTACCAGTTATTATTTTCCCCGATGTATAGCTGGGAAATCTGAGGTTCAGAGAGTTTAAGTTAAACTTAGAAGAAACCACATGAAAACTCAAGTCTCACTACCACAAAGTACTGCTTGGAGGATTTTAATATCAGACTTCTTAAATGTAATTCTACTAACTGTGCTTTTCATAAGTCAAGTATTTGACAGCCCAATCCAATACAAAGGTGTATGTGTTTAAAACTGAAACAAAAGTTTAATGAAACATTATTTCCCCAACTACATATGTTGTTCTCTGGTATTTTTTTTAAATTACATTTCAATTTTTTTTAAGGTCAGTGGTTATCCATCAAATTGATTTAATAAACCATCAATGAATTTTGATCTGCACTGTGAAATCATTGCTGCAAGAAAACATACAGCATTTTAACCAGGACGACATGCTGAATGAATATTTAAGGATGGTTTGCAGTGGCAGTGAGCAAGGAGAAATATATATTTGAATACCTTTCTGAATATATATATATATATATATATATTCAGAAAGGTATTCAAATTGGCCAGATGATGAGGACCAGGATTATGATGAGAGTAAAGAAAAGAAAAAAGATAATAAAAAACATTGTGCTGGAGGCATTATTAGGATAATGTACTTATTATCTCCTCCTCCTTAGAAAGGAATAAGCAAGTGATGGGGAAAACATGGTAGAACAGATAAATTCACACATGACCACTAGGTGGCGCCATCAGCCCAAGATAGCTTGGTAATTACCCAGCTGGGAAGTTGAGGGGCAAGGAAAAAAGCACCCCTGTTTGCTCTGTGCTGTTGGTGTTCAGGGTCCCTTATGTATTCCATCCTTATTCTCTCACTTACAGATATGTTGGATATATTCTGTGTCGGGAATGATGTAAAGCATGAGTGACACAACGGTGAAAGCACTAGACACGGTCCCTGTTCTTAGGGTTTTACAATCTAGAAGATGAATATTACATAATTATAAATGCGATGGATGTTATTAAAGGGACCTAATCAATGGTTGGCTGGCATATAAAGTCTCATTTTTATAATTCTATGTTCTTGTAGGGACAACAGCCTTATAACATGGATACTTTAAGATTTTGTAAATTAAACCCCCAAATAACAAATTATTGAATTGAGCAACAGAGGCATAGGTGAGGTGTTGTGGGACCTGTAGAAACCAGAGACAAAGCTCAAGTTTTCATAGAGAACATTTTTTAGTAATATTAACAAATTTGTTAATTTGGGGTTACTATTTATACACCTTCAACACACTATAAACTACAAATACCTCTAGGCTTAAATTAGATAACGTTAGGGCATGGTATCAATAATTGCCCGTGGGTGATGGCATGATTATATGTCAGGAGAATACACAACTTGCAATCACGCATCTCATACCAAAGACCCAGCCCAATCCAATATTTACAAAAAAATAGCTGTCAGCCTAAGGTCTTACGTAAGTTAACGAATGATTATAAAAAGCAATAGAGTCATAAGCAGTCTCCTAGTCAATTGCTCTTCTCTGTTGCCGTCAATGTGTGTGTGTGTGTGTGTGTGTGTGTGTGTGTGTGTGTGTGGTGTGTGGTGTGTGTGTGGGCATGTACACAAATACACTCAATTGGCCCTATACGTGGTCTCAAGCAGAATGGAGTCACAGCTTCTCCTCCCTTTGCACAGACTGCCTACCACAAAACCCTGTTGAGCATTCAGAATAAATGTAATGTTCCAAGGGGGAATAACCGATCAAGTGCTATGACACCACTCTCCCTTAACTTACGGTCATTTCAAGTAGCTGAGATGATTTACATCAGCACCTAAGTCAGCTACAGCTTTAATGAAATGCTTAATCGGCTCACTCAAAGTACACCAATTTTTCAATCAAATTTGACAGCTTTCAAGGACACAGCCCTGCCCTAAAAGCAGACCAGAGAAGTCTCCCGAATTCCAGGCAAATGGGTCTAGTTGTTAGGGCAGGCAGGCACTGTTTGTCTTCCCGCTGTCCTGGACAGGCAGGAAAGAGAAGCTTACCCCAAAGGCCTGCGTGCTTTGGGGGTAGCTTTAATTCCCATCCCTTGAATTCCTCAATCATGATTGGAGAAAACAAGCATACAAAGCAGGCCGGCCATTTCCAGAAGCTTTTAGCTTTCACGGGCCTCTAGATCATGAGAGGGAAAGAACAGGGGAGCGAGGAGGAGGCAGAAGCCCACATATATACCACTAATTTCACGTATCTTCCTGAGAACAGGGGGATGGGGAAGGTACGTGCCCGTGTGGGTGAGAGGTTTAATACAGAGCAGTGGTCAATTAACAGGAAAAAGAAAAAACTTTCGGAGCTCACTTCTTACATTAAAATCAATAATGAAAAACCAGCATAGCCAGATTTAATAGATAAATGAGCTGCAAAGCACAGAGCAAGTGTGTCCTCAGAGAATTAAGCTGCATGAGATTATTGAATGGCTCAACGGATTCTAAAATGCATCTAGACCACTGGTTCTCAACCCCAGCTCCTTTATTAGAATCACACGCAGGAAGCTTTTAAGAAATACTGATCTCTGGACCTCACCCCCAGAGATTCAAATTCAATTTGTCTGGGTGGGGCTTATGCAGGCCATTCTTATTAAACTCCCTGGGTGATTCTAAGTGCGGCCAGGGCGAAGGGCCACTGATCATGTCATTACAACACTAATCTCCACTGAAGAAAAATCTTATTTCTAGTTCAGCAAAAAACTCTCCAGTTACAATTGCTTACATATAGCTAATGATGGTGATGGTGAGAAGGGGTGGAATAATTGAACTATGTTACTCTTGTTTATGCATATTAATGAGAACAGACATAACAAGGATACATTAAATCCATAGGTAATGCAGAAACTTGGTTTGATCTAAGGGCTCAAGCTGTCCTTCAAGTGGGGACGGAAAATCCTTAGAATCATGAAAATGGAATAAACCTGAGAAACTATCTAGCCCAACGCCCCCCCGCCCCCGATGGAAAGGGAAGGGGCTGACATTGAAGACATGCTTGTCATGCTTGTCATACATGTCTCCATTAATGCTCTCAATAGACTGTCAAGCCACTGTTATTATCTTCATTTTTAAAGATGGGGAAAGTGGGCCTCAGGGTGGTTAAGTGATTTTCCCCAACCCATAAAGCTAGGAAAAAGCAGAAAGAGGAATGAAGCCCAAGGTTTTCAATTTTCAGGAATGTTTTCAACAGCATCTTGGATGGTCATTTACACTCTCCTGGGCCCTTCCAGTGTCTATGAGCTCACGCTTTAACAGAGAAGTCCTTTCTGTTGGGCAGGCTGGAATTTTACAAAAGCTGTCCTTTTTCTGAGTCACAAACTGTTTCTCCATAAATCCTTCTCATTGATCCTTATTTTCTTTCTAGAGCGAGAAGAGCAATTTAGCCCCTCTTTTAAAGGAAAATCCCTTCAAATGTTTAAGGATAGCCATTATGTCTCCTCTGAGATTTATTTTCTCCAGCCACACATCCTCAGCCCTTCGTAGTAGTTTCACATGATTTCAGAATCCTAACAATTTTAGTTGCCCTCCTCTGGTACTCTTGGGGATGTGCCTTTAAAATATGCCTTTAACCCTAGCCAGTTTAGCTCAGTGGACAGAGCGTCAGCCCTTGGACTGAAAGGTCCCAGGTTTGATTCTGGTCAAGGGCACCTACCTCGGTTGCAGACTAGATCCAGGTCCTGGTTGGGGCATTAGCGGGAGGCAACCAATTGATGTTTCTCTGTCTCTCCCCTTCGACTCTTTCTAAAAATTAGTGGGAAAATATCCTCCGGTGAGGATTAAGAAAAATAAATAAATAAACTGTGCCTTTAAAATGTGGTGCCCAGAGCCAAGCGTGACACTCACACGGGCTTGACATTCGGACTTAGCAAGTGGCTGAGAGCAGGGGCTCTGGTGGCATTCAGACCCGGGTTGGATTCCCATCCTTCCTCACCACTCAGCTGAGCATACTTACACAAGTGCTGAAAGCTCTCTGAGCCTCTTTCCTGGTCTGTAAAAGGGAAATAACAATGCCTTTATCACCGGGCTACCATCAGAGTTCCATGAGGAAGTATCTGTAAGCACTCACTAATAGAGAGTTCGCTGTAAACACTCAATAAATGATAGCTAATTTTTCTTCTTTTATCTTGACACTGCATGACTACTAAATAGTTTAATATTGTGGTAATATTTTTAGAAGCCACATACAATCACGGTCTCATGTTAACATCAGATAAAATCTCTAAACATTTACCCACAAACTGAAATCAGAATATATCTCTCACATGCTCTAATTGTATAATTTTTTTAAAAGGCCTAAATGGAAGACTGTATTTTTATCTCTGTTTGATTTCAACTCTTTCTTGCTTTCTTTTCAGCTCAGTTTTGTTCCATTCTGCAGTATTACTTTGAATGTTCATTCTATTAGTTTTAGTGTAAACTGTGTACTGTTTGCAAATTTATGATTGGCTTCTATACACATCCCTGATTTAAAGCCAAAGACAGGGCAGGGTTAAGTTTCAAGCCCTCAAACATATACCACCAGAGATATCTGCAGGCATCATATTGCTCTGTTAATCAGTATAGCTTGTGTATCATAGCTCGACTAGTCATGAATCTATCTAACTATATCTCAAACGAGACACATTTCTGGGTCCTGACCACAATAATACCATAAGGAACTGCCAAATTACTCATTTATTTTTGCCTTGACAGATAGTGTTTTTGTTTTTTTTCATGCAAGCTTTTCAACCTTGCAAATAATTGAATTTCCTTTCGTATTTTTTTTACTTACTTTTCAAGTAAATATTTTCCATCATTCACTTGTTCTAAAGGATTCTGCAATCTTTTCATTTCTTCCTGTGGGGGAAAAAAAGAAGTGTTTTATAAATTGACCCATGTACTTATGGTCAATTACATTTGAAGACAAATATTAGCAAAAATGAGATAACACACCATTAGATGTTCTGGACTTTGCAATGGATAAGTGCTTAAACTTACAAAACAATTTCCTCTTTGATCAAATTAGAATACAATACTGCCAGTCAAATTGTATGATTTTTTCATCATTAAAGGTAATGCTTCCTGTCATTTTTCTAGAGTGAGGACATGTTTATATAGATCCATCCACTCAAGCTGCTCTGCCATCTGTATTATGTTTGCTGGTTGCTGGGTGAGGGGCTCTAATGAAGATGAGCTGGGTTTGGCCATTCAGTAACCATCTTCTCTTGTCTCTTGGGAGCTCTCAGCAACCTCTTCTGCTATCCCCAGTGCTCAGGCACACACATACACACAAACACAAGCCCACATCCCTTCCTGAATTTCAGGCATCCACAGTCTTTGTAGTCCCATTTTCTTGGCCACAGTGATTGGTTCAGGGATGTGACGGAAGTCGGCCCAGCTTCCTGGTGAGACTGCCTGTCCCAGGGTATTTAAAGAAGGCCCACAGGACTCAGTTGTTAGAGTCCTACTCCTTGACTCATCACCACAAACCACTGAGGTGCCAAGAGAAAGCCCCAATTAGGACTAAATACTCATGTGCCCCTAAAAGGCCCTCAAAGCTAGTCTCAACCTGCTTCTACCACCAGACATCCAAGGCTTCTAAGTCATCCCTCATTACCCAATCTCTTTAACTTCACAACTTCTCTATCTCCTCAATTTCTTTGAACCTTCCCTGGAGTATCTTGTTCTAACTGAAGCCTGCCTTGATGTTCTGAGGACAGCTAAATTTTTGTTAGAGCAAGAAGATCAAAGAACTGTTTAGAAAAAGGGTTTTAGAATCTAGAGGATTTTGCTGATGACAACCTTGGCTGAGTCCCTGGTCACACTTATCCCCTGCAGTCCTCTTAAGAAGTGGCCATTTCTTCCCTACATGCTACATCGTACACAGTCTGCAGGAGGGATGGAACCCTTCCTGCTCCTCATTGCTGCTCCTAGAAACTCCTCATTCCTACAAAATCTTAGCTCCTCTGGGAAATCTCAGCCTGTCCCAAGCTTCTGTCCTCTTCTCTTCCCTACCTATCCTCTCTCCTCAGGAGGTCTTCACCGGTCCCATGACTTTAAGTTTATATCTGCACCCGAGCTGCCCTTAAACTCCACCCTTATACTCCCACTTGCCTACCTGATAGTTCCATGTCCATTTCTGATAGATATGTCAAGTTCAAAACCAAAGTCTTGATTTCCACAACCTATACCTTCACCCAAACCTCCATTGTCACTACTTCTATCTCATCTTAGTAAACGGTATCACTATTCACTTAGATGCCAGAGCCAATACCCAGGAGTAAGCCTTTATTCTTTTCTTTCTCTCACAATACAGTCATTCAATAAGCTAATTTTGTTGGGCCCCAATTAGAAATATATCCAGAACTTGACCACCATCTCTCAATGTGGTCTAAGCCAACTGTGCCAGACTCCTGTCTCCCTGCTCGGATGTCAGCCCACTTCAGTCACTTCTCCTTACATCAGCCAGCATGCTCTCTTAGTACCTGGGCTTTCTTTTCTAAGGGTGTGAAATGCATATATCACAAGTCTACAGTACAATGAGTTTTGACAAAGAAATACATTGGTAGAACCACCACCCAAAACAAAATATAGAACATTTCTCTCACTCCAGAAAGTTCCTCTGTGTCCCTGTACAGTCAATTTCCCTCTCCTAAAGGCACCCCTGTTTTGATTTCTATCACAGTAGATTAATTTTCCCTGTTCTAGAAAATCATATGAAATTATCTATTCTTTTGTATCGGTTTAATTTACTCAACATTATATTTTGACATCAGTTTCTTAACTGATGCTAATTGTTTAAACTTCACTTCAGTATTTGGAGAAGACTTTTGTTTCCTTCCTCTGATTTTAAAAGCATAGGATTTGAAATGTGAGGATCCCAGGAACTACAATAGAAGTGTTTGCTGTTGTGAAAGGTTAACCAGAAGGAAAAAGATAACAGAGCAAAGAGGCTGGAGGCCAAGGAGCCAGAGCCCTAGTGATGCTGCAAACTTTGGGGTCAAATTGCAGCTTGAAACTAGGATATTAATGGGTTTTTTTCAGTTTCATGTGCCAATAGATTCTCTCATTTTCTTTCATTTTTTTAATCCTCACCTGAGGATACTTTAGCTATTGATTTTTTTAGAGAGAGTGGAAGGAAGGGAGAGGAGGGGAAAGGGAAGAGAGAGCAAGAGCGAGAGAGAAAGAGAGAGACAGAGAAAGTGAGAGAGAGAGACATCAATGTGAGAGAGACACATCAATTGGTTGCCTCCCACTCGAGCCCCAACCGGGGCCAAGGATTAAACCTGCAATTGAGGTATGTGCCCTTGACCAGGAATCAAACCTCATTGATGCTTTGGTCCAGGCCAACTCTCTAACCACTGAGCAAACCAGCCAGGTGACTTTCTAATTTTCTCAAGGCGCTCTTGGTTGCTATTTCTATGTGTGTGTTTTCTTGTTGGTTTGTTTGTTCACAATCAAAAGAATCCTATCTCAGAAGTGACAGTCTGAGCTATAACCTAAGACTGCTACATATAAAATCTTAACTTGATGAACCATCCTATATAATAAAGAGGTAATATACAAACTGACCATCACTCCAACACAGAAGATGGCCGTCCCCATGTGGTCAAAGATGGCCACCCCCATGTGGACACAAGATGGCCACCACAAGATGGCCAGCAGGAGAGGGCAGTTGTGGGCGATCAGGCCAGTAGGGGAGGGCAGTTGGGAGGGACCAGGCCTACAGGGAAGGACAGTTGGGGGGACCCAGGCCTGCAGGGGAGGACAGTTGGGGGGGGACCAGGCCAGCAGGGGAGGGCAGTTAGGGGCAACCAGGCTGGCAAGGGAGGGCAGTTAGGGGTGACCGGGCCGGCATGGAAGGACAGTTAGGGGTGACCAGGCTGGCAGGGGAGGGCAGTTAGGGGCAATCGGGCTGGCAGGGGAGCAGTTAGGCATCAATCAGGCTAGCAAGGGAGTGGTTAGGGGGTTATCAGGCTGGCAGGCAGAAGCAGTTAGGGGCAATCAGGCAGGCAGGCAGGTGAGTAGTTGGGAACCAGCAGTTCTGGATTGTGAGAGGGATGTCTGACTGCCCGGACAGGTCCCAGATTGGAGAGGGTGCAGGCTGGGCTAAGGGACACACACACACTCTGTGCACGAATTTTGTGCACCAGGCCTCTAGTAGAACTATAAAAGTTCAGAGCTGGACAGGTGCTGTTGTTGTTTTGTTTTGTTTCATTTTATTTTGGCACCATCTTAATTTTTTTTCTTATTCAGAAGACTAATGGATAAAGCAGCTTATGGTCTTCAGTTCCTTTTTGTTAAAGGCTGCTGCTTTTATATCCAACATTGGTATAACAAAGCTCGAATGAAGAACATTTCTGCATCTTCTGCCAAATTGCTGTATAAAGCACTGTATGTTTTGCTACAGGTTTTCTTTTATGTAAATGAATAAGATTTTAGGATTTAGTGCTAGGGGATATTTTCTCATTTTGATATAATAGTGCACTTCTTTTCACCAACAATAACTACTTATGTCTTATAGAGGTTGTTTAATTTGCCTTGGTTGCCAGAAGCTTAAGCTAAATTAAATATTCAATTGCCAGAACTATTCTTTCCAGGCTGTTAGTACAATTATCTCCTCCCCTTCACTACATGATGTGCACACTTCTTTATTTTTATTTTAATCCTCCTACAAGTGTGCTTTTCAAAGTACAGGCAAGTACTATATAGGCAGAATATAAATGATAAATGGACAGGAAGATAGAGATGACAGATAGATAGGTAGACAGATAGATGAATGGATAAATAGATAGATAGACAGGTGATACATAAAGATAGAGCATTCTTTTAAATAGTATACATGACTTTCTATTTTCAAGGTAAAACTTTTCATCACTATATACGCTGGATCCTTATTCTAAGAATAAGTCTCCACATATACCCTCTGTTTGTCCCAACTCTCCATCCCCCTTACCTAATCCTTCATCATATCCCATCCCACCACCAGTGACATAAGCAATAAATCCAGATCATATAAAAGGTCATGCTTGAAGTCACTTTCCCGAAAGGAAACAGACTAGACAAGAAGCCTTAGTTACTCTTAAAAAACAGAGGAGGATTTTTTAGGTCGTAAACATTTTCTTATTTACCCCCTCCATTATGATTAGGAAAGATATGAGGTATTGGTAGTCCCATTACTTTCTTCTCTAAGATGTGCCTGTGGTGTGCTTTCATCTTTCCTTTTTCCCTGGAGATTTGGGGCGCAGGAAGGAAAGGACTTTTGCACTCTGCCCATCACTCTCTTTTCCTTGGTTCTTGCATTGCGGGGAGCTTGCCCAGGTGGGGAGGGCTTTGAAGTGGTACTTTTTTAATCTGACTATCCATGCTCTAGGAAATCATATTAAACATAAGGTCAATGACTAACAAGAGCTTTCTGAACAGCTGCTCGGCTGACAATTTGGAGGATTGATTTCATCATTTGGTTATTTAAGCTAACTATACAAAAACACTTCAATTCAATTGGCCTGCAAGTTCCAAACCATGTCCTCATTTTCTCGGAGATGGATATGGAAGATGGCTTGTTCAACAGATTTTTGCTTGGAGTTTCACTCTTTGAGATAGTTTTGTTTTAATTTGGCATTAAAAATATACAAATTGGTCTTTCCTCTCGTTGGTTTCTCCCGCTAGTCCTCGTTGTCTCTGATTTTATATCTAACAATGCCATTTCCCTACTAGAAACCAACATAGCCCCCGGTGCTTTCAGATGGGATTCCGGGGTCTCTGCCAAGGGCTGGTGCACCAGTGCCCAGGCTGTCTCTCCCGGCTGCACCGCCAAGCCCTGCCCCATACACTCCCTCTCCAAATCTGGGTCATAAGAAACTTCACCCAGTCCCAGAACTCACATGCTTTCTTATTGGACATTCGAGGACAGTGTGTCCCCCACCCTTCTATTGGCCACTCCCATTCTCCCTTTAGGAAGCCTCCAACTTTCCCTTCCTCCATACAGGTTTTCAGACCTCAACAGGAGGGTTGGGCACCCACTCTGCTTCCTCCACAACCAGTGCTGATCCTTATTAGCATTAGCTCTTTATCTGACTCCCCGCTTCCCCTCCCCACCCCCACCCCCAGCTAAGTTCCTTGAAGTCAGGGATGGTGACTTACTCACCTTAAGGTCCATATTCCCCAGATGAAGCCTAATAAGTATCTGTTGAATAAGTGAATTGAATGCATTGATATGACTGGAATGAAAAGAAACCTTAGTAGCTTAATGCCCCTCCCCCAAATCCCAAGAAGTTGTATGTCCTTTGCTGATTCTTTCCTGCCCCTCTTTTTCTACTTTCTAAAATCACTCTGAAGCCTTCTTTTTTATTTAACACTAGAGGCCTGGTGCACGAATTCTGCACCAGTGGGATCCCTCAGCCTGGCCTGCGAGATCGGGCCAAAACTGTCTCTCTGACATCCCCTAAGGGGTCCTGGATTGTGAGAGGGTGCATGCAGGCCAGGCCCAGGGACCCCACCGGTGCACAATCGGGGCTGAAAAGGAACGTGGGAGGGCTTCAGGGCGTGTCTGGCCCGTCTTCCTCAGTCCTGATCTGCTGGACCCCAGAAGCAAGCTAACCTACAGGCTGGAGTGTCTGGCCCCTGGTGGTCAGTGCACATCATAGCGACTGGTCAACCAGTAGACTCTGTTCCCTGGTGGTCAGTGCACATCACAGCCAGTGGTTGAGACGCCTTAGCATATGCATTAGCATATTACGCTTTGATTGGTTGAACAGATGACCGGCTGACCCAACACTTAGCATATTAGGCTTTTATTACATAGGATTATATTTTTCCAGTTTTATTGAGGTATAATTGACAGTTAGAGCTGTATATATTTAAGGTGTACATTTGATATATGTATACGTTGTGAAATCATGACATTCAAGCTAATTAACATATTCAGCACCTCACTACATAGTTACCATTTTCTGTGTGTGTGTGTGGTGAGAACACCTAAGATCTACCTTCTTAGCAAACTTAAAGTCTACACTACAGTACTGCTAACTGTAGGACATTGTTGTACATTAAATCTCCAGAACTTTTTCATCTTGCCTAAGGGAAACTTTGCACCCCTTGACCATCATCTCCCCATTTATACTCTTTCCCTTTCTCCAGTCTCCTCTGTGCTCTGGGAGGCTCGTAATTTTGGACTTTATCAAGCAGTTTCCTTTGTTCTGTGGCTTTGGATAGAGTTTGCACAGTGGGAGGCCCTGGCATGAAATCAGAGGGTAGCCGAAGAGAAAAGTTGTCAACTCAAGGGCCTAACCCCAAGTTTCTGGCTCAGTTTGACTCACTAGCTGAGGGGATAATTTCTACCAGGCTCTATTTAACTTCTGCCTTTTTTGAAATTTGGGCTAAGCCCCTCTGCAAAATATAAGTTGAATTATTCAAGTACAACCCAAACATATAGCATTCCATATTCTGTAATCCCATTTCTTCAAATGAAATCTTTGTTATAAGTGGCTGTGAAATGTAGGCTGTGCTGTTAGGGAGGATAATTGATTGCCTACTTGCCAAAGCCACGTTTGCCACTGTCATAAGAGTTGTTCTGAAGTGACTTGGGTGTTAACTTTTCGACTGGATGGTGGATGCTGAATTTTGTTCTTTTGTGTCTGGCTTCCCCCTCACACCTTAATTCTGCAGGTATTTCTCCTGTCACAAACAGGAGACTATAACAAAAGGTTAGACAAGCTTATCTCTGTGGCCCCTTGATCAGCCCCTTAACCTGCCCAATAATAAATAACACTGTTCTTATGTTTTCCCGTCCCTGCCACTTCTACCGTCTAAACTTGTTCTTTGGACAACTTTAAAATCAGAAGTCCACACAAAATTGCTTTTTCTCTAAAGTGCACTTCTGCCTAAACCTCAACCCTTTAATTATTCTTACTTATACCCTGGCCATTTTATTCTCAGCATATTCCAGAACATGGAAAGTAACTTAAAATGTGAAAACAATCTGCAATTTACCTCCCTGTGCAGTTATGGGTAACAAGGCCTGTGCCCCTTACATATATCATCTTTTTGTGGGGTGTGTGTGTATGTGATAATTTCCTATTAACCTGAGGGTAACTACTGAACAAAAGTTAAAAGCCAAAATTACTTTTGACACTTTTGACTCTCCAATCACTCAATTAAATATCACCAGCCTTCCTCACTGTCCCCGCCCCCACCACTCCTTTTTAATAGAAGTGTAATAAGAACACTAAAAAAGGGGGCTACTAATGTTTGCATAATTTGGAAAAGTAGAAGACATAAAATCTATACTAATTTTAGCTCTGCATCATTAAACATGAAATATTGATTATTGCTCTTTGCAACAGAGTTTATGAAGCTAGCTGAGCTGCTGTGTCCACATAAAGTGGTTCTGATGCTTCGCCCTCGGACCTCAGTGGCCGTAAATGATGCTCCTTGGTGGCAGCTGGGAGGCTGGCATTCTAATCCACAGCCTTAAGAGGTACATTTCCCAGATTAGACCAGGAATGACCCAGCTGCATAGCCTAACTTCAGAAAATTAAATTGGAGGGAGGCCAAACCGCTGTTGAAATAACTGTGTGAATTACAATGCTTCCACAGGCCTTGTTATAATGTAAATGTGCTTTACAATTTACTGCCATTTCCCTTCCACCCCTGCTGTGAATATGGACATTAATAGTCATCTCATATATTTAAAGGCAAAAAGGCATCAGAAATAAAAATGTAAAATTCATGGCTTCTCCCTTTGGAAAGCAGAAAGTAAATTCTTTTTTCTCTTGCCATTTTTTTTTTTTTTTGGTAAAAAGAGCATACGTTTTGTTTATGTATTATGCATTAATGTTTTTTATGGTTGACAGACCTGTAAATTTCACACAGGGAAGTTACCTTGCAGCTGAACATGAATTTCTTTAGGAGGAAAAAAGTGGCTAATAGGACATCAACAGCTCATTTAAAGAATTCATTCAGGTAAGTTATGAGCACAATGGGCATGTATGAGGTAGCAGACTTAAAAAGAGATTTGCCCTGTTTTCTAGCACTTTCAGGACATTTTGAATGTTTGATGAGATGCAGAGGGACTGTGATTTTATGGTGACAATCACTGAGCAAGGTAGTCCTAAATCCCCCAATGTGAATTCTCAGTGGTATTATTACTTGCTGCCTCATATATAGTGAAACTTACAAACTTATAACCATAAGATATGATAATGAGAATCATTGTGATAGCTCATTCTTTTTTTAAAAAAATATATTTTTATTGATTTCAGAGAGGAAGGGAGAGGGAGAGAGATAGAAACATCATTGATGAGAGAGAAATCATTGATCAGCTGCCTCCTGCATGCCCCACACTGGGGATCAAGCCTGCAACCCAGACATGTGCCCTGACCGGGAATGAAACCATGACCTCCTGATTCATAGGTCAATGCTCAACCACTGAACTACACTGGCCAGGCTGATAACTCATTCTTTATTCTTGTTTGACCAACCAGACTATGTTCCTAGACATTAGGACATAAAAGTCTTTGATTGGCAACTCTGAAAATGCAAACACCTGAGCTCATTTTATTTGTTTGCACACAGCAAACAAATAAATAACCCTCAGAATGCAGGCAGAATAGCAAAGGTGGCTAAGTGAGTTCATACACTAACTCCAGTTTCCTGTGCCAAAGGATAAAAACAAAGTGCTGGCGATCAGAACAGCATGTAACTCCCCAATCGTTTACACCTGATTCTGGAATGCATTTAACTGTTGTATAGCAAATACTGTCCAGATGAGATTTTTGGCTTAGTCAAATTAGAAAATGAGTTTGCATTTCTTATGTACTCACCAAGTAATATTGTGGGGAAGCAACCCAAATGCATGCTGGGAAGAACTCTTCTAACATGCACTGTAGCACCTCAGACATGTCAGGCTCTTCCTTTCCATTTCCTGCACGACCACCTGTGTTCAGGACCCTGGTGATTCTTGCCAGGATTATTACACCAGGTCACCTAATTGCTTTTCTTAAGTACATTTCCGATCATTTAACTCTCTTACTCATAAACCCTATTGCCAGCCTAAATAAAAATAATCATCAGGATTAAAAATACTCTTAATTCCCTAAACCCAGTACTGCTCCTTCTACACCTTCTGCACTCCTTTAAAGTTCATCTCCAATGTGATTTTATATATTTTAATATTTCCTCCCATAGCTAACTGCATGTCATTTCTTTGAACTACCGTTATTACTAACATTTATTGAATTTTACTAGGTTCCAGGCACTTTGCATAAATTATCTTTTTAAAATTATGACTGCAGCCCCATAAAAATAGCAAAAGATGCAATTATTATTCCCATTACCTGTGTAAGAAAATAGATTCAGAGAAATTAAGAAACTTGACCAAGGTCTTATAGGAGAAATGGAATGCTAACCTAAGCAGTCTGATTCCAGAATCTCAGCCTTATCCTCTCCGCTCTTCCCATGAATGACATGGAACATGCAACAGCATGAGCAGCAGTGATATCTCACCAATGGTGCATGTAAAAAAGAAACCATAGTGTCCTGAAAAGTACTCAGGTTTCTTATCTGAACCAGGCATGTCACCTACCTGCTGTGTGATCTTAGACAACTGACTCTAGGTCTCAGTTTCTTCATTTGTAAAGTGATGTTGGCATTGCCTATTACACCCTATTATGTGAGAATCAACTAAAATATTTAAAAGTGTTTTGTTTACTCTAAAGTGCTGGTCACCATAAGGAGAATCTTTAAGCGTCTATCTTATTGAGGACAGCAATCATGTCTCACTTGTCTTGTCTTTCCTGTGGTGCCCAGCTCTGCTCCATTCTAAGCGGTATTATCTTGGGTTGGGTAACCCCACCCGAGCCTCAGTTTCATCATCTGTAAAATGGGGACACTACTGTACCAAATTCTAAGGACTGCCATGAGGTTTGTTGATTGAAAATGTATGTAAATCATACAGTCTTACACCAGGCACACAGTAGGTCCTCGATAGTATTATTTTCATTATTATTACATTTTTATTATTCTATTTTTCCAGTCCCTCCAAAACATGGGTATGCACCTAGACACCTTCTCCTGACTCACTCTAAACCCATTTTTATCAATTCTATTTCCTAACTGTCTCCAGAGCATACCCTCTCTGATTTCACTGTCCTTAGTTGAGGATTTATTGTCATCTAGAATGCGCACCCTAACAGGCCAACCTCATCATTAGGTTTGAAACCTCTTGCTTCCCCTCATCCAACAGTTAGAGCCTAAGCTCCCTGCCCTGGCAAGACCTCTTATGAGGTTCCATGTGACGGGCCCCATCTGTCCTTCCAGCCCCTTTCCCTGACTCTCCCACCCCCATTACACTTAATCATCTTGGAACATAATGTCATTAAAACCCCCAGTTAAGATCAGGCACTCAAAAATTTGGAATGAGTCAGTCCATGTGTTGAAATAAAACAATGATAAAGAGAATCTTTTAAATAAGAAAGTGTATATTATCAAATGGTACAGCATCACCTCAGTTATCTGGAGAGTGGTCTCAGGAGCTTTCTATATTGGAACATGCTTCATACCTGGATATTAAGTCCCCAAATACCCCTCCATAACCTTTAACCTAAATACCCTCTCGCAATCTGGGACCCCTCAGGGGATGTCAAAGAGCCAGTTTCAGTTCAATCCCCACAGGCCAGGCCGAGGGACCCCACCAGTGCATGAATCCATGCACCAGGCCTCTAGTTCATAAGGATGTTGTCAGAAGATGTGAAGTGAGAGGATCACAGATGAGATGTGGGAGGAAGAAAGAGAAAGACTAAAACGTAGATCCTGTTCTGTATTTTCACCGAGTGCCCAAAAGGAAGAGTCTTACTGCCCAGAATGTTTCCTCCTCTTGAAATCTTCCTGGAAGTTCCCCTCATTTGAAGTAAACTTTGCTCCTCTGAAATCTTAAAGCTGTATGTGTCTATGCTGGGTACAGACCTTACGTTGTCTCTATAAGTTGTATTCTATTTTCCTTAACATAGCCTAAGTGTTTAGGGACAGTTTTGTTTTGTTTTACAAGCCTAAGTATCTTTCAAACTTAAAAACCCTACTCCTGGACTGCACAAACTGGGGTGTGCCAGCAATAGTCCAGGGGTACATTGAGCCTAAAATTGGAGTACATCCTTTCAAGTTGTCATTGTTTCTCCTAGCAAAAGCATGATTTTAAAATAGAAACCATGGTTTGAATTCATTTTAAAGCAAAAACAGGAGGCCTCAGATAAAGTTTAGTTTTATTTGTGGCTATGTCTTCCCACACCCAATGGTATACATGCTCACTATTTTCTGCCTTAAAGACTTCTGGACAGAGAATTTGATAAGCAATGCTCTAGTCAGGATGGAAAGTGAATATCATGTATTTTTTAAATTAAGTTTGTTGGGAAGTGTGTAATAGTCTGATTCCTATCAACTCTGAATAAAGTAAAAGCATTCTGTACTTGTCAGGGCATAATATTCTTATTTTTGATGCTATGGGACTTCATTTGTATTTCTCTCATGCCACTCACTGGTTGTGGAGGAGGAGGTGGGATCCATGTATGTCTAATGCCTTCTGTCCATATCAGATTGTATGAAGTAGACATCACAATACTTAAAAGAAGGAAAAACACACTTCTACACCTAATGGCCCACCAGATCCCCTGAGCTTTCTGGGACTGGGTTATGATATCATGGGGACATCAAGTATGATAAATCTTAGCAGCCAGCATAATTCTGGGCACACAACAATAACTTGGGTTTTAAGAAGAATATTCAATAGTCATAAAAAGAAGAAAAGTACATTTAGGAGTTCAATGGAAGCCCACAATGCAGCAATCATGAAGTTGAAAGCAGAACTTGAGAAAGAACATGAGAAAAAAGGGGTTGCAAGTCAGCAAACATTCCTTTCATCATTTAATCATTCGTTATTCTGTTCAATATTCAACAAAAATATAGTCATATGTGCTAGGGATGTGGATACAATGGGGGCGGGGAGAAGACAAGCAGACACAGCTTCTGTTCTCCTGCAGCTTGAGAGACCCAATATAACCAAAAGAGAAAAGATGTTTTAACTAGTCAAGAAGTTGTTCAAGGCTGTTTTTATTAAAAAACTGGCTAAGCCCGGCTGGTGTGGCTCAGTGATTGAGTGACGATCTATGAACCAGGAGGTCATGGTTCGATTCCCCAGTAGGGGGTGTACAGGAGACATATGATGATCAATCATTCTCTCTCATCACTGATGTTCCTATCTCTTGCCCCCTCTCCGAAATCAATATAAAGTATATTTAAAAACTGGCTTAAATATTTTGACATTCAGGACAGAATGCACATCGATTGAATAAGCCTGACTCTTGTGTGTATGACAATAGAGCTTTAAAGATGACATTCTAGAGAGGGCCAAGAAAAGGGGGTGGGGATCCATGGGCTCCTCCTGGCTGACCAGATAGGTATGCCTGTGGGCAGAATGTGGAAGGGGTGATAGAAATGTCTCCAAAGTTGAAATGCAAAATTCCAAGATATGGGTTAGGAGCTTACTCAATAAAAATGACATTAGTTGAGGGAGACAGAGAAAAAGCAGGCAGACAGACAAGAGAACAGAAGACAGGGTGTCTACATCTGCTTTGTCACATGATGAGCCATTGCACCTTACAAATGGAAATGCCCATTTACCCCCTTCATATTATAATCTATTGACAACTGAGTATCACATAAGTCTAGTAACAACAAAGGCAGATTGTGCATTACAATAAGTCTTCTATAGATAAATAGAAGAAAGGAAGGGAAAAATATTAAGTCTTGTATAAACAGAGCATCGCAAAACCAACAAGAAATTGCCAGTGAGATGACTTTGTTTTCTTCACATGTGAAATTCCAACATGTCATGACTTTAATAATTGCCCAAATTGTTTCATAACAAGTAGGTGAACATCCTTGATAAGAATTACTTTATTCACCCGGTGGTGTGGCTCAGTGGTTGAGTGACAACCTATGCACCAGGAGGTTGCAGGTTTGATTCCTGGTCAGGGCGCATGCCTGGGTTGTGGGTTCGACCCCCTCTATGGGGCATGCAGGAGGCTGCCAATCAATGATGTTTCTCTGTCCTCGATGTTTCTCTCTCTCTATCCCTCTCCTTTCCTCCCTCTCCAAAAATCAATAAAAACATTCTTTAAAGAAAAGAATTACTTTATTCTAAGCCAAGGTGCATTAAAACTGACATTTTTCTTTCAGACAGCTATAGCAGAATGTTCAGAAAGAATGCCAGAGTCCCAAATGGGAAATGAAACCTTAGTGCAGCACTCTGTTTTTAAAACTACTATTACATCTTTTAGACATGTCATCTCTAAGTACTCAAGATATAATGATACAACTTTTATCTAAAAGGCAAGTAGAAATACACAAGGGGAAAATGGGTGGTTTCTAAAGGTGGAGTACGAGGAAGGAAAGAGGAGAGAGAATGAGAAATTATTGGAACAGAACATGGAATGTGTCTACTACTGAGGATTGCTAATTGATGTGGACTAACTCCCCACCACAGCACACTGAAGCTTCCATCTCCAGCCAGGTAACTAGACTACTCTTCTCCTGATTTCACATTAAATATCCTTACTGATTCTCACTTCCCTTCTCTGTTCAATTTGAAATGGTCACTCTCCATATCTGTAAAATCTTCAAATTGAGGATTTCATCCTGAATTTTCCAGCAACTGTTCTTAGAGTTCTCGCATATACTGAAAAGTTCTTCAGAAAATGCATTTCTTCTTTGATAAAACATTTACATGACACTTTAGGGATAAATGTTTCTCCTTTTCAGTGTGGAAATCTGGCAGAATCTTCTTTGAGAAATGCTTTCAGGCAGAATCTTCAAAAGAAACTAGAGGTATGCAATGGGGTCCATCCGGCCAGCCTGTGCTTAAAGTCAACTCTGTACCAGGCCATTTTCTGCAAATAGCTGCTTTGAATTGCTAAGGTGGAAAACAGCCATTGAATCCACAGCACTACTTTTAAAGGCCATTATAATACACTAGGTGCCCAGTGCACAAATTTGTGCACCTTGAAAGGAACTGTGGGCTGTGAAGCTGCGGTGGGCACAGGGGCGGGTCTTGGCCCATCCTCCGTACCCCCCCATCCAGCCCCTCCCACTGCAGCCCCCAGTCCCCTGTCTGCCAGCAGCCCAGCTCCTGCTGCCGCCCACTCACACCTGCTGACAGCATGGAGCGATTGGGGTCGGCACCAGCAGTGAGTGCGAGTGGGGCCGGCGCACAGCAGGTGTGAGTGCCAGGCAGGACCTTGGCGGCGCATGGGAGCAAAGAATTTTCAGTAAGCACCAGAGGCTCGCCCCGATGACAGCAACCAGTGCCCCGCCTTGGTCTGGCACCCCCGCTCACCTTCTCCACCATCTCGCCACAGCCAACACCCACCATGTTCCACACACACCCCCTGATGGTCAGCGCATGTCATAGCGACCAGTTGTTCGGTTGTTCCACCATTCAGTCTATTTGCATATTAGCCTTTTATTATATAGAATTCCAGCATTTACCCATATGCAAGTTGAGGCCAAATGCATTCTGGGACATTCCTTTAAAGAAAAGTCCTACTATTTCATCCGCTTCCTCCTTCCCCCCCAATCCCACACACAAAATAATAAAGATGCACAGTCTATGTAAGAGGGCTTTGAGAATATCAATATAAGTGGTTATAAGCTTTAATAGACCTTGGAATCCAATTATCTATAATTTTGTGGTGGATTAATAATTTATGGTAATTGTAAATTCATTAGATTATAATTCACCATAGCCAAACCTATGGATTTTCTCATATCTTTAAAAACATGTATTCTCAAGGTGAAGCATGACGTTGTCTATGCTCATTGCTACCAAAATAGTCTAATTGAACAATTCAGAATGGTATCCCATTACTTAAACCTGGATCATTTGGAGGTTTTCCCTGTTAATGCAAAGACATAAACCTAAGAGCGTTGTACCAGCTCATTAAGCCTCTGATTTCAGCAGCTGTCTAGTATTAGCTGGAAGCAATCTACTGTGTGTACTTGAATGGCCCCTGTTCACCTTTTCCTCTGCTCCATAAACAAAAACAAATCAAGAGAATGTACACATTCAGGTACATGCATACCACACACAAAACTTTCACAAAAATGCATAGTTTGGTGAATTAGCATAAGGTAAACTTCTATAACCATCTCCTAAGTCAAGAAACAACTTCACCAAACACGGGACAAACCCCTTCGCATGCCCCATCCGGATTACAACTCCCTTTCTCCAGAACTAACCACTATTACTGCAACTTATGAGCAACCACTTCCTTACATTTTACTATAGTTTTCTCACTCAATTGTGCATCCTTAACTACTATTGTTTAGCTTTGCCTATTTTAAAACCATTTTGAAATAATGACAGATTCACATAAAGTTGCAAAAAAATGTACATGGTGGTCCCATTCACCCTTGACTCTTTCTCCCCCAATATTTACATCTTGCATAACCATTTACTCCATGAGCACCATGAAATTGAGATAGATGCAATTTGCAGAGTTTATTCAAATTTCATCACATATATATTTAAAAATTATATATTTGTGTGTGTTTTGCAGTGCTGTGAAATATTTATCACATATGTAGCTTTGTGTAAGCACCATCACAACCAAGACACAGAACTGGCCCATCACCACAGAGCAGGTTGAACTATAGAGTTTCCCAGTCTGGGTTGTAGTGACTTATATGCTCATGGTGAAGTTCATGCATGCAACTGGATCCAGAGGCCTGATCAGATTTTATTTTGATCCTTTTGGCAAGGCTTTCGGTGGCAGTGTGCTCTTTTTTTTAGTGTTTATTTTAGAGATATATAGAGAGAAGCATCAATGTGAGACAGAGAGACACATCGATTGGTTGCCTCCTTCATTCACCTTGACCAAAGCCAGGGACCAAGCCTGCAACTGAGGTACGTGCCCCTTACTGGAATTAAACCCACTATCCTTCAGTCCACGGGCCAATGTTCTATCCAATGAGCCAAACCAGCTAGGGCAAGTAGTGTTCTCTTTCATCAGGAGACTCATCATGGTCTGGTGGTCTCTCTACGTCTGAGGACAGTAACCACTGATGCTCAGTGCCTACAGTCATTAATTTAGGAGGAAGTTGCAAAATGGTTATGTGCTAATTATATGCTTTTATTGTGTTTATTATATGAAATAATTTTATACAGAAACTTTCCTTTATTTACTATGTGCTTACCTACTAGTACATTCATAGAGAAGAGACAGGATAAATCTTATTTTCTTTTATCAGTTTTTAAGCTGAAGTGGTTCTCCATCATCCTGCAAAGGTGGCCAATTATTTTTTTAACATCACTAGAAATTCATGAATGTAAACACATTTGATGAGGTTTTCCTGATTATTAAACATTAGGTACTTCTAATTATTATTGTCATCTTACTAAAATTTAAATTGTTTCATTTCGGGGGCAGTGGGAGCCTCTTCAAGTTGGCTCCTGTGTCCTTGTGATACACTTGTAGTCTCTGGTACCTTCCTGGTTATTTGGTCTGACAAGATGATGCAGACTTACGTAGTTCCTGCCAAAACCAGGGATCAGACACTTCTTCAAAAAGACCCAGAGAGAAACCAAGATGGTGGCATAGGTAAACACCTGAACTGCTGCCTTGCACAACTTCAAAACTACAACTAAAAGACAAAACGGACATCATCCAGAACCACAGGAAGGCTGCCTGAGTGGAAATTCTACAACTAGAAGGAAAGAGAAAAGCACACGGAGACTCAGAAGAGCTGCGGAAGTAAAGGCAGAGGTACGGAGGCGCGTGCGCGGAGAGCGCTGGCAACTGAGTACACGGCTGGCTTTTTCAAGCAGGAGGGAGACACAAGCTCCTGACTGCTCTGAACTCCAGTTCCGGGCAAGACTCTGGGGACACAGACTCATACGGGGAGAAACTGGACTGTCTGGCAATGGGCAGAACTCAAGGGCGGCTTTCTCTCAGAGGTGCTTGCAGCAATTACCGAGAGACACAGAGAGCCGGGGGCCTCTTGGCAGGGCTGATGGGAAGCCATTGCTGTTTGCTCCGCCCTGAGACTCCACCCCATCCAAGCTGTGCACAGAGGCTTTTGCATATGAATGGCCTGGTCCTTTGAAATCAACTTACCTAACAAACTGCAGCTGAGTCAGTGAATCCCATAACATCCAAAAGAAGGCCCAAGGCCCCATAGCAGCTTGCATTGCTTCACAGCTGGGCCTCATCTGGGCACCTCCAAACCCCAAACAAAGAAGAGGAATCTGCAGATCTCTCCATAGCTCCTGCTGGGTGGCCTCAGACAGAGGCTAAATTAGCACCTCCTTGGAGATCCAAGAGCCAGTGTACCCAGGGGTCAGAGTGGGACCATCCAGATTACAACCCTTCAGATCCATAAAGGACACACTCAGGGGGCAGACTCAGTGAGCACCAAAGCCCCACTGAAGCAAGTCTTGCCTCATAAGGGTGTCTCATTGTAGGCACAGCTGATCCTCACAGCCAATTGGCCTAGAGGTCAATTCCTCCCAGTGATACCAACAACAATCAAGGCTTAACTACAACAAGACTGTGCACACAGCCCACAAAGGGGTGCACCAAGAGTGTCCACCTCAGGTAACTGGGGAGGCTGAGTCACTGGGCCCTATAGGACACCTAGCACACAAAGCCACTCTATCAACTCAGGGAAGCAGCCAAAATGTGGAGACAAAGAAACAGGTCACAAACGAAAGAAATGGAGGAAAGCAAACGACTGGATATAGAGTTCAAAACCACGGTTATAAGGTTTTTCAAGAATTTTCTAGAAAAGGCCAATAAATTTAGCGAGACCCTCGAGGATATGAAAAAAGACCAACTAGAAATTAAGCATACACTGACTTAAATAAAAAATAATATACAGCAATCCAACAGCAGACTAGAGGATCGCAAGAATCAAGTCAAAGATTTGAAATACAAAGAAGCAAAAAACACCCAACCAGAAAAGAAAAAAGAATCCAACAAGTTGAAGATAGTGTAAGGAGCCTATGGGACAACTTCAAGCGTACCAACAACCGAATTATGGGGGTGCCAGAAGAAGAGAGAGAGCAAGATACTAAAAACCTATTTGAAGAAATAATGACAGAAAACTTCCCCCACCTGGTGAAAGAAATAGACTTACAAGTCCAGGAAGCACAGAGAACTCCAAGCAAAATGAATCCAAAGAGGACCACACCAAGACACATCATAATTAAAATGCCAAGAGCAAAAGACAAAGAGAGAATATTAATAGCAGCAAGAAAAAAACAGTTAGTTACCTACAAGGGAGCACCCATACGATTGTCAGCTGACTTCTCAACAGAAACTATGCAGGCCAGACAGGAGTGGCAATAAATATTCAAAGTGATGAATAGCAAGAACCTACAACCAAGATTACTCTACCCAGCAAAGCTATCATTCAGAATTGAAGGTCAGATAAAGAGCTTCACAGATAAGAAAAAGCTAAAGGAGTTCATCACTGCCAAACCAATATTATATGAAATGCTGACAGGTATTCTTTAAGAAGAGGAAGAAGAAGAAAAAGGTAAAGATAAAAATTATAAACAACCAATACATATCTATCAACAAGTGAATCTAAAAATCAAGTGAATAAAAAATCTGATGAACAGAATTAACTGGTGAATATAATAGAATCAGGGGCATAGAAAGGGAGTGGACTGACATTCCTCATGGGGAAAGGGTTGTGGGGGGTGCGGGAAGAGACTGGACAAAAATCGTACACCTATGGATGACGACAGTGGAAGGGGGGTAAGGGCAGAGGGGGTGGGTGGGAACCGGGTGGAGGGGAGCTATGGGGGGGGAAAAAGAGGAACAATTGTAATAATCTGAACAATAAAGATTTATTTTAAAAAAAAAAAAAAAGACCCGGGATTTTTGTTGTTGTTGGAAGTGTTATTTTAATATAATCTGGGCAGTAGGAATGTTCATTATCACTGCAATGGCCCTTATTTCTAGGACATTTTAGTAGAAAGAGCTAGGATATATAATAAAATACCTCATGGGCTCCATACTGAGACTTCCAATTCAATTTCCAGGACCACAGAGTTTTAACTTAACCTCTTTAAACAGATAATGTGTCTGTATCTCTATCTTCCACACTCAAGTCCTAGTTCTCAAGGACATAGGAAGTAATAGAATTAGAATATTACATAATTATATTAGACACATAAGAAGTTACACATATAACATTGCCCACTATGATTACTAAAAACAGTTAAACTTTTTACATATGCTATCCTCATTTTTATCCCTCACTTATTTTTATAGTTTTACTACATGTACATTGTTGCATATGGACATTATATACTACATTCCCTCTTTTTTTACCCTTGTTTAATATTAATTTTTTAGTAACTATATATTTAACGCATACCACTAATCCATCAGCTTGTCTCTCTGGTCAGTTTGGTTGTCTGAAGCCTATTTTTCTCACAAATTACTCTTAGAAACACAATTCCCTAAGTTCTTACATGTCTAAGAGTTTTACTGAGGGAGTTCTGTACATGCCACCCCAAAACATGCTGTTTTAGTATATTGATTATTTTGAGCTTGAGGCACTTGAAAAACAGCAAATGCATGAAGGGGTTCTCTCTGAGCTCCCCTTATCTGCCTAAAGACCAATTCTCCAAAGGAGCCCAATTGTCAGGAATCCTCTCCCCAGGAATTCCATCAATAAGGGAAGATGACTCTTATTACAGAAGAGAGGACAGAAAATTCACACCACATCCAGACAAACTGTGTCAGAAATTATCACATCCCCCATCTATACTTCTAAGGACCATTCATCTTTCCTAAACATGTTTTGCTCTTCCATAAGTTCCCTATATCACCCCATCCTTTCTTCCCTTCCCCTATTACAATGGGTATATAAATTCTCAAATCTCATTGCTGTTTAGGTATTCACATTTTCCCCCCTGAGATAACTCTGTACATATAATATGAACATTTACTTAATCTTTATTTATTAATTTGCCCATGTTAATTTGCCTGTTATCAGTTTATTTCATAGCCCCAGCTATCGAACCTAGGATGGTAAAACAAAGTTTTTCCTCCCCTACAGTTTTTTTCTCCCCTTTATACTTGGAAGTTTTGCTTTTAAATATATAAAATCTTTAGGGTACATTTTCTTTTCTTAGTATCTTAAATATGTTATCCATTTTATTGGGGTCTAATAAAAATATATGGTAACCTAATTTTCCCTTATAAATCACATGTTCTTCTTGCCTAGATAGCCAATGGCTGTTTTTCTTTTTCCTTTTGGTTGAAAAAGTTGACTAGAATGTGTCTTAGTAGTTGTCCTTCTGGGTTGATAGTCTCAGGTACACAAGGTCCTCTTTCAATGAGCAGTTTCAGATCATTTTTATTTCAGGAAAGTTTCTCTAATAAAGAATAATTTTATTATTGGATTTCCTTGCTTTGATTTTCTTTAGGGATTATGTTGGATCTTCCTCGCAGGTCTTCACTATTTGGCATAATCTCCCAAATCTCTTTCTTTCTCTCTTCCTCCATTTCTTTTTTAAGCTTTACCCTCTTTTTGGCCTTTATTTCTCCCCAGGCACCATCTGTGTGCTTATTCACTCTTGTGTGTCTTTCAGCTCAGTGTTCAATTCTGAAGTTATTTCTTCCTCTAATTTTTAATACTTTTTTGGGTTCTGTCACCTCCCTTGCAGAAAGGCTTGCTCTCAAATAAGCCCATTAAATTGGAAGAGTGGATGAAGTTGAAACTTAAAAAAAACACAAAAATAACTAATTTGGTATGGCTTCAGGGACTGAGATAGCAGGGGCTTTTGCCACTTGGAAGCATTTGGACTAAGTAGAAAGCTAACAGTGTTCTATATTCAAATCTCCATGAAGTCTCTGGGATATTGGGCAGGACATTATGTACCTTTCAAACCCCTGCATTTGCCTCTACTTAAGAGAAAATAGTTGTAATTTATGACTTCATTCTCTGCAGGAAAACACTCAGGGACAATTACCTTCAGGCTCTTTCCTTCAGAATTCTAGGACTGCAGCAGAGACCATTTTAAGAACAACTTTTCAGAAGTGCATCACTTAACCCTTGAAGATCTCTGGTTATGCATCTGTGGTATTGGGGAAAGGAGTCTGGTAATCATAGAATCAGGCAGTGACATTTATTATACAACTAAATATCCCCCCACAAGCCTATGAGACTATTTTAATCACCTCCATTTTAAAGAAGAAGAAACTACAACTCTGAGAGGTCAAGTGCTTGTCTAGGATTGCACAGAAGAGTGGGCATTTGAGTCCAGGCCGGTTCTAACTCCAGGCCCATAAATAAGGTTACCTTCTGTTTGAAATGTGAAGCAAAACAAAAACTTCCTAATTTACCTACACTCTGCTGTCTTATTCTAAGTTGCCTTCCACATGCTAGAAATCTGACTGTTATTCTCTCCATAACAGATTTTTGCTTTGTATAATTAGGTTTCTCAAATTCTGAAAGAACTTGAAGGGTAGCAGAATATGCCACCCCCAAAGTATGCCACTTTGGTATATTGAGTATCTTGAGCTGAAGGCAACTGAGATGAAGCAGATACAAGGAAGGCTCTCTGTCCTTCCCTATTTGCCTAAAAGCAAGACATAAAATTGTAAAGGTGCCTTCCCTGCCCTCTCTACCCGGAAGAACAGAAGTTAATACCCAGAGACAATTCTAGATCCTTTGCAGCCCAGACACCACCAGAGGAATCTACATAACACATCTTGGAAAAACTAGCCCTTACCTACTGTTGCATTGTTCCTCCATATATTTACCTTTCCACAATTTGCTAGAAACTCAGAGTTATTTTCCCTTATCTTATAAGGGAAAATAAAAATTTTTTCTAAAAAATTATTGTTCTTTTATTAAGATGCTATCTAAGCCCAAGTTCCAAGTGGCCCTTTGATTTACTCATAACTGAGCACTTCCTCATGAGTACTCCCATGTGTATATGTGATGCACATATTAATTAACTTCTATTTGTTTTTCTGTTAATCTTTCTCTTGCCAGCCTCATATACAGGGCCCCAGCCTGAGAACCTATGGTGAGCAGAGGGAAGACATTTTTTTTCACTCCTCTACAAGCCAAAAATATAAAAGACAACTGGTATAGCGCAGTAATGGAAGGTTTAGTTCAGGGGACAGAAGAACTTAGGCAAGTCACCTAACTATCAACTTTGTTTTCTAATATTTAAGATGAAAATAACAACAAGAACTATAGCCAGCAGCCAAGATATGCAGTCCCCAAACCTTAGTGTTCTAAAATCACAAAGCTAATGCTCACTCATGCTCCATGTTCATCATGGAACCACTGTTAGGACACTGTGTCTTTGTTGTGCTGATGTTGGAGCCCAGGCCAAGGGAGCAGCCACCATCTGTAGTGCTTCCAGTTCACATGACTAGGAAGAAGAGAGTGTATCAGTTTTCTAGTGCTGCTATAACAAAATACCACATATTGGGTGGGTTAACCAACAAAACTTTATTTTCTCATAGTTTTGAAGTCTGGAAGTCCAAGATTTTGGTTTCTGCTGACATCTTGGTTTCCTGGTTGTGACCTCACTTTTTCTCTATGTGCTCACTTCCTGGTGTCTCTTTGTTTTCTTGTAAGGACACTGGTTCTATTGGATTAGGGCCCCACCCTAATAACCTTAATTAACCTTAATCACGTCTTTAAAGGTCTTATCTCCAAATATAGTCACATTGGGGGTTACAGCTTCAACATATGAATTTTGGGGAGGGTAGAGCAAAATGCAATTCCTAACAGAGACCATGGAGAACTGTGCACTGGCTTCCGTCCCATAACTTTACTCCCATGTTTAATCCACTGCCAAGGCTACCTTTTAAAGTCTGACAACATGAGAGTGAAAAAGAAACTATCAGGGAACACACGTTATGAAAATCTGAGATATAGAAGGAATAAAAGCATACCCATCATAGACTCGCCCCTTGTCCATTATGTTTTGTTCATGCCTCAACAGAGAAAAATTTCAAAAACATAAAGGGCAAAGGGAAACCTGTTAAACTTCTCCAGGGACACTGCTGAGTGCAGAGGAAAACATCCCACTTAACTAGGCTGTTTCCTCTGCTCACCCAGGGCCTCATCCAGTGGGACTGATAACAGGAGGATATTGCAGACTTAAATGTGATGTGAAAGTTATGAAGATGTCTTTTTAGGCCAGACCAGATATCATTTCTCAAATACAGAAACACGAACCAGCTTGTATAGCTCTCCTAATGAGACCAGCCGCTTCATATTATTGAGACAGACATACAAGTCAATACAGTCAGAAGGAAAACATTAACATCTCTAGCAAAGAAGAGATCTTTGATATTTTATTGGAAAAACTGTGATTGTATTGAAGATCTGGAATTGGCTTTCTTTTCAAATAACCTTTTTGAAGTTTGTTAATTTATGAATACAAAATTCACCTGCTCCACTGAGTATCAAGTGGTCATGTCTCTCTTGAGGGTCAAGAGGTTGTCTTCCCTTCTAACCACAGGCCATTGCTCAGAGCAGGTCCTACGTTATTCTCCTGTACAGAAGAAGGCCAGTGACGTTGATGTGTATGGAATTGAGAAGTGGTAGTGCCAAGCTTCTGGCTAAGGAAAACTGCCCTCCATCCTTCCTGCAACACAATTCTTAAAAAGATCCGTTTTCTTTTAAATTCTTAGTTAAAAATAATTTTTGGTCTTTGGTTTTACTTCCTATAGTATCCTCAACCAGACACAACATGCAAGGGTGTCCTTTGGCTAGACATGTTTTTTCTTAGAGATTATTAATAATTGTAGTAGACAGAACCATGTCTCCCACTCCCAAGGACGTTCCTGGAACCTATGAATATGTTCCCTTACTTGGCAAAAGGGACACTGTGGAAGTGAATAAGTTAAGGATCTTGAGATGAGGAGATTATTTTAGATTATTCTGGCAGATGTAGTGTAATCACAAGGGTCCTTATAAGAGGGAGGCAGGAGAGTTATTATAAGAGAGAGATTTGAGGGTGTTGTTTTGATGGCTTTGAAGATGGAAGAAAGGGCCAGAAGCCAAAGACTGCAGGCAGCTTCTAAGAGATGCAAACAGTCTTCTCTAGAGTTTCTATCACCCTTGGTTTAAGTCCAGTGACACCATTTCAGACTTCTGATTATAAGACTGTAAAATAAATTTGTGCTGTTTTAAGCCATTAAGTTTATAATAATTTATTATAGTAGCAACAGAAAACAAATAGAAAGATTCAATGCATATAGCCCCCAAATAGAGTTTGAAATAGTGGATTCTGCCTGCCTTATTTATATTTACTCCATTGACAATATAAATTATTCTGAGACATATTAATTCTCAAATCCTTTTCTCATGCAAGCTCACCTAGGGAATTTCAAATGGTCCAATTAAACCAAAAGTAGATTCTTACAGTATTTCTTGTCCCCTCCCCTTTTATAAAGTACAAAGAGACAAGGTGGTTCAATGAGTTCATGACATAGTACTGCATTTTTATTTTTATTTTTTTGTTAATATTCACCTAAGGATATTTTTCCATTGATATTTTTAGAGAGAGTGGAAGGGAGGAGGAGAGACAGAGAAATAAACATTAATATGAGAGAGACACATCAAGTGGTTGCCTCCCGCAGACACCCTGATCCGGGCCGGGGATGGAGCCTGCACCCCAGGTTCGTGCCCTTGACCGGACTTGAACCTGAAACCCTTTAGTCCATGGGCTGACACTCTATCCACTGAGCCAACCAGCTTGGGCAGTACTGCATTTTTATGTCTCTTATTTGACCCCTGGCTTCATCCCAAACATGTATTGACTAGCTTGTCATAATCTTGCATCTTTCTTGTGTGTTTGAAATTCTGTTGAACTTTTGACTATGTTATCTCTATGTGCATGCCTGTCTCTCTGTCTCTCTGTCTCTCTCTGTCTCTCTCTCTGTCTCTCTCTCTCTCTCTCTCTCTCTCTCTCTCTCTCTCTCTCTCACACACACACACACACACACACACACACACACACACACTTTTTGAGAAAATGTTGTTTACCATTGTCTCAATATTTCAGCATAATCACTTAGGGCACACCTAAGTGGAAGCCATGTTCACCATGTCCCTAGGTCCCTGTGACACAGTATCAATTCACAGTTACTATTCATTCTGCATATTTATTAAGAACTCAGACTCTGGAGCCAGACTGTCTGGGTTCAAAGCCCAGCAACAACTCTTGCTCGCAGTGTGAGCTTAAATATTCAAGTTAATTAACTTTTATTTTGCTTCACCTCATCATGTTTAAAATGGGAATAATAGCAATAATTACCACACAGGGTTGTTTAAGATACTTACATGGATGGATTATATAAAGTACTTAGAATAGCACCTGCCACTAATGCTGCAAATGTGAAGAGAACACAGTCCCTGTCATCAAGGAGTTTTCTAGTGGGAGATTCGGGTAAGAGAAGAGGCCAATCTGACTCAGGGTGAATCTTCAATGGACAGGCTCTGGGAGCACATAGAGGGATGCAGAACCTGGTGGGCTAGAGGAGGAACAGTTAAGTAAGGCTACTAAATGAATGTAATCCCTGCACTGAAACTTGGAAAAATGAAAGGAGTTGGCCAGATAAATGGAGAAACTGAGGGAAGAGGCTATGGTGTGGAGCAGACATAAAAGAGAAAGGGACAAAAATGGGAGGGGTGGTGGAAATTACGTAGAAAGGTACTCCCTGCAAGAGGGACAGAATGAGTACAGAAAGGAAAGAAGCAACTTCCTCTTGATTTACTGGAACCCTGCAAGTTGAATCATTATTCAGTACAATATGCAAATTCAAGACCCTTGTTCCTAAATAATAGAGATTGAGAATCCACACCTCTGATTCTTACAAGACAGAAAGTATAGGACTCCCAAACTCATAGGCCACCATGATTGAATCCATCCATGCATGGCAGAAATGCTCAACAAACACAAAAGATATCATTTGATTTTTCTAAAGAAAATGTCTTGAAGGACCACCTTGAAATCTAGATGACAACACAGTTATCCAATAATAAGAAAAATCACAATTTAATGTTATTTATAAGTGAATTCTACAGAGAAAATATTTCTAGAGGTTTTTAACCCCAGTTGAACATTATATTACTTAGGGAGCTTTTGAAAATTACCCATTCCCACGCCTCATCTCAAACCAATTAAAACAGAATATCTATGGATGGAACCATTTCATTGGCATGTTTTAAAACTCTCCTAAGTGACAGTAATGTGCAACCAGGATGAAAATTACTGATTTAGCACTATCTGTAAGACTTTAAACAGTTTTGAAATATTCCAAACTTTTCTTTTAAGTGATGTATTCAAATTTAGATTACTGTTTCAACAGAAATTTGTTGGGCAAAAAAGGGAGAGATAATTGAGCTCCTAAATTGTAAAATGGGAGCTATCTTTCAATGATTAGATTGATTTTGTGGTTTGGATTATCTCTTTACTTCTTATATACTCATAGTCAAGTTATTGAATTCTATTTTTTGTCATTTTATTTTTTAAAAATATATTTTTATTGATTTCAATGAAGAAGGGAGAGGTAGAGAGAGATAGAAACATCAATGATGAAAGAGAATCACTGACCGGCTGCCTCCTGCGCATCCCCTACTGGGGATCGAGCCCACAACCCAGGCATGTGCCCTGACTGGGAATCAAACCCTAACCTCCTGGTTCACAAGTCAACACTCAAACACTGAGCCACACTGGCCGGGCTTTATTCTGTTTTTAAAGATAGCGTTAGGGATTGGTTTGATGATACCAGTCTGTATTGGCAAACTGAATACACCATTAATGGGAAATGGACTGTGTGCATTTATGCACTCATTTATTTTGAAGGAAAAATAAAATACATGTATGTCGTCAAGAAACAAGTCATAGGCTGTAGAAAAATGTCCTGCTGAACAGAAAATTAAGCAATGGGCAGGAAACAAAGGGCACCATAATAGAAATCTTTCAAGCTTGAATTAGGTTACTGACTAATGAGGATCCTGCAGGGAGGAGTGATAAGGGGGCTGAATGTTTATTAAAGAACTATTCATGCAAACTACCTGACTGATGGTGTTGCTGGCAAGACCCCTGAACTCCCCCTGATAAGGCAGGACCTAAAGGACTGCAGCCATTAAGCATTTTAGACGCAGAAGCTCTGAAAGGAAAGCAATTAAAAATTTCCTTTGCTTGTATTCCAGGAGGCCAACTCGAGTTATTTATCAAAAGAAAGATGCTTTGGCAAATATGAAGAAATTAGACCTTTTGGCAGACAATTTAAAAAGAAGGATCTTTTATTGAGTGTTCACCTACAACACTGTGATGCATCCATGATGCAGGGACACCATGTAATCTGAAGCAAGCCCGTCGATGCTTGGAGTTAGCAAGAGAGCACGTGGAGGGCAGAGCTCCTCCATTCCTTTTCTGAATCACATAGATATGATGTAAATATAGAAGTATATATTTTTCTCCTTTCTTTCTCAAAATTCCTCCCTCTTTAAGGGAGGGGAGAAAATCTCCAGTCTTTATAACATTCTTTCCATCTTTAATTTGTGAGTTGTTTCCAAGTAATATAAGTGGTTCTAGGCCCTGAGTGTGCAACAATGACTTGAAACAACCCTTGCTCCTGAGAGAAACTTGAAGCAAACGTGAAACAAATAATTACAGATTAGTGTAGGAAACATTGTGTTTCAGTGGAAAACGATGCATTATCTAATCCAGCACATCTTTTGGGCCCAGCACACCCTCTGGGTTATCGGATCTAGCTGTTCACTGCCTTTGAGCTATTTTACAACTCCGTAAATCATAGGTAGCTGATAACAATGCAATATAATCTTTGCCACATGCAAAGTCTGTCCTGTCCAGTAGAGAGGTTTAATTGACTTCTCTCTTCACTATGAAAGAAGTCATTTTTACTTCTATTTGGACAGTCACTCAACATTCCTATAAATGTGTGTTTTCTGAATTCTTTGAGTTAGTGTAACACCTTTGCTGGTTTTCTCATTAATGAGTTTAATATAATCTTTAACAGGTGTTTATTTGCAGATTGATACAAGGATTATTTTATCCTTTTCAAAACTTGCTTTGAAAAGTAGATTTCCCTTCAGACTGAGAAGGGGTAGCAATATTCCCTCTGGCTCCAAACACATTAGACTTGTGTAAATTTATATATATATATATATATATATATATATATATATATATATATATATATATATATTGCAGATACAGAGCCAGGCTCAAAACTAAGAGAGGAAAACTCCCAGCTGCCACAAACAAAGAAGGAACAAGTAGCCATAGCTATGAGCCAGAACTGAAATCCTGCAACTCTCAGAGAAACTGGGTGAAGGCATGCCTCATAGGTGCATTTTTATGTTTGTGCACTCCCAATACCTGGTAGAAAGGTGGAAAGGGTCTGTTCCATAGAGCCTGGAGCTAGAAAGAAGTTATAATATCTGTGAATGAGTAGGGGCGAATCATTTCCAGCAGCCTGCCCTTGGCCACATGGAGAAATTGAGTCATCACTGACAGGTGGGGACCTAAAATCTATACTAGATAGGTGAGACGTCTGATTTTGAGAGACTTATTTAATTAAAAACTTAAATCCAAGAAAAAAAACTTATAAATCATACAAAGCCAGTAAATCCTGGGAGGACCCTAACAGAAAGATTTGGAATAGTTCAAGCGAGATATGTTGAGGGTTAACTAGGGCAATGGCAGTGAGGATCTAGAGAAGGTGGAATGAAGCCAAGAGATCTTTAGGAGGCCAAACAGCAAGGGCTAGGTCCAGAACAAATCAGGGAAAGAAGGGGAATTGTCTATAGTAATTCCTGAGTTTTTGACACCATTAACAGGTGCCATTTATAAGAAAGGAGGGAGGGAGGGAGGGAAGGAGAGAGAGAGAGAGAGAGAGAGAGAGAGAGAGAGAGAGAGAGAGAGAGAGGACAGGTTGTGGTAGGGACAGAGGTGATGATAGGTTTGGTTGTTTTGGGCATGTCAAGTTTAAGGTCTAGCTATTTATGTTTAGAAAGCAGGTTTGCAATTTAAGGGATGATCCAGGATAGAAACAGAAAGTTGGGGATCAGCAGGTAGTAATGGGAAGGATGGGATTTCCCAAGGGGTGTGTCAAGTGAGAATTAAAAAGGAGCAAAGATGGCTCTGAGGAACATGAACATTTAAGGGATGAGTTAAAGAAGGGAAGCTGCCGGAGTAGATTGAAAAACCACAGAAAAATGGGTCACAGAAGCCAAGTTAGGAGTTTCCATTAAGAAGCCAAAAATGATCAAGGAGATGAGAATTGAAAACTACCCACTGGTCTTCACAAGTAGGAAGGAGGTTATGGTGACAGTAAGGCTCGCTCCTCTGGTCTATTCATGTATTGAGGTAAATGCCAGATTTCTGTGGTTGAGGATAAATTCCTGTTTCCAGAGGCCCCTGCCACTAATCTTGACTTATTTCTCCCTAATACACTAAGATTTCCTAAGAAACCTATCAGTAAGAAGTTTCTAACACTCTAAGAAATCCCTCTTATACACACACATACTGACATACAATGAAATATTACGCAGCAATAAAAAAGAATGAAATCTTCCATTTGAAACAACATAGATGGATGTAGAAGGTATTATGCTAAGTCCGTGGTCGGCAAACTGTGGCTCCCGAGCCACATGCGGCTCTTTGGCCCCTTGAGTGTGGCTCTTCCACAAAATACCACGGCCTGGGCAAGTCTATTTTGAAGAAGTGGCATTAGAATAAGTTTAAGTTTAAAAATTTTGGCTCTCAAGAGAAATTTCAATCGTTGTACTGTTGATATTTGGCTCTGTTGACTAATGAGTTTGCCGAAAAAAAGTCAGGCAGAGACAAATATCATATGGTTTCACTTATATGCGACATCTAAAACAAAACAAAACAATATAGACTCATAGAAACAGAGACCAAAGGGATGGCTACCAGAAGGGAGTGGGTTGGGGAAGGGTGTAACGGGGAAGGGGAGTATAGTCAATAACATTGTGATAAATTTACAAGGTGACATGTGATTACTAGAATTAGTGGAATGATTACATTGCATGGTATAAAAATGTTAAATCACTGTATTGTATATCTGAAACTAATATAACCAATATATACTTAAATAAAAAATAATTAAAAAAGAAGAAATCCCTCTTAAAGACTGAAACTTGGGGAGGTGATTTGTCAGCATTCATTCTTTTATCCATTCAACAAATATTTATAGAGCGCCTGCTCTTATGAAGAATTCTACCAGGCAATGGAATGTAGGGATCAGCGAGACCTAATCTTTAGTGGAAGGAATTTAAACTGAGGAGGAAATAAGATAAATAGTTACAGTATAGAAGTCCATGTGCAACGACCTATAGGAGGACCCCTATGATAGCCTGGAAGTGGAGTCAGAAAGTGCTCCCAAGAGGAACCGGTTTCATGAACTTCATTTTTAAAAATAATAGCTAACATTTAGGTAGTGCTTATCAGGAGTCGGGTTCCATTGTAAATACTACACATTTAACTCATTTCATCTTCATAACAACCCCGTAGGGTAAGCATTATCATGACCCACATCTCACAGATGAAAAGAGGGTACAGAGGTTGACTTGCCCAGGATCACACAGCTAGAAAGTAATAATTCTGAGATTGCAGTAGAACTCTGCCTCCAAAATCAATGCTTAAACCTGCTGTACTACACTGCCTTTTATTTATTATTATTTTTAATTCTCACCCAAAGATATTTTTCCATTGATTTTTAGAGAGAGTGGAAGAGAGAGGAAAAGACAGAGAGAAATATCGATGTGAGAAAAATGCATCTATTGGTTGCCTCCTGCAGGAGCCCCAACCAGGGCCCACGCCAGGGAGAAGCCTGCAACCGAGGTATGTGCCCTTGACCGGAATCAAACCTGGGACCCTTCAGTACACAGGCTGATGCTTTGTCCATTGAGCCAAACCAGCTAGGGCACTACACTGCCTTTTAAAAGACAGCTCAAAAGTCATGCAGTGGATGAAATGGGAATGCTTATTCATAATCTAAGGAAGTGAATGCACTAATACAAAGAAACATGGAGGAACATGCACTGCTATGCTGGGTTTCACTCACAACTCCCCTGGTGCGGGGGGGGGGGGGGTTGGCAGGATTCTCTCATGGCTTATGTCATCCCACTCTTATCTTCTGTCTAATTCAGACAGTCAGACACATTCCACTGAGCTCGGGCTGCCTTTCCCCACAGGACCCATCACAAGAACTCCTCTGCCTCCTTCAGCACCTTTCGTTGTCTTCCCTTGCACTCTGCCTGCTTTGACTCCAGCTCTGACAATTTTCAATTTCACTCTAAAACCTCTCTTCTGTCCGGATTGTGTCACCACTCTGGCATTCCTTCTAAAACTGTGAAGCAAAGAAATAGAAACTTGATGATCCACACCAGTGCTTTCCTTCTAAACTACTCATGGCAAGTCCAATCAATGAAAAGAGTTGCAATTCGTTGCCATTTAAATAGACTCATGATCTCCCTTCATTGTTCAATAGTTATGCAATACTTATAACTCAAAATTGACAGCAAGGCTGTCAACTGCCATTCTTATTAATAGGTGATCTTTAATGTCAATTTATTTAGAACAGTTATTTTCAACCTATTTCATCTCAGGCTACACATAAACTAATTACTAAAATTCTGTGGCACACCCAAAAATATATATTTTGCCGATCTGACAAAAAAAATAGGTATAATTTTTATTCATTCACACTGGACAGCTATTGTTGTGTTAGCTGTTATTTTTTTTATTTGACAGTCTAAAGAAAAAGGGGTCAGTGCCCCTGACTAAATAGTCAGGTATGGCATGTTTTAAAAATTCTTGTGGCACACTAGTTGAAAATAGCTCATTTAGGACTATAAACAATATGTTAGAATCTAATCTTTGTTCTGTGTGGGAACAACTTGCCCCTCATCTAAAGGATGACCAATGGGAATACTTTGGAAAGTGGAAGGGAGCTCCATTAACTATGATGCTGGGCAATAGTCTTAAACTGGAAGTTTCCTGAGCAAACCAGGAGCTATGGTCATCTAATTATCCACATAACCTCCATCTGTGCTGTAACACCTGGATAATCCATATAGATAAAAGCCTAAGCAACCATTACGACCAAACAACCAGAATGACCTGTTGACCGGTTGCTATGATGCGCACTGGCCACCAGGGGGCAGACACTCAATGCAGGAGCTTCCCCCTGGTGGTCAGTGCGCTCCCACAGCAAGAGTACCACTCAGCCAGAAGCCAGGATCACAGCTGGCGAGCGCAGCTGCGGTGGCAGGAGCCTCTCCCACCCCCATGGCAGCACTACCAAGTGGTGGCAGTGATGGCAGTGGCAGCGGCAGGTGCAGCGGGGCCAGGATGAGTGGCAGTGGAGCTGCACCTGGCCCCAGCTAGGGCTCTTCCACGGCCGCCTGCTGCTTTGGCACTGCTATACTCCTTGGGGGGATGTCGGACTGCAGGGTTTCGGCAGTCTGATATCCCCCCAAGGGGTCCTGGATTGCGAGAGGGTGCAGGCCAGGCTGAGGGACCCCACCCATGCACAAATCCATGCACCAGGCCTCTAGATGTAAATAACAGATTTAAATTTGGAGAAATGAATTTAAAACCCACCATTTCTTAAATTCTGCATCTGTCCTTCCTTAACCACACAATGTAGCATACAGTACATATTTGACAACCAAAATGGAATAACTTTTTTAAAAATATGTTTTTATTGATTTTAGAGGGGGGAAAAGGAAAGGGATAGAAACATCAATGATGAGAAAGACTCACCGACTGGCTGCCTCCTGTATGCTCCCTACGGGGATGAAGTCTGCAACCGAGGCATGTGCCCTGACTGGAAATTGAACCTGGGATCTCTTGGTCCATGGGTCGATAGTCAACCACTGAGCCATCCCTGCCAGGCTCTTGGGGAGTTTACATTCTACTTGTCATAAGGGAGGCAGATTCATTTCTCTCAGCCTCAGAGTGGGAATTCACTAGTTAGGCTTCACTTGTATGATCTGTTTTATGGTTACCACCAAGGCCCACCACTCCCCGCATTCCCCAGCTATTATAGTGAAAGTCCAGGTTAGAAATGAGCAGTTTCATCCAAGGCCACCCCTGCCTAAAGCAAATATAATTGGTTTCCCAAGGCTTCCATAATGAATTACCACAAACTTGGTGGCCTAAACAATAGAAAGTTATTCTCTCATAGTTCTGGAGATTAGAAGGTCAAAATCTACGTGTCATCAGGGTCACACCCTTTCCAAAGACTTTAGGGGAGGATCCTTCATTGCCTCTTTCAACTTCTGATGACTCTAGGTGTTCTTTGGCTTGTGCCTGCATTACTCCATCTTCCACTGTCTTCACATGGCCTTATCTCTGTGTTTCTCCTCACCTCTGTGTCCTATAAGGACTCCTGTCATTGGACTTAGGGCCCTCCCTAATCCAGGATGGTGTCATCTCAAGAGATCTCCAGATCCTTAATTACATCTGTAGAAACTCTTTGCAACTGAGGTGCATTCACATGCTCCCAGGGTCAGGACATGGGCAGTGACAGTATTGGGTTAATCCAAGAACCTCCCAGAAATAAGAAGTTGGAGACAGGAGAATTCCCCTTTGCAAAATGAGGATTGTTCAGATTAAGTAGATTCCAGCGCATTGGCCAAGAACTCTGTCCTGGAGACAAATTCCTTGGGAGAAGGCTGAAAAATCTCAGGGACTCAAAAGGCCAAGAAAAAAAAATGCTTAGGTTTACACCTGGCCTCCCTATAGAGGAGAGCGATGGAAGCCAAAAGTACCACGGAGAATACTGTGGGAGGGCAGAGTGTGGACAGGACACTCTGTGCACCCTGAGGCTCATGAGCTATGGCAGGAGACTGCTCACCTGGTCCCCCTTGTGATGGAGGGGAGAAGGGGGAGCAGCTTGGAAACTACAAGGCATTCAGTAGGAGGAGCTGGGAGGGTGAAGCTAGGAGCAAAGGCGGAGCATGGCACAGTTGTTCCGGGGATGCCTTTTCCTTGAGGAATAGTCTGGGCCCTTTTCTATCATCTGTCAGGAGCTCCTAGAAGCACTAACAAAGGGCCCTTTCACAGTGAAAAGTCTCTGGACTTGATAGTCCATGAAGACGCAATGAGCTCATTTGTCCTCCCTCCTAAGTTGCTCTATTCCCACAGAAGCAAATGCACATGCATTATCTTGTCACAACTATACTAAGGGGTAAATTTTAAAATAATGGTGCTCTGCACCACAGCCCTAATTGCCTCCAAACCATTTGTATGTTTGCTTTCTTAGCATGTGTACAAATGGAGTCAGAAGATCTGGCCGCATTTGTTTTTCTGCTTGTTCAGCTGGGGATGCTTCCTGGAAAAAATCAGGGCAAGTTCCAAGAGCCCCAAAGGTTCAGGAGGAGCGTAGTTATTACCCCTCCCAACACCAACCAGATAGAACTAGAGTTCTAATAAATGCCACAAATTTCCCCAAAAAGATAGATCTTTTCAAAAACAACTTCCTAGCCTTGTTCGCTACATTCCCCAAACGCTGAACTTCCCTTCTTATCAGCTTTTGATGAATGATCAGAAATCTTATTTACAACTTCTGCGAGTGAGAATATGACTCCTTTAGGCCTGCTTACCCCCATGACACCAGAACAGTGATCTTCTGAAACCCATCAACGCAACAGTCAAGTGATTTTCAAAGTCATCTCTTTTTTTTTTTTTCCCAAATAGTACACTGGACATTCATTTTTCTTTTTGATCATTTTATGGTATCTTGAATTTCCCCAAAGCTCTTCATTTTGAAATGCTATAGCTTTTAACTTTCATATTTTATTAATAAGAAAAAAGCTGACAGAAAATAAAATAATATAGCCTTTATCTACAGTTTTTCATGACTATACACAGTTGAATGCTCTAACCACTTGGGTTTTGAAGTGAAGTTCTGAACACGATGAAAATCATAGAATATCAAGTATGAAATTGACTATTTAGGTCTATGGCATGAATGCAGAAGAGAGTTATAAAATGCAGCATGGCCCAGCCCGGTGGCTCAGTTGGGTGGCTCATCGTCCTGTGCACCAAAAATGTTGCGGGTTCAATTCCTGGTGAGGGCACATGCGTAGGTTATGTACAGGAGGCAACCAGTCAATGTTTCTCTCTCTTTCGTTCTTCCTCTCTCTCTAAAATAAATGTAAAAATATGTCCTCGGGTGAGGATTAAAAAGAAAACATGTAAATAAACTGTGTGTAAATATGCCTTTTTCTAGAACAGCTTGTAGAACACAGGTTGCTGGACTCAAAGGAGGCTTTATACTGTAATTCTAGAGTTTAGTAGAAGTATACTACAATGCTGGCCATTGAATCATGATATCTTGGGATCGTAGAGGACAGCAATATAGAGAAAATAAATTACTAGGGTCCAAGAATTGAGAGGGTACTAGATAGTAAAAACAGCAAATACAATTTGCTTTAAGAAATTTGCAATTAATAAAACTTAATGGGACTTTTCACAAGGTGCATAACATTTGTGAATTTAAATTTACTCAACTAGTTAAAGTAGAAAATTTATTTACAATATTAATGGAGGGTCAAATAAAAGGTGTCATTGGGGTTCTGTGGTTGCTAGCAGCAGAAACTGACAGGCTAACTTAGGGGAAAGGACGAATTAACAAAAGGATATTGGGTAGCTCATAAAATTAAAAAAGAAAAGCTGAAGAACAAGGCCTTGGGAAAGGACATCCAAGGCAGAATCTAATAGTCTGTCTGTTCTACTGATCACAGGGATGAACGTGTTTGACCACTTTCAATCTTGGATTACTCAACTGAGATTCTTGTTCCAGCGAGAAAGCACAGGATCACACAGCCACCCCTTTACACAAACACGTGGTCATCTTGATTGACAATCCCAGTAAGACTGTTAGCCTCAAATGAGGAAGACATTGTTCTGTGGAATTAGGGAGTCGTTACCTCAAGAAAAACAAACAACTGCTAGGTATACAGAAACAAGGAATCCCACCATGGTAAGCAACAGTGTTTGGTAAACTACACAGCACCACGTAATGCCCATTACATTAATTATGACTCTATCAGTGGAGAGATTAGGGGAAAAAAAAAGGAAAAGTAGAAAATTCCTTATTTTAAAAGTGGAAGGTACAAAAATACAGAAAATGGTGGCTAGAAGGAGAGGTGGTGGGTTCCACTGTAGCAGGGGAAATGGAAACTGAGAATAGGAGCAACTGGGTAACAAGGATCCAGAGAATGGATGGGGGGTGGAATTTCAAGGATGGAGGGACTAGCCCAGGCCAGCACTCCCATCTAGAGTTGGGAAGGAGGGAACAGAAAATAAAAAAAATTAAAAAAATAAAAACAGGAAAATTTTTTGTGACAAAGAGACATTAAGAAATGAATGACCATTCCTTTCATTTTTGTAACATTTCTAACAATTGAAAGGTAGTGAGCATTGGGGAGGTGGGCTTACAAAGAAAAAGAGAAGAAAACCTGAAATACTCTACAATTTGGAAGTAGAAACACTGAAGTTGCCAGAATTTGCATCCTGCAAAGAAACATGTCATCCTAATTCTTGGATGCCACTCAGACAGAGTACTCACATGAAGAAACCCATCCACACTGCTGGCTGCCTTCTATATGTGATATTGTGTAGTACAGGATTTAACCTCACCCAAAGGTTACCTTGGCTCCTGCAAGGCAATCTTTGTTTGGCTGTGGTCCTTGAGCTAGCCACATAATTAACAATATGAATAAAGGCAGGGAGGGGCTGGCCACTCAACCAAGACCATGAATGTGATTTAGGGGAGGGTCTTTGTGTCACACAGAATTAGTTGACTTGGACACTGAGATCAACCATGTGGAAAATTAATCAATCATTCCAATGTAATAGAGCCACAAATAAACACTCTGAACACCAAGGCTTGGATGAGCTTTGCTGATTGGCAAATCTCTGCGTGTATTGTCACACGTTGGTGCCAGGAAAGTAACACGGCCTAGCTCCACAGGCAGAGAAGAGGGAAGTTCTGCCTTTGGCACTTCCTTGTCTCTCTGCCTTATGTGCTTCTTCCCTTGGCTGATTTTAATCTGTATGCTTTTCCTGTAATAAACTATAACCATGAGCATAACAGCTTTCCATGATTCCTATGAGTCCTTCTAGCATATTATTGAAACTGAGGATGGTTTGGGGAACCCCTTGAACCTGCAGTTGGTGTCAGAAATAAGGGCAGTCTTGGGGACTATTCCTCCTAACTTCACAGTTGGCCACGCTCCTCACAGAGACACACTGCATGGTGCAGAAATGCTTGTTGCTTGTCAACCTAGAAATGAATGTGTGAGACCAGGGGAATTGGCCCAGAGTGGAAGCTAAGGAAGACCTGCCACCTGACTGTTTTCAGTCTGAGATTTCCACAGCAGGACCTGTCTGGACTGCCACCCTTCAGAGCGTCAGTTTGCCACCCAGGGAACCAGAGGCAGCAGGTGCAGCCCGTAATGTGCAGACGGCAGAGGCACGGCATTCATTCAGCTCCACTCAGAAACCTCTCCATCCTGTCAGATTCTCCTACCTCCAGCACACACCTACATTAGTCACCAATCTCTGGAGTCCACCCAACAGGAATCCCCTTCTCTCTCTCTCTCTCTCTCTCTCTCTCTCTCTCTCTCTCTCTTTCTTTCTACAAACACACACACACACACACACACACACACACACACACACACATACACACACACATCCAGCCATCCCCTCACACACTGTCTCTCTCTCTCTAAGCTACAACTTGCACTTAACAGTGGCCTTTTGGAGTCTGATGTATAAATTTACTTCTGATGCCAGACATTTCAGACCTCTTAGGAAGGGCAGGTGGTGATGGGGTAGACTGCTGGGCAAATAAGTGGATGTTGATCGTGATGTTTGAGGCCATATTTGATAAAAGGAGTATACACTAAACCAGAATACCCAAAACCCAGAGTTTCCGTTCCTCATCACCACCATGAACTTGACAAGTGGCCTTACCTCAGAGCCACAGCTTCCTTGTCATTAAAGTGGAAACAATCCAATTATTCCATACACTGCACCCTCCATCACTGCTGTTGATCTGCTCAAACCAGTCCTCTGAGCCCCTTCAGTAGACAACCCTCTACCAGATGCCCAGGAAAAGGGAGCAGAACCTCCTCAACTCTTCAGTGATGCTGGGCATTTATGTCTTTAACATAGAAAGAAAAGTCTTCGTACACTATCAGAACTTATTGAATTTCTGGGTAAGAATAAACTGCCAAAAGAAAAGGATTTAGTTAATGACAATTTCCTAGAATGCTAGGTCCACTAACAGCTGGCTATCAGGTATGGGTCAAAAAGCAGTTAGAAATCTGAGTCAATTAAAGACCCATTGTACCTTATCAAAAAGAATCTGTGTTACTTGTCTACAGGCTCAGTGTGATTATCGAGCTAAAAAGAAAGCTGGCCGAGATGGCTCCTGCTTTTTCCAAATGGCACACACAGCAATCTGCACAATTATGCTTTACTGCCTCTTTGCCCCAGGACACACGTGGTGATTGAGCACTTACAATTTGCTTAGCTCGCCATCATAGAGCCTCCCCGTGCTTTGGTAGTTGGGATGCACGATTGGGAGAGTCAACAGGATTCATAGGAACCAGGAAGGAATGACCACCATTTATCCTTATCTGCTTCAAGAGAGAACCAAGTTGGACCCGGTCAGAAAGATTGTGAGGGGATCTCCAGGAGTTAGCTGGGAAACAGAGACAGATGGCTACAAACACCCCCAGGGACAGAAACTGAGGAGCCTGCTTATTGGATCATGTCTTTATATTTCCACTTGCTTCTGTTTTGATAAACGATCTGGCTTTGGTTTTCATGGTTAGAAAATGATGTTAATGTATCAAGTGGTTTTCCTTTCCCTTTTAGCTCTCAGAATGGCAACTCTTTTCGTTTTGGAACACCCCAAAAGGAAAACTAAGGTTTATAGATAAGAATAAGTTTTAGCCACTAGAAACTTAGAGTCCAGTTGCAAATGGATCTTTGAGAGGCAAATGAAGCTAGATACATTCTCTTCTGAAAATATAAACGCAAACTTAAGCATAAATCACAAATTTTACCTATAATTTCAGGTAACCCATAGTCTATAGTATATAGGGAGTTAAGTGACGTGCCCAAAGTCACACACTAATTAAAGGGTCTGACAGAATCCACAACTTCCAGCTTCCAGGGCAGTGAATTCATGCTCTCACATTCTATGCATTGGAAAAACAGACTTCCCAAGAGAAGTCAACCAAACTGTAAGCCCCATGAGAGCAGGAACCATGGTGGTATGGTTCACTAATGGAGAAGAGTAAAAACCAAAAATAAAATAAAAAAGAACCATTGTCAAGCTTGGTTTTTAAAAACAACATTTTATACTTTCAGTTCTCAGCAGACTTGGTTTTCTATTAAACTTGTTTCAAAACAAATATTTTTTCACACACCTGTACCCATACATCTGTAAAAAATCACCCAGGCATGCTTACATAAATGCACTGATATTAAGTATATCATAGAATCATATTTTAATGATATTTTTTTCTAAATCCTATTTTCCCCCATTAGCATGTTTAATTGCTCACAAAATACCTTTGATTAGATTTTTTCTAAACCATACTACTATATAAAATCCAAATCTTTTCTAAGAATTACAGCATGGTCTCCATTGGATATAGAATTAATAAATCAGGACACAATTACTGTTAATTTCTGCATGAATATACAAATAATAAGCACAGGTCCTCATATAATTATTAACTACTAAAGGCCCAGTGCACGAAATTCATACACTGGGAGGGTGGGGAGAAGTCCCTCAGCCCAGCCTGCGCCCTCTCACGGTCCGGGACCCCTCGGGGGATGTCCGCCTGCCAGCTTGTGGCTGGATAGCCTTCTGCTGCTGCACAGCCTGCTGCTTGAGCTTCAGCAGCTGCTGCACATGCATGGGCTGGGCCACCACAGTCTGTCCTGTGAACACCATCGAGTGGGTGAGTCAAGCGTGGAGGCAGGCTCACCCTGAGTTCCCTGTGCTTCCCTAGTCACTGAATTGTTCAGACTGACTGCCTTCTACAGAGAATGGCACCGGGATCGGGCCTAAGCTGGAGTCGGACATCCCTCTAGCAGTCCAGGATCTCTCGGGGGATGTAGCAGTGTGCCAAGCAGCAGGCGGCCAGGGAGGAGCCGGAATCAGGGCCAGGAACCCACTACTCGCCTGCACCTCCTGCTGTCACTCGGTAGCGCTGCTGCAGAGGAGTCAGGAGAGGCTCCCACTGTGGCAGCTGTGCTCGCCAGCCATGAGCCAGGCTTCTGGCTGAGTGGTGCTCCCCCTGTGGGAGCGCACTGATCCTGCATTGAGCATCTGCCCCCTGGTGGTCAGTGTGCTTCATAGTGACTGGTCATTCCAGTCATTCCACCATAATGGCCTCTTAGGCTTTAATTATATAGATAATCAGACTATTACTCTTCAGTTTCTATACTGGTGCCTTTTCTTCTTGCAAAAATGTATGTTCCCCACCTTTCTTGTTTTATAACCCAACCAGGTCAGTTTCAAGGCCTCTTTGTGCTTCCTGATGAATGTCTCTGAGCCTTTATTTCATTTCCTTCTTCACCTTTTTCTGACACTGATCTTTCTCTTCACTCTCAGATTCTACAACTGTCACTAAACCATGGAAGCTCCTCATCAGAACATAGAACTCCCTACACGTCCTTCTGTAACCTTCTCCCTCACCAGCACACTGCTCTCTCACTCCAATCAGCCTACTTTCTCCCTTCATCTGTCCATGAGGCTTTTGAGAAGTCAGTACAGATGTGATGGAGTCTCTAATATAGTCTTGATATGATGGGGAGGTCAGGGGCCAGATTCTTTTCCTCTTTGCCTCAGTAGAGCCCATGGAGGGACATGTGGCTGGAATGCAAAGAATTATCTGTTGTCTTCCAAAATTTTGATTCTTGAGCAAGAGACACAAGGACAAAAGCATTGGATTTATTTAGAAGTCACATCCTAACCTGGCCCTTCCTTCTGGAAAACTATGGCTATGGCTCCTGCCCCTGGGTTTCCAGCTTTCCATCAATCCTGAGAGCCCACCACCACCAATCCTGTTAATCAGCTCTCTTTCACTTAAGTCATTTCAAGAAGCCTTACTGATTTATTGGGAAATCCAGGGAGCAGACGGAACCAGACCACTCCACTTCCTCTCTAATGCTGCAGCCCCATCAGACCCCTAGAAAGTGATTAACTGCTCTACTCTTCCAGATATTTCAAGAAGTCCCTCTGTCTATTGGGATAAAAATCCCTGAACCAGGAAACAAAATATCTGGATGCCAGTACTGGCTGTGCCAATAACCTGCTATGGGTCTCAGTGATATTCATTCACCTTCTAAGTTGCAAGTGTAATGCCAGCTTACACTCTTTGATCACTAACTATGTGCCAAGCATTATTATAAGAACTTTATATATACAGTGATTTATCCCTCACAACAATCTTATAAAAATACTACAGTTTTCACCCCTTTTCAGATGGAAAACTGAGCATGCAGTGGTTAAGTATCTTGCTCCAAGTCACATGGCTAGGAAGTAGCTTAAATCCAGATAATATGAAGGTATGTGCCCTTAGCCACTACACTATGTTTCCCTTCTGGGTCTCAGTGTCCTTTTTTCTCAATTGTATAGTCATTCCTCAGTATCTGCAGGGCATTGGTTTCAGGACCCCCTTGCAGATACTAAAATCTGCAGACACTCAAGTCCCTTACATGCAATAACATAGTATTTGCATGTAACCTAACACACATCCTCCCAATAATTTAAATTATCTCTAGATTACTTATATACCTAATAAAATGCAAATGCTATGTAAATAGTTGTTATAGCATATTGTTTAGGGAACAATGACAAAAAAATGTCTGTACGTGTTCAGTACACATACAACCATCGTAGGCCTAACTGCGTAGTACACAACAAGGTACCATTTTTTTTTAATATTTTCAATCTGCAGTTGATTGAATCTGTGGATGTGGATCACATGAATATTGAGGGCTGATTGTAACTGAACTTGGAGGATACCTAGTCTCTGTCTAGAAGAGATTTATGCTCTAATTATAGACCATTGTCACCCAGTGTGATGGGTCTAAGACTGCTCCACATGTGACTGTTCGAAGTGTTAGCCTCTCTGAAAGACCTTAGTCTCCCCTCAAGTTCCCAATGAATGTCCTGAATAATGCCCTCAGAACCTATTTAATCAGGCCAGAGAAAAGCTCCCTTCTTGCCACACCACTAATATTGACCATAACTGTCTCCTCCTATTGCTGCTGCAACAAATTGCCACAAACGTAGTGGCTTAAAACAACACACATTTATTTTACAGTTCTGGAGGGCCAAAGTATGAAATGGGTCTTACTAGGCTAACGACAAAGTATTGCAGAGCTGTGTTCCTTCTGGAGGCACTAAGGGAGAATCCATTCCCTTGCCTTTTCTACCGTGTAGAGGCTGCCTGCATTCCTGGGCTCATGGCCCCTTCTTGTAACATCAAAGCCAACAGTGTGGCTACAAGCATGTCAAAGCCAACAGTGTAGCTGTTATTTAAACAAGGCATGTGCTTAAACCGGTTTGGCTCAGTGGATAGAGCGTCGGCCTGCGGACTCAAGGGTCCCAGGTTCGATTCCGGTCAAGGGCACATCCCCAGTAGGGGGTGTGCAAGAGGCAGCTGATCGGTGTTTCTCATCGATGTTTCTGACTCTCTATCCCTCTCTCTTCCTCTCTGTAAAAAATCAATAAAATATATTTTTAAAAAATAAATAAAAAATAAATAAACGAGGCATGCAGCCCACCGGCTGCGAGTTTGACGTGCTTGGATTCAAATCTCTCTCTGACTCTGCTTTGGTCATCACATCTTCTATGACTCTTTTATGGGCCATTATTACATTTGAGGCCTACATAAATAGTCTCTTGATCTCAAGGCCCTTAATTTAATCTCACATGCAAAGTCCTTTTTTGCCTTGTAAGGTAATGTACTCAGATGTGGAAACCTTGAGGACCATTAATCTGCCTTCCACATTTTCTGAATACACAACAGTTAAATCTTCTACACCAAGGAAAAGTACTTTAGATATCAAAATCCAGAAATAATGACAGGATTCCATGTTTCTTAAAGAGTCTTGTCTTCCCTCTCACTGTGCAAGAGAAGTGGAGGCGGACACCCAGAAGGGAAAATCAGGAGTTGGGACTCCCTTTGATTAACTACAAAAATTGTGTGAACTTCTATTGTTCAATGCTTCCTTTAGTCTGTATTTTATTGTTTAAATTCAGAAGCAGTTAGCTTTTCAAGCCCAGTGAAGCCCCACATTTCTGGAATCTCTATATTCACTTCCTTTTTTTATATCAAATTATCAATTTTTGCATGGATATCTTGTCTAACGAAGCAAGAAAAACTATTACCAAATGTTCTGCAATGGGTTTCCAACTTTCCAGCCTGAAATAGTATTTGCTTCCTAACTGCCCGACTGCAAATTTAGAAGCACATATTATAGGTTTTTATATGGCAACTAGTGGCCCCGTGCACGACATTTGTGCACAGGGGGCGGGGGGGGGGGGGGTTGTCCCTCAGCCCGGCCTGCACCTTCTCCAATCTGGGACCCCTTGAGGGATGTCCGACTGCCAGTTTAGGCCTGATCCCACTGGCAGTTGGACATCCCTCTCACAATCCGGGACCGCTGGCTCCTAACCGCTCACCTGTCTGATTGCCCCTAACCACTCTGCCTGCTGGCCTGCTCACCCCCAGCTGCCACCCTGCCAGCCTTCTTGCCCCCAATTGCCCCCCTTTGCAGACCTGATTGCCCCCAACTGGCCCCCCTGCCAGTCTGCTTGCCCCCAACTGCCCCCCCCCTTCTGGCCTGCTCGCCCCCAACTGCCCTCCCCTCCTGGCCTGATTGCCCCTAACTGCCTCAGTCCTGCCACCATAGCTTTGTCTGGAAGGATGTTCGAAAGGTCTTCCAGAAGGTCTCCCAGTCTAATTAGCATATTACCCTTTTATTAGTATAGATAGAGAACTGGTGTGTGGGTGGGGGCCAGCTGGTCTGCCCTGAAGGGGGTCCCGTATTAGGGTGAGGGTCCTCTTGGGGTGTGTGGCCGGCCTTGCGAGGGGCCTGGGGCAGTTTACAGGCCGGCCATGCCCCCATTGGGGTGGGGGTTCTCACTGGGAGTGTGCCAGCCTGGGCGAAGGGCTGGGGTGGTTTGCAGGCTGGCAACGCCCCCATCGGGGTGGGGTGGGGGGCATAACCAGCCTGGGCAAGGGGCTGAGGGCCATTTGCAGGCTGGCTAGCCCCCTTCAGTGTAGGGGTCCCTGCTGGGAGGTGTGGCCCACCTAGGCGAGGGGCTGAGGGCCATTTGGGGGTGGTTTGCAGGCCAGCCAAACCCTCAGCTTTGTCTGGAAGGATGTCCAGAAGGTCTCCCAGTCTAATTAGCATATTGCTCTTTTATTAGTATAGATACCCACTTCATGGTACCAATTTCTACATTAGGTTAATATCAGTTGTTGTTACAAATAAATCGCAAAGGGAATGAGATTTCCTACACACTGAAGTTTGTTTCTTACTCACATGAGCCAATGTGAGTGTTCTGGGTTGGTGAGTAGCTTTCTTTCATGAGATAATTCAGTGGCCTGGGTTTCTCCAGCTTGCAGCTCTGCCATCAGGTCCCAGGTCCTAGTTGTCATCATTTACATCCAGCTCAGGTAAAGGGAAAATAACATAAAAAAAGCCACATCTTTAAGTTTTTTGGCCCATAAATGGTAGACTGCTGTTCTGCTCAATTTCACTGGTGAAGACCCAGTCATATTGCCACAGTGATCTGTAAGGGAAGCTGGGGAATGTAGTCTACTTCTCATTCCAGAAAGAAAAGGTGAATATACATTTTAGGTGATTGATCTGCTCACCAAAATGAGTATTCTGTGGTGACTGCCCCATTTGCTCTCCTCTGTATTAGAAGGTAGAGAAGGTTACCTGGGAGTCATGCCTCTAAGAACCCATGATTTTCCATTTATAACATTCTTCAGATCACTGATTTCAAAACAGCATTACCCAATTTTCAAATTCCTTTCATCAAAAGTGAGGAAATGGTGGAGTGCATGGGAAGGATACAAAGTTTAGCACTTAGTAGTTATGTTTGAATCCTGGGCTTATCCCCTTACTAGCTATTTAATCTCTGATGAGTTACTTTATTTCTATGACCTCCTCCCCCAACTCTTTTTTTCAAGAAAAAGAGAAAACTGTACCAATAATTACCCTTTCCATATATCTCAGTCTAACTACTGATATTTTAATGGCAAAGCTAATAGCTTTTCATCATTGTTTTAACATCATCATGTCAACCTATTACTTTTATGAAGAATGTGCCAGGGGAAGTAAGGGCTCACCCAGCTACATTTCTAAGGTGAGAGAGAGAATGAATACTCTATTTGTTATACCTAGCAGCATGCTTTGTATCTACTAGATGCTCAGTAATATTAGATCCCATTATCTTTTCCTTTCCCTTTCCAGTTTAGAATCAGAGAAACTTGCTTCTGTGAGGAAATGTTGGTGCAGTCAAGTATACATGCTTTTCTACTTGATTAGAATTTCACAGTCCATCTAGTTACCCTAAAACCACTGAGGCAATGTCTCTATTTCTGCCACACATTCTTTGTTTAATAGGATAAAGCTCATTTCAGAGATTGCTGGAGAGCACTTTTTAGTAGGATTTGCAGGACCTACTTCAAAATTTAAGGCCTTAGGGCATTTACAATTCAACCAGGGAGCTGGAGAACATGGAGGAGAAAACAACCTTCCCTAGACCACTGGCTTCAGACTAGAGGCAGCAGAATACATTAGCCCATAGGCAAGGTTTGTTTGTCTGTACTATGCTAGTAAGAAAATTGATTTGGTTTTTCAACATTTAAAAGCCAGGAAGTATCATACTAAATTTGAATTTCTGGCTTCTGGAGAGAAATGGGGAAAGCTAGCCATCTCAGGTCCACAGTACCATGAGGTAACAATGTGCTTAGTTGAGAGTAGCTACTTCCTTTGCACAGGGGAAAAAAAACAACCCTCCAGTTACTTCAGCTCCCAATGCCCCCAGCCCCATATTTACCTATGTTCATCTGCCTGGCCTCAGTCGGCAACTGACTTTGTGCTTCTTGTTCTGGAGCCTGTGGCCTATAAGGTATAACTAAGTTTTTTACTTGTATAGTACCTATTCCTTCAGGAGAACATGTGTCATATCAAGTCTTTTTATTTTCTGAATTTTCTAATTATCTCTCACATTTGAGAATGTAACTCTCACTAGCTGATTCAGGGTGGACTCAGATGCCATGACCAGCCCGTGTTTCAGCCAGCTTTACCTGGATCAAGTGTAGAGAGGGGAGGAGAGACAGAAAACAAGGGCAATAGTATAGAAGAAAGGGAATGGAGATTTGAACTAGGACAATGGTAGTGGCAATGGAGAAATGCGTGATGTGGGAGATTCTGAGGAGGCAGACAACAGGCAGGAACTAACAATTGATTGAATTTTAATATTTACCAGCCCTCCACCAACTCCATAAATCTTACTGGACTTCCCACAGCCACACTCCCCACTTCAATCAGACTCTACTGCTCATCTTCTAATTTCTGCTTAACATTCTAATAGGTCACTTACACACAAGCGCCAAAGGAAATGGAGTCACTAAGGATGAATCTTACATTTTGGGTGCTTTTAATAAAGACAAATAATGCAGGAGTGTGGGCAACATCTGTTTCCTATTTCAGAGGGGTGGGGCATGGGAGAAGGCTAAAAATGGGGGAAGGTAAAAGGTTTAGTTTGACACCTAAGGATCAAACAGTGAATGGAGATGTGTAGTAAGTAGTGGTGTAATAGTCAATCACATGGACTCTAGAACCAGAATGCCTGGGTTTGGATTCTAACACTACTACTTCTCAGCTATGTGACATTGAGTAAGTTACTTAACCTTTCCGAGTCTTGATTTTCTGGGGGGAAAAACGGGGAGGGGGATTAATAATGGTGCCTAATTCATAAGGGTAGTTCAGAGGTGAGTCTGAGACCTTAGAAAGAGACATGTGCCATCATAGGTATAGACAATAAATATGCTCCCTTGGGAAGACACTGGAGAGAGAAGAAAGCCAAGTGTGCAGAGCCTTGCTAACAGGCAGAGAGGCAGCTGAAGCCTTACATAGTTCCCAAATGTGACTGCATATGTTAATCACCTGGAGAGCTCCCAAAAATATGATGTCTGGTCTCACCTCCAGAGGTACTGATTGAGTTGATCTGGCATGTGGCCTAAGTGATGGGAGTGTTAAAAGTTACCTAGGAGATTCTAATGTACTGCCAACTTTGAGAAGCACATCCCTAAAGGAAGACACGAAAGAGCTAGGATTTCTCTTTTTAAATAGGCTTTATCCATCAAAATGTAGATCTAAGTGTAAATTCCAACAAAGTGCTTTCTTATAACATTACCATACGTCAAGAACGTGTTAAAAGATAGAATAAAAGTAATAGTTACCATTTACTAGCAATTAGAGTAAATTAAGGCACTGATTATGAGCATGGGCTCTGACATTAGGCCTGGATTCATATCAAAGCTCTACCAATTTAACTGTGTGAATTTCAGAAAGTTACTTACTTATCTTTCTGTTCTTTAGGATTAAATCACTTTTATTCCACAGGGTTATCTGTGAGGTAAATTACCAATATATGAAAAGAACTTAGAACAGTGCCTGGGACCGAGTAAGAACTTTATAAAGGTTTGCGATTGTTATCCTTATTGTCATGTTTATCTTCTGTCATGCACTTTACCTGCACTTTATAAGCAACAGAGTGATTACTGAGATAATAGTTCATGCCTCATCTTTCTGCTACTGAGGACTCCTCAGCAAAAATAAAGATTAATTGAATCTTTTCCTCTGGAGCAGGGACAGGGTGCCTTATTTCTGCCAAGAGCCATTTGGATATTTATAAAATCATTTGCTTAATATAATTCACTTAATATAAACTTATGTTGCTATGAAAAAAGCTCCTAGATTTATTGAATTTCAAGTCCCACCTGCAGTTGCCTTGGGAGGGCCAGACCAAATGATTTCAAGGGCCTTATACAGCCCGCAGGCCAGACATTCCCCAACCCTGATCTGGAGAGATGATCCGATAGACCTTTGAGTTATGAGTCTTGTGCTATTGTGACAGTGACAGAGACAGATTTTGTGCCTCAGGCCCAACTTGGAGGCTTAAGCTGGTCTATAACAGGCATGGTGGATGCTGTTGTACATTCCCAGGATGCTCTTTTTGGGACCAAGACACTCATTTTCCTGATGCCAGTAGTGGTAGCTGATGATGGCTCAGAGCTGGGAGCCTTTGACCATCTTCACAACTTTGGGCTCATCAGGTCTCCAGGCCCTGACCTGCGCACAGGAAATATTTCCCTCTGATTAGATGTCTATTGGTGTGTCTCTTGATACTCTCCTATCTAATTTTAAAGGTCAAATATCACTGTCACAGACCAAGAAGGACATGGAGACCAGGATTCAGACCTCTCAAGGATGAGGGTTGCCTCACAAAAAGAGCCACTTTTACCTGCAGAAGTGCTGACTAAGGGTGAGGAGGGATGAGCAGTAGAAGAGAGAAACTATGAGTGTCCGTGTGACTCTGAAACCCAATGCAGTGGAGGAGCTGAGGTTTCCCCTGGAAAGAAGCTAACCAGAATTCCTGAGGCCTGTTTGCAAATGGAGTTAACTTACTAGTAATACCTGAATACAGTGGATATGTACGTGCAATGAGTGTTCGCTGTAGATGCTGTGGTGCACTACCCAGGACCAAGTCACCCATCCCTCCAGATGCCAGGAGTGTTGGCCCCTGGCGATGCACAGCAGAGTCTCTTCCAGGAATTGCTCTTGACTAAAGAGGGCTTCCTTGCTCAAAGTTATATCACCTCCACAGGCAGTCCATATCCAATGGCTGGTAATGCAGAAATACAAAAACCAGGTCCTCTCACCTTAACTCTAGACAACCCTAATGGGCCATTACAATTCCAGAGTTTCCAACTGAGGCCTTTGTTACAAATACTTCACAGTACAACTTCTCCCTCTGCAGATCCTAACTTCCTGTGCTCCCTCATATAAGTGATTCATGAGAGCACTCTCCCATAAATGTCTTGAATGCAAAGAGTCATCTCAGAGTCTGAGGGAGTGGACCTATAGCACCAGAATAAAGGTTTTTGTACCTAACGGATAAAAGAGAAGTTCCAAATCTGCTCTTGATCAGAGTGGCAATGTCTGAATTCTAAGGGAGGTTTTCTGCATCCAAAGAATCCTAATATATAAAAAGCCAGGGGCTGTCATGACCTAAACAACCAGACGGATGACCAAACAGCAGGCTGTGTGGGGCGACCAGGCCGGCAGGGGGGTTAGTGAGGGATGACCAGGCTGGCAGGGGAGGGGCATTTAGGGGCTACTAGGCCAGCAGGGGGGCAGTTGGGAGTGACCAGGCTGGCATGGGGGGGGGGGGAGTTGGGGGCAACCAGGCCAGCAGTGGGGGGCAGTTAGGGGCAATCAGGCAGGCAGGCAGGTGAGCAGTTAGAGCCAGCGGTCCCCCAAGGGGTCCCAGATTGGAGAGGGTGCAGGCTGGGCTGAGGGGACCCCCCCAGTGCACGAATTTCATGCACCGGACCTCTAGTATAATCCTAATATATAAAGACCCAGGGTCCGTAACAACCGACCAAAGGCTCAGCCGAACACCAAAGTCAGTCCTGCAGTCAGTGCTGGGTTGCCATAGCAAACGAGCACTGACTGCCTCCAGTGCAGGCGCAGCAACCCAGCATGTACTGCCAAAGGGGCTGCAGATCAGGCCCGGAGAGAGGCCTGGAGAAAGGCCCGGAGAGAGAGGCAGGGTCTGATCTGCAGCCTCCGTGGCAGCTGTTGGTCAGCCATTGCCTCTCTCTCTCCAGGCTTCGCCAGCAGCCACACCTCTTTTTCTTTCTTGGCCCCCGTGGGGACTGCTGATCAGCCCCACCTCTTTGATCTGGCCCAGAGATAGGCCTAGAGATGCTGACTGGCACAGAAACCGACCAATCAGAACCAAATCTGGGTGAACTGTGAGGAGCCAATGGCTGCCTAGGAGGCAGAGCTTTTGACACTGACTGGCAAGAAACTGACCAATCAGAACCAAATCTGGGTGAACTATGAGGAGCCAATGGCTGCCTAGGCGGTGGAGCTTTTGATGTTGACTGGCATAGAAACCAACCAATCAGAACCAAATTGGCCAGCAGGGGAGGGCAGTTGGGGGCAAGATCAGGCTGGCAAGGAAGGGCAGTTAGGGGTGATCAGGCAGGCAGAGGCAGTTAGGGATAATCAGGCCAGCAGGGGAGAGCAGTTGGGGGCAGCAAGATCAGGCCAGCAGGGGAGGGCAGTTGGGGGCGAGATCAGGCGGGCCTAAACCTTGCAGTCAGACATCCTCCAAGGGGTCCTCGATTGGAAAGGGTGCAGACTGGACTGAGGAAACCCCCCCTCTGTGCACGAATTTTGTGCACTAGGCCACTAGTAATATAAATAAAAAAGACAGTGATGCCAGGGAGAGTATGCCTGAAAATTCTGATTTTCCCAATAATTACTAACCATGATACCTTGGATAGCAAACTCCCCCTACTACTTTCAGCATAGATTCATGTGTGAGCTTAATTAAGAGGGAAGACTTTGTTCTCACCCTCTGGACATATAGGACAGTGTCTCTCCTCTGGGGAAATAATTTTCTGCTAAAATGTCTGAAAGGGTTTCAATGGCCCCACTGGTCTCCTGTATTGAGGAATGTACCTGAGATACCAACAATAAAATCATCATAATGATAAAACATAGTCCTCTATATAGTCCCTAAAGGGGAGAAAGGAAAACAGAGCTTGTGTCCAACTGCCTCTGTTTCCTGAACAGAATCTTTAACCTTGGCCAGGGTGTTTGCAGAATTGCTTTATACTAACTTGTAACAGAGATAAAATCTCCCTGTTAAAAGAGCTATAATATTAGTCACCTCAGGGGGATGCTGTCAGGCATTGTAAAGTGCTTTGTAGCTTCTCAGATAAAAGCGGAGATAAAGCAGCAGTGCTATTATTTTTCAACTTGGAGGGCTATTTGGCTAACCCTCTGCATGAAATCATTCTAATAAACCAACTCAAAAGCCTTATATAAGCCATAATTCCCATGGCCCACTTCATTTCAGTGATGATATGGAAAACAAGATGACCACTTGCTCCCTGGGCCTCAGAAAGTGTCAGACTCCCAGCCTGGAGAGCCAGAGAGACTGAGCAATGAATTTCATATGGTGCCTAATGGGGGTACCACTAGCTGCTCCCCTCACCTCAATAGTATGTCTTTGGGGGGAAATCTATATCTTCAACCAAGATGCTCATTATCAGACCCCAGCTGCCACTGCTGCTGCCTCCTCCTCCTCCTCCTCCTCCTCCTCCTCCTCCTCCTCCTCCTCTTCCGTCTCTTCCTCTTCTTCCTCATCAACCTCCTAACTAACAGAGACAGGGGTAGCTAAGTGCATACCAAAATCTACACTCTCCATCCTGAGTTTAGAGTAGTTCTGGGAAGCAGATGCTAACCAGGTAGGGCTGTGGGACCTGTTCTCACTTGATGATATGTGTTGCTTTAAAGCCTGGGTAAAGGTTAAAAGGAGTTGTGTTTTTCCCACCCTGGTCTGCTGACAAACTGCCAAGGGCTCTGACATCCCAGGAGATGGTGGAGTCACTGAGCAGAAGAAGCCCTAAGAACAGGAGCATCCCCACAGAACAGTTACATGAGTGAAAAATGGACCTTTATTGTGTTAAGCACTGGAATTAGGCTTATTAGTACAATGTCTAGTGGTACCCTAACTGTACAAGAACACTTTTTGAGCCATTGCCATGTGTCCCAAACTTTTCCAAACATGTATCCTAGGTATTTCTTTAATCCTGACATCAAGCCTACAAGTTAGCTACTATTATTACCCCCATTTTACAGATGAGAAAGTGAGGCACGGAAATTTTAAGCAAAATGTCCAAGGTCATACTGCTGGTAAGCAGTGCTGGATTCTTACCAGCCCCAAGATGCTGCCTCCAATTATCTTCTTCCCTTTCTCCTTGGGCTACAGCCTCACCAGGTCATGCACCTCATCACAAGTATTACTGATGGGAATGGTTTCTTTTCCTCCATCTTTTCCTGTCAAATCCAATAAGGCCCTGGGGAATTTCCAGATGCTTCTAGAGCTGTCCTTCCAGGTCAGGACTCCTCATCCCCTCAGCCTCACTCTGTCCTCCACTTGTCCTTCTGTCACCAGAGAAGAATGCCCTACCTGATGGGCCTCCTGACAGAACGCCTTGTCCATGTGTAGGCGTCCCTCCCACCTGGGGAGTCAATGCTATCTTACCTACCCCAGAGCTTCACACATTACCTGGCAGAAGCAGGTGCTCAGGAAATGGTTACTGAATTGAACACATGCACATGAAATATATAAGGGAGACAAGTGGTTATTTTCCTCAACAACATGCAGAGAGAACTGCTAGACCCTTGTATCAAACCCAGAAGAGTCTGGCTGGGCAAAGAAGAGGCTTTCTCCAACTCACTGCCTCTGAGCAGGGTGCTAATCCCGACTCCAGTTCCCAGCTCTGGTCATACACAGGGTGGGAGCTGGGTACTTATGGTCACATTTCAGAAGCACTGGACCTAAAACTGTATCTACCTTCCATGTCCTAGCCATAGCTGACTGATGCCTGAAATTCTACAGTAAATGTTCATTCCGTGATAAAGATTAAACATTTTCTGATATTCACAAACTGATGCAAATGGGTTTGTTAGGCTCTCTAAAGAATGGGCTTTGGAAAGGAAACAGAGTGTATGAGAACCTCAGTGTAAGGGCCCTTCAGCTTGAGGAGTGAGGGATCAGAATTGGCAATGAAAAGACAGATGGGGAAAGAACAATGGGACATGGAACACCAGGTTTGCCTGTTTCTTAGGTGTGCCCAAGGTGGGTCTAAGCCCAAATTGGCCCCTCACAGAATTAGATGCCTATTCATAGAAGGAGGAAGCCATTGACAGCTTCCCTGTGTTATTCCAACATGAGTCTCCTTGAAAGAACTCAAAAAATCCTATCCTGGGCCAAGACTAACCACTAGCTGACTTAGGGCTGCAAACTCCACACAATTAGCATCTAGAGCTTCATTCATTATCACTGTCAGTTTCAGGAATTGCCTGTCACTATCTCCCTCTAGTACCAGAGGATAAAGTATGAGCAGCATAAAACAATGAAAGAGCCAGAATTTGCCAGACTAATCTTGGACTTATATGTCCCAGGGCTAAAGGTTACAGCTGACTCTTAACATACTAAGATGGGATAAACATTGATTTCCTAACTACAGATAGCTAAACAAAGCTAAAAAGTATTATCACTACTTCTCCTCCCTCTAGAAGAGTGGTTCTCAACCTTTCTAATGCCGAGACCCTTTAATACAGTTCCTCATGTTGTGGTGACCCCCAACCATAAAATTATTTGCGTTGCTACTTCATAACTGTAATTTTGCTACTGTTATGAATTGTACTGCAAATATCTGTGTTTTCCGATGGCGACCCTCCTAGCGGTTCTCAACCTGTGGGTCGTGATCCACAGGTTGAGAACCACATCTGTAGAGCCTAAGACCATCAGAAAACACAGATATTTGCAGTACAATTCATAACAGTAGCAAAATTACAGTTATGAAGTAGAAACGAAAATAATTTTATGGTTGGGGGTCACCACAACATGAGGAACTGTATTAAAGGGTCACGGCATTAGACAGGTTGAGAACCACTGCTCTAGAGGCTGTGAAAATGTTTAAAAAAATTTTAATTAAAATCACCACTATAGCCCCAGCCTCTCTTTCCAAATTTCCTTTGACAGAACAAAGCAAGTTACCTGTAATAGTTGTTATTTATTTGATTAGTATTTCCCCAAAAAACATTCTACCATAGTTGCTATCTTCTGAATCCTTTACTCTATTATATCAAAACTAGAGGCCCGATGCACAAAAATTCATGCAAGAGTAGGCCTTCACAGACCCGGCTGCCTCGGCCCTCACAGCCCCAGTTTCATCTGGAAGGTCGTCCGGAAAGTCATCCGGATGGTTGTTCTGCTGTTCAGCTGTTTGGTTGATTTGCATATTATGCTTTTATTATTATAGATTCTACTCATGACATGGGAGTTTACATAAGACTACCTCTATAATATAAATTCAGATTGTGCCACAAAATCCCCAATGGCTAAATTCCTTCTTCTCCAATCTCATTACCACCACCGTCTCTAACTGAACCTATAATTTCATGCTTAGAGCATCATCCCCTCTGGCTTAAATCAAATTCCAGTTTAAGTTGTAAATCCCCCTAAAGGGAAAAATTCCTAAACCCATTAAATGAACTGAGACTATAAAAGTAGCTTTTATTAATTCAACCATGCAACAAGTAATATCTTCAACTCCTACCATGAGCTGGACACACTTGATTTGATGAAAGTAACCCTTGGTTTTAAGTCACAAGGTGAAGGAGGTGGGTACCAAGGAAACGCTGAGAGACTACCACAGCCAAGAGGAGCCTAAGAAGACATGACAACGAATTGCAAGTAGTATCTTGAATGGAATCCAGGAAGACAGATGTTAGGTAAAAATTTAAAAATCTGAATAAAATATGGGCCATATTTAATAATGATGTTTCATATTAGTTCATTAGTTATGATAAATGTACCATACACCATGAAGCGTTAATAGGAGAAACTGGGTGTGGAACCCTCTGTGCTATCTTACCATTTTCCCCAAAAATCTAAAACTATCCTATCTAATAATAGAGTAATATGCAAATTAGGCATCACTCTGTGACAAAATGGCGGCCCCCATACCCACAAGATGGCGGCTCCCAGTCCCCTCAGCCCCGCTGCTGGAGTGTCTGGCCTGTCCCACCAGCAAACAGAGCACTGAGAGCAGGGCATGGTTGCTTCCTTAGTGCTGCAGCAGCGGGAAGCCACCAGGCCCTGCACACACGGAGCCGGCAGAGGAGCAGGGCATGGCGTCTTCCCGATGGTCTCTGCGGCGATCGGGAAGACGCCAGGCCCTGCGCACACAGAGCCAGCGGAGGAGCATGGCATGGAGTCTTCCCATTGATCGCCGCGGCGATCAGGAAGACGCCAGGCCCTGCACACACGGAGCCAGCGGAGGAGCAGGGCATGGCGTCTTCCCAATGGTCGCCGAGGCGATCAGGAAGACTCCAGTGCCAGCAGAGCAGGGCATGGCGGCTTCCTGATCTCGGCAGCCGGGCCTGGTGGCTTCCTTAGTGGGGCAGTGGCAGGGAAGTCCCCAGATATGGCAGACAGAGCCCAGACAGCAGGGCTTGGGGGCTTCCTTAGTGTGTCCATGTCTGGGAAGCCCCCAGGCCCGGCAGACAGAGCACACTGCAGGGCATTGGGGCTTCCTTCACATGGCACATGGCGGCAGCAGGCAGAGAGCCACAGCAGGGCATGGGGGCTTCATCTCCATGGCTGCAGGGAAACCTCCAGGCCCCGCAGAGTGCAGAGAACCATGGGGAGTGGGCCTAAGCCATCAGTAGGATATCCTCTGAGAGCTTCTGGATTGTAGAGGGTGCAGGTTGGGCTGAGGGACCCCCATGCACGAATTTCATGCACCGGGCCTCTAGTCTATACTAATAAAAGAGAAATATGCAAATTGACTGTCACTTCGCAATGTCCACCAACCAATCAGGAGTATGCACATTAACCTCATTGCCTCTGTGGAGACTGACAGCAGGGAGGAGGCAGCTCCCAGCATGGCCTGCTTGGCCATCACCATGGCGACTAGGGAGCAGGCAAGTGCGGCCTGCAGGCAGCACCCAGCATAGCCTTCTTGGCAGTAGCCGCAGTGTGGAGCAGGCAGGCCCCGCAGAGAACAGAGAACCATGGGGAGCAGGCCTAAACCATCAGTAGGATATCCCCTGAGGGCTCCCGGGTTGGAGAGGGTGCAGGTCAGGCTGAGGGACTCCCCCCTCCATGCATGAATTTCATGCAGTGGGCCTCTAGTTCTAAATAATAAAGTCTATTGTAAAAAGAAAAGAAAGGAAGGCTGAGAACACCAAAGTGAGTGGCATAGGAATCCATACCCCCTCCTTTTCCTAAAAGTGCCTTTAAATCTCCTCTCCCTTAACCTCAGTCAGCAGCTTGGGACTGATTCCAGTTCCAGTGAAGAGCTCTGATTGGTTTAAGTCAATCAGTATATCCCACCCACCCCAGCCACAGTGATTGGTTTTAAAATGGGCACATAACCAATCAGAGCAGGGGGATTCTAGAAAGTGCTTGCTGAGACCTTAGGAAAGAAAGCTTTTACTCTTTCTCTGGGCCTGGGTGTGAAAACATGAGGCTTCTGAGGCTACAGCTATCTTCTACCATGAAGGAAATGAACTGTAGAGATGCAATGAGAGTGCTCCCATCCCAAAGGAAGCCAAGCTGAGAAATAGGTCCTGGCGCCCTTGTTTGAGCTTTCCAAACAATGATTGCTCCTGAGGACAGCACTGCATTGGGGTCTTTCCTATTTACAACATGAAAAATTCTCATTCATCTTAGGGACATTCACAGTTTACAGTGTTGCCCATGGTGGCCACCTGATTAAGCAGGGAAGGGCACACCCAGAGAGAAGCTCCTGCCATGCTCAAGTCACTGGGCCTTGTGGCAAAGTTAAATTCATTTAAAGGTGCACACTTTTCACAGTTTCGTGTTGCTTGTTTTAAGAGTTTGAAACGGCAACAAGAAGAGTGGGGTAGTGTTAGGCAATAGGCCCCTCTGTTTTCTTTCCAAAAGGTCTATCACAATCAAGTTACCTTTCAGTTCTACACCAGACTAAGTACAGGTCAAAAGGTCAGGCTTTACTTGAGTTTCACACTGAGTCAGAAATAAAAAGCTGAACCTCAGCAGCCATGGAGGCAGGGACCATTTCTCTCTTGTCCTTCCTGTATCCCCAGGGCTTAGCATACCAGCAAGTGTCTAATTAAGAGCTCGACAAATGTATGCTGAGTAAAATAGATTTCTGCCAATTGCCTTTATTTAACAGTAGACTAATTTTCTAGATTCAAAATATATTCTGTTATAATAGTATGTCTGATTAGAGTGTCTTCAAAACAGAAACATTGAGGCATATCACAGGACTGGACACCCAAAATCAACATTTTCAAGGGGAGCTCAGTGGATTTCTCAGAACTCTTTGCCCGAGTAAAGGGGATGCTGTCACACTGAGGCTTGTTTTCACTCTTCAGAAAACTAATCATGTGATTCAAGATAGCCTTTAAAAGATGACCAATCTGACATTCCATTTTCTTTCACCAGCAGCACGTTCAAAAGTGCTGTGCTGGTTTAGACCTGCTAGTTCAGATTGATGAGTGAGAAATTTGCTGCTCTGTCATTAGCTGCATCTTGCTAGACAGGAAGCAACTCTTCAAAAATAGCAAGCGATTCAGGCTGGTGAAAAAGAAAGTAAGACAGAACAGTAACAGTCACCTTTCCTCCCATCTGAATTTGCTGAGCCGAGAGAGTGAGCACATTTTCTGCGGCTCGAAAGCAATGGCTGTCTCCTTAATATCTAGAGCATGTCGGGCTAGTGACCTGCTCATGACTATAGCTTCCATTTGCTGATTATAAATCCTGAACAACAGATACAAGGGGGTTTCAACCTGGCTTTCTGCAATGTTTGGGTTTTGTGAACTGTTTTGAAATGAACTGTCTTACTGTTAAAGAAGCAACTCATAATCTATGCAACCAGATTGGCCACTGTATCACCATATTTGAAGGATTCATTTAATTATGGTTTGGGATCCTAAAAGTTGGGAGTTACTCATCCAACCATTATCTACCTATTCAATCAATCCTTACTTCCTTTATTCATTTAACATCCATAGTGTCTACAGGCATTGTAGTGTTTACATGGTGCTAGGAGACACATAATTGCTTAAGTTGACATAGATCATCAGATCAAACCCAAACCTCCAAAGTTCAGCCCTCACTGAGTCAATCTTCACTATAGCATTATTTTCATATTGGTTATCCTCTTGCCCTGTAAACTCTTGATGGATAAAGGTAATTGTAGTGATTTTTAAATATGTTCACAAATTATGTGATATTATTCTCTTAAAAGAGTGGAACCTCAATCCCTTTCCTTTAAAAACAGAGACTTCCTGCTAAAAGTCAGCAAGGAACTGAGGCTCCTGCAAACCACCATGCGAATGAGCCATCCTGGAAGTGTATTCTCCAGACCTCATCAAGCCTTTGATGATTATAGCCCCAGCTAACATCTAACCTTGTCAGATGCTGAACCAGAGCCATGCAGCTAAGACACTTCTGATGTCCTGACCCTGAAACTATGAGATAAATAAATATTTGTTGTTTTAAGCTGCTAAATTTTAGGACACTTTGCTATACAGCAATAGGTAAGTAATATGATTGTCCAACAGGTTATGAGAATATAGTAGACTGGCACTCAAGATCCTTTCTAAACTTCTTCTAGAGTGCCCTCCTGAATACACACACTAGAAAGCTAAAAATTGTATTTCTGAAACATCCTTGAAGCGAGTGTTCCAAATGTGATTTAGACTCTACCACTCAGAATGCACTTTTATTAGACATAGAAGGGGCAAGAAAGGAAAGGCTTATTTCTATTGCCTCTACTAGCAAGCAATGTTCTGGAGGTTTTCTTGTTTTGTTGTATTGTTTTGTTTGGGGGTTGCAGCTCTAGCAGAGGTCCCAAAATCCAGTTACTAGTCTTATGTGTACCAAGAGTCAGGATTCAGAGCATCCATTTCTCCTTTGTGGATTGTAGTGGGCCTGATGTGGCTCTGGAGCTGACAGTAGTAGGGGAAGAGAGAGGGTTTGAGATCATGGAAGTTAACTGATCTTCGGATGCTTCCTACTTGTGGCTTTGGGGCCATGATTTTGAAGGCAGCAACTTAAGTGGAAGCTTCAATTTCAATCTCAACCTAGTGTCTGTTTCTCCAGTCCTATTGAATTCAGTAAACGTTTTTTTTAATATATATTTTTATTGATTTCAGAGAGGAAGGGAGAGGGAGAGAGATAGAAACATCAATGATGAGAGAAAATCATTGATCTGCTGCCTCCTACACACCCAACATTGGGAATTGAGCTCGCAACCTGGGCATGTGCCCTGACTGTGAATCGAATTATGACCTCCTGGTTCATAGATCAATGTTCAACCACTGAGCCATGTCAGCCGGGCAAATTCAGTAAACTTTTATTGCCTTCTATAAGCTCCCTTATATGTCTTCGGCCTCTCAAACTAAAAACCAACACAGTTAGCGGTGAGGTATCATGATAGAGAGGAAAGTATGCTGGGCTAGGTAGGAATCAGAAGAGTCAAACTTGAGAGCTGACTCCATCTCTTTCTTATTGGGCAACTTGGGTAGCTTATAACCCCCTTTGGGCCCTTGTTTCCTTCTACAGCTGAGATAATAATACTACCCTTAACTACTGTACAGAGCTGTTTTGATGATTAAAGTACTCTATAGCTATGTGCTATGCAAATGAAGGGGCCATTATCTATTTTAATGTTTCCATCCTTCAGAGCAGAATACAATGAACAGGTGAGACAGCATACAACACGGGTGCAACGTGAGAGGCAGATAAAGAAAAATGGTATTGGTATAAAGCACATATGCATATAACCTTAACCCACAGAGAGTGTTGCACTCTGAGATAATAAAGCTATTGTTGCCCTCTGAATATTCACTTGTGCCAGGACTCCTGCTGCATTCCCACCAGGAAAGATCTTTCTGGGCTGATTACAGGACTGCAATAACTTCAGTCATCAGAGTGAGTGGTTGCATCACGAGGTAACCATTCACCCAAGATTAAGTGGTTGTCAGTCAAATAGAAGCTTGTATGGAACCATCAGTTCCAGAGACCTGTGTTATATCCTAGCACATCCTTGGCCCATGATGGGTCCTTTTCTGACTATTACTGCTAGTAGCAAGACACTCTCTTACTTCATGTCACCCACCTCCTAGTGAATTCAATTTGAGGGTACTGACATCCCAAATATGAGAGGGGCTAGAAATGAAGAAATGCTTCAAAAGCTGTTATTGTCTGGTGTCCCTTCTGAACAGAAAAGATAGTAAATTAAAGTAATGTTCATTATATGCTTGCATATGTCTCATAAGAAAAGAACATTGCTTCTTCCTGAAGTCAGCAGCTGTGTCTTACTATCCCTGGAGCAAGCACAGTGCCTGACACAGGGTTGGCACTCACTATGCATTTACTTACTAAATTGAATTCAATGGAAGCAATATTGGTTTCCAGGTCAAATCCCAGCACTGGTATAAACTGGTATTGTATCATATTTATTTTCTCTTACCTTCACCCTGTTTTTGGTCCTGGCATTTAATTGTTACACAAATATATTTTCTTAGTGCCATCTATAGTAAAAGTCATTCCTTTTTTGTGTTCAGCTCTGTGAATTTGGCAAATGCCTACAATTGTGTAACCGCCAATGTAACCAAGGTAAGAAAGAGTTTTGTCACCTCAAAAAATTCTTCTGTTCTTCTTCAGTCATTGCATCCCCCCACCTCTAGTTCTTCACATCCCTAATCTGTGCGACGTGAGTTTTCATTCACGTTCGTAAATACATAGGAATGGAATTGCTGTGTCACGTGGTAAATATATGTCTAACTTCATAAAAACTGCCACACTGGTTTCCAGAGTGGCTGTGCCACTTTCCATTTCCACCAACAGTGTGGAAGAGTTCGGTTGCTTCACATCCTTGCTAGCACTTGGTATTGTTAGTCTTTTTTTTTTTTTTTTGTCTTTTTTTAAAATCAGACATCTTAATAGGCACTCAGTGATTCCATAAATTGTTATATGTGGAATGTTGAGCAGGAACAAGAAAGTAGAGGATACACCCAGATTCTTACATAGGTAAGAATTTTTTTAATAAACCAATGATGACCATTCAGAAGGAATCCCATTGATAGGGGTCACTGAACAATAATATTTCTAAACTATTCATCCCCGTGGCTGGAGGAAGAGACTTGGGTGTGCATTTTCTAACCAAATGCCTCCCCATTGCTTTTCTTTTAATGGTAAAAGAATTCCTGTCACTAACAGGATTTTTGAGATCTACCTTCTCTTTCCAGGATATAACAAACAAATAGAGCTTTAATGAACTACCCACTGGTGTTTCCAGGACATCATCAAAGCTGAAATTGCTTTTTGATATTCACCTGGCTACACAGTTGAATCTCATATATTTTATGAACACTTTGTACAGTATTGTGCACCCTGCAGGAGATAGATTATTCAATTGAAATAAATTTTGCCTTTCCTCTGGAACCTCTCTGGCCAATATAGTACACCCTTGGTCAAGATGCTATTGAGCACTTAAAAATGTGGCTAATGCCACATTTTAAAATTTTAAGCTGAAGCAGTATAAAAGAAAGAGTGGAAAATATCTCATTAATCTTTATACTTGGGTTAAATAAATATGTTACTAAAATTAATTTAACCTATTTATTTTAATTTTTAATGTAGTTACAAGAAAATTTTAAGTTACATATGTGACTTGTATTACATTTCTACTAGGCCACACTGCTGTAGAATACAGAACTATTGCTAAAGAGAGTTAAATTTTAGTTATGTCTCCAAGATCTATGAGGCATTTCAAAATCTAGTGTATTTTTAAATAAATATAGTGTTATTAAGTGTAGTAAGATAAGTTATATACCTACTGTTCAAATGAGTTGTTTTTTAAAACTCATTCATTCTATATCAGTATTCTAAAATAAATATAACAAGTCTAATCACTATGTTATACACCTAAAACTAATATAATATTCTATATCAACTGTAAGTAAAAAATATTAAAAATAAAATGGATATATCAACTTTAAAGGAAAATACATTAAAAATAAGATAGAAAAAAAAGATGGCAACTGGCAGGATGGAGGTGAGGGAGAGGATGTGAGTGAGGGGATGAAAGGAGAGTGTGTGGATGTGTGTGGTGTGTGTGTGAGTGAGTAAGGGACAGTTAAATCTGGCAGGAGTAGCAGGGGAAGACAAGGCTCTCTTGGACAGGGAGAGACTACCACCTCTGTGGGCACTCCCCGGACTGCAGGCCTGGGGCACAGAGCCTACGCCATCTTAAAGGGGAGAGCTGCCTCTTCTAGGAACTCATCAGCACCACCAACCAGACAGGTCTTGGACACTGCCCGCAACCTGGCAGCCACTCCAGCCAAAATCCTGCTGCCCCACCTGCAGACCTGCGGACCCTGGGACCTCCACCTCCAAAGGTTCACGCTCCTGCAGCTAAGTGCGACTTCCCCCTTCCCAGCGGCAGACCTCTGGACACAACAATCACACATGTTCTCAGCGCACAGGCCTCCAGGGCACACCACTCCACAGGTTGCTCTTGGGAGCCACTGTGAGCCCCAGCTGGGTGTGATTTTCTACAGACAAGGGCATGCTGCCCCGCAGTAGAAATTCTGAATTCCCTCTTCCTAAAACCTGCCCACAGACACCCCAGCTGCGCAACTTCAGCACCAGGGCCCCTCAGAGTACGTCAGAGCTACACTGCCATAGTTGTGCATTTCCAGCAAGCAGGCCCCCTGAGGCCATCGATCCACAGGGCACTCCTGGGAGCCGCTGTAAGCCCCCGCTGAGTGGGAACTTGGACAAACAGGGACGCACTCCCCCAGCAGTAGAAATTCTGAATTCACTCATCCTGGATACCTGCCCATAGACACCTCGATTGCGCAGCTTCAGGGCCAGGGCCCTTCAGAGTGCTTCCATGCGCCGCACTGGCAAACGCACCATGGATGCCCCTGTGAGTCACCACTGGTAGTGCGCGCGTATCCAACCACAGGCACAGCAGCAAAAACTGCGTCTTCCCACCCCACAGCTGTAGAACTCTGGACACCACAGTTGCGCGCTTTTCCAGTATAGGCCTCCCAAGCCCACAGGCAGCCCTTGAGTGCCACTATGAGCCCCCGCTGGGTGCGCACTTATACAAACAGGGGCACACTGCTGGGCTGTAGAAACTCTGAATTCCCTCTTCTGGGATACCTGCCCACAGACACTGTGATTGCATGGCTTCAGCACCAGGGCCCTTCAGAGTGCATCAGTACACCCTGCTGGCAAACACACCACGGGTGCCACTGTGAGCCACCACTGGGGCGTGTGTATCCAACCATGGGAGCAACAGCAAAAGCTGAGTCTGCCAACCTCACAACTACAGAACTCTGGACACTCACACCTTTCCAGAACACAGGCCTCCTGAGCCCCACCACCCCAACAGACAGCTGCTGGGTGCCACTATGAGTCTCCGTTGGGCACGCGCAATTTCAACCAAGGGTGCAAGACAGAAAAAATTGGGAAACCCCCCTCAATGGCTGCTGACTTCTAGATACCGCAGTTGCGCCTTTCCAGCTCGCAGGCCTACATCAAAAGAACCCAAAGAGCTCAAGTAGGGAGCTACGCTAAATTACCAAGCCCAGGAGACCTGAGAGATCACACTAGTAGCACCATCCCCTAAAGAACCTGGGTAGCAAAGCAATCAGATCTACAATTAAAATGTTACAGCAAAACATGGGAAGTCAAAAAAGTAATCCCCAAAGGAAAGAAAAAGAGGAATCACCATAAAGGGAGTTAAATAAAATTGAGGCAAGTAACTTGTCAGAGAAAGAATTCAGAGTAATGGTTATAAGGATGCTCAAATGGCAGGATGACAAATACACACAACTCAATGACAAATGCACACAACTCAACGAGAATTATAAGGAGCTGAATGAGAATGTCACCAACATGCAAAGGAACCAAGAGGAAATGAAGAACAACATAGCTGCAATAAAGAACACAATGGAAGGCTTAAACAGTAGACTAGAAGAGGCTGAGGACCACATCAGTGAATTAGAAGACAAGGTAGGAAAAAATACACAAACACAGCAGCAACTGCAAAGAAATTTTAAAAAGCAAGAGGAGAGCCTAAGGGAGCTTTAGGACAGCATAAAACAAAACATTTGCATAATAGGGATACCAAAAAAAGAGGAAGAGAAGCAAGGAATAGAAAACCTGTTTGAAGAAATAATGACAGAAAACTTCCCTGATATTGGCAAGAAAAAAACTACACAAGTCCAACAAGCACATCGAGTCCCAAACAAGATGAACCCCAAAAGACCGACACCAAGACACATCATAATTAAATTGGCAAACACCAACGACAAAGTAAGAATCTTAAAGGCTGCCAGAGAGAGACAGAAAGTTACCTACAAGGGATCTGCTATTAGAATATCATCTGATTTCTCAACAGGAACACACCAAGCCAGAAGGAAATGGAATGAAATATACAAAGTGATGCAAAGCAAGGGACTGAATCCAAGAATACTATACCCAGCAAGGCTATCATTCAAAATTGAAGGTGGAATCAGGAGCTTCACAGACAAAAATGGGCTAAGAGAGTTTATTACCACCAAGCCAGCAACACAAGACATGCTAAAGGGACTGCTGTAAAAAGACAAAACAAAAAGGTAAGAAGAAACACAAACATTAAGAAAAAAAAATGAGGACAAACAAGTACCGTATTTTCAGGCGTATAAGACGGCTTTTTAACCCAGGAAAATCTTCTCAAAAGTCGGGGGTCATCTTATACACTGGGTGTCATCTTATAGGGCAGGTATATCCCAAACTCTATATTTTAACTGGAAAAGTTGGGGGTCATCTTATACGCCCAGTTGTCTTATACGCCGGAAAATACGGTACTTGTCCTATATCATAAAGAGGTAATATGCAAATTGACCGTCACTCCAACACACAAGATGGCCGCCCCCATGTGGTCAAAGATGGCCGCCCCCATTAAGACAAAAGATGGCTACCACAAGATGGCCAGGAGGGGAGGACAGTTGTGGGTGATTAGGACAGCAGGGGAGGGCAGTTGGGTGGGACCAGGCCTGCAAGGGAGAGCAGTTGGGGGCAATCAGGCCTGCAGAGGAGGGCAGTTAGGGGTGACCGGGCTAGCAGAGGAGGTAGATGGGGGTGACCAGGCCTGCAGGGGAGGGCAGTTGGGGGCAACCATGCCTGCAGGGGAGGGCAGTTGGGGCCAATCAGGCCTGTAGGGGAGGGCAGTTGGGGGAGACCAGGCCTGTAGGGGAGGGCAGTAGGGGGGAACCAGGCCTGCAGGGGAGGGCAGTTGGGGGATACCAGGCCAGCAGGGGCGGGCAGTTATGGGCAATCAGCCAGCAGGGGAGCAGTTAGGCGTCAATCAGGCTGGCAGGGGAGTGGTTAGGAGGTGATCAGGCTGGCAGGCAGAAGTGGTTAGGGGCAATCAGGCAGGCAGGCAGGCAGGCGAGCAGTTGGGAGCCAGCAGTCCTGGATTGTGAGAGGATGTCCAGGGGGATTGGGCCTAAATGGGCAGTCGGACATCCCTCAAGGGGTCCCAGATTGGAGAGGGTGCAGGCTGGACTGAGGGACACACACAACCCCGTGCATGAATTTTGTGCACCGGGCCTCTAGTCAATAATAACATTAAATGTAAATAGATTAAATGCTTCAATCAAAAGACATAGGGTAGCTGAATGGATAAAAAACATGACCCATATATTTGCTGTCTGCAAGAGACCCACCTCAGAACAAAGGATTCACACAGAGTGAGAGTGAAGGGATGGAAAAAAATTTTCAGGCAAATGGAAATGAGAAAAAAGCTGGGGTTGCGATACTTATGTCTGACAAAATAGATCTCAAAGTAAAGGCCATAACAAGAGATAAGGAAGGCCACTACATAATATGAAAGGGAGCAATTCAAGAAGAAGATATAACTCTGGTAAACATATATACACCCAATGCAGGTGCACCCAAATACATAAAACAACTTCTGGAAGATATCAAGGGAGAGATCAATAGCAATACAGTCATAGTAGGGGACTTGAATACCCCACTGACACCAGTGGATAAATCCTCTAAACATAAAATCAGCTAAGAAACAGCAATCCTAAATGACTCACTAGATCAGATGGACTTAATTGACATCTTCAGAATATTTCACCCCAAAGCTACAGAATATACATTCTTTTCCAGTGCACACAGGACATTTTCTAAGATAGACCACACATTAGGACACAGGCAAAGTCTCTTCAAATTTAAGAGGATAGAAATCATAACAAGCATCTTCTCAGATCACAATGGCATAAAACTAGAAATCAACTACAATAAAAACACTGAAAAAAAATCGAACACTTGGAGGCTAAACAGCATGCTATTAAACAATGATTGGGTTACCAAAGAGGTCAAAGAAGAAATAAAAAGCATCCTGGAAACAAATGACAATGAAAACACAACAATCGAAAATCTGTGGGACACAATGAAAGCAGTCCTGAGAGGAAAGTTCATAGTTCTACAGGAGTACCTCAAAAAACAAGAAAAACTGATAATAAATTAGCTAACCTTGCAACTTAAAGAATTAGAAAGAGAGCAACAAGAAAAGCCCACAGTATCCAAAAGGAAGGAAATAATAAAGATCAGAGCAGAAATAAATGACATAGAGACCAAAAAATAAAAAATAAAATTCAAAAGATCAATGAAATCAAGAGCTGGTTCTTTGAAAGGATAAACAAGATTGATGAACCTCTACCCAGGCTCACCAAGAAACAGAGAGAGAGGACCCCAATAAACAAAATCAGAAATGAAAGAGGTGAAGTAACAATTGCCCCACTGATATACAAAGGATTGTAAAAAAAAAAAATACTACGAACAACTCTACTCCAACAAACTGGACAACCTCGATGAAATGGACACATTCCTAGAAAAATACAAGCTTCCAAAACTCAATCAGGAAGAATAAAAAAACCTGAATAGGCCAATCACTACTGATGAAATTGAAACATTAATCAAAAAGCTTCCAGCAAACAAAAGCCCTGGTGTAGATGGTTTCACAGGGGAGTTTTATCGAACATTCAAAGAAGAACTAAAACCAATCTTTCTCAGACTATTCCAAAAAATTCTAGAGGAAGGCACACTTCTACCATTTGCAACAGCATGGATGGAGTTGGAGAGCATTATGCTAAGTGAAACAAGTCAGTCAGAGAAAGATAAATATCACATGATCTCACTCATTTGTGGATTATAATGAACAACATAAACCAATGAGCAAAAACAGATCTAGAGACAGAGAAGTATTGATCAGATGCTCAAACCTCAGAGGGAAGGTGGGGGAGGGTGGGCTAAGGGGGGGAGATCAACCAAAGGACTTGTGTGCATGCATATAAGCCTAACCAATGGACACAGACACCACGGAGATGAGGGCATGAGTGGGGGGTGGGAGACAATTGGGGGGATAAGGACACATTTGTAATACCTTAATCAATAAAGAAAAAAATGGGGGGAAATAAAAATAAAATAGACAATAAAAATCAAATATTGAATAGTAAAAATAATTTAAAATTAAAGACAACTTTAGCTATTTAAAAATAATGCAAATAAATAAAAATGAAATCCAAAAAATGAGAGAAAATATTTGCAATATATATATATATCATTGAAGACTTTTATTCAGAATATATAAATAATTCCTACAATTAAATATTACAAAGTCAAGCAATTTGGTTAAAAATGAACAAAATATTTGAACAGAAACTTCACCAAAGATCTTACATGAATGGAAATGAGCACATGAAAAGATGCTCAACAGCATTTGTCATTAGAGAATGCACACACTCACTTACTAGTAAATGACTAAAATTAAGAAGACTGACAATTTAAGGTGTTGATGAAGATGTAGAGCAACTGGAACTCTTGTGCATTGATGGTGGGAATGAAAAGTGGTATGGCCACCTTGGAAAACAGCTTGGCAGTTTCTTATAGAGTTAAACATGTACTTACCATACAATTCAGAAATGCTAAAACTGAGTATTTTACCAAGTGCACCAGAGGTGAATAGTATCTTTATTCATAATAGCCCCATACTGGAAGCAACCCAAATTTCCATCATGTGCCATCATTATGTAGAATAGCTATATGGAATACTACTCAATAATAAAAAGAAACAAACTACTGATACATTAACAAACTGGATGAATCTATAGAATATGCTAAGCCAAATTCTAGAATGAGAAAAATTAATGATTAAAAGCAGACCACTGATAGTTAGAGGTTCAGGGGTAGGAAAGGGGACTGATCAGAAAGGGGCAAGAAACAACATTTTGGAATGAAGGAAATGTTCTCTATCCTAATTGTGGTGGACTGCATACAATTGTTAAAACTCATTGAATTGTACATTAAATTTAGCAAATTTAATTGTATGTAAATTATACCTCAATAGTGCTGATTTAAAAAGTAAAATCAGCAATAAAATTATCAATGACAATGTGAAGTTAATAGGAATTGTCATGCATTGCTGGCAGAGGGGAGTATAAATTGATACAGTGACTTGGATAGCAACTTGGCACTATCTAGCAAAGTTGATGATAAGTCCAGCTTAAGATTCAGATATTCTATTTTGAGTATATTTCTTGAGAGATTCCCAAATATGTACAAGGTGAGACATGTACAAGAATGTGTGCTCTATATGCATCAACATAGATCTCAAAAACAAGTCTAAGATTTTTAAAAGTTTCAGAATAGCACAACATATTATTTTTGTAAATTTTGAGAAATATAACAAATATTAAATATTATTATAGATACATTATTGTGTAATAAATGTGCACAAATCTGGATAAGTATGAATAAGTAATATAACCCATAACTCTAGGATAGAGGTCAGCCTTTACAGGCAGAAAAAGGAAATGGAGGATAAATAGAACATATATTTTAAGTATATGTTAAACATAAATTTTAAGTATGTATAATGATTATTACTCTAAAAATAATCTGAAATATTCATTATAAATAAACATTTATCACAACTTTTCTTCTGGGGTGGAAATATGGGTGTTTATACTAATCTCTGTGCTTCTGTATACAGTCAAAATATTTTGTTTTTTAAGAGTAAGTTTTTAAATATGTTTTTAAAATTGATTTTAGAGAGAGAGAAAAGGAGAGGGAGAGAGAAACATTGATGTGAGAGAGAAACATTGATTGGCTGCCTCCTGCAACCCAGGCATATGCCCCGGTTGGAAATGGAATCTGTGACTTTTGGTGCATGGGATGAGGCTCAAGTAACTGAGCCACACCAGCAAGGGCAAGAATTATTTTTAAAGCTTTCTTTAACCACAAAATATAGGTAAAAACTATAAGCAAAGAAGTCTTTATACTCAAGGAAAGATAAATATTTAAGTAATCACAAAATTATTTTGTTGTTTAAAATCTTTAAATATACAAGGAGAAGATAGCAACCATCAAATAAGAATAGGACTTTATGAAACAAAAATAAAATAATACAAAACTAGAACTGAAAGATTTAAAAAAACAATTAAAATTATTACAAATAAAAATATGGTCATTGAAATTTTAAAAAATCAGTAGATGAGAATATTGAAAAGGAAATGCAATGAATTAGTGAATTAGAAGTTAGAACTGAGGAAATTTCAAATAATACAACAGAGAAATATAAAGGGATAAAAAATTATGAAAAAGAATTGAGATATATAGAGAATTTATTGAAAAATTTCAAGTGTGTGTAATAGAACTTTCAGAAAGATATAAATGCCATAAAGTTTCAGAATTGCAGAAAAAAACATGTCATCAGATTGAAAAGAACACATTATAACCAAGAAGAAAAAAATAAAATTAAATTCACATCCATGCATGCTGTAAGAAAATTTCAGAATATCAAAGAAAAGAGCTAAGAAAGGCAAAGAAAAATTACCCAGAAGGAATGACAATTATTTGGCAGCAAACTCATCAGCAACAAGAGATGCAAAAAAAAAAATTTTTTAATGGAGAATATCTCCAAAGTATCATTGGAAAATCTAGAATTCTTTATCCTAATTAATTAGAGAGGGTGAGAATAACAGTATTTTCATGTGCATGAGAGAATGTTTACCCACAGATCTCTAAAAGAAGGGATGGACTTCAGCAAAAGAAATTATCCTGGTAGGTAAGAGTGCAATAAAAGGAACAACAGTTAACAAAGACATTGGTAAAATTTGTTTAAAATATGATTCCATTTTAATAGCAATAATATTAACAGAAAATATATCCTTCAAAAATAGATAAAACACTTTGGTTAAAGATACAAAAACCATCCCGAGTTCCAAGGACATCTCATTTCTGAACACTGTGTTAATGTCAATAGCTTAGAAAAGAAACTATAAAAAATGGCTGGCACAATTAAAAAAAACAAAACACACACACACACACACACAGCATTATGGAACTTCCATTTGACCCAGTAATCCTGCTTTTAGGAATGTATCCCAAGAAAACAGAAACACCAATCAGAAAGGATATATGCGCCCCTATGTTCATAGCAGCAGAATTTACAACTAAGATTTGGAAACAGCCTAAGTGCCCATCAGCAGAGGAGTGGATAAGAAAACTGTGGTACATCTACACAATGGAATTCTACGCTGCTATACAAAAGAAGGAATTCTTACCATTTGCAACAGCATGGATGGAACTGGAGAGCATTATGCTAAGCGAAATAAGCCAGTCAGAGAAAGATAAATATCACATATCTCACTCATTTGTGGAATATAATGAACAACATAAACTGATGAACAAAAATAGAACCAGAGACATAGGAGCATTAAACAGACTGTACAACCTATGAGGGAAGGTGGGGGCGGGGCCGGGGGAGGGTGGTGATGGGGTAAGAGATCAACCAAAGGACTTGTATGCATGCATTTGAGCATAACCAATGGACACAGACAGTAGGAGGATGAGGGCTTGTGCTTGGGGGCGGGGGTGGCCAGGAAGAGGTCAATGGGGGAAAAAGGAAACTTATGTAATACTTTAAACAACAAATAATTTAATTTTTTTTAAAAAAAGGAATGCTTAACGACCAAATGCAGAATATACTCATTCTTGCCAGTTTAAGTTCTGTGAACCATACTAAGGGCTGCCCACAGTCTCATCCTAAGGATGACATAGGTGTTTATGGCAGGCTGGTAACCTGGTCTTAACAAAGTCTGCAAAGCAAGATTGCCCCAAGCCGTCTAAGTTTTAAATCTATTTTAATTGTGGCGACTAATTTCTTGAAATAATACCCCCAGTCATGGGATTTGATGTTTTATATTTTTTTACACGGTGACTGCGAAAAATAACTCATAGCTCCTCTGGTGAACCAGCACAGAACCCAAGAGCATAATTGGAGTTTCTTATAAATCCTTTAGACATTGCAGGCATAATGACTAGAGATGAATGCCTTATCATTCATCATAAAAAGGAAACACCAACATGCCCCCGCCTCATTTTTTGGCTGCCTTCTGCCTAATAGGAACCTTTAAGCTCTTTCTATGTCACCTCAGAGGTAATTAACATCACTCAGATCAGGAGCTGTAGGAGAGAGAACATGTGCTGTCACCTTGAAAAACTTGCAATTAGGATCTGCAGGCAAACGTGGAATTCTTAGAAATTTCACTTCAAAGCCAGATAAAACCACATTATCATGAAGAGAAGTGGTAATGGGTAATTTGATGCCAAATATATATGTGTAATTTATAATGCATAAGTGCAGTTATGATTATAGTTATAAGATTGATAAACACAGTCATAGAAAATTTGGAAATGAATGAAAGAAAAAGAAATGCCAACATCTTGACATGACATTTATTGTTTTGGTTTATTTCCTTCTGGTATATTCTTCTTATGTGTACTTTTTCATGGTTGTAATCATAGCACTTATACATGTCTTTATGAGGATTTAAATCACATAGTTTTCCATGTTGCCAACTTTCACAGCTATCGTCTTTAATGACCCTTCCATTATGAACATGCATCATGATTTATTAAACCAATCACCTACTCCTAGACATTTTAGCTAGATTATATTTGACCATTATAAAAATCAGTTCTGTGAACATCAAGCTTATAGCTGTTTTCCATATCTAGTTGATTTTCTTACGATAGATTCCCTAAAGCATCAACAAGCATGAATGTGTTTATGATTTTTAATATACATTGCTATAGTATTTCCCAAAAACGTTGCAATTTGCAGTGACACCAGTGTATTTCGATCCAGTCTGCCAGCACAGATCAGGAGCATCTAAACTTTAAAGCCATGTTCCTCAGTGGATGGTCCCTGGACCAGCAGTATTAACATCACATGGAAACTCATTAGAAATACAAGCTCTCTAGCCAGCCACAGACCTAACGAATCAGAAACTCTGAAGGTGGGCCCACCAATCTGTGTTTTAACTAGTCCTCCAGGCAATTCTGATGCACACCCAATTCTGAGAACCACCGGTCTAAAAGCAATGGCCCTTAATTTTAGCTGCAAATAATAATTACCTATGTAGCTCCTAATACTTACTGAAGTCAGGACACAGTCCCAGATGTTCTTATTTAATTGTCTGGAGAGGGACAAAGGCATCAGTATTTTTTAAAAGGTCCCCTCAAGTGATCTAATATGCAGCCAGGGCCTCAAGCAGTGCTGACTGAGCCTCAAGCAATACAGATTGATCCATGATTCTCAAGTCTACAGCATCAGCATCCCCTGGGAGCCTGTTAGTTGTACACATCCTCAGGATCCAGCCCAGAATCCTCGGAAGATGGGGAGCAGGGGTGGGATTGGGGAATCAATGTTTGACAAGCCACCTACATAATGCTGATAGATGCTAAAGTTTGAGAATCACTTATCTAATGGTCTGTTTGGATAAAGGACAGTGTTCAATGTCTCTGGTGCACAATTGCTTATATATACTATAAGTCACATATTATGCATATTATATATACAGCCTATAATACATATTATGTATATTTCTGTTTGGAGTCATAACACTTATACATTTTTATTTGAATCTTTTTGATATATTTTTTATTGATTTCAGAGAGGAAGGGAGAGGGAGAGAGAGATAGAAACATCAATGATGAGAGAGAATCATTGATCGGCTGACTCCTGCATGCCCCCTACTGGGGACTGAGCCCACAACCCAGGCATGTGCCCTTGACCAGAATCGAACCTGGGACCCTTCACTCTGCAGGTCGATGCTCTATCTACTGAGCCAAACTGGCTAGGGCTTATTTGAATTTAAATCATACTTTTCCATGATGCCAACCTTCACAGCTATAATTTTTAATGATTATTCCATTATGGGGATGTACTATAAAATATTAAACCTGTCACCTACCCTTGGGTGTATATGTATATGTATATGTATATGTATATGTATATGTATATGTATATGTATATGTATATGTATATGTATGTGTGTGTGTATGAATGATACATGGTTGTGGACAGGAGATAGATTAAGACAGAGAGAGATATATTAGCTAATTTCATGATGGGAGAGTGTTGAATGGTACCTCATTGCTGATTTTATTATATCTCTTCAATTACTAGTGAAACTAATCATGATCCATAGGTTTTTCTCTACTGATTTCCTAGAGTAATGACTAAACATAGATAGAATTTGGATGTTTTGATTTATAGAAACTTTAAAAAAAAAGAATTGGCTGATAACTACATGATGACAGAGGAGGTAAAACTTTTGTCTAAGCATAAGGAGAAACAAGGAGCATAAGGAGAGACCAGAAAAGTTATTTAAATGCAATCATGCCCAGAAGAATGACTAAGGAAAACATTGCACCTTAAATAACTGAGAAGGGAAAGCTAATATTAGATGATACTAAAACGAAGGATGACTTCACTTTCACTGCTCTTTTTTTTTTTAACTTGGCTTTTGAGAGAAGGCTGATGATGAGTCTATGGCTGAGGCTTTGGGCCAGGCTGCCACTGGGCATAGGCCCTCTGAGGAACTATGGTTCACTGCCCCCTCAGCCATGGTGACCAGAACCATCTCAGCAGCTTACCCCAGCCAAGGCAATCTCTGATTCAGACCATCACAGCATCTTACCCCAGCTGGGGCAATCTCTGATTTAGACCATCACAGTCAAACTAAAACAGAAAAGGAAGAGTGAAGATCGGTGAGAGTAGAAGAATATTAAGCTGAGAGTCAGAGGGATGCCTGGCTTTTCATCTTCTGAAGATCTTCCTGTCACTCACTAAATTTTTGTTTAATCAATTAAAGAGTATAAAAGAAATGCTCATTAAGGTTTCAATGGCTGTAGTCTGATTTCAAAATAGCAAACTGGCCAAAATTGAATGTTTGTGTCCCTCCTGGTCATTAGAACTGTCCTGGTTAGACATGTCCTCAAAAGTTATTCACATATGTGAGCATTCTAGCAGAATAAAGTGGCATCATATTGTTTGAAATCTTATTATTTTTCCCTTTATTCCGTCTCCTTCCTTCCTTCCTTCCTTCCTTCCTTCCTTCCTTCCTTCCTTCCTTCCTTCCTTCCTTCCTTCCTTCTTCCCTTCCTTTTTCCTTTCTTCCTAGCTTACTTTGTAATCTCAAAAAAAATGCTCAAAAAACCTACTCATCTTTGACACTAAATATACCTGAATATTTCTTCTGAGTGGACTGTAAGAAGTCTCTGAATGCTCTAACATTGTAAATGTTGAGTTATGTGCATGTGTATTGTGCATCTTTTTCTGAAAAGGGAGAATTATAGTGAATATCAGATTATCAAAGATAGCTGGTCATCAAGAATGATTAATAACCTAACTATTAACTGAGAGAAAGGAGTCACCTTCTAGCATTGAGTCTTCAGACTATATTCAGGAGTTCAGGTTTAGAAATGGAGTTATGGACCCTGAGGGTGGGATGGGCAATAAGCCAAAGCTCCCACATGCCCGTCTTTATCTCTTATGTTTATTCTGGCAACTAGCTAGGGCTGTGGTGTGATTAAAAACATGGGCTTTGGAAATCCTAAATGAAAGAGACGATACAACCAACACCACAGATGTACAATGAATCATTAAAGAATACTGTGAACATGCCAATAAATTTGACAATCTATAAAAAAATGGATAAAATTCTAGAAGCATATATTCTTCTATTTAGGCTCACCTCCAACATTTATTTCTAACTTATAATAACTGAAAAGTAATTTAGCCATCGGAGCCTTGTTTTCCTTGTAGGAAAGAAATACGAGCCCTGGCAGGTGTGGATCAGTAGTTAGAGTGTCAGCCTGAGAATCAAAGGGTTTCGGGTTTGATTCCCAGTCAAGGGCACATACCTCAGTTTCCTCCTAGCCCTGGTCCAGGAGCATGCAGGAGGCAACCACTCTATGTGTCTCTCTCACATCAATGTTCCCCTCTCTCTCCGTGTCTCTCTCTCTCTCTCTCTCTCTCTCTCTCTCTCTCTCTCTCTCTCTCTCTCTCTCTCTCTCTCCCTCCCTCTCTTCCTCCCTCCCTCCCTCCCTTCTACTCTTTCTGAAAATCAATGGAAAAATATCCTCAGGTGAGGATTAAAAAAAAAAGAATAGTATCCCAAAAATAGTTTGAAACTCTGTGCAGGAAAGTTTTATCTCTTGTTCTTTCTCCTCTTCTTCCTCTGTCGTGGGCAGAATCCAATCATCTTGCCCAGGGCCTTCGAATCAGAGGTAGCTTTAGATATAGACAAAATAAATCTATTCTGTAAATACAAATGAGCTGCCTGGAATGTAAGACTCATGACAGTAGGAATTGTGTCTGCTTTGTTTCCTATGGTAATACCAGGGCCTGTCACATGGTAGAAACTCAATTAATATTGACTTATTAATTGATTAATTCAAGAATTCTGCCTGAAAACACTATCTTCTGTCTTCTAAACAATTCATGACACCTGAAATTCTCACCTTATTGGCTTTTTTTAAAGTATGGCATTATATCCCAGGATTGAGATTCAAATATTATCTGTAAAGGATAACATTTTAAGCTACGATGACTCAATAAGCATTTAACTCAATTTATTTTATTATATTAATTAAGCAAATACTCAGCAGAGATCACTGAAAAAGAGATACAAGACAGAGAAATTGTGAACTACAACTCTGTGGCAAGAGCCCTAATATGAAAGTAGGAAGTTCTGGGTTCTAATTTCAGCTCCACCAAGTTGGTGACCTGTTTCTACCTTTTTGGAAAATGTAAATAAAGTGTTCTGCCTTGCCTTGTTGATATGGTTGCCATGGGAAACAAATAAGATAAGGAATGTGAAAACATTTTATAAAGAGCTATAGAAATACAAGAATTCCTCACTAGTTGAATCCCATGTTTAGATGGCAAGAGATACCTGTGCTAGGGTTATAGGTAAATAAAACATCAGATGCGAACACAAGGAGACACAGCAGAGGAAGTAAATACCAAAGACTAACTGGCACTGTCCATTTTGACCAAAGAAAGCCTATATGTACAAGACCACCATCCAGGGTAGGAAATACTGAGTTTGCCTCTTGTGGAATTTAATTATATGGTATGGTTAGAGATAATTTCCATCATCCCTCACATTTTCACATGTCTTAGACACAGGACCCTTAGCACTAGGATCTTCCTCAGCTTGCCAGGGGTCACTCATTCCCAATGACTTCTAAGAAGCCATGTCAGGGGAGACACACCTTGGATGCCAAAATATTCTTCCATCTTTCCTCCTGGGAAAATTCTGAGGCTCTGTGGGTCTTAAGATTAACAATAGACTGGTTAGTTCGGGTCATCCAACTCTTCCTTTGCACAAAGTAATGCCCCTCACACACCCTCTAACCTAGGAAACCATTCTCCAGCCTTCAAACAGCAGCAGTTCTGATAAGTATATGTAAATGTCCGCAGTTATATGCCCGCAGTTATGTGGTTATACTTGGTGCTGAGAAGGGTAGTGTTTCCAAATTCCTGAACTAATCCTCTCATAGAGGATCAGTTGACTTATTTAAAGAAGTGAGGGAGTTAAAGTTTAATTACAATCCAGTGCCTGCAAAGAATCCACTCTTCTGAAGCACCCAAGACTTGGGCTAACATAATTTTAACACAATGGACATAAAAAACGGATTACAGGAATTCTCACAGGGATGGATGTCAGCCTCGCAATGCCATAACTGAGAGTGGAGCAGGAATTCTAACTGTATTTGCTGTTTCACAGTTAGCTTGACCCAGGTCTGAAACTGCATCTTTGAAGACTGTGACATTGCTGATGAAAGCTACAAGAGGAGGAAACAGAAAAACAAACAAAAAAAATGATGTAATTTTTGTAAGTTATATGAGTTTGCTTCAAGTTGTATGGAGAATCTATCTAATTTTTCACATGCTGCGGACATTTAAAAGGAAGGTTGGTTTGGATTTTTTTAAACACTGAAATGGTTGCTTAGCAACTGCTTCCTGCATTACATGATGCTGTTATGATTTCCACCTGCTGGAGAAAAACATCAATAAGATTATTTCTTTGCAAATCAGGAAAGTGGGAAAATGAGTCACTGACTCAAATGTATGTATGATACACTTGCAAGATTCCAAAGACTTCCAAAAGGCACATATGCATTTACTTTTCAAAAAAAAATAGCTGTTATATTTTACAAAATGTACTTTAACAAAATTTAACAATAGCCCAGGCTTCCCAAAATAAGGCTTGTTTCAGGATAGTATCCTGAATGTTCCAGTACACTTTCTGTTGTAACTCAAAATACAGAAACAGCTTTATATTCAGACAGAATATACAGCTGCCTGTGTGATATAATCAGAGGGGTGACCCAAAAAGTTCTGCCATCCCAAACCTCCCACTGACATGCGGTACCTAAAGTTACCACCCTTGGAGGCAGTCTCTGAGTTGAGTTTTTATTCAGAAGACCCTGTTAACCTGATGTGTATGGAAGGGCAAGCACTGGCACCTTGTGATATGTGCTATCATCACGTGATTTATTGGGCTTGCAGATATAATATCCAAGATACTGATTTGCCCCATTAGGGAACTGAGTGTAGCTTTGCTGTCCTAGTGGTGCTTCAGTCATAACTAAGGTGTGCAAACAGAAGGTGTGGTAAAGGCTGCTAACTGCATGCCTACATCCATGTTCCTCTTCTTCCACAGCTGTAGACCCTCTAGCTTTTAGTTTACTACATTTCTCAGTCTCCCTTGCCTAATGTGAAATTTGTGCCTAATTTTGCCCAATAAGACATAAGCACAAGTATTGTGTGGCAACAGGTTTCCTTTCAAACACTGCCGACAGACACTCTTTGCCCTCTTCTTTCTCTTTCTCCATCCAGCTCTTTGGAATAAAGATGTTATTGCTGGAGCTCTATCAGCCACATTAGACCACAAGGTCAGGTATATCAAATGTAAGGATAGCAGTGACAAGATTTGAAAGATCTTAATCATGGCATACCTTCCAAAACCTCTCTGGAATGACTGGATTAAAATAAGCCTCTCATGTGCTTAATGCACTGTTATGCTGGGTTTTCTGTCTCATGCAACTAAACCTAAGCCTAATTATAGTAGGCTTATACAATAAGGTAAAGCTTTACTAAGAGTGTATGAGATTATTTTTCCCCTTATACTTTTAAAAACAATAATGTCAAGCAATATAAATTAATGTAAGCAGCAAAGAAGATATGGCCACTCCCTACTTTATGACTATCTGATTTATACACATCCAATACTGTAAAAGTGAGGTGAGTGGAAAGTCAGTCATCTAACCTGAGACCTAGGTTTCTTTCCTATGGTAGAGCCAGTTGTTATCATGGTTCTGGCAGAGCAAGCAGGGACAAGCTTTTGATATGACTCAATTACTTTGGGGTTTTATGGCCCCTTATAAGTTAAAGAAAGTAAGCTTCAAAGAGGTTATCACTTGAGTAATTTAACTTGCCAATTAATTTATTGACAAATATAGCTTAACCACACCTTGAATTCATATCCAGATTTTTTCTAAGCCACCTTGAATATTTATCCTAAGTCTGGAGCCTTCTGAACCCAAGGGTAAGTACTCCCAGATTTGCACTCAGATTGGCTTCCAAGCTTCTGTAAGTTCAGACAGTTTAGCACTATGCAGTGCTGGTGAGAGAAAATGCCCTGTTCCTGGTATACATATTCAGAGCTTGGATCCCAATCCTGCTTGTCTCTCAAGCATAGTGTGTGCAGGATTCAGGATGTGGGACCTGGAGCCACACTGCCCAACTTCAACATGGCTCTGTAATCTGCAGTCTACACCTCAGTTTTCTCACCTGTAAAATGAAGGTGATAACCACATCTACTTCATAGAATTTTTAGGGTCAAATGAGATAATACATATAAAATGTATAAAATTGTGCCAGGCATGTGATAAGTGCTCGATAAGTCACAGCCATAATGAATATCTCCTTGGTTTAGCACAAGGTCAGGTGTGGGAGGGTTAAGAACAAGTGAAGGAGTGGGTGTTGCTGGTGGGGCTAGGGGAGCATTTTTGCAGTAACTTGTTCTGGTCCTGAGTTTGGCTAAACTTAAGTCCACAATCTATCCTATCTAATAAAAGGGTAATATGCAAATTAACCATCACTCCGCGACAAAAATGGCGGCGCCCATGGCCACAAGATGGCGGCACCCAGTCCTCTTAGCCCCGAGCCCCAGCGGAGTCCCTAAGTCTGCCCAGCAGTGGCAGTCCAGGGTGTCTAGCTGGGAGGCGCCCACCCCACACACAGCAATTCCTGCCCAGTGGCGGCAGTCCGGGGTGTCCAGCTGGTTGCCTCCCAGCCGCGTGTGATCGGGGAGCGAAGCGGCCACGGGGCTTTTGGCCGGTGTGTCAGGCCGGCAGCGCCCCGCCCCCCAAGCCACGCGCCATCGGGGCGAAGCAGGCCGAGGGGCTTTTGGCCGAGGTGTCAGGCCGGCAGCGCCCCGCCCCTGAGATGAGCGCGATCAGGGCGAAGAAGGCCGAGGGGCTTTTGGCCGGGGTGTCAGGCCAGCAGCGACCCGCCCCCTGAGCCTTGCGGGATCCAGGGCGAAGCGGGCCACGGGGCCTGGGGCCGGGGCTTCAGGCTGGCAGCGACCTGCCCCCCCCCCCAGCCGCACGCCTCCGGGGCGAAGCAAGCCACAGGGCTTTGGGCCGGGGTGTCAGGCTGGCAGTGACCTGCCCCCCGAGCTGAGCGTGATCCGGCGCGAAGCTGGCCTTGGGGCTTTTGGCCGGGGTGTCAGGCCAGCAGTGACCCACCCCCCTGAGCTGCGCGCCCTCCGGGGCGAAGGGGGTAGCGGGGCTTTTGGCCGGAGTGTCAGGCCGGCAGCGACCCGCCCCCCCAAGCCGCGCGCGATCGGCGGGGAAGCAGCGAGGCTTTTGGCCGGGGTGTCAGGCCTGCAGCGCCCCGCCCCTGAGATGAGCGCGATCGGGGCCGGGGCGAAGCAGGCCATGAGACTTTTGGCCAGTGTATCAGGCCGGCAGCAACCCGCCCCTGAGCCACGCGTGATCCGGGCGAAGAGGGCTGCAGGGCTTTTGGCCTGTGTGTCAGGCCGGCAGCGACCCGCTCCCTGAGCCGTGCGGGATCCAGGGCGAAGCGGGCCACGGGGCCTGGGGCCGGGGCTTCAGGCTGGCAGCGTCCCGCCCCTGAGATGATCGCGATCAGGGCGAAGCAGGGCACGAGACTTTTGGCCAGTGTGTCAAGCCGGCAGCGACCTGCCCCCCAAGCCACGCGCCATCTGGGCGAAGCAGGCCGAGGGGCTTTTGGCCGGTGTGTCAGGCTGGCAGCGCCCCGCCCCTGAGATGAGCGTGATCTGGCGCGAAGCTGGCCTTGGGGCTTTCGGCTGGGGTGTCAGGCCGGCAGCGACCTGCCCCCCAAGCCGCACGCGATCCGCGGTGAAGCAGGCCGCAGGGCTTTTGACTGGGGTGTCAGACAGGCAGCGCCCCGCCCCTGAGATGAGCGTGATCGGGGCTAAGCAGGCCACGAGACTTTTGGCCAGTGTGTCAGGCCGGCAGCGACCTGCCCCTGAGCCATGCGTGATCCGGGGCGAAGTGGGCTGCAGGGCTTTTGGCCTGTGTGTCAGGCCAGCAGCGCCCCGCCTCCCAAGCTGCGCGCAATCTGGGGCGAAGCCTGCCTTGAGGCTTGGGGCTGGGGTGTCAGGCCAGCAGCGCAGTGCACCCCCAATGTGTGATCTTCAGGCCAGGGAAGGCACCCACCTGGCTATCCACAGCCAGGCTGAGATGGGGTGTCATCTGGGTGGGCTGAGGAAGCAGCCTTGGGCTGGGGTCTCAGCCTGGCCAGGGCCAGAACCCCTCCAGCAGTGGCAGCCTGGGGTCTCAACCATTGAGTCACACCAGCCAGGCAGATATAGAGGAATCTTAAATGTTTCTTTTTTTATAATATATATTTTATTGATATTTTACAGAGAGGAAGGGAAAGGGATAGAGAGCTAGAAACATCTATGAGAAAGAAACATCAATCAACTGCCTCCTGCAAACTCCCGACTGGGTATGTGCCCCCAACCAAGGTACATGCCCTTGACCAGAATCGAACCTAGGACCCTTGAATCTGCAGGCCAGTGCTCCATCCACTGAGCCAAACCAGTTAGGACTGTCCAATATGCTAAAGAAAAAACCCTATTTAATAAAGAGGGAATATGCAAGGGAGGGCATTTGGGGGTGACCGGGGTGTCAGGGGAGGGCAGTTAGGCATCGATCGGGCTGGCAGGGGAGTGGTTAGGGGGTGATCAGGCTGGCAGGCAGAGCAGTTAGGAGCAATCAGGAAGGCAAGCAGGCGAGTAGTTGGGAACCAGCAGTCCTAGATTGTGAAAGGGATGTCTGACTGCCTGTTTAGGCCCGATCCCATGGATCGGGCCTAAACAGGCAGTCAGACATCCCCCAAGGGGTCCCAGATTGGAGAGGGTGCAGGTTGGGCTGAAAGACACCCCTCCCCCTGCCCTGTGCACGAATTTCGTGCACCGGGCCTCTAGTCTATATAAAAAAGCCTGTGGCCCTAACACCCTAACAACCAAAGACTGGTGCGGGTGGGCGGGGCTGCACAATTTCACGAACTGGGCTTCTAGTAAAAACAGAAAATTCAGGAGAGGTTATAAGGCAAGAAACTGTATCTCTCTTCAGAGCTTAACACTTCTGAGCCACGGAACACTTGGCAGCCTGGTGAAGATCATGGCCTCCTTCTCAGAAGTGTTCATAAATACAGAAGATAAAGTACAAAGGCTTACAAAGGAGCTAATTAGATTGAAGTACAGTAATTAAAATATTTTAGAAGCACAACTATGATAATGTAGTACCTGTGCTTCATTATTAGTGCATTACATAATAAATATCTAATTGTACCGAGTATATTTATTTTCTGTATTTTTAAAAAATATTTGTTATTGAGTTTTTACAGAGAGGAAGGGAAAGGGATAGAGAGTTAGAAACATCAATGAGAAACATTGATCAACTGCCTCCTGCACGCCCCCTACTGGGGATGTGCCCGCAACCAAGGTACATGCCCTTGACTGGAATCAAACCTAGGACCCTTCGGTCCACAGGTTGATGCTCTATCCACTAAGCCAAACTGGTCAGGGCTATTTTCTGTATTTTTGATGCTCTGGCATTTGGGCCTTGATCCTGGAAGGACTGCCCCCCCACTAGACTAGCTAATCCCTAGAGGTAGCAAATGACTCCCTTACAAACACACCTTTGATTTAGGAACCAATCAATCCATAGCCACATCCCAATCATATGCTTTATCAAATTCCCACATACCAAGCCAATATTCCCCCTACCCAAAACTACCCCAGTGCCAGGTACAGGATACCTACGGGCCACCTTCATAACTTGCCGAAATTATTCTAACTATCTAATCCTAAATTTATTCAGCATACCTACACTGCCTCACCCACTCCTCCCTTGAAAACTCCAATAAAGGATCAGAGCCATGCTGTCCCCTCTCTCCCTTCTGCCTCCTAACTGACCCTGTGTTTCCCCGTGTAGTCTTGCATGGAGTAGCAAGCTTTCTATCTCTAGAGATCTGTGATTATAAACTTCTTCCTTTATGAAAGCCATTTCTGTGTCTGAGTGTCTTCTTATACCTAATTTTTTCAAGTCTTGGGCACAAATTTCAGAACACTAGCTGTGGATCTAATAACTTCATCATTTCAACATAATGATAAGTATAAATGATGTTTCAGAATATTTGCAATGGCTATAATGTGATATGGATATAACTGTGATTTCTTCAGTGACAAAATCACAGGTACTGCCAATTCTATCATCATTTTGCCTACAGTCATACTTGAAGAGAATGTTTAATTTCAGACAGAGGTTAGTACAAATAAAAATGCAATTCTTCCCATCTAAGTTCATAGACCCCTGAGTTCTATGATCTGTTGATCTTCAGCTAAGAACCCCTGTGACTTGTTTTGTACTGTTTATGAAGCCACTGGCTCTCTGAAACTTCCCTTCTAAATAGCGACGGAGGAAGGAAGGCTAATGAAATCTCCAAGAAGCTTCACTACCCCAAACACACAAGGTTTCTTATGAGTAACTGTTTAGAATCAGGATACACAATAACCTAACAACAGTGCTTATTTGTATGGGGAGCAATGGGAATCATATAGCTAGTAAACAAAGCGGAGAGGGAAATTGCTCCCTTTTACCTTTATACACACCTAGGGCTATATCTATACATCCAAACCTATATCTAGACCTATAGACAGATAGATGTAGCACCTACAAAAAAATCTTTCAGAGAACACCTCCATGGCTTTACCTCCCACCTACTAATAGGCTAGAATGAGTTCATTACTCACACTATATAAAGATAGATGTTTGCTTACAAAGCAATATTGCCCAAGGCTTCTTCTGACCAGAAACATTATTAAATGTTTGTTTTTACTGAAGAAGACAAAGACAATCACCAGAAATAAGCACATGCAAGATAGAGGCAAGAGGTATAACCCTTATACTCATGAATTTTCATGGGGCCACTTACAGACACTTTTCTTTTGGGAAGACAACCACAACTTATAAACGGGTTGACCATTCCACAGTTGATTGTAATTACCTGTGAGGGGATTGTCCACAGTGCAAATGATGTGCGACAAATTCCAATCCTGAGGCAGTTTCCCTGGACAACAACCCTTCTCTCTTCATTATCTTATTCTCAACCTCCACCCCTTCTCTCCAACTGTCCAGCCACTGTGTGCTCAAGGAATGCAAATTAAGTTCAACATTAGACTAAGCAAAACACAATTAGGAAGGTAACTGTTACTGAAAAGATCAGGCAGCATAGTACAAAACCAAATACAACTGACTTTGGGATTATGTGCTGCTTGGACACACTGAGTCCCTTGGTAAAAATAGTCTACGTGTAGGTTGTAAAGACTTAAGAGAATGAAAAAGAGCCACTGGCTGCTCTCCTGGTAGCTGGTTGGGAATTGAGTCTTTGTATGTTACTGGTCCATAGGTGGGCTCAAAAATCTTTCATGTTTCTTCATTGATTGTGACACTGGTTTTCATACTTTTATTTAGTGCTAGACCCCGTCACTGCCTTCTAAGCCCAGCTTAAGACCCTCATCAATGTCCCCTTCCTTCAGGAATTCTTGTTTCTTCACATCCCTAAGGTGTTCACTCGAACTGGTCATTTTATTCATCTCTTTATAAACACATGCAATCTTCCCAATAAAATCAGAAGCTCCTCAAAGAAAAAAAAATCCAGTTTCATCCTAAGATTTCTCTCATTGCCAAGATCTAACACACAGCAGAGCTTAAGAAATATTTGATGAAAACATGTAGGGAATTAGATGAAGTCAGGAGGCTGTCAGAATGCATAAAGAGTGCTAGATAATGTGTATATATACAGAAATGAGATGGCACGTTTTCAGTGTCTCTGGCATTCCTTTCCAGGTACATGTAATGGCTGCAGTTCAATTTTCAAAATAGGGTGGGTAATTTCAACACTAGCTAGACAAGCCAGATTCCACTGCCTCACAGCTGATGTACAGTCACTAAGTAGTGTTTGCTGAGTGCCAGGCTAGTGCCTGTGCTAAAATGAGTAATAAATATTACTTTAAACAGCTACAAGTTAGCCCTAGCTGGTTTGGCTCAGTGAGATAGAGCATCGGCCTGCAGACTGAAGAGTCCTGGGTTTGATTCCGGTCAAGGGCACATGCCCGCGCTGCAGACTCTCAATCCCCAGGAGGGGGTGTGCAGGAGGCAGTCGGTCAATGATTCTGTCTCATCATTGATGTTTCTCTCTCTCCCTCTCCCTCTCCCTTCCTCCTGAAATCAATAAAAATATATTTTTTAAAAAGCTACAAGTTAATATTTATTTCACTTTGCCTAAAATATTAGCCAAAAATTTTTTTCAAATGATTTTATGTTCTTAATGCCTTATGGCATTCATTTCTACAATAACCTTTAAAGGGGTAAATTAAAATTGGCATATACTAGTAAAAATTAGCCTGTGTGACTGAAAATCCATGATCAGTATTCATTATTTTAAGTCAAAGCCTGAGATAAAAATTATCTTGTTTACAAATTTCCTGTATTCAAATCTTCTGTTCACCACAAAAGACTACATGAAGACAGTGTCCATATTTTTAAAGCAATGCACGTCCCCTTCTGTAAAGTTCTTTGGGTTACACAGGAAGGATCTAGATTAACTAAGTGTTTGGCAAGAAGAAATGACAGACTGGTTGCTGTCCTTCATTAAAGACCAGCCAGAAACATCACTTAGAAAATACACCCTTGTGCTCAATGAAGGGAATATCTGCTTCATTTCCAACCAAGATCTTAGTCTCACTGGCCCAGGAGATGGAAGTGTGGACATTGGGAGAGGGGGTTGCTGGAGAACCTGAAAGGGAGACAAATGTAAAGGAGAAAGTAGAATGGAAGAGAGGGAAAAGAGGCAAGAAGAGAAGGGAGAGAGGGGAAAGAAAATTAGGAGGAAAAGACATGAGAAAATAAGAAAAGAGATCTAAGAGTATAGTGAGTGTCGAACATGGCTATCAGCTGCAGTTATGACACCAGGCTGCTGTGACTACAATGCCCAATGACACCCTGACTAGATATGACCTGAATTCACAATAACTTCAGAAAGAGATTTTCAACCAAAGAGGCTTTGCTTGGAGCTACCAGAGCTATCCGATCTGAAAGGGCATCTTTAAGTTTAAAAGGGCCTTGTTCGAAGAGGTGAGCCAAGCCCTAGAACTGCCTGAGCAGGGGAGGCCCAGAGGAGCCATGGGTGGGCATGTGGAGGAAGCTCCCCCTTGGACATGCCAGAGGCCTCCAATGGTATAGAAATCTCTGCACTTGACAAAAGGCAGGGCTGATTGATACAAGGTTGGCTCATCAAAGTGATTAAAGAGGAAAAAATTAAAAAATGATTCATGAATAATTTAACTATTTTATCCTACCTAATAATAGACAAATATGCAAATTGACCATACCTCCAACACAAGCCACGCCAACAAGCCAATCAGAGCGAGCATGCAAATTAACCCAAACCAAGATGGCTACAGCCACAGAGAGCAAGGTTTCCTAGGTAACAGAGGAAGCCAAGCTTTCCGCCTGCCCTTGCCAGGCCTAAGCCTCCACTCAAGCTACAAAGTTTCAATTATAGAAGGTAAATAAATTCAAACAAATGGCAGCAGATTGGAGCTTGAGAGAGCAGGCCAGGGTTGCCACCAGCAACAGGGGAAGCAAAGCTTTCCACACACCCTGGCCGGGCCCACCCACTTAAGGCAACAAAGTTTCAATTATAACCCCAACAGAAATGGCTGCCGGCCTCGGAGGGAGCCCCAGGCTTGGCTCCGCTCCAGGCTACAAAGTTTCAATTGTAGAAGGAAAATAAATTCCAGATACCAGGGCCTCCGCTTGGGTTGCCAGGGGGCGTGGCCCGCCTGCAAACCACCACAGGCCCCTCGCTCAGGCTGCCCCATGCCCCAAGGGAACCCCCACCTGATCCAGGACACCCTTCAGGGCAAACCAGCTGGCCCCCACCCCTGTACCAGGCCTCTATCCTATCTAATAAAAGAGTAATATGCAGATTGACCATCACTCCAACACACAACATAGCTGCCCCCATGTGGTCAAAGATCCTGCCCCCATGTGGACACAAGATGGCCACCACAAGATGGCCAGCAGGAGAGGGCAGTTGGGAGGCACCCGGCCTGCAAGGGAGGGCAGTTGAGAAGGACCAGGCCTGCAAGGGAGGGCAGTTGGAGGTGATCAACCCTGCAGGAGAGGGCAGTTAGGGATGACCAGGCCGGCAGAGGAGGGAAGTTGGGGGCAAACAGGCTAGCAGCAGAATGGTTAGGGGGTGATCAGGCTGGCAGACAGAAGCGGTTAGGGGCAATCAGGAAGGCAGGCAGGCAAGCAGTTGGGAGCCAGCAGTCCTGGATTGTGAGAGGGATGTCCAACTGCCCGGTGGGATCGGGCCTAAACGGGCAGTCGGACATCCCTTGAGGGGTCCCATATTGGAGAGGGTACAGGCTGGGCTGAAGGACAACCCCCCTCTGTGCATGAATTTCGTGCACCGGGCCTCTAGTTTTAAATAAAAATGTATCAAGGTGCATTCATCCTCCACTGCTTGATAATGAATTCGTCTTTCTATGAGCATGAGCCCACGGACTAGAGTCCCACTACACCATGTGCACCACCACCTCGATGCCATGGCACCGATTTCCAGTTTAGGTTCCTTTAAAATGGAGCCAAAGCCTGGCCAGTGTGGCTCAGTGGTTGAGCGTTGACCTATGAACCAGGAGGTCATGGTTTGGTTGCAGGCTTGATCCCCAGTAGGGGGCATACAGGAGGCAGCCAATCAATAATTCTCTTTCATCATTGATGTTTCTATCTCTCTCTCCCTTCCTTTCTGAAATCAATAAAAATATGTTTTAAAAAATGTTTTAAAAAATAAGTAAGTAAAATGGAGCCAAAACCATAAGGAAAAATTGTGAAGCCATCCGAGTGGGAAATCTTTCTAATCATTTGTATTGTCCCACAACCAGCTTGATCATTTTTGTGGGGGTTTTTCTTGTACTGTTTGGGGTTCTTAGTTGCAAACAAGAGAATTTATTATGGCTGGTTTGTAAAGGAAAGAAATGTATTGATAAATATTTGGAGACTTACAGAATTGGGGGAGGGAGGACATACAGAAGCAGGCTCAAACTAAACTTCCAGGATTAACATCACGGAACTGATCTGCTGAAGGAACTGCCACCACAGCCAACCCTAGACCCACAACGGCAAAGAGAGGTCCACACCCAGCCCTGTGTGTGTTAGTTACAGGGCACCTGATGTAGACAAGGAATTTAAAGGATCTTGTGTGGTCATAAGGGACAGATGTCCACTGTAAGTTTTATCTTAGTTCTCATAAAAGTCAGCAATCCTCCTATCATTCCTACTTTTCATTAGTTAATTGTTTAGATACTTAATTAAGTTACATAATTATAAAAGCAAATTCAACTAGAATACAATGAACACTGGTCCCTGCTGTATTTTTGTTTGTGGGGGGTGGGGCAGGGGAGTGGCAGGGGCAATGTAACATATGCTATGGTCCCCAGCACGTGTCCCTTTGGCTCCCAGCGCTCCAGCACACGCCAATGGGTCCGACTGACCACATCTGCAATGCTCCATCGGTCTTCTTTTCACAGCCTTGCACAGGCCAGAACCGACAGGGATTCGATGCCTCTAGGAGTCGCGCTCAGCCAGTGACGGATAGGAACTGAAGGGTATATGTACTTGCTTTGCCGCGTGTGGCCTGACTTTGCACTGGCACCCAGCATTCCCCAGCAGGTTCCAGCCTCGTTAACTGCTTATGTATAATACACCTTTCACTGGCTTCCTTCACTTCCCTCTCTCACCCACTTTCCTACCAGTACTTCTTGGAATCACTTCCCCAAAAAAATGATTTTCAGTCAAAATCTCTGGCTCAGGTTTGGTTTCAGGGGAAACTCTACAATACAGTTAATCAATAACCAATTCTGGGAAAGAGGCGATGAGCACTAACTTAGGTTTAAAGAATGAGAAAATAGGTAACAGAGGAAAAATGGGTGTCAGTGGGTAGGACACGCTGTCATGCTAGGCAGATATGACAAGTGTAAGGAAAAGAGACAAAGAGAACCTTCCTGATGGACAAAGAACTTAAAGGACATTGTAAGGGCTTGGATATAAAGGGGTTGGGGGTGGGGAGAGAGATGACTTAGTAGAGGTACAGAGGGGTGCACCCCTAGAGAGCCTTGGTTGCAGACTCAAAGCTTGGTGTCAAATGGGGCATAAGAACAATAGGATCAGCAGAGTAAATCCCTTCAATCCAATTTACCTGCGTTAAGACTGCAGTGAATGAGAATAAATGTTAACTCTCATCTCCTGAGCAATGCTTACACCAGAAGACTGCGCTGAGTCTTTCAAAAGCTGAGTTAAAAGGAAGTACTCTTTCTCAGGAATATTACATTCCCATTATAGTTCATTTTCTCTTTTACCTGGGGAAGCCTATGAATTAGCCCCCAAACAGCCTCTTAATGTTTAATGTTTTGCTAATACAACCCCACCCAGGAGCACCCCAGAGAAATCTGGAATAGAAAGGGAAAAAAAAGCTCTATTTTTAAAACCCCAGCAAAAAAAAAAGACGCTGCCTGTGAAACTATACAAAAGAAGCTGCTCGCATCCAATATCTGAAAGAGCTACCGTCGGTATGAATAATTCAAAAACAGCTCCAGACAAATGATCTTGGGATTATATGGAAATAGAAAAAAACCTCCGGAGTCTGCCGCTCCTTTTATTAAAGCCTGGTTCACACTGAACACTGTTTCCTCTGGGGTTATTTCTACTACAAATGAGCAGGAATGAGCAGTCAATAAGGCAGAATCTCTCCGCGATCAGGCTGATGCGGGCGCCAGAAGAGAAGTCGTTTTGATCTTCTATTCATTTTTACCTTGTAAATTATTAACTAATGTGGATTGGGCAGAAATTAAAAGTAAGCAAATTAGTCTTCATTTGTTTATTTTAATTATTTAGTGGTCTCTCAAGTGTCATTATAAACCATCCAGGAGGACGAATCTTCCCCTAAATATCTGTGCTTGCTGCATAGATCTGACACCATTAACCTCTAGAGGTGTCATCCCTAAATTAAATAAAATAGGGCTTTGGTGGCCCAGATTATATGGCTGCCATCAGGCTGCATCCTGACTCAGATACTGATGGCATTGCTGCCAAAGTATGTCAGAGCCGTCGGAAGGCGTGGGTGCTGTGTATGTGAATTGTCCTGAAAGCTGACATTTTACTTACACATTGAAATCATCCACCTTAAATAAAAGCACTTGTAAGAAAAATCCCTCTTTTATAATCACTTCTGGCTCTCAATGTGTTAATAAATCCATTGGGTAGAGGTGATTTTTCAATGTCAAAAAGAATGACTTCCATGGCAAGGGAATCCTTGATGAAAAATTTCACTATGATTAGGAAAAGACAGTGCCTCTGAGAGGTAAACAGGTTTCTCCGTTTCAACGTATTTAAGTTCATGGATCCTTGTACTAGAAAGATGTCAGCATGTGAGAGCTATCTGATAAAAGGAGCCTGGCTGTGTCTAAACAGCTTTTCTCGAGAATATCCCAAATGAAGATTTCACTTTGTACACAAAATAAACAAACTGAGAGCTGACACCAGGAAATTGTATGGGAAAACGCTATCTGTTTGTTACTCATGCCGATGGACAAGTTTGTGATTTAATATCTGATCTTTCAAAATATTCAACATGCTAGCATAATTGTGCGGGGAAACTGGGGCAAAGGGAGAATAAAGATGGAAAATAACAAGTGACCATAAGTTCTTGCCCAGGCCTAAAATTTGGCTGTCAGCTTCCTAGCAGACAATAATAAATAGGAAAGCAGCCCTAGCTGGTTTGGCTCAGTGGATAGAGCGTCGGCCTGCGGACTGGAGCGTCCCGGGTTTGATTCTGGTCAAGGGTATATGCCTGGATTGCGGGCTTGATCCCCAATGGGGGGCATGCAGGAGGCAGCCAATCAATGATTCTCTTTCATCATTGATGTTTTGATCTCCCTCTCCCTTCCTTTCTGAAATCAATAAAAATATTTTTTTAAAAAAACAGGAAAGCACATTAGTTTTAAGATTAGTCAGAAAGTTCACAGAACCCATCGAAAACAAGAACAGAAGTGAAGAATAAAGAAAATATAACCATATAGCCATGTAACCTAACTTTCCTAAAGTCAGATGCCATTCAACTTTAGTTCAAGAAATGAACATACCAGAATGTACAGCATGCTGAACCTTGTATGCATCTCAATTACCTGGAAGGTTTGCACAGGCAGAGCTGCCTGGGTCCCACCCCCAGAGATTCGGATTCAGTAGGTTTGGAGTGGGGCCCAAGAATTTGCATTTTGAGCAAGTTCCCAGATCCTGTGGATGCTGCTGGCTCAGAGCCACCTTTTCAGGGCCATTGGTATAAACACATTTCACAATTTTACCGTTCTCATACTATGGTTAGCATCCCTAGAAACTGTATGTCATACCCTTTTTAGTAACTTTCAGAGAGAGATTTAGATGTAAAATTTATATAGACAAGACACGCACAGATTTCATATATTGGTTATCTTGGAATAAACCAAGACAGCTTATAAAAAATTCAGTAACAGTCATTAGTTTTGTAACATTAATTATTATGTTAGTTCTCACTCCTTAACCTCTCCCCTCCCCAACCTAACCTTCACCAAGAAGAAAGAAAATGTTACTGAAGTTTTGGCTGCAATCTCTCCAAGGTCACTGAGGCATTTTGCAGGATGTTTCAGGATCTAGGTCAAGGTCAGTCCTCTGGGAAGAGTATAAAGTTCTGAGAAAGAGGAGATCTGTCAGCAGAATTAACACCTGTTCTTTTGAAGTCTTGTAGTTTCTACTCTGATGTGAGAACATAACCCATTATTCTGTCTAGATACAATGGGGAAGGAGAAAAACAAAGGTGGTGATTGAAAAGTAAAGTGCTCATCTTCAGCTGATTACATCCTTTACAATCTGCAGCAAATGATAGTCTTTTCCCCTTAATGAATAGTTTAAACTCAGTCCAAATTCCTGGAGCAAATAAATAAATCATTCCCCTTTCCACTAAACAAGTGCTTCTATACATTCTTCCACCCTTAAATTAAAGGAGAGCAAATGGAACATCATCTTGCTATGAATGCTTAATTCCAGTAAAAATTAGCATAAATTCTACATTGACATATTAAAAGAAAATGACACAAACTTGAAAAATGAGTAGAATTTTCTCAAGGCTAAAACCTGGCACTGAATGGGGAATATTACTTAATTCATAGATGCTGTAAAACAGGGACACAGACTTTGTTCATTTGTTTTCATGACTGACATTGATTTTAATTATTTATGATAATTCTTCAGTGTATTTTTAATAGTAATGAAGTCTTAAGAAGCTGAGCCCACCTGACAGCCCTTACCTATTTAATTTTGGCTGAAAAATGTGATGTAATAAAAAAGTTCTTAGAGAGAATTATATAGCTTATGAATTAATGAAATTAGAATTAACATATTTCTTTTATGTCTGAGGCTTTTATTTACACAAATGAAAATATATTTCAAACCATCATGTCCTTTTCAAATCTAATAGCATGCTCTCATAAAAGGTTTTGGCTTAGAGGTTGATCTGTCCCGACAGATGAGAAATCTCAAGTCCCAAGAAGTTAAATGACTTGTCCAAGGTTAAACACAGAGTTAAGTGTCAGAGCCAGGCTCGAAACATGACTGCACTATTGATTCTTGCCCCTCACTGTCGATGGCACCAATCCATGTGGAGGCAGGGTGAAGGGAAGGCTGTCTCACGAAGTGAAGGAGTGGAACTCGCCTCTTAATTATTTCATGTGGCTGAAATCTGAAAGCCTTCAAATCTAAAACCTCCAAATCTAAAGCTCCACGTGTTTATTTCCAAAGCCTTTCCATCCACCCAAATAATGGCATCGATTTGCCATATGTTCAATCTAGAGCTAATACCATGCCAAGCTGAGCTCCTGCCTTCCTAAGGCCAATAATGTAAGTGAATAGTTAAGAGGGTTTCTACAAACATCATCAATCTCCAAGGCCAATGTAATCGACCCTTTCCAATCACGATAGCATGAATTTCCCTCACCTTCTTCCTTCCCTCCTACCTCCTCTCAAGAGCCTACTCGCCCTTAATTTTCTCCCAAATGTCTCCTTCAGGCAGCCTGCCTTGATGGGAAAATAGCTTCTCCGTGGCTCTGATGATCACTTTGAAGACTGACTCTACTTAGCTATGCACCCCACCTATTATATTGCAGGTAGTTAATGCCCAATCAATATCTTTTCATTTTATTCATACTTCCTGAATTTATTCATATATATGGAACCTAGTATAAATGGTAAATATTTTTTGAATGAAAGAATAGATGAAAAGTTGGAGAAATTAATAAATGACAAGCACATAAAAATGTATGGATTCATCCACTTCTTCCCCAGATAAGTCTTTCTCCTATGATTTCAAAAAACATTTAGTAAAGCATAACCTTGAAAACTATTTCAAAAGTCAAATGTTCCCTGTCACAAAAATTTATTTTACAATTCATATTCACTTTTCTTGTTCCTAGAGGAAAAAAATCTTTGGAAACTTTTAAGGCTACTTAGAATACATTTTGCTACCCATGTAACAAAACACTTCACTGCTTCTTCTCAAATGCAAACAGATTGTGATCAGTGTGGATGAATTAATAGTAAATTGAGAAGAACGTATGACTCTACCCTGTGAGTGTACATGGGCCAGAAATGCCCCCTACAGTCCTGCATTCCTTTTTCTAGGTCTGACCAGCTTCTACACCATTCTCTTCAACATACTCTTTCCCTTTCTTCATTTTCTATCTATACTGGTTTGAAATCACCATAGCAACAATCTGAAATAAATCAATTCCACTACCATTTTCTGGATGTTACAGCCTTGTTCAGAGGTCAGATTTCAAAGAAAGCAAAAGACTGAAGCTCCTGACAGATAAAGGAGGCAGAATTTTCTGCTAACCTGAATAACACCAATGAAAGGACCAGAAGGTGATCTCATCGCTTCCTGCTCAGAATGAGACAGGTGCAAAAAAAAAAAAAAAAAAAAAAAAGTAAAGGAGAAGATGATCACTCAGACACTTTTAACCATCTATGGGCAGTACTGGAAGGAAAGGTGAAAACGACTTAAGCAAATTGAAAGAGGATGAACATTTTCCTTATTTGAAATGAGGTCATTCATTTCTTTATGTCCAAATAAGGATAAAAAGATTTCCTTTAATGATAAAAGTCACTGATGATATCCACTTGTAGGGATTGAGGTTGTCTTTTTCTACCCAAAGAAGATACCAAGATCTTGCAAAGTTTTGCCCATTGTACATTACAATTCTAGACACAACAGTGTGTGTGTGTGTGTGTGTGTGTGTGTGTGTGTGTGTGTGTGTAGGATAGAATATAGCAGAAAGGTTGAAAAAAATAGACCAGAAGTCAAAAGATATCTGGGAATTATTGGTAGCTCAATCATTTACCAGCAATGTAACCAGAAACAGGTCTGGCAGCATCGCTGATCCTTGATTTTTTCATCAGTGAATTAAAGCTAACGTCTGCTGTTTACCTTGCAGGGTTATTGTGAGGACTCAAGTGTGCCCAAAAGGATTTGTCCACCATACATTGTTCCATCTGTGGTCAGCGTCAAAGACCCTCCTGATTCTGAAACCATGTCAAATGTTTGCTAGCTCTTCTATACCGCATACACAAAACCTGTAATCTAGCCTGATTTCGCATAACTGAAAACTCTTCAGGTGACCATTCTGTATAATCATAATAAGTGAGGGATCAAAGGCTTGGGTTCTAGTCCTGGATCTGCAGGTGAATAAATGTTAAAGCCTGCATGGGACGGGTCACCTAGGAGAGCGCCAACATCCGCCCTGATGCCTAGAATACCTCCCAGAGCTGACATTCCTGGAGAGCACAGTAAGAATTGCCTGGTTAGAATTTTGAAATAAACACTTGTTCCTCCTTATTTTGGAGGTAATTATTTAGAAGTGGAGTTTCACAGCTTTCTTCTCTTCCTCCAACCTGTCAAGACCACTTGGGCGGGTACTGTTTAGCTTCACCTGGCCAACCCTTGCCCTGCTTCTCTGAGAACAATAACAAGTGTCCATGGAATGCTTATGAGGAGAAGAGAATACAACGAGGTATCATGCAGGAAAGCTCAATGAAAGGAAGAGGAATTGAATGATAAAGACAAAAGTCTGAAAAGATGAGCCTGGAGATTCTTCTGGGATGGGGGCTCAGAAGGTACCAGAAGGTTCAGGCTACTAAAGAATAGAAAGAACCCTAAGAATTTGTGTGGAGAAGTACTTTGATTTCTTTAAATGAGAGAAATAGAAATATTTTATTTAGGCCCTGATTCCTTAAGTGCAGCCCTGTCCTGGACCACATGTGTCACAGCTTTGTGGGCAGTGCCTACCAAATGCTGTGAGTGACTTCATAGCTCACTGTTGACTGCGACACTGAGATGGTGACATCAGTGTTTGATCCAAAAGCATAAGTTTCCTTTCTCGAGAGCCAATGTATGGGTATCACTTATAAGTCTGATGGTTAAAGCATGCAGTAACATAGCCAAAACAGTTTGTTCAAATATGATTGAATCTTATATTTTCACAGACATCATTTTGGGCACAATGATGACAAACACATGGCCACTTAAATGACCAAAACTCAATATGTATCAGTTATAGAAATATATATATCACATACATATATGTGTGTGTGTGTATACACATAATATGAATTATAGAACCTTCTTAGGCTGTATGTTTGTAACTTAAAAAAATCTGTTGTAGGGGAAACCAAGATGGCGGCATAGGTAAACAACTAAACTGCCACCTCGCACAACAATTTCAAAATTACAACTAAAAGACAAAACGTCTAGCACCCAGAACCACGGGAAAGCTGTCTGAGTGGAAGTTCTACAAGTAGAAGGAAAGAAAAGCTGAGGTACGGAGGCACGCGAATCGGGCTGGTGGTGGGCAACTGGGAGCACTGCTTTTTTACAACCCGCAGGGAGACAAGCTCCCGATCACTCTGAAATACAGTTTCTGGGAGACGCAGGGGACCCAGACACCTATGGGGAAAAGCTGGACTGTCGGCCATCGGGTAGGAAAGTGAGGGTGACTTTCTTGTGGAGGTGCGCCTAGCAATCACTGTTTATTGTGGTGCGGGAGGCGGGGACTTAGAAACGTGGAAAGGCAGAGACGGCTGACTTGCAGCCATGGCTGTTTGCCACGCCCCAGCCTGAGACCGCGCCCCGCACAATCTACAAACACACCCAAGCTCTGAGCTCCGAGCAACAGCTTTTGCATATAAATGGCCTGCCCTGTCGAAGCTTAACTAAATAAACTGCAGCTCCAGTCAGATAGCTCCAAAACCTCCAAATCCCAAGCAAAGAGGAGAAAACTGTAGTTCTTGCTGTAGCTCCTTCTGGATGGCCTCAGACAGTAACTGACCTGCACCCCATTGGAGATCCAGACACTAGTGTATCTAGTGGTCTGTGTGAGACGACACCAGATTTCAACTATTCTCATTAGGGAGACATTCAAGAGGCAGACTTAGTGAGCACCAAAGCCCCACTGGAACAAGTTCTGCCCCACAAGCGTGTCTCCAGCACAGCAATTCTTCTATTATAGACACAGTGGGTCCTCATAGCCAATTGGCCTGGAGGTAAATTCCTCCCAGTGACACCAACAACAATCAAGACTTAACTACAACAAGGCTGTACACACAGTCCACAAAGGGGTGCACCAAGAGTGTCTACCTCAGGTAACTGGTAGGCTGACCCATTGAACCATATAGGACAACTAGCACACAAAGCCACCCTACCAACTCAGGGAAGCAGCGAAAATGAGGAGACAAGGAAACAGATTATAAACGAAAGAAATGGAGGAGAACAAATGACTGGATATAGAGTTCAAAACCACGGTTATAAGGTTTTTCAAGAATTTCCTAGAAAAGGCCGATAAATTTAATGAGACCCTCGAGGATATGAAAAAGGACCAATTAGAAATTAAACATATACTGACTGAAATAAAAAAATATTATACAGAGACCCAACAGCAGACTAGAGGAACACAAGAATCAAGTCAAAGATTTGGAATACAAAGAAGCAAAGGACATGCCTCCGGAGAAGCAAGAAGAGAAGAGAATCCAGAAAGTTGAAGATAGTGTAAGAAACCTCTGGGACAACTTCAAGCGTACCAACATCAGAATTATGGGGGTGCCAGAAGAAGATAGAGAGCAAGATACTGAAAACCTATTTGAAGAAATAATGACAGAAAACTTCCCCAACCTGGTGAAAGAAACAGACTTACAAGTCCAGGAAGTGCACAGAACCCCAAACAAAAGGAATCCAAAGAGGACCACACCAAGACACATCATAATTAAAATGCCAAGGGCAAAAGACAAAGAGAGAATCTTACAAGCAGCAAGAGAAAAACAGTTAGTTACCTACAAGGGAGCACCCATACGATTATCAGCTGATTTCTCAACAGAAACTATGCAGGCCAGATGAGAGTGGCAAGAAATATTCAAAGTGATGAATAGCAAGAACCTACAACCAAGATTACTCTACCCAACAAAGTTATCATTCATAATTGAAGGACAGATAAAGAGCTTCACAGATAAGAAAATGCTAAAGGAGTTCATCATCACCAAACCAGTATTATATGAAATGCTGAAAGGTATTCTTTAAGAAGAGGAAGAAGAAGAAAAAAAATAAAGATAAAAATTATGAACAACAAATACATATCTATCAACAAGTGAATCTAAAACTCAAGTGAATTAAAAATCTGAGGAACAGAATAAACTGGTGAATATAATAGAATCAGGGTCATAGAATGGGAATGGATTGATAATTTTCAGGGGGAAAGGGGTGTCTGTGTGGGGGGTACAGGAAGAGACTGGACAAAAATCGTACACCTATGGATGAGGACAGTGTGGGGGAGGTAAGGGCAGAAGGTGAGGTGGGAACTGGGTGGAGGGGAGCTATGGGGGGGGGGGGGGAAGGAGAAACAATTGTAATAATCTGAACAATAAAGATTTATTAAATTTTTTAAAAATCTGTTGTAATGATCAAATTAAGACTAAAAGAAGACTCAATACTCTCCAAAAATAAAATATAAGTACTGTCTTCTCAGGGTATGGCTCTAGGTGACAACCTGCGCCTCTACACTTACTTTCACCAATAACTAAACAAGACAATCTTCTCACTGATAGCCCTTGGGGCCATGCGTGCCTGCTGTGAAGAACACAAGATCCCATGTTCTCATACAAGTACCAACAACAGCAGTTTTCACCTGAATGATTCTTGGGAACCTTGAAAATATGGAAATAGATGGAACCATGATCAGTTCAATTGATAGTCACAGGTTTCTGACTAAGACTGCAAACTAGAAAACCGAGTCAAATATTTATCCTCCATTACAAGGAATTGTGACAATCAGCTGTTGAAATGGAAGACACAGAATAACATAGACTCTTCAGAGGCATGACTGGTAAGGATTCTGCAGAATGCAAGGTAAGTGACTGCTCCATGCTTCCATCAAACCAACTGAAGGACAGACTAAAGGAGGACACTAAATCCTTTATTTTTATTTCATCTAGCAACAATAAAGAGGTACAACTCAAGCTGATTAGCTTACATGCACTCCAAGTAATCAAAGGGCAACGGGACATATTCTAATATTTCAGCATAAATAATTCATTCCATAAGAGTAGATAAATTCATAACGTAATATGTAATTAAAACCTGAGTGTACAGGATATCTAAGTAATTCTGTTAGGGTCTATCACAGTGCTTCCTATATAGTAAGATGCTCAGCTGATTTGGAATAAAAATATGGTTTAGTAGTAATATGGTTAGTAATTAAAAATATGGTTAGTAACTAGTTTTTCAAAATCATATATCTAACTTGTAAGGAGAACTTATTAAAATACCAACTTTCAATTTTAATTACCTAAAAAGATTTATGGTGTTTTTACAATATTTGATGAGAATTTATTCTACTCTCTTGATCAATCAGAAATTTCTCAAAGCAAACATGGGCTTCATCGCAAATGATGTAAGCAACTTCATTGCCTTATTTATAGTCATAATTACAGATGGAAAATTCTTCTTGATTTTCAAAATTCTAAACTGTTATCAGCCCTTCAATTATTTCCCATCAATTTTGCAGATCAAAATCTTTAACATCGCCTACCAGGTCCTGTGGGATCTGTCCCTGCCCTCCTCTCCAGCATCCCTGCCCATCCCCAGCTCCTCTTCTGATGCTCTCAGCCTCCCTGGACTTCCGGGTATCCCAACATCCCAACATGAGATAGCTCATGCTCTCCTCTCTGCATGGGATCTTCTCCCCCATATTACCTTTTGCCAAGTTTATCCCTGAACATATATATTCTAGAGGTTAGGACTTCAACATATTTGGGTTGAATTATGTATCCTCCCCCAGATATGTTGAAGTCGGAATCCCTAGAACCTATGAATGTAATCTTATTTGGAATTAGGGTCTTTGAAGATGTAATCAACTTGAAATGAAGCTAATCTTAATTAGGCTGGGCCCTAATCCAATATGTCTCATGTTTTTATAAAAAGCGGAGAACAAGAGACAAAAAGACATAAAGGGAGAGCACCAGGTGCTGACAAAGGCAGCGTTGAGGTGCTCCAGTGGGGAGCCAGGCAACACCACTGATCTGCAGCGAACCACCAGAAGCTAACTAGAGGAAAGGAAGGATTCTCTGCCACAGGTTTCAAAGGGAACATGGCCCTGCTGACATTTTGATTTCAGACTTCAGCCTTCAGAAGTGTGAGAGGAAAAATGTCAGCTGCTTTAAGCCACCCAGTTTGTGGTACTTTGTTCTGGCAGCCCTAGAAAACTGATACAGGTAGGGAACCCTCGTTCTCATTTTACAGGTAAAAACCTGAGGCATGGGACTGTAAGCAACATGCCTAACGTCTCGCAGTTTGTGTGTGACAGAGTCAAGAGAGAAACTCAAGCACTTTTATTCCACAGCCTGCACTCGAAACCCCTACATGATCCAGCCCCTGTGTTGAATTCTTTCTTTCACATCCCATGCTTTGCTCTTAAGTGTCTCTATGGTATGTAGTGATTTAGCACTATGGACATGTGACAAAATTTAAGACAGGTGATCATATCTTACATATAGTACTATTCAAAAACTAAAGATGCTAGGGTTTGTAACAAGCCCAGGGTATGACTCACAGACCTTTGCACCCACAGCCTCTCTATTGCAGTCCACCCACAACTGTTCATCCCTGGGCCTTCCCTGCCTACTGCTGGGGTTGCTGGGCCATGGAAGAGTCATTAAACGTGGAGTCAGAAGACCTTTGTTGTCCCTCTTTAAAAAATGTACAGTGAAACCATGCTGGGTGATACTATAAATGGTTGATCCTTCTCATTATTCACTTGTCAAAACCCATAGGATGGATACCACCAAGCATGAACTCTAACGGAAACTATAGACTCTGGGCGATAATGATGTGTCAATGTAGGTTCATCAATTGTTACAAATGTCCCACTCTGGGAGGCTGTTGATAGTGGGGAGGCTGTGGGGCTATGGGTGTGCAGGCAGGGGCAGGGGGAATTGTCCTTTCCAATCAATTTTTCTGTTAACCTAAAACTGTTCAAAAAGATAAAATCTATTTTTCAATTTATATGTACCATTTTTTAAAAAGTGACTTTAGGGTGCTCAGTCAGAAGACCTGGGTTTTGATCCTGGCCCTGCTCATCCCTGGATGTGGAATTTTGAGGAACAGGTTTATGATATGGTAGGGTATGACCTGATATATGATAGGATATATTTTTCATTAATAAAATGAGCATATACCCAATCTTCCCATGATCTGTGGCACAGGTATAAGAGAGCATTGAGTGCAGGGCCTAGTAGAGACTATAAGTTCTCAGTAAATATTTGTCCCAGGCCTGCCTCGTTGTCCGTTGCCTCAAACGAAGGTGAGTGTATGAGGAGGATCTTTCTGTGGAGCTGCCCTGCACAGATGTATCTGCCCCCTGCTGGTGGTTCCTGGGCTCCTTAGCAAGCCCACAGGCCACTTCTCCTGCTGTCTTTATTGCAATTGTCCCAACAGTTGGCGCCCATTCTCCCTGGGTTGCTGTGTGGGGTCAGCCAGCCACGCAGGATTTGGAAAGTGGGCTTCAGCCTGGGGGAAGAGCAGAGAGCCAGGTCTCGTGAAAAGGGATCATTTAGCAGCTACACAGTAAAGATATGTGTAAATAAAGCCAGAAAATAAGGAGCTGACTATGACCCAGGAGCGAGAAGTTGGGACACACCCAGGTCACACAGTCTCACAGTAAAAGAGCCAATATGCCGTCATACAAAAGACATTTTTCCAAGTAAAGCTGTTTTTAAATATAGCCCCATAAAGGAGGAAATGAACACAAAACAGCTACTTCATTTAATTTTTTTAATTGTTACTTCAGGGCCAAAGAGTCGACAGAACTAACTTAAAAGTCACTTTTCATTAATAGGGCTGCTAAGTAAAAACCCAACATTCTTACTAAGCAGAACCCAAGGAAGAAAAAAATTTTCCTGGATTTTCATATCCTTTCCTCACTCAGAAAAATTAATTTTATAAAGATATGAATGCAAATGTATAGATTTCTTTATGTGTTAGTTTGGCTTCTTACAGAAATAAAACATTGTTTCAAAGCATCAGAGAAAAGATAATTGTTAATTCTAGTCTGAGTGACAAGTAAGTCCTAGATCTTGTTTTCAGGATCTCATCCTTAGAAACAAATAACTGCCTTTTGTATAAAAATCAATCACTAATTTATGAAGAAATCTCCAAATTACTTCTGATTAAAGAGCACTATAAATAAATATACTAGTATATGCAAAATCAAGTATGAAATATCAGCTCAAGAGTGTCAATCCCTAACATAAACAGGAACAGTTACATCTGAAAACATTGGAACACACCCAGCAGGTAAGCTCAGATGCTAGGTGTAATACAGCATGAACATAGACACACCCACTCAATCAAATAATGCACACATATGACCTTGACATGGTCATATGCAAATAACCATGTTCTCTCTCAAATATTGGTTAAGCCCCAAGCCAGTACCAGTGCCTACTCACCTAAGCTTTCACGTTTAACTCTATACAGGTAGGTCTAAGCACACACAGAGTATTTAGAACAAAAGTTTTATTTTGAAAGAAATACAGGAAAAACACAGAATTTTTATCAATAAACAGAGGTTTGAATTCTGATTTTACTGTTATTAACCATGTATTTTGGGGTAAGTCGTGTCATTTTTCTTAATTTCAGGGATTTTCATCTGTAAGAAAGAATAATAGTAGCACCAACTCGAAAGTGTTATGATGAGGATGAAGTTTCTTCTGAGGAGGGTCGAATTCCTGGAAGATTTCTGGGAACTTTCAGATAACCCTTCCCTCCTGCCCGAGGGTTATAATTACTTTTACTTCCCAAAATTGTGGTGAACATATGAGATGAAATTATGTTTATGAAATCAATTTCCAAATTTCAAAGAACTTTGAAAATATTGTGAATTTTTTATATAGATCAAGACAAAAGGGAGGTATACAAATATTCAAAGGGTTATGTTGGAGTGACAAGCACCCTTTGCCTATTTGTTTTGCTTTTTAAATTTCTTTTAAAATCCTATAAGGTTAACAAAAACTTTGGTGTGTTTTTTTTTAAGAGATTCATTATCCTGTTTATATTGAGAGCATTAGAGATTTTTAAAAAATGACTTCATAAAGTAGTCATTTGTTAATGACAGTAGAATCACATCATTTATAAAACAGGCTCTAATACACTCCCAACTTAATCCAAAGAGATCAGGTATGGGGTCCTGGAACTTAATTAAAAGGTCCCCCTCAAAAACTCATATGTTAAAACCTAACCCCCAGTGTGATGGTACGTCACTGTGGGGCCTTTGGTAGGTGACTAGGTTGTGAGAACGGAGCCATCATGAGTGGTATTAGTGCCCTTATAAAAGCGGTTCCCTTCCACCAAGGGAGGAAGCAGGGAGAAGACAGCCATCATTGAAGAAGCGGCTCCTCATCAGAAACTGACTCTGCCAGCACCATGACCTTAGACCTCCAAGCCTCCAGAACTGTAGGCAATAGATGCTTGTTGTTTATAAGCCACCAGTCATTGGTATTTTATTTCAGAGGCCTACATGGACTAAGACAGTTATAAGTCAAAAATTTTTTTAAAAATTGCTAGAATTCTAGATTTATTTCAAATGTAATTGAAATGCTAAAGCAAAAATACTATCACAAATTTTTCTGTTTTATGTTTTTAGAGGTATCATTTTCCTATGATAACTCTGATAACAACCTGAAAGTTGTTTAAAAGACAGATCTTTAGGTGTTGTTCATAGACTGCTGCATGAAGTGTAAAGGTCAGATCACCGGCTGCAGAATATTCTTTAATACTCTGTAACCTTCAGTAATACAGAAGTATGAAGGTCACATCAATATCTCTAGGTATTATTTTTCAATAATAAGTACATGTGAGTCATGTGAGGGATTCTCTAATGCTTACTAAATTCCTTAATCCCAGTGGTTGCGGGCATCACCCGATACAGAAACATTCTGAGTCTTTGTGCTGTTAATTCACACCATGCTGAAGACCTCATGACAGCTTGACAGTAACAACACCTGAAGTTAATTCATAGTCCTGCCCTGTCCCTCTTGGATTAAATGCTCTTTTGCCTCAGATGAAATACTCACATTTTTGCCTATAAAAGTAGCACCAGCTCTAGCTGTTTTGGCTCAGTGGATAGAGCGTCAGCCTATAGACTGAAGGGTCCCAGGTTCAATTCCGGTCAAGGGCATATGCGCGGGTTGCGGGCTCAATCCCCAGTAGGGGGCATGCAGGAGGCAGCCAATTAATGATTCTCTTTCATCATTGATGTTTCTATCTCTCCCTCCCTTTCCCTTTCTCTCTGAAATCAATAAAAATATATATCTAAAAAAATAAAATAAAATAATAAAAGTAGCACCAAAATGCTGAGGGGTACACACTCAAAGCTCAATCTATAAAAACTATATGTGGCCATAAGAAATGTCAAGTTCAGTGCATGGTGGAATTCTTCTGACAGAGACACAGCAATTTACTGCTCTGGCTGTGTGTTTGGGGAGTTTCCTCGACTCCTGCATTATCTATAAAATGGGAATACACTGTCTTTCCTCAGGAGGCTTTACTAAGTTACTCAATTTCCTTACCTATAAGATGTTATTGTGATGAAAGAGTCACAGTGCTGACGAAATCAGAATCTATGTAGCATAGCAGTGAAACACAGACCTTGAAACCAGGATGCCTGTGTTTAATCTCTCACTCCTGCCACATACTGGTGCCATTATCTTCAGCAATCTACTTAACTACTCTGTGCTTTAGTTTTCCCATCTGTAAATGAGGATAATAACAGTACCTACCCCAGAGGGCTGTATAGGAATTAAATGAGGTATTATTTGAAAATCACTTAAAGCAGTATCTGCATCATATTAAGTTCTACATAAATGTTCAATAAGTAAATCATGGTTATTGTTCTTTTCCTCAATGCTTACTGAGTTTTCCCAACATGCATTTGGGATGCCAAAAGGTTCCATGTGACAGAAAATGCTAGCTAAAATTTTCCCCTTCTTCCTAGCCACATTTCCCAGATCCCCTTAGTGTGGCCTGTGAAAATGAGAATTGATGAGCATTCCTCCAACCTTAGCCCATGCAATCTTCTTTGCCTAATCTTCCATAATCTCCCCATGGCTTTATGAATATAAACATAGTAATTGGAAAGATGTGTGTCAAAGATGGCAGAGCCACAAAATGGAAGGAGCCTGGGTCCCACCATCACTCCATCTATAAGAGAGATGCCTGACAGGAATGTCTGCGTTATCCTGTTGTGTCAAAAAGAAATAAATTCTAGCTGTGTTAATTTCCTGATATTTTGTTTCAGGAGCTAGCAATGCTGTCTTAACCATACAGTCCAGTATTTCTTTAATACTGTGTATTGAGGTAAATAACTACTTCCTTCAGTGCCTACAGGTGGCTGGGTCAAAACTGGGGTCGAGCCAAGATCAGATGCCAGGAAAGCATGGGTGACAGAAAAACTTTATCCAGAAATCAAAGTAGAGTTATGGGAAGACCAGAGACAGGTAGAATGCAAACCTTGCAAGAAATGTCAAATTCAAAGGATAAGCACCAACATCTAGGAGAAAGAATGAGTTGAAAGATGGCTGCATTAGCAAAGCTGCCAAGGGTATAAGAATAAGCACTGATCCAATTGGCTTCAGATAATTCCTAGAAAACAGTCTTTTTCTTTTTGCCAGAGTTCCTATTCCCATGAGAACAGCCAACTGTCTTAAAAGCATAATTTTCTAGGCCTGCATTTGTCATAATGTGCCCAAACATCTTCCCAAGTGGGTTTGCTTCCGTGACTAAAATCCCTGTAATTCTTACAACCATGGGCCAATAATAGTGTTGACCCTTATTACCATGGAAATGCAATCAGTGTTACATAACAAAGTGTTTATGGTCATTTTCAACTCTAAATTCTTGGGTTCTGTTGCTTTATAAGAAGAGTTTCCTAATTGCTTATAGGGACCTAAGGGAATGGAAGGAGGTGAGGGCAATTTTTGCTGATGGGAGGAGGGCTCGCCATCTTCTCTGTGGATGCTGCCAAGAAAGGCAAGTTTGGGTATGTCACTTTTAGGGGAAATACTAATCATTTGAGTGCTGGCAAGCCTCTTCTGAGGGTCCCAGGAAGACAGGCAAGGGCACTGAAAGGAAGATGTATAATCTTTTTGTAGAAATGTGGTTCTGGTCACTCCCAGATTAGTTCTCTGGACAAGCAGAACTGTTCCAAATACCCAATCAAAAAAGGCTGATTCAATTCATGCAAATGAAGAGATTCTTAGCATTCTCTTTGTGTTGGACAGACTCTAAGTTGACTCCCCTGTGACCTCCAGCTCCCGGTATTGACCATTTTATGTAATCATCTCCCTTTGAGTGTAGAGAGAACTTTTGACTTGCTTCTAATTTATAGAATATGGCAAAGGCAATAACATTTCATCCTCAATAGCGTTAGGATATATGAGACTGTTTTGCTATCAGACTTACTCTGGAGACTCTTCTTGTCGACTTGATAAAGCAAGCAGGCAATCTGGGAAAGCCAGCAGGGCAAGAAATGGCAGCAGCCTCTAGGAATACTGGGCAGCCTCTAAAAGCCAAGGGCAGCCTCCAGCTGACAGCAAGCAAGAGGGGAGACCCTCAGTCTTATCCTACAACCACGAGAAAATGAATTCTGCCAACAACCTGAATGTGCTCAGGAGATGTTGCCGCAGTTGAGGCTGCAGAAGAGAACACAGCCTGGGTGACATCTTAACTGCAGCCTGAGAGACCCTATGGCTATGCAAAGGACCCATTTAAGTGATGCCTTGAATCTTGACTCACAAAAATCGTAAGATAATTGATGTGTTGTTCTGAGCTGCTAGGTGTATGGCAATGTGTTACACAGCAATAGATAACTGATACACTCTATTAACAGAAATAGTGACCACAATTCCAGCTAGAGAGCTCCATTCTAGCAAACTATAAAATGTTGCTCCTACATCCCTGTCACCTCCGAACACATTTTAAGTCCCTCAAAGTTCCCATGTATTTTTGATACTTTTGGAGGCTTCAGCCCACATCACATAAATAATATCAATTGCACCCACATCACACATTAAACATATTTTTCTCTGGAAGAAAATGAAAATGAACATAAAACTTTTTAATTTACAATTTTACCTTGCAAATTATTTGGCTCAAAAACTCATTTAATTTAGAATGTCAGTGATTCCGTAGCAATTATCATGCCTGCTTGGGAACTTGTGAAAGGAGAACATCTCACCTTCAAATGTTTTACAATATAATGGAATTTACATACATACTTGATTGAACACTTAATGAAGTTGACATGATGCTATTTTTAGGAGATGTTTAATTAAATATTTATTAATTTCATTTTTGAGACATTCTCTAAGCATTTTTTGAGACAATTATTTCTCTTTCAGATCTCAGTCTGTTTGAGTTCTCGTAAGAACATCAGCTGACCTGGACCTTGTGCCAGTCATACCTGATGAATAAAATACCATGTTTTTCTTGCAGATATCGCTTCCTTTTTAATTAAAGTTATAATTTTTCACATAAGCAAATGCCATGAATAGGTCAAAGATAAAGTTATTAAAGAAAAAGAAAAAAATGAAAGGATACACACATAGAGATGCACAGGAAACTGAAGCCAATAATTAGTTTTCAGAGATTGTTAGCCAAAAACACAAAGAAAGCAAGCATGAGCACACGCACATGCACGTGCGCGCGCGCGTGCGCACACACACACACACACACACACACCAGAATTTTCATCTTAATTTTAAACTGGGAGTCATGTGATTGGCATTCGCAAGCCTCTGTTTTTCTTTCCAAAAGAGTCTGTGAAAATGGGAACTTTCTCTACACTGAAGGTCCTGAGGTCAATAGCAACACTTAGATTACACTTTTGAATTCATTATCTGCCAGAGCTGACCATCAGACCCTGAGCAACGGGTGAATGATTACTCTGACACACATTTCTGTGAAAGAGAGGGCAAAGGGACTGCCTGGCTATAGGAACCAGACAGCCATGTTCGCCTGCCTCCTTAGGCTTTTATTGTAACAACAGCTTGAACTAAAATTAACTATTAGATACTAGCAGTAGGGTAAGCATCCTTGAGAAGACACATGCGTCTGCAGAATCCTTTAAGCAAGGACGTTTAAAGGCTCAACATAAAGATTCCAGTAAAACACCCAGTGGCTCAGACTTGTTTGGAAAAGTCAAGGCAGGGGTTGCCACCTTAAGCCAGCTCGCCATGGAGGCCCCCAGACCTTTCGTGGATCCTCCTTACAGACATTTCAACCAAGTCCCATGCTTCCCCACAACTATCCTTACAAACTAGAAAGGACATCTTTCCTATGAGCGAGTGTGTTCCTGACTGTGAGCCTCAGAGTTGCCTTTCTGTAAGCATGGATTGACTGGTGGTCAGTAAGGCTCCTCCCATCTCTGAAATCCCAGGACTCTAAGCATCCAAAAGCAGGAAACAGACCTGAATTAGACCCTGAATATTAGCAATCATATTCTTTGTCTCTGGTCACACAACTTCATTAGTCTTTCTCTTCCTAGAAATTATATAACAAAAAATCATTTCCAATTACCAAAGGATATTTGTAAAATTAATTATATTCACTCAATCATTTAGGGGTAAACATCTAATCAGAAAGGTATTCAAACAGCAGCATCTTAATCCCTACCTGGATATCATGGGGAAGGGGATAGATTTCTTTCTATTTTTCTCCAACTCATATTCCTTAATTACCTAGAGTTTGAAAGGACTGGATGCCCATTTGCCATGAGCAATGTTGAGGTTGTATATAGAAGTGAAGCTGAAGGACATACACCCCAGGTAGCTTCCAGTTCTGAGCCTGAATCTTAAAAGTAACAACAGAATATTCTCTACGTTAAAGCAGGCTCTAAAAACTACAGAAGGGAGGCTAAGTTGTAAATGATCTTTAGCACTTAATACAAAAAAATCATAGTTTAAAAACTAGGGTGGCGATTGGAAGGTTGGAAGGGCAGGCAGAAGATAATCTGAGACAGCACAATTTCTGTGTGGGAAATCAGGCCATCAGGCTCACTCTACTTCCTTTTTTTTTTTTTTTTTTCTCAATCCTCACCCAAGGATATTTCCATTGATTTTTTTTTTTTTTTTTTTAGAGAGAGAGAGTGGGAGAGGGAGATACAGAGAGAGAGAGATACATTGATTGGTTGCCTCATGCCCACTCCCTGATCAGGGCCAGGGATCAGGGATTGAGCCTTCAACTGAGGTATGTGCCCTTGACTGGAATTGTACCCAGGACCCTTCAGTCTGCAGGCCAATGCTCTATCCACTGAGCCAAACCGTCTAGGGCTCACTCTACTTCTTGTGCATTTAGTGTAAAAGAGTGAATTTGATGTAAGCCATGAGAAATAAAAGGCAGTTACTTTGCACAAAAATGAAGCACAAAAAAATAAACAAATGAGAGCCTAAGAACCCTTGTTTATCATTATGTGCCAGGTCCAAGTTAAATAATGTTCATTTATATTTAAATGTAAGCCCTTCCCACCTGTACTAGTTGGAATTTCAGCAGGAATAATAATCGGTGCAGCTGGTTCAAAGGAACAGACCTTAATGAAGGTACAGAGGTATAGCTAGGATTAAGGGAACCAGTAAGGGCTGGCTAGGCACCCAGAGACTAGCAGCAGGAGGAAGCTATCACCACCCTCCAGGAAAGGATAGTGTTCCTGGAGCCCAGGCAGAACTGGAACTGGGGGAGGAGGGAGGGTTGGGACTGCCCAGGATGCTGAGTTCAAGAAGACAGACACATCCCTTGCCAGAGACTAGGCATTGAAGCTATAGAAAGCAAAGAAGTGCCCAGCCTCTTTCCTATCACTGTCTGACCTGCCAGTGCCTCCCACTGGCCAACTCAATGGGTAGCCAACTGGCAAAGAAGCCTGGATAATGTATTGATAAGGATCAGACACCGCAATACAGAGAAAAGCAGAGATGGGATTGGCATAGGGAGGAAGGTGGCGTGGAGAGTAATCAGAACACAACCTTAAGAGAGACATATACTAGTACTAGAGGCCCAACGCACAAAATTTGTGCATGGGGGAGGGGGCGGTCCCTCAGCCCGGCCTGCACCCTCTCCAACCCAGGACCCCTCGGGGGATGTCCGACTGCCTCTCGCAATCCAGGACCGCTGGCTCCTAACTGCTCACCTGCCTGCCTGCCTGATCGCCCCTAACCCCTCTGCCTGCCTGCCTAATCACCTCTAACCACCTCTGCCTGCCTGATCACCCCTAATCGCCTCTGCCTCGCCCCGCACCCAGGACCCAGGCTTCCCTCCCTCTGGCTGACCACAGGCACCCGGGACCTGGGCCGGCTTCACCAGGCTGGCTGCAGCCGCAGGGGACCATGGAAGGGCAGCTTTGCCTGGGCCACAGCCACCGGCACTGGTGCCCGGGATCGCGGGGCGGGCAGCTTGTCCCTCTCCCAGGCCATAGCCCCAACCACTGGCACCCAGGACCACAGGGCATGCGGCTTGTCCCTCTCCTGGGCCGCAGCCTGGCTGGTCCCCACTCTTCTCTCATGAGCTCATTTGTGCCTGGCTGGTCCCCATTCCTCTCCCCAGTTTTGAGTGTCTGAGCCATTACAGCATGAAGGTGTGATGGCGTGATGACCATTTGCATATTAGCTCTTTATTATATAGGCTATGCAATGACATTCCTGTGGGACATGTTAGAAACTTCTTGTTCCTGACCACAAACTAGCACAAGGTGGCTGAGCTGGGATTTGAACCCAGGACTGGCTCTAAATATGTGCTCATTCCTCTATGCTACTCTCATGATACCTCACATTTGCAGGCCCTTTGCTATTTACTAATTCTTTCACGTACTGTACAATGTCTGTTCCCTAGAATAACCCTGAGGGGTAAGAAAGTTAGACTTTAGTTCAATTTTACAGATGAAGGAGGTACAGATCAAAGAAGCAATTAACACTTTTCTTCTAAAAGGTGGGTGATAATTAGTGGCTTTGATCAAACAGGAGAAAGAAACAGGCAATAGAGGGTAAGGGCTGCCTGGTACATAAGTTAGCAAAACAGAAAAGATTAAGCATTGATTGATAATACTCGAAATTTAAAATGAGAAAGCAACTAACAGTTATTTAGTATGATAATCTTTGTTAGGTTTGCATGCATCTTTCATCATTGTCTAAATTTTATTTTTCCCTAGGAGTTTATAAACACAGATAAGAGTTAACATCTAGCCAAGTGCTGCTATTTGAATGGCATGACTTCTAAAAAAAGATCACCCAGTAAAGCGAATTTCAAGGTGTGATACAAAACTATTTCCCATTCTAAGTCTTTGTTAATTACCTTGGAAAGGATTATAAAATGGTAACAAACAAGGGGTACTTTTAATTTATAAAAAACTCTTATCCAGAAGTATGATTTTGCTAAAAAAAAAACAAAAACAAAAAAACACAGCTCTTCTGTAGAAAAGTAGATCAGACTATATTATATTTTAATCCTGCTTTCATATATTATCTGAAAACAGACCCCACTTAACTAAAAGTGGTATCTCACAGAGCCCCATCTAGCCTTGCCCATCATTGTATCCGACCCTGGCATTTCTTGGCATATAACATATACTCTATAAATTTTTGTTAAATAAATATACACCTGAGGAGATACTGTGTTTCAAATTCTATGTGCCAGAGAAGGAACACAAAGTATGTATTTCATCTTCACTTCAACCCTATGAAGTTAACATGATTATCGCCCCACTTTACAGATGAGGAAACTGAGCTTACTCAGCTAGCAAGTGCTGCAGTTAAAAGGCACTCTATGGCAAACATTATCTAATGCAATGCCACCTCTGCCCTCTTGCCCCTTGTAGATCTAGGTGTGATCTAGGAGATTTAGGATCTAAATCTGTGTCTTTGAAAGTCAAAGCTCCTGGAAACTTCTGCCAATTTCCAAGAACTCACATTCCATCTCTTACCATCTCTGCATGGCATCAGTTGTAAAAGCAACAGTGAGCAGTGTAAACTGTCTCGAGATGATATGACAAAGATGGTGGAGGAGCTTCCAATATAATACTTCCCAAAAATATTCCTGTTAAAGATTTCTGTTTACTGTATGATTACATTCAAATAACATTTTTGAAACGGCCACATTATTAGTGGTTCCCAAAGGTTAGGGGAGGGTCGAGGAGGGAGGTGGCTGTGTATTCAGAAGGCTACACTAGGAATCCTCATGCTAGATCTGTTCTGTCTTGACTGGGGCAGTGGTCACACCAGTCTATATGTGTATAACATTGTATAGAACTAAATAAACATGTGAGCACATACATGCACACACAGATGCATGTATACAAATGAGTATATATAAAATTGGTGAATCCAGATAAAGTCAGTGCAGTGGATTGTAGCAATATCAATTTCCTGGTTGCAATATTAAAGATGTAACCTCGGGGCGGGGGGAGCTGGGGGGAAAGAATATGAGACTATTATGTGTAATATTTCTTAAAGCTGCATAAGAATCCACAATTACCTCAAAATTTAAAATGGGGGCATTAATAATTACATGGTTGTAATTTTTCTCTTTTCTAGTTTCCAACTTCTCAGTAAGGTGAGTATCATGATTTTCTAATTAAAATTTAAAAAAAGTGTTGTTATGTTTGAACATGTGATGGGGTTGGCACCTGCAGTTGGTTTTACTGGGACATTCACAGATGGAGATGGGGATAACAGAGGGGGTGTTACAGGCTAAAGGAGCAGGAGAAGCAAAGGCACTGAGGCAGGAAAGCAAAGAGCGTGTGTGTTCAGGAAACGAGGGGAGCCCCATTTGGATGCAACAGGAAGGAGTATGTGTGAGTTGGGCTGTAGAAAAAGTTGAGTTGGGTTGTGTCATGAAGAGGAAGTCTGTGCTGAAGGCACTGTGGGAAGAAGTGTTCTGTGAGTTTTGGAGATGTAGTGGAGCGATATTTTTCGACTGAAGCTTTGGGGAGACTGATCTGGCCACAGAAGGACTGGAAGGTTTGTGGACTGGAAGGTCAGAATGGCAATGAGAGGCCTCTCTGCCAGAGGCCCAGCAAGACATAACCAAGAGGGAGATAAGTCTAGAAACAACACTGAAAAGAATGTGGAATGTGGGGATGAAACTCGCACGTGAGAAGGGAAATTCTAACAGGCCTTACCAGAAAAATATTTGTGAACTCTGCTTGTGTAGTCCCGGATAACAAGAGAGGAATAATATATCTCTAACTTCCTTTTCATTATCAGATGGATCAGAATATTTCTGTCTCCACTGGATGAATTGACAGAAGCAGTCTGAAATTAATGCTTGATGTCTGGATTTCTAGACATTCCTCTGGCTCCTATATAGGCATATCCATAAGCAATTCCAATCTCAGCTATTACTAATTTTCAGTCCCAGAATGTACTTCAAATTTGAAGACTCCAAAATTTCTCTTATAAATGTATTCTTTGATAGTCGCAGTTTATTGTCCCATGAATTTTAACATGTAAGGTTACCTGATAATAAAACAGAGCCTTTCTCGCTAGACTATGGTTTATTCGGCCAAAATGAAATTTTAAAATTTTCTGAATTGTTTTATAGGTTTATGAAGATGGTAACCAAGAAGCAATGATTTCCAATATTTCCTTCTACAGCCTTTCAAAAACACTGTAATAAAAGTGACCAAGGTCTCTTCTTTTACATAGAGAGCAGTAATAACTTATGAGAGATCAATGATAACCATTTATCACGTAAATATGCACTGTGAAGTTACAGAACTCCCAGATTAAATGAGAAGCATTTATTACACTTCAGCATTGCCGTAAAATCTGTGGTAAACATTGTACAGAAAACCCAAACGCAGGTCCCCGTTGGTTTTTAATTAAGTGTCATTCCCACTGAGTTAATAAGAATGCTATCAAAACATGCCTTTCCTTTAAAGTTTTGATAATAATGGTTCAAACAATATTTTGTAATTACTGATAATAAATTTGATAAAATTCTCTAATCGTCTAGACTAACACAACTAAAAGGTACTATGCCTTCTGTGTCCAAGAACAATCAGACTCTCCATTTCTAGAGCTTTAAAGCACAAATCACGTGAAATTGGTGTTCACATGGCTAAAGAAATAACTACTGCCAAGATTTAAAACTGATTCCCTGAGCTCTCTTTTGTACTAGGCACTGTGCTAGGAATCTTTATGAGCATTATCATGAGTGTTCACAGTAAATAAGAATCAATACAATATGCACAGGCCTACTGGGGCAAAGAGAGGTTAGCTACCTGGTCCAGTGTCCCACAGCTGATTAGTGGGCCAGAATCCCGAAGACTGTGCCCTTTGCACAGCTCACCAATTCCCTCTGTAGGTAAACATTGTTCACTCACTGGATAAATGGGGAAGGCAGTAATTTGGCCAAATGAACCACAACTTGGATAACATCACATCTACTTGTCTATGCTGATGCTTTGCCAAAAACAGACACTCAAAACATGCTTGTTAATTTCATGGCATTCCTTGTTACCAAATTAACAAAGACATGTTAGCATCATGCCCATTTGCCTCACCTGGTGCCCTCTAATCTGTGCAATGCAGGGGCCAAAAACACATGAACATGGTACCCAGGAAGCATTAGTGCCCAGTGTGGCCAGTGGCCAAGCGAATCTGCCCAGGGCTTCCAGCTAGGAGTTGTCTACCACTGGCTGACCTACCTGTGTTAACCACCAGGATTTGGCTTGCCCTACTTATCTGCCCTCCAAGTAGGATCAGCCCAGGCTGAAACAAATGCATTAGTGTAGTGGTGAGCTGATTTCTGTTAACTTGGAAGCATTTTATTAACAATTGATGGTCAAAGTTCCTTATCAACCAATTGAAACAAGTATCAGTATGTCAATCAAAAGAATCTCTACATAATTTGAAAGAAAGCCTTGGGTACCTCCCAGGGGTCATTAGTTGGGCTTATCCACTTTTATCTAACTCCATACAAGTAAGCAACACTTGAAAAACACCCAACCTTTTCAGTTCAGTTTAATTCAATTCAATTCAGTTCAGTTAAATGGATCATTTGTTTAGAACCCACCCTGCTCTACCAGACACTGGGAATACAACGATGAATTAAACATGTTTCTCCCCTTTAAAGAGTTTGTGGTCTTGTGGAGGCACAGTCATTATAACTGATAGTACAGACTGAAACTAGTGCTTAATAATACAATGTACTATAACCCCATAAAGAGGAAAATGGGAAAGAGACAAAGGGACTCTCTTACTCAGCATTTACATGTTATGTCCAAGCCACTGAGCTAGATGCGTTCACAGTCACTGTTCTCTTTCCTTTTTCACAGCAACCCTAAGGATAATAATTTCTATCCCTGTTTTTTAGAGAAGCAAATTGAGCCTCTAAGAGGTTGAATACTTGGCCTGGGGTCACATGACATGACTGGCAGAGCCTATCCATTCTAAGGCCCTGCTCTTCCATTACTGACTTCACACTACTAGGGTTAACTTTTTCTGGGAGGATCAGAACAGTTTCATGGATGACATAGGTGGGATTTCAACAAAAGAAAACTGAGGAAAGGATGGTTCAGACATAATAAATGAATCCATTCCTTCTTCAGCATAAGCTGTTGGGGAAATTGCCATACTTGCAGCCTCAGATTAGCCCAGGTCAAAGTGTAAGGAGTGTCCCCATGTCCCATTAGTCACTGCCTATAATCCTGCTCCAACTTGGTTAGAAGATTGTTCCTACAGCACACCCATGGCTCAGTCCCCAGACTGGTGCACTGTGGGTGTTGAGAATACCACAAATTAGGTCCATATTTGGACTGACTGTGAATTTGGCATGTTGTCTTATCTTTCAGGGACAGCCTTAAGGAAAACTTCACAGAGTGGTGCAGAGGTTAAGAGCAAGGAACGTGCTCAGATAACAGGGGACCAAATCTTGGCTATGTCCATCACCAGCTCTGTGACCTTGCCTTTTTTTAAAATTAAATTTTAGTTTTTAGAACAGTTTGAAGTCTACAAAAAAATGCAAAGCTAGAACAGAAAGTTCCCATATACCCACCACCCAGTGTGCTGTATTTTCAACATCTTGTATTATCAGTATGGTTCATTTGTTGCAATTAATAAACGGATATCGATTCATTCTTATTAATGAAAGTCAATCTTTTTTTTTCCAGATTGCCTAAGTATGAACCTATAACATCTTGTTTCTGTCCCAGGACCCCATCTAGTATGCCACACTACTTTAGTCTTTATGTCTCCTTAGGCTCCTCTAGCTTGTACAGTTTCTCAGACTCTCCTTGTTTTTAAAGACCTTGACAGTTTTGAGATGGATAAATCAGGTATGTTTTAGAGTGTCCCTCAGTTGGGATTTGGCTGATGTTTTCCTCATGATTATTCTTGTGTTTGGGGAGGAAGATCACAGAAGGAAAGCACTATTTTCTTCATATCATATCAAGGGAACATACTATCAATATAACTTATCAATGATGATGATGACTATTGATGTTGACCTTAATAACCTGGCTGAGGTCATGTTTGTCAGGGTTCGCCACTACATAGGTACTCTTTTTTTATTGTCTTTACTAGAGGCCTGGTGCACAAAATTCATGCACTCAGGGGGACATCCCTCATACTGGCCTGCGCCTTCTTATAGTCTGGAAGCCCTTGGGGGATGTCCAACTGACAGCTTAGGCCTGCTTCCTCCAGGGAGCTGGCCTAAGCCGGCAGTCGGATATCCTTAGCGCTGCCACAGAAGCAGAACAGGCTCCAGCCACCACTGCTGTGCTCACCAGCGGTAAGCCCAGCTCAGGGCTTCTGGCTGAGCGGCGCTCCCCCTGAGAGAGCACACTGACCACCAGGGGACAGCTCCTGTACTGAGCATCTGCCCCTGGTGGTTATAGCAACCAGTCATTCCACCGTTATAGTGACCAGTCATTCCGCCGTTTGGTCGATTTGCATATTAGCCTTTTATTATATAAGATAGAGGCCTGATGCATGGGTAGGGGCTGGCTGGCCTGCCCTGATGGGGGTCCCCCATCGGGGTGGGGGGTCCCGCTGGGGGATGGAGCCAGCAGGAGTGAGGGGCTGTGGTCGTTTTGGTTGTACTGGTCGTTCTGGTTGTTCCACCATTTTGATCGCTGGGTTTTTATTATATAGGATACTGTACTGTTAGGGAGGAAGTCACTATGTGCAGCCCACACTGAAAGAGTGGGTGCTTTGCCTTTTTGTGCCTCCGTTTCCTCATTTTCATAATTGGGGATAATAATAGAAAATACTTTATAGATATGTTGTGCATATTAAGTTAATACATGTAAAGCATTAATAACAGAGGCTGGCACAGAATAAACAGTAAGTATTAATGACTCTTATTGTTATTTTCCTTTTATTCCAGCTTCCTTGTAGAAAACTCATTGAGATAGTCATTCATACATTTATTCATTCATCCATCCAACAAACATGGTTTGAGAATCACTCTGTGCCAGGCACAGTGATAGAGCCTGGGGTTATGATGATAAGCAAAAACAAAACAGCCCCTGACCTACAGAATAGAATACAGCCTAGCAGGAGATATATTAACAAAGTAATCACACAAATGAACCCATATTTTCAAATAGAAAGAAGTGCAATGATGAAAAGTCATGTGGTGCTATGAGGGTATGTTCCAGGGGAACCTACTTATTTCTTCTCTGAAGAAGTGAGCTGAGAGGGCAGCTGAATAATGGAGTCCTGGGGGACACATAACTAAGAAAGCAATGAGATAAGGGCAGTATGATGAGGGCGTAGAGAGTGAGGAGGAGAGTGGTATAATGAGAGGCTGGACAGGTAGGCTGGACGAGACCAGGTAGAGGCTGTGGGTGATTGCAGACTTCAAGCAAGGAGTGACCTGAATCAGTATCAGTTTCAAAGAGATTATTCTAGCCACAGAGTGGAGTTGGGATTGGATGGGGTCATAGTAGATGTGGGGAGGCCAAGCTACTGCAGCAATCCATGTGGAAATGGTGGTAACTTGCATCAGACAGGTGGCCACGAAGAAATGAGAAAAGGAAAGACTCCAGAGCATTCTAGAGGACTCCTGGCCCTTAGCCCCTGGCCTGCCTGCCCCTTCTGGCCCTATCTCCATACCCACCCTGTATCATGAAGGACCTCAAGTGCAAGTCTACGGATGATCCAGCCAACTCATTCAAGCTCCAAAACACCCACCTTCACCACCCCCAGGAAAAGCATCCTTCCCTGAGACACTTACACACAGATTCTAGAAGCCAATTAGACAAGAGTGTCCAGGGTGCTAGGCAGCTGTGGTGAGGTCTGTAAGAGGATCATGTGTTCCGGGTGGGCAGTGTGAACTCTTCTCCCACTGGTGCTTGTTTTATTTCAATTACATTCCCCATTAACACTACTGTTGTATGACCTTGATCATAACTTACCTACTGCCTGTCACATTTAAAATTTACTATTTTGAGAGAAGGGGAAAATTTAATGCCCCTACCTTTCCAAATCTCATGACTGACTGAAATAAATATTGCTTTCCTTTGAAAGTTCAAATAAAAGAAAAACCACCATCATAATAAACATCATCACTATTCATTTTGGTGGTAATTACCCATTCAAGATTTAAACTCTAGTTAAAATGCATAGAGATGAACAGATTGAAGAATGTACCTTATTACTTCCAAAGTAAAAGTGCTATTCTTCAATCCAAAGACTAAGAAAAATCTGACAGCCTAAATTACTCCCTACCAAACAATATGGTTTTGATAGAATAAGACATTAATAAACAATATGAATTTTCCTCATTTATTTTTACTTTATTTATTTGTCATTTCTACTCTATATTTCAAAAGGCAGCTTATGATAAAAATCCATATGCAACAGCAGATAGTTTAAGTGAAATTAAGAAAAACATACCAGAAATTGTTTAGAGAGAAAAAGGAAATAATTTTACCGGGAATCTGAAATAAGACATTAGTCATATGAGCACTAAATTGGCTCTGAGCTTCCTAGCAGCCAAGGCAAAGTAAAAAACAAAACAGAGGAGATTACCATAATCTCTCAAAGCCTGCTAATAAACATAGTCTCATTTTTTTTTAAGAGACTTATTTTCTCTTGTCATCAAAGTTATGCCAAACACTGCCTCCAAGTAGCAGTGTTAAGGGTTGCAAAACTATCTTCGTTTCATTATGAGTCCCGTATATAATCTGTATGTATGTGTAACAAGAAGGCCTGTTTGTGGAGAACAAGCTAATGGCAATCACATGCTTCCTGAAGCATTTGATCGCTGCAGGGGGTCAATATTGGGGAAACCAGAATAGGAATAGGTGCGGAGTCCCTGATGCTCTCTATTTCGTGTCAGTTGTTAGGAGAGCATTTGGTAACTAATACAAGATGGAGCTTTAAATGCTTGTGCTCCAGTTTACCTAGAAAATATGTTTTAAAAGATGTATATTATAGTGAACTAAGAGGAAATACACATGTAAAGAATGTCAACCTCAAAGAAACTATGGGTTAATTTATAGAGCCAGTTATAAGAGATCTTAACAGCCAACTTGATTTCAGACCATTAAATTGCAAAAGCATAACTTATGCCTTGGTATACACTCTGCTTGGCTGCAGAACAGCCTCCTTTCACCAGGCTGGACTCACGCAGAAGCCGAGATTTTTGAATTATCAAATGGCTGCATGCAGATAGCCATTTTTTTCTCTTCTTTCTAAGTAACAGACCTGCTGATTTGTTCAGGATGGCAATATGCTCAGCTTCCAACAATCATTTTGCAGACTCCCTTGCAGCAACGACTGGGTATGTTGGTCTTGAGGCACAGTTATGGCCAAGGAGGTACTAGTATGAGTGAAGTCTACAAAGATGGGTCTCTGGTGGGAGACTTGCTAAATGGGACAGACTCAACTGTCATTTGCTTTTGCTTTTTTTTGTTGTTGCTGTTGTTCTCATCCTTCATCTTTTTTAAAAAAAAAAAACACACACACAGCAAGGTGTCTGGGAAAAGACCAGCCATCTGCGGAAAGGAGTATAAACAACAGAGATAAGAACGCTGGAAAAGGAGGAAAGAGCCAGAGTGCTTGCTGATTCCCTTGAGCAGCCCACCAGTCTGGACTGCTCACACCATACTTCTTATGACATGAGAAAAATGAAACCCTTCTTAGTTAGCCACTCTAGGTGGGCTTTTGTTACAATCAGCGGAACATACTCCTTAACTGAAAAACAGGCACAGACCCGCCTCTCTAAGTGTCTCATTCAACAAACCAAAAGTAAAGTGAGACTTCACAAGGGAGACGCAGAAGAGAATCTCCCCTTCGGGGGAGCATTCATTCTGTTGGCAGAAACGCTGTAGGCAGTCACCAAACGCTGCTTTCACGGCTGAGTACTTTCTGTAGCTTGCGCCAGATGTGGCTGAGTTCTGGCCGGTGAGACAGGGAAGGAAACGATGTATATATGCCATTTGTAGATTCAGTGCCTACTCTCCCCATTCACCATGCTCACTTTTCCCTACCCTCCAGTGATATGTGAAGGACAAGTTCATGGAAAATGACAGTCACATAGAGGAAGAGGCCCAGGTCCCTGCCCCAGAGGACACATACAAGAACATTTACTACGTTAAGTCACTAAGATTTTGAGTTTGCTGTTACAGAACTCTAGAAATGGTCTCCAAAGTGGAAGGCAAGCACTATGGGGGAGGAAGAAGGGTTACACAAAACGATCCAATGGGGTACAGGGAGAAAATATTACAGTTTCCACTTAATTGCATTTTTTTATTAATTTAACCAATTTTGGCCATTTTAAATGCACATAATAGGTTGATAAAGTGCTATATGTATAAAACAATAAATATGCTTATATTGAAAGTATGCTCAAAAGTGTTTTTTATTAATGGGATGCACAATTCTTAAAAAACATACAACGTTGTTCTAGAGTGTTTTTAAACTTTTTAAAGCTACAAAACTTGTTCTTCAAATGAGAACATCCATGTGAGAAGAGTACAGAAAACAGGTGTGGCAATGCTACTCTGGTTAATGAAGGTGGGAGCCTGAAACCCCACTTCGCTCCGTCCCACTCCCCAAGAAGTGAGGCCACATAGGAAGGGAGGAGAAGGCTCAGTACTGAGGTTTTGCACGAGACTCTAATTAGAAAGAGGATCGTATTGCTTAACTTGCTTTAAAAGAAAAATCATGCGCCACAGAATCTATGAAGCAAAGCAACATTCTAAAGATCCTCAGAGTTAACATGTCTCTAGTCTCCTTTTTCTTGGTTCAAACTGGTCACCTGGTTTGACTTGATCGCTTGTACAGTGGCTCTCTATCCAAGGTGAAGGGAGCTGAGAGACCTGACCTCTTAGATTTGCTTGATTCTCCTGCCAAAGGTCTTCATCTTCATCTAAGATTCAGGAACAGTGCAGGGGAAAAAGAGGAAGTGGAAAAGCTAAGAGGGGAAAAAAAGATATTGTTTGGGGGCAGTTTGAGAAGCCAGGAGCAGCTTATACATCTCCATTGCAGATGCTCCAAGGAGGCCAGGCAGAGGCCATGGTTTCTTCCTTGCTCCCCCACTCCCTCTTTCATTAGGTGGAGGGTGCAAAGGAACTCAGACTTTAGCCCAAAGAAACAACTTAAAACGATTCCGAAACAAGAAGTCTTGCGTGAAATTAAACCTCTGCTACTGATAAGTGTGAAATACAAGAGAATTATTCACTCACCGAAGAACCGCAGAAAATACAGGGTACTTTTTCTATGCAAAGACTACCCAGAAACCCAGTGCATTCAGGGAACATGGGACCTGATTCAGTCACTCTTCAACTGATAAAAATAAGGACAGCAAATTAACAAGGGTCGATTTTAAGTACACAAACTTCTGAATAATTTCTTTGTTTTTTCTTCAGGATGGAGAGAAGGAGAAGGAAATAATAGCAAAATCACCCCTGGCAGCCAAGTCCTGAGCTGAAAGGAACAATCCACTAGAACTGTGATTTGACTTTCTATTGTTTCTAGCAACCGTACGCTGTCAATTATGTACATCTATCCTTAAGTTATCACTGCCTCTTAATTTTTTCAGCGTATAAAAATAAATGTTTTTCGACGCTTCCCCCTATTACGGCGCCATCCATCTTATATGCTACTCCAGGCTCCATCGAGTCCGTACAATTTATCTGGACAGAGATCATTGAGTAAGCAGTAGTTAATTAGAGCTGCGAGCCTTCCATCCCTAAGTGCTTCCCCTCCCCCCCACCCCTCCCCTGGCTGCCCCGGCCTCTGACAGGTACCGATGATGTAATTACTATCTCAGCCCACTGGATCGAGGTGCCAAGAATATCACCCTGTGTTGGGAGTGCTGTAAGGGCAGAGCTATCTTTAAACTCAGTGTTGCTTATTAAATGAACATAAAGCAACTCAAAGGACAATAAAAAGCAATTCTTTAAATGGAATGCCCCTATAAGAATATTCATTTGCTTCTCCGTGACAGATGCTGTCACGAGGCTTCTATGTAACTTCTCTTTCTTTGCCTCCCTTGACTATGTTTGCTGTCCTGATGATAAATCTGCAGTCTACGCTGAGCAGAAGAAAAATAGCTGGGGCTTTTCTGTATGCCGAGGCTGTGGGCCCCATCCATCATCCTCGTGCTTCTGTTTTCCTTTAATTATCTCACTTCAGTCAGAAACTTGACTTCAAATCATAAGCCTGAGGAGAAACTAGATTTTAATTTACAGAAGTGCAGCTAAATATTTTTGCTCTCAGACTATATTTCATAATAAAGATGGGAGCCCCAGGGCTCTTTAAAGCAAACGGCAACTATAAACATTTTTCTTCATGGCACGGCCTTTTGCTTCAAATCAAACCTGAGTACACCTACAGCCCATCGACCACCAAGTTATTTCAAGATTACATTCCCCTTTTCCAATCTGCCACCCAGCACACAATAGCCGGAGTTAATCACACATTAGAAGAGAACTGTTCTTAAATGGGCCCTTTCTTTGGAAACTTTTGACAGTGAATTTAGGCCTCTAGTTGGGGCTAGTTGACCGTGTCAGAGGTGAGCCCACTCTATCCCATTGGGAAAGGGCTCCTTCTTTCTTTCTCATTTTCCCCCCAGCTCTGCAGGTCCCACCCCAGAGAGACTAGAGAAGCTAATAACCTGGGACTGCATTGAGATTGCTCCAACAAGCTCCTCTGTTCATTAAGCACAAGATCTGTCCTGAGACACCAAAACTGTGTTGCCTGTAGCTGAGTTGCTCCATTTTCCCCAGAGCCCCAATGCAAGGATGTGCAAGGCTGTGGCTCGAGCCCCAGGTCTGCCATGGTGCCCGAGAGATTTCACACAAATTAAGAGAACTGATGACCCCGGGATCAGAGGGAGGAAGGGGACAGTTAACACTCACTCGCCAGCCTTCTGTGCAGCAGCGTTTGTCAGAGATATTAAAGTCCTTTCAAAGGGGATATATTAGTTCTATATGCCCAGAGGTCTGGGCTAAGTGCTTTCCTTTCATATTTCTTTTATTTCAAGAAAAAAAAATAAAAGACTATACAACTTCCAATAAGAAAGGCGAGTTCATGTTTCAATAAAACTGATGGAATGAGCTCAAACATGGCAGTGTTGTCAGTGATGTCTAAGAAGTTGAAAAAAAATCCAATTTTATGGGTCAGGTTGGGTGACGCAGTGGAAAGGTAAACAAATGGTAGAAATCTGCAGGGTTTGGCTCAAATTTCAGAGATAGAAGGAGCTAACGAGATCCATAAATCCAAATAGGTTAGAAAAGGAAACTTATCTGCAACTTGCTCACAGATGCCCAATGAGCAGGCGGCAGAATGAGGGTAAGAATCGAGGGATCTCCACACGCTGGTAAGGATTTGTTGAGCACTTATAGCATGTGGTATGCCATACAACCAGGGGCTCTTGGGTCACTGACAATCCTTTCCCCAAAAAGCAGCATCATAAGTGGAACCCATTATAGCATTTCTCAAAATGGACTAATTATATGGTTTTCTTTCAAAGTATTAGGAGGGGAAAAAACATCTCAAGACACAATATTGCTTTACATTAAAAATTATGTTATTTAAATATGTATGAATGTAAAACTAAACCCGTATGCTTATTGTTCTTTTAAGCAACTATCAAGCCAGAACAAATTTTCAAATTAGATGCAAATAAGACTACAAAACCAATAAAATCCAATTAATAGCATTACTTTAACGTGACAAATGTATGTGCTTCTGTTGACACCAAATCACTTTGGGAATGTACCTGTACTGCCTGCCAGGTACAGCTTCTTGGGCTGAGCAGGCCCATTCTGCCATATGCAGATGTCAACTGGCCAGCTCTGATCTTCCTCCTTAGCCCAATGTAGGATGTTGGGGTCATTTGGCACTAACACAAGCAGAAATGCAAGCCCATCATTCAGTTACAGAGTGAATTGGTCCCAAACATGCTGAGATTAATTATCAGACTATCATAAAAACAAAAGACCTAATTTTAAAGATTCTCATCAAACATCCATTGTGCCTCAAAAATATAGCCTCAGACCAGTTTGAGACATACTGGTCAATTTATTACTTTATTTTTTCCCATTGTTTTCCATTTTAAATCATATAATCAGAGTAGAAAACGAGCTCAAATAGAAATATTTTCAATATAATATGATTAAGACAAAAGAGTGTTATTGGATAGTTTACCATTTATTTATTTGTTTATTTGTTTATTTATTTATTTATTTTACTTATTGGTTTTAGAGAGCAGGAGGGGGCAGAAATAGGGGGAGAGGGGGAGGGGAAAGAGAGAGAGAGAGAGAGAGAGAGAGAGAGAGAGAGAGAGAGAGAGAGAAAGAAACATTGAGTCATTATTCCACCTATTTATGCTTTCACTGTTTGACTCTTGTATGTGCCCTGACCTGGGACAGAACCCGCACCCTTGGCATATCAGAACAACGCTCCAACTAACTGAGCTACCCAGACAAGACAATTGGATAATTTCATATCATTTCAAGTTACAGCATCATTTTAATACTTGAACTCCATCCCCCACCATTAATGTACTCCATCCATTTTCTGTTAAGAGGTTAGAGGACACTCTGTATTCATAAATGCTTGTCCTAGAGCTTATGGAGAATATAAAAATCATAAATGTAAATAAAAACTGTGGCAGTTACATATAAGTCTCCAGTGAGGACTAAACCACCAGGTGGGAATATCAGCCGCCTGGAGACGTGTAGCAAGAGCAGCTGAGGCCTAGGACAAACATATGAAATTATGTCTTGCAAAACAACACCAGTAAGGTCTGCTGTTAGCCTCTTCTATTATCATGATAAGGGATCTAGTCATTTTCTTATGCAGGTCATTTTCTTTTAAGTTCCATTGTGTCCAACGTCACATGAAAATGCTTTTGACCGCAATTTCAGATCTTATACTTTCCTTTTTCTCTGAGTATGGAAACCATCTCAACTTGATGCAGCAGGTGGAAAAAAGTGTTTTATTGTTAAACGCCCTTGGTTTTCAGATTCACAGTCCTTAGTCTCTTTCACACCAAGTGCAGCACAACTCCACTTGTCTGTTAGAAATTCATCTGAGTAATCATCCATGGAGTGTCCATTGTCTGCCAGGTAATGCACTGGGCGCTGGGGATACAACAATGAGCACGAAAGAACAGTTTCTCATAATGGTCACCGTCTAGACAAGGAGAGGAGATTGACTCCATAAACCATCATCATGGCAGGGCATCTAATGTAACAGCAGAATCAAGCACAAGGTAAGGAAGGAGCCCTGCAGGGGAACAAGTTATTATACCTGGGCTAGAGGTGAGGAGAGGCTTCCCAGAGGAAGTGACATTCTAGCCAGCTTTGAAAAAAGGAAAAGGAGTTCACTAGGAAGAAGCCCAAGTGGGAGAAGATGCACAGGAAGCACAGATGCAAAGATACATAAGGATAAAACAGTATATAATTCAATGACAGTGAGGATAATCATAATAGTTAAACTTCACTGAGCGGATCTGTGTGCCAGGCACTGTGCTAAACACTTTAGGTGCATTGTTTCATTTAATCTTCAAAACAGACCTATCCCCCATTTTATTGATGAGAAATCTGAACCTTAGAGAGATTCATCTGCCCAAGATCCTACAGCTAATAAGTGGCAAAGTTCAGGTCAAACCAGAAACAGGGTATGTGCAGCCTACATTTCTCCCTCTCAGCTCTACTGTTCAGGAAACTATAAAAAGTCTGACATTGCTAAAGCATGAAGTAGAAGCAAAAAGAAAAAACACATCTGATTGCTAGAATACTACATTTCTATCAACGTTTATATGCATGACTATGAAATATAATAAAACCCTCTCAGATGTTGTTGCCAAAGATAGGAGTGATGCTTCACACATAATCCATGTTATTAATGTTTATAAATATTAGAGATGTTTGTTATACCAACCTCTGATTTCATTCTTCTTAGGAAAGGTGGGAATTTTGTTTTGTTTACTTATTATTTTAAATACTGAAGTGGATTTGATGAGCATCTCATGTGTAAATAAATCACCAATTAGACAAATCCTTTATTAGTCTACATGTCCCAATTCCATGTTCAGAAATACACACACACACACACACACACACACACACACACACACACACACAAACTTTCTTGCTAGAAAAGTAGAGCTTTAACTGGCATACAACACAAAATCACAAGAACTGGCATAATTTTAGTTAAAGCAATAAAAAATAGCCCATGGCACTATATGCTTTCTTAGTCTTTGAGAAATTATATTTGCTGTTTTTAAATTTGGCTATTAAAGTACAGTTGTCTCCCTATTTGAGACTGTAAATGTAATTAACATAAGGCTCCTTAGTAAACCAAGAGTTAACTCTTGTGGGTTGTATGATCATTTCCTTATAAATGTTCTACTCTCCTCAAGTGAGCCTGACAGAAAGGATGGATTTACATATTCAAATTACCACAGTTGGAGAAAGGCCTTGTAGGGGAACTAATCCCTTCTACCCTACAAAAGGGAAAAATCATAACAAAAACAGCAGGAAGGCAAACAACTTTCAACCTCCTCAGTAAGGACCAGGTGCAAAATTCATTGCACCTGGGTTCCAGATTGCTCTAAGACTGGAGATGAGCAGAAATGCCCATGTCGAAAACTCCGGTTCAGTTCAGTGCTTGTCATTGGTAAATTAGGAGTGATTTTTTTTTATCCACCTCTCAGAGTTGTTGGGATGATTAAATTAGATTATATGTTTAAAGGAGGTAGCTCAGTTGGTTAGAACATTGTCCAGATGTGACTGCAAATAGTTGCTTCTGTGACCTGGAGGGTAGGTGTGGGAGGGCTTCAGGATGACAGGTATCTTGGGGCTTGAAATTAACCAATAAATCACCGCAGCTAATACACCTATGTAAGTTACTGTTTTTTAATAAAGACTCAATTTAAGTAACCAAACAGAATATAAGGTATTTTTACAACAATAAAAAACAACAACTCTTTTTTGTTTTCTTTCCTTATCACCTATTTATATAGGGAAGAGGAAACTCCTCTTCAACCCCAAAAATTAAGCATCTGAGAGGCCAAAGAATGGCATCTCCTTTTAAAGAAACAGACACTATTATAAGTTTAAGCCTTTATCTCCTTTAGTCTCGTTGCCATCTTTAAAATTTATTTTATTCTACAAGATGAGAAAATATTCAGGTTTGCAGGGAATGAGTGATTAACAAAATGCATGCAAATCAAGTAATTAATTTTAACCAGATCTTCAGTGTCTTTCTTGCTGACAGAAAAAGGGGAGCTGGGAAATTTAATCACAATTTGTCAATATTTACAACCTCTAAATGAAACAGCAATCACAATGGCAGCTTCTTCGGGCTCCTGGCAGGCACTTACATTATGCAAGTTCTCATTTCATTAACTTGAACTAGTGTCATCTTTGCCAACCCAATATTAAAGTTTTTTTCATGCCTATCAAGTTGTTTTCTAAAAATTTTCTTAGAAAACCACAGATGTAACATGTACATTCTCAATTCACACAACTATTCAGGAAAACCCTGGTAAGCATGAGCTGTTCTGAGGGTGTGGAAGCCTGTTATCCTTATCTATCACCACTGCCCAACACATCGAGAGCACCCAATGAGAGAATGAATAAATGAATACATTCTATCTTGGTGGTTAGAAAGCTCAGGCTCTAGGTACTCAGGCCCTCCACTTACTAGATGCCTGACCTTGACAATTTGCTTACCCTTTCTGGCCTCCATTTCCTCATCCATATGATGTAGCAATAACACTACTTAGCTCATAGGTTGTTGTGAGGATTAAATGAGTAAATAAATGTAAAGCACTTAGAACAATGCCTGGCACATGGTAAATGCTTAATAAACAATCATTATTACTATCAGACTTATATTACTTATAAGCTTATTACTATACCTGTGAGGTTCATTAGCACTGTCCTTAAATACACAGGACAGAAGCTTCATTAGCTGGTAGATGGTCATTTTTACAAAAATAAATTTAAAGTCTTTAAGCACATCAAGCAGTTAGGTAACTCAGATAAAGAAATGAGAGTTTTACTTAAGAAAGAAAAAAGAAGTAACACCCGCTACATGAATCACAAGTCTTAGAAAAATTAGGGGGTTAATTTGCAGTAAAACAATATTGGACTTCACAAAATCACTTCCTTCTAGAAAGTGATACTAAGTAACAGAATCCTCTGATGCCTCTAAAACAGAATTTGATTTATAAAAATACAAACAACAAATCCAAAAGCATGTACTCTAGCTTTTCGGCCACAGTATGGGAAGTGGGTCTTGGGAAAGTCATCAATGAGCACAGTTTTTGCCAAACCCAGTCAACAGTTTCCTCATTTTATGATACCTAGCAGCATATGGCATAGCTGACCACATTCCTTCTAGAACAGTGGTCGCCAACCGGTGTTCCCCGGAACCACTGGTGGTCCGTGAGGTCCAAAAGGTTGGCGATCGCTGTTCTAGAACACTTTCTTCTCTCTTCTCCCCTACCTCACTGGACATTCCTTTAGCCCTCTTCTCTTTCTTCTCTAACTCACCTCACTTCCTGGGACCTGGATTTAGAACTACCTTTACAAACACAGCTCTCACACTTATATCTCAAGACCTAACCTTTCCTCCATGGCCTGGGTTGTATCCCTATTTGACAAGACCCCTGGATGTCTAGAGATATCTCAAACCAAGCATGTCCAAGACAGTTCTCAGTGTCTGACTTTCTACTTGAAATTTGTTCCATCCTCAGTCTTTCTCATTTCAGTCAATGGCTCTATGATTCCCTATAGGCAACTCAAAGTGGTTCCTTCCTTTCACTCACCTCCCCCACCCCAATCTCCTCTCTTCCTCCAAACACACACATTCAACCAATTTGCAATTCATATTTGTCCTACTTTGAAATATATTTCAGATCTGACTACTTTTCATCATTCCCACAGCTACTACCTTCCAATCTTTTTGCTGCTATAATCAGCCAAAATGATCTGTTTAAGACATAAGTCAGGTCACGTAGCTCCCTGGCTTAAAACTTCCCAAAGGCTTCCTGACACACTCACAATGTCCTCATCATGGCCTATAAGGTCCTATGTGATGTGTCGCCTAACTATTCATCTGTCGTAGTTTGAATGCTCATGCTCACCCCCAAATTCATATGTTGAACCCTAATCCCAAGGTGATGGCATAAGGAAGTGAGGAATTTGGGAGGCCTTCCCTCATGAATGGGATTAGTACTTTCTTATAAAAGAGGCCTAAAAGCACTCTCTTGCCCCTTCTGTCATGTGAGGATACAATGAGAAGTCAGCAGTCTGCAGCCAGGAAAAGGGTCTTCATCATAACCCAACCATGCTGACACCCTGACCTTGGATTTCCCAACCTCCAGGACTGTAAGCAATACATTTCTGCTCTGTCTAAGCCACCCATTCTATGGTATTTTGTTATTGTAGCCCAAATGCACTGAGAAATCATCTACTTCATCTCCACTGCATCTGCACTAAGAAACCATCTACTCCATCCCCGCCCCCCTGACCCCTTGTTCACCACAATGCAACCTCAGGGGCCTCCCACTTGTTCTTCAACCCACCAAGCCCATTCTCCTCTCCTAGCCTTCACACTTACTCTTCCTTCTGTCTGGAATACTCTTGTCCTGGGTTTTTCTGTGACTAGCTCCTTCTCATTCTTGTCTATTCAAATGTCCTGACCATCCAATTTAAATTATCCATTACCCCACAAGATCTCTCTCAAACCATTTAATACCACCTAAAACCATATGTCTACTTACTCATTGTCTCACCCAGGAGAATGTAAGCGCCACTGCGACAAAGATTTTGCTTGTTACCTCCATCACTGTACACAAAGACATATGTATTTGAACCCATCTCCATGACTCATGTTAAAGTTAAATTGTAACTTTAACAATTTAATTCATCTTTCTGAACTTCGGGTCCCAATAAAATGGGATATTATTACCAACTGGCTGTATCATTAAGAGCACTAAGAGCTTCTGGGATTCAGCAGTCATGTCTTGATTTTGTTTATATGTTTGTTCATTCAATCAACAACAAAATTTTTATAGAGCATCTACCAAGTTCTAGACATTGGGCTAATCACTGAGAAGTTAACCATTCAACACTGAGCAAAGCAGACGTGATCCAGACCCTTGGGAGCTTTTTGGCTAATAGAGCATTATAACTAAGTGCCACCTTAGTTTCAATAAGGAGAGTGCTGAGTACAGTGAGCAAAGGACAGGAGCCTAAGCAAACTCTGGAGAGGAGATCAGGAATTTACATTTACGGAGAAATGTAAAAGATGTGTAATAACACATAGGTGGTGAGCATGGGCCCAAGGAGGATATGCAATGACTTCTGCTGCTTTAGAGGAATGTAAAGGAGTCAGTGTGACTAGAATTCAGGGTGTGAAGAAAGGGAGGGAGGCCAGTGAATCACACGCAGTGAGCAGGACTCTAGGAGAATGAATAAGTACGGTGGTTTTACAGACACTGTCAGAATTAGAAGAAATGAACTAGCTTCTAGTGCACACTCACCCACACACAGAAGAGAGAGAGAGAGAGAGAGAGAGAGAGAGAGAGAGAGAGAGAGAGGAGGGAGGGAGAGGGGGAGAGGGGGAGAGGGAGAGGGAGAGGGAGAGGGAGAGGAAGAGGGAGAGGGAGAGGGAGAGGGAGAGGGAGAGGGAGAGGGAGAGGGAGAGGGAGAGGGAGAGGGAGAGGGAGAAGGAGAGGGAGAGGGAGAGGGAGAGGGAGAGGGAGAGGGAGAAGGAGAGGGAGAGGGAGAGGGAGAGGGAGAGAGAGATTTAAACTGTATTAAGGAGAAAATGTAAAAGAGAATGAGAGCTTCAACATAACACTTATACAAATTTAAACACACAGAAAAACAGGAATCACACATCATCATACTAACATCAAACACATTTGAGTGGATGTCTTGGGGAGGGAGAATAAGTTGTGATTAGGGATTAACAGGAAAATAAATCCACAAAATATAAAAAAGACCTTCCATGGGCCATTACTGAGAGTGCTAATGAACTGAGGAGTGAGATTAATTCACTTCTAAATCCAAGTCCAAAGGGAAGGAACAAAAGGAGGAACAGACTGGGAGAAGGCCAGTAACTAGACCTCCAGGAGCCAAGGAGAGAACACTAAGGCACGCTGGGGAGAGCAAATGGTCCTGCTTGATACTTCCGCCCCACCCGCTGAGGTCACAGGCCACATTTGCTTTGCTCATTTCTGAACTGTGGACTCTTTACCAACCAGCCCTGCTGAGGCTTCATGGCCAAGAAGCACAGAGACTGAATGGAGGCTCTCTCTGCCTCACTAGCTTGGTCTTGAAATGAAACAAAGAAACCCGTATAGGTGTGTGCAATTTTAATATACATTAAACTAAAACACTTCAGGGTTTCCATTAAAAAATGGGAATCTAAATCTACCCAGCATTATTACTTCTCGAAAAAAATTATATCAATTGCATGTTTAAGCCTCGGCAGTTACTAGGATTTTAAAGTACCCCTGTCTGATATAAAGAGAAATGAGGAATGCATGTGTCCCAGCCAACCAACAATGTAGATGTAAAACACTGCAGACAGTGAGTGATTAAATGTCAGCTCGGGGAAGATCCCTCCCAAACTTCTATAAGAAATAGCAGTATTATGGAATTTTAGACTTAGCTGAGAAAAGAACAATATAAAACTTGTTTCATATTTTATTTCAAAATGGTAAGCTTTAGTTTGCACTTTTGCCATTAATTGCCCCATCAAACATATTTTCTCTTTAGTCAAAGAGAATGCAGATCCTAAAATATCCTTAAATCAAGCCATAGCTATTACAACTCCATTTGTGTTTAATTTAGTCACCAAATACCTCGAGAGTGGAATATGACATGTTTCAGGTATCTTTATAATTGTCTATCAAATCACAGGCAGTGCCTAAAAGTGAAAAGCATAAGTCCTAATTTACCTACAAAAGAAGTACTTCTCTAGGTGTTTAAAATTTAAATGGACAGCCCTAGCTGGTTTGGTTCTACATAGAGTGTCAGCCTGGCAGACTTAAGGGTGAAGGGTTCAATCCCCACCCCAGTGGGGATGCATGTGGGAGACAACCAATCAATGTGTCTCTCTCACATTGATGTTTCTCTCTCTTTGTCTCTCCTCCTCCCTCCACTCTCTAAAAATCAATGGAAAAATATCCTTGGGTGAGGATGAATGACAACAATAAGAAATTTAAATGGACACTGCACAGATTTTCTGCAGATATATAATAATGTACACATTTTGCAACTGTAAGGACACTTAAAAATATTAAACATTAAGTTTAACTTAAAAAATTAAATTTAATTTAAAAAACAAATAAGTATATTTATAGAAGAAACATAAACACTAAGTGTATACTACCTTGTAGGTAACTTTCAGGTGGAATCTTTGTGACTAAAGTTAATATTTTCTCAATGATCTGAACTAGACACACCTGAAATAAACCATTAATAAAGGATAGCCTCAATCTTGGCATAAAAATAGATGAAAAGCCTAATACTAGAGGTAAAATACATAGATGTTTAGAAACGCACTTTGATTTGAAACAAAAACAAAAAATTAGAGGAAAGCTTGCAGAAATGGCAAATCATTTCAGGCAGCTTTTACATAAGTGAAGTTGGATCAACACAGGAATACAGGATGATCGTATCAGGAATAGAGAATTAAACTTTGGTTCTGAGAGAGAAAGAGAACCCCTCACTCAAAGCAAAAATGTCACAAGTCCGAGGGAACTTTCATTGCTCCTATACAAAATGAAGATAAGAAAGCACACTATCTATACCACCTAGGAGACTGAGTACCAGATAATGTTCTCAACAGAATAAATTCATTAATTATGGCTCTGTTTACCCATCTTCTGCCAAAGCTAATTATTTGTTTATTTTTTTAATGGTGTTAGCAGCTTCAAAGCCATTAGTGCCAATAAAAGGTGATGTATTAGAAATGTCACAGGTGAGGATCAGTTAATAGTTCAGTGCTCAAGAAATTCAGTTTAGCCAACATTTGCCTGTGTGGACACAGGGCATTTCAATTGGAAAATTACTATTTTTACCAAACAGAGGTACAACAGAAGCTTAATTCATGAATTAATAATTGTCCTTTTCTGCTATGGATATTAGTTGCTATTCATTTCTAAGTTTTTAACATAGTTCCTCTCTCTGCAACTATTTTTTCCCCAAAATTTGGAACAGATTTGTCTTTTGTCACTCTTCTCCCTAGGTGCTTAGAAGAATAAACATTATTATCAAAGTGTACTGCAAAAGTGAATACATTTTAATAGGATTACGATAACAGAATCTTTATCCAGTAACTTGCAAAAAGAAGCGAAAAGGAGACTTCTGTTTTAAGATTAGAGTACAGGCTTTGAAATGAAAAGAGGATTATCTTATTAGGTTGGCAACTGATGTACAGCACTCAAAGTTATGTTTCGGATTTGTAAAAAGAACCATTTCAGGTGAACATTCTCTTGACTGGCTACTAGTATGATTGACTCTCATCATAGCAAAAGAGCAAGAGAAAATACCAAGACAGCCATACTTCTGTACTTCTCATGCCAACTGTAATTACTTTTTTTCTGAATCTGAATGGCAATCCCATACCCCAGTAGCTAAAAATGTGCAGCTGCTATGTATAAATAGTAGATAAATAAAAATAAATATATAATGAAGCATACTCTCATAGAGACTTGGATAGAAATATATTTCACTTGGACTATAAAATAATTTAATGAGTTTAGCATTTCATATACTTAAGAAACAACATGTTTAACTGAGCATTAGCTAGGAACAAGAGGTATTGACATATGAACGTGTTGATCCTAGAAAGACTTGGGGCTTTCTGGTGAAACCAGTAGACGAAGAGAGTCTAGACCTGGAAGGCATTAAGTAAGTTTGAGGCCATGGTTCATGAGAGATCATTAGAGAAAATAGCTTAAGACAACTCCTGGAGCTCTACGGACAAAGATGGAGTTAAGAGAATTCAATAACTGGGGAAGGCTGCCATTGTTTAAAAACAGATTGGCACTGATCAGCTCTTCCCTCCACGTGGAATAGCCTCATTCCCCATAGGGTGATCTAACAACAAGCATGGAGCGCCTGCAGTATGCAAGGCTACATTCTGCTGGATTCCTTCCTAATTTTCCTCTTGACTGACAGAATCTGTACTCTAAAAAGAGACAGCTTCCCTGTCAATCATTCAGGAATATGAACATTATACACATTTAATTTTATCACTTTAACTAGAAAACTACTAAGACTGAGTTTTCACTTGATGTCATGATTTTGAATAGTTTTAATAGTCAGTTTGCCATGTTCTAAGGTATGAGAATATTTTAGAGGAAGAATTGCATAATTGAAGGTATGAAATTAGGAACTATATTAATAACTAGAAAACAAGAAGACACTCAAAATATGTAGCAATCAATTTTCTTGCTGTGCCCTGGCTGGCTTGGCTCAGTGGATAGAGCGTCGGCCTGTGGACTGAAGGGTCCCGGGTTTGATTCCAGCCAAGGGCACATGCCTGGGTTGTGGGCTCGATCCCCACTAGAGGGTGTGTGGGAGGCAGCCGATCAATGATTCTCTCTCATCATTGATGTTTCTATCTCTCTCTCCTTCTCCCTTCCTCTCTGAAATCAATAAAGAAATATATTAAAAAAAAATTTTCTTGCTGTGCAAAGCATTAACCCTTTGTCTAATTCCATCATTTCTTCAGCTTGCACTCTATGAGGACTAGCTTTCCTCACCCATTTTTCCTCCTTTATCTCTCTTTTTAGTATCACTATGACCTGGACTTTTGAAAATTTCATTTAACAAATCGAAATACTTTAGTATTATGATTTTGATGTTCAAATTTTGCCAAAGGGAGTCCCTTCAACCTGTCTCTTATGTATGTGTGTGAGTGGGTGGGGGATGAGGAAGGTTAATGACATCTATACATTATAAAAACTGCCTTGATTTCTTTATTTCAGTTTTATTGAGATACTAGAGGCCCAGTGCACGAAATTCAGGCATGGAGGGGGGGCGTCCCTCAGCCCGGCCTGCACCCTCTCGCAATCCAGGACCCCTTGGGGATGTCTGACTGCCAGGTTAGGCCTGCGGGATCGGACCTAAACTGGCAGTCGGACATCCCTCTTGCAATCCGGGACCGCTGACTCCTAACCGCTCACCTGCCTGATTGCCCCTAACCACTCTGCCTGCCTGTCTGATCATCCCTAACCCCTCTGCCTGCCTGATCGCCCCTAACCACTCGCCTGCCTGCCTGATCACCCCTAATCACTCTGCTTGCCTGCCTGATCACCCCTAACCACTCTGCCTGCCTGCCTGATCGCCCCTAACTGCCTCTGCCTTGGCCCCCGCCATGGCAGCTTCGTCTGGAAGGACGTCCAGAAGGTCGTTTGGCTGTCCAGTCTAATTAGCATATTACTCTTTTATTATTATAGATAATTGACAAATAAAACTGTAATACATTTAAAGTGTACAATGTGATTATTTGATATATAAGGGTGTCCTAAATATTATATACATACTTTGAATAATTATAAAGGCAATATTTATTAAATTTCATTTTTAAAATTGAACTATCCGCTGATACAGTGTGTATACATTTTTTGAAATACACAGTATACATCGTGAAAGGATTCCCTCAATCAAGTTAACAAATCCATCACCTCACACAGCTATCTCTTTGTGTGTGTGAGAATAAGATCTACTTTCTTAGCAAATTTCAAGCATATAACACAGTACTATTAACTACAGTCACCATGCTGTCCATTAGATCCTCAAAACTTATTCATCTTATAACTGAAAATTTGTGTCCATGACCAACCTCTCTCCATTTCACACACTCCCCAGTCTCTGGCAAGTGCCATTCTACTCTCTTTTTCTAGGAGTTCACATATAAGTGATACCACACAGTATTTGTCTTTCTCTGGCTTATCATGTCCCGCAGGTTCATCCATGTTGTCCTAATGGCAGAACTTTCTTCTTTTAAGGTTAAATAACAATCTATTGTAAATTACATTTTCTTCACCCATTCATCAATAAACACTTAGATTATTTCCAGATCTTGGCTATGATGAACAATGGTACAATGAACATGGGAGTAGATATCCTGAGATAGTGATTTTATTTTCTTTGGATATATATCCAGAAGTGAGAATACTAGATAATATTATAGTTCTTTTTAAAAATTTTTTTAAGAACTTCCATACTGTTTTCCAAAATGACCGCACTGATTTACACTCCTATCAACAGTATACAATGGTTCTCTGTACTCTAAATCCTCACCAACATTTACTGTCTCTTGTCTTTTTGATAATAGATACCCTAACAGATGTGAGGTGATATTTCACTACAGTGTTAATTTGCATTTGCCTGATGATTAATGATGTTGAGCAACTTTTCATATATCTATTTGCTGTGTGTATGTCTTCTTTGGAAACGTGTCTGAGTCCTTTAACAATTTTTCAATTGAGTTACTTGGTTTTTGCTATTGAGTTATATGAGTTCCCTACGTGTTTTAGATATTGATCTCTTACTGGATATATGGTTTGCAAATATTTTCTCCCAATCCATAGATTGACTTTTCATTTTATTGTTTCTTTTTCTGTATGGAAACTTTTAAGTTCAGTATATTTATTTTTGCTTTTGTTGCCTTTGCTCTGGGTGTCAAATAAAAAAATAAAAGACCCCACACACAATCATTGCTGAGACCAATGTGAAGAAATCTTTCCCTGCTTTCTTCTGGGAGTTTTATATATTCAGGTCTTACATTTAAGTCTTTTGTGTATGGTGTAAGGCAGGGGTCCAATTTCATTCTTTTGCACATGGATATACAATTTTCCCAGCACCATTTATTGAAAAGATTATCCTTTCCCATTGTGTATTCTTGGCATCTTTGTTGAAAATTCACTAACCTTGTATACCTGGATTTATTTCTGGGCTCTCTATTGTGTTCGATTGCTCTATGTGTCTGTTTTTATACCAGTACCATACTATTTTGATTATTATTGCTTTATAATACCATTTGAAATAAGGAAGAGAAGTGCCTTGATTTCTGGTACTACAGACTCACTTTGTATTGTTCCTACTCTACACCTGTAGTCATGCATTTATCCCAGCAGCATTCTCCTCCACCAGAATATAAGATTCTGTATGGCATATATTATTTATTCTATGTTAGTACATTGTAGGTTCTTAACAAACATTTTTGAACTGAATTGGCTGTTACAGTCCAATTAATAAGCCAACTCAATTTAAAAAATTATTTTGCTGATTTTCTCCCCTTTGAATCACCAAATTATTTCACTGAACTAATTATTTTGGCATTTTATAGGCATCCCTCCACTTCAATTTTTGTTTTACTGTGCTAATACAAGCATGAGGGTTAGATTATTTGCTGAAATAAAAGATAGCCAGTATTTATTCATTATAGAAAGTGTGGTGGGGGGTTTTAGGAAAAAAGCAACAAATTGTTGCTAGCCATCATAGACAGGTACTATTGGAGCCCTTTTCACTTTCCATTAAAATCTTACTTTATCCTCATTCTTAGAAGTTGTATCAAGAAGGACTAGTGCAGAAGAGTTAGAGTAGAACACTCTGGTGAAAAACAACACAGAATTATATTAGAGAAAAATGATGGAAATGGGAATATATGATGGAGCACACTGAAAAAAATGGCAGGCTCATTTGTAGATGGTGGTTACATAGGAGTAAAATTTTATAGAAAAGCAATAGTACATTTTTCTCCCATTGAGTATATGCTCGATTACTTAGTAAAAGAAATCTCATGAAAGCCATGTTGACAGCATTTTAGGTTGCTTCTTCCTGCCATTGAGCCTGGCTCTAGTTTCAGGTTCACCCTCCCCAGCCCTGGAAGTGAGTCTTGATTGGTCTAAGCCCGTGGTCGACAAACTGCGGCTCGCAAGCCACATGCAGCTCTTTGGCCCCTTGAGTGTGGCTCTTCCACAAAATACCACGGCCTGGGCGAGTCTATTTTGAAGAAGTGGCGTTAGAAGAAGTTTAAGTTTTAAAAAATTGGCTCTCAAAAGAAATTTCAATTGTTGTACTGTTGATATTTGGCTCTGTTAGTTTGCCTACCACTGGTCTAAGCCATTCTCCAAAGCAATGTTTGAGTCAGGAAAGGACTTTATGACACAGTTCTGGACTGTGAGGCACAACAGAGACTGCTGGGCAGTTGTCTTGCTCTTAGGAGGGAGAGAGAGGGAGGGAGAGAGAGAGAGAGAGAGAGAGAGAGAGAGAGAGAGAGAGAGAGAGAGAGCAAGAAGAAGGAGAAGGAGGAAGAGGAGGAGGAGGAGGAGGAGGGAGGAGGGAGGTGGGAGGACGGGAAGGGAAGAAGAAGGAGGAGGAGGAGAAGGGAAGAGGAAGAAGGAGAAGGGAAGAAGAAGGAGGAGGAGGAGGAGGAAGAGTAGGGGAGGAAGAGGAGGGGAAGAAGGGATGGGGGAGGAGGAGGAGGGGGAAGCCGCTGCCATTCCATTTTTCTGTTTCTGGATATACTTTTATGAAGATGTATTCAGAGCTCTGACACAACCATGAGTGGGGAATAGAAGCCAGCACTGAATGGCAGAGCAGCAAGATTGAATGTACCTGGGTCCCTAATGAAATCACTGATCCTCTGACAAAACCCAGAACTGCTCTGCCTCAGGATATCTTGATAAGCAAGACAGCAGACTTTCTGTTTCTGGCTTACAACCGTATCTTAACTGACAGAGAATTGATAAGTGGATCCAGTCTCTAAGTCTGCCTAACTCACCTATTTTTACAAGGGAACCTACAGTTTCATTGGCTAAAAGTGTATTCATATAGACAATGAATATTCTAGAAGAGAAAACTCAGGCTTGCCTATAACTGAGAAGGAGCAGTACAGAGAACGCAGGCTCTGGAAGCAGGGAACCCAAATGCAAACCCCACCTCTACAGCTCACCAGCTGTGTGGCCTTCCGGAAGACACTTTATTTGCCTGAACTTCCATCCCTGCATTGTAAAATGAATACCTACCCATGGGTTTATAGGGAGTATTACATGCAATAATGTAATAATAAAGGGCCTGTCAAATAAGAACCCAAATAAATGTTAGTTTCTCTTCCCCTAATTAATCCTTTGCCAAGATGAAACACTAACTCTGTTTATTAGACCATTAATTCAGACACTTCCTTTCCAGCAGGAATTACTCTGACAGCAGGCCGGTGTCATCCAGAGTAATTTCTACTGAAAAGGTTCCAATCTTAACGTTTCTGCTGTGAAGCCTAGTGTGCGACAGAAGGGATCGGGCGGGTTACTTTCAACCCTAGAGAAAATTGATGTGACGATAACCACAGTGGAAGGGTTTATATGCCCTTGATTGTCTTATTCTCACATCTTAAAAAGGGCATGTGGGTGGAATTGATGGGCTCCCGGGGAAGTGTGCTTATAGTAACTTTCCCTCCAAATTATTTCCACATTTTCTGTTATATTCCATCAAAAGATAATCATACTATACTGATGTCATTTCCAATCTCCTGAATATAATTAACAACTATCTTATGGAGACGTTGTGCTTAGAATATAAAAACAAAAAAAGAAGTTGGCATTACCAAGAAGGATTCTTTATTCTCAGCATAAAGGCTTTTGTAAAGGTATCTACCTTTTATGATAAATGAATAGAAGTCATGTTTACACTTAGATAGTCATTGATCTAGTTGTCCTCTTGTACAAATAGTAAGGGTAAAATTGGTAAAATATAGCTGGAAGACAATTTAACACAAAAAGCCTTAAAAATGCATTCACACACTGTGTGCTACAAAATTGACTTCTAGAAATTTATTTTAAAGAAAGACAAGAATTTCTACAGTGATTTTCAGGAAGAATTTTTCTTGCAGAAAAAAAAAAGGAAACCTAAGCATTCAACACTAGAAGATTCGTAAAACTATGAAATATCCACCCAAAGGAACACTGTGAACTGCTGAAAATGAAGTTATGGCAAAACATTTATTGATATGGGAAGATGTGCATGAGATATTGTTGGTATCTGAAAGGTCATAAACTGTATGCACCGTGCTTTACAGGTTTTCTAAAAATAAATATATTTAGCCATAAAATGTCTCAATAACTACACACCAAAATAAATATGAACAATGCTTTTTTTCCAAGGACTTTCATTTATTCTGTTTTGATTCTGTGTATTTTCTGCAGTAAGCATAAATTAATTGTATAGTAAGAAAAATGTTTTAAAAACTCAAAAGAACTAGTAAAGTACTTCTGAGCTAAATAGCAAATTGATCACTTCATCATTCATTATGTGAATTCTCAGCTCTGGCTTTTCAGATTTCTGATTTTAAAAATTTAAGAGACGAAGCCAAACTCCCAGAGTAAGGAGGTCTTAGGGCTGCTGTCTCAGGGGAGGTGACTGTCCTTGTGTTAAAGCCCTGGGTGATTGGCTCTTTGTACCTACCTCATCTTACTGTTGACCATAAACTGGAAAACTGGTGTCAAGATGGGGGTGGCTCTGTCAGGGATACTCAAACCCCTGCCCTGAGGCTCAGTGAAGTTTTAGGCAGCTTTGCTGCCAGTTCTTAGTTCTTTGTAGTTCCAAGGAAGTTTTCTTCAAAAGGAAAGAAACTGGTAGGTGCCCACTCTGGGCTGCCGCTCCTGCTGTCACCTCCAAATGGACACAAGCTCTGGCTGCTATGCCTGCTGCACTGACCTGAAATCTAACTTATTTATATTATTATTATTATTATTATTATTATTATTATTATTATTATAGCTGGTGTATATTAACCCTTTGCTATATTCCATGCACCCTGTCAAGCATTTTGCATACACTATTTTATTTAAATTCTCAACAGCAGCCTTGGAAGATTAATACCCTCATTACTCCCAATTTATAGAGGAGGGAACAATTTGCCCAAGATGACACAGGCAGTAAACGGTAGAGTTGAAATAGAAACCCATACCTATCTGGATTTTATTAGATGCCCTGAACCATTTAAAGTCAGTATGTTCATAATTCCCATTGGGAAGAAAGTTCAGTTGGCCATTTCTGGGTCTTCCTAAACCAGAGTAGAAGTGACTCCAAGAAAATACTAAACCACCTTCACAACCAGAGGTGCGACTCTGCTACACACGGTGCCCTTGGCTGCTGGAGGCAAGGACAGCCAAGACATAACCGAGGGTCCTGCGTGTTCAGCTACACACTGACTGGCTTAAACTTATCACTTAACCTCTGCGAACCTCAGGGCCTTCTGTGGAAGACGAGCTTTATAATACTTGTCCTAAATACCTCATTTGTGAATACCAAAGGAGACAATGTATGTGTAAGCACTTTTAAAAGTACAAAGGGCAAGGAGTCTTGATGAACCCTGCATGCAAATTACTTTTGCCCTGGAAAACCCAAAGGCAATGCCACTTTTATATACCACTTCGCAAAAGACAGAGAGGGGCTGTAGAAGTACAGAGAAACCTTAATGTGGAAAATCCCATGTGTAGTGTTTGCCCCGTGTTTAGTATTCAGTTTATTAAGTTCTGAGGAAAAGTCATTTACTCAGTGTTCCCTTCTCCCATCGAATGCTCTTTATTTAATGATTTCTCTCTAGGTGCATGAACTTTTGAACAACGGGAATTTCTGCCACAGGACTTAAGACTCTCCTGTGACTTGATGTTAGGAAACCTCCTTAGTCATTTGCTTTCTGCTCCCTGGGGGCGGATTGGAGCTTTGGAAGTGAGTTCATATACATTCTGTTTGAATTTAGGATGATACTTGGCTCAATAATTCAAAAATATTATACTAAGGTTTAGGATTATACTTGCATAAAGGAGTAATCTTTTTAAAAAACTAGTATCTAGGGTTAAGGAACAGGAAGGTATTTTCTGACCATTTTTAAATTATAAAAGCATTACATGCCCATGTTGAACAATTCAAAAGGAAAACATATGGTGAAAGGTAAAAGTACCAAATCAATGCACATTGCCACTTCCCATTGGTAAACACTACAAATAATTTCTCATTTATGTTTTGAGAATTTTCTATGATTAAACAAGCCAGTGGATATAATGACATATCTGTTTACTTTTTAACACAAAACAGTATAATTCATACTATAGTCGGTGCTCTGAAAAATGCCTGTCTTCTCCTAAAAGTATGCTTGTACCGTTTTCTATGTCCCCTTGTACAGTTCTAACAGTTTTAATCTCTGCAGTATTCCATTGCATGAACATATTGTAAATTATTTCAGTACCTTCCTCTGGATGTATATTTAGTTGTTCATAGATTTTTAATATCACAAACAATGCTGCAACCAACTCCACCACATTTCTTTGGCTCAGTGATATGAGTAAATCTGTAGGAAAATTCTTAGAAGTAAAACTGATAAATCAAAAGAGATGTGCATTTAAAATGTTGATAGATATTACAACTTGCCATTCATGGAACAGACTGACAGCTGACAGAGGGGAGGGGGTTTGGGAGACTGGATAAAAGAAGGTGGAGTGATTAAGCAAAAAAACCATACATACACACATACATATAGTATATACTAGAGGCCCGATGCACAAAATTCGTGCAAGAGTAGGCCTTCCTTCCCCCGGCTGCTGGCACCAGCTTCCCTCTGGCATCCAGGACCCGGTCTTCCCTCCCAGCCCCGGCTTCGTCCAAAAGGACATCCAGTCTAATTAGCATATTATGCTTTTATTATTATAGATATATATAAAACATATAGACACCGACAGTAGTGTGGTAAAAGCCAAACAGAAAGGGGGGTAGGGGTAGGTGGGTGTAGACAAAGGGGAGAAGGGGATAGAGATGTAAAGAGACTTTGCTTAGAGTGATGGGCACACAATGCAGTGTGCACATGATGTTTAATTGAGTTGTACACTTGAAACCTGTATGGTTTTGCAAACCAATGTCACCCCAATAAATTCAATTAAAAGAAAATAAATAGAAAAATAGATAGATAGATAGACGATAGATAGATAGATAAACAAATAAACAGATAGATAGATAGATAGATAGATAGATAAATAAATAAATAAATAAATAAATAAATAAATAAATAAATGTGTTTGTGTTAATTTCCTTTTCCCCACAACTGGATTGTGAGAGCCTGACCTTCACCAACAATGGGTATGGACTGTACAAGAAACTATTAGACTGAGGTGCATAATATCAATGATTCTGTGAACACTAAATTAAAATTAGCATTTCTAGGTCTTAGATATCAAGAAACTGGAAATACCTGCTTGTGGTGTACTGTGAATTGCCAGGCTCCTCACTCTGACGAGAAACAAGGCTGCAGTGAACCAAGTCTCATAAAGAGGCTTAACACTCCCGAGTGCTCACTGGGTGCGAGGCACTGTTCTCAGTGCTTTACTGACACTAACCCATGTCCTCCTGCCAATCCTCTGAGGAAGGTACTTCATCATTTCCATTTTACAGTCAAGATAACTAAGGCATAAGAAGCTAAGTTCATTTCCCAAGGTCATTCAGCTCATAAGTGATAGAGCTCAGATTTGAACCAGAAGTTTGAGTCCAGAGTCAGGCACTTTTAACCATGAATGCCGCTGCCTCTGTGTTCCTAATGATGTGCTAAACACATTTGTTAAACACAGACTCTATGCCAAGAACAATACATGCACCATCTTATCCTCACAGCAATACAAAGCATTATCCCTATTCCTCAGAGATATTAAAGTGGCTCACCAATGTGACAGAAGGAGGATTTGTACCAGAAGCTTATATTTATCCTCCTATACCATTTCTTCACAATGAGATGTATAAGGAGGCTAAATGAGAGTCGTCCTGTGAAAAAATAGAGCTTACTAGGGGCTTCATCACACCTAATTCTTCCTTTATCATAGTTATGTACATTAGAATGCTCACATATTTTTAATGCTTGTGGTCATACAGCGGCAACTTGCTCTATCTTATAAAGTGTGTCTTCAGATTGTCCAATGTGGATGAAAAATGAAGGCAAAATTAAGGTCTCCCGATTCTAAATATCAACAAAGCCTGTATAAGAAAACTGACATACTGGGTGAGGATGAGCAGGTCCCACACTCCAGGACATAGATCACTAAAATGTGATAGAAAAATATTTCTAATCTCAGTGAGTAACTCATTATCAGACCATCAAAAGACAACAACAAAAACAGCACCAGTGCTGGTTTCTGAGCTTACAACTGTATCTCCTTACTGTCTACAGAAAACCCAAGAGATATAAGAGAAGCAAGATAAATAAAGGAGAGCTTCAGAGAAGAGGTTTCTGGGTGGGAAAACCCACCAATCACTGCTCTGCTCACACCCACCAGGCCCAGAACAGCCCTGGATTCAAACCTGCTAGGCTTATTACCCACTGTGTGACCTTAGACAAGTTACTGAACCTCTTTAGCCAAAGTTTCCCCATCTGTAAAGGGAGGAATAATCCATAGTACTTACCTCATTCATCTGTCATGAAGACTCAATATCACTGCCCTGAAGGTTGAGAGTGAAGCACAGATCACAGAAGCCCACCTGGATGGATCCCCTCCCTTTCATGCTGCAGTGTCTTACTGAGTTTTGTGTTAATGCAATCAGAAAAACACTCTCTTATATCTATGTCTGGGACTGGGGGAAAAAAAAATACTCATCTTCTTATGACAGATTCATACGCTAGAGGTCAGAGTGTGCAAATCCTGTATTTCTGTGTCTGGCAGCCCAGGTCATGAATGGGGCATCAGATCTATGTTACTGTCACAAAACAAACAAACATGTCATCAGACCTTATCTTTTGCTTATCATAGCTTGTTAGGCATAAGTCTCTCAGTATGGTTACTTAGAAGGCTTAGGAGGTTAATTTGATCGTCTCCTAAAAGTTTACTTTTTTGTACACCATGGATGCTAATGTAATATCACTGCAAGTGTTTTCCTGAGCTTGTATACAGTAAAACAAGTCAGCCTGGAAGAATATGCAAATTTTTCCATTATGCTGTCCAGTTTTAAGGGCAATTAAATATTTACTTTGAGCTCCTCACATTGCATTGCAAATCCATAAAAAAATGTACTATTCATTTCTGTCCCTAAAGCTTATTTAGCATTAAGTTTTTGCCATTATTTCTCTTTCACTGAAAATTGGGCTTTCAGTTATACATCATGACTTACATTATGTGAATCTTTGTTTGCAAATAAATTTAGTCTGTTTTCTATTTATGTGAGATCGATTACCTCTGTCCCTTTATGCGCTGGGCGGAGAGCAGCAGCTGTTTAAGGTTTTCTCTATGAGAAGATATCTGCATCTCATGAGATCAGTGTCTGCTCTTCTATCACCTTGTGAACAAAGACTTTCAATGAGCAAGGCCAGTCTTGTGAGGCTCTGATGGCCAGAATCAGACCTATATAAAGTCAAGATATCATTTTGAAAAATAAAGTATAATAATAATAATAATTATTTCTCAAACTGGCTGTTAGAAATTGTGTAGATCCAAAAATGGTATTTTCACAGTTGCATTTTAAAAAGAAAGCTAAATTTTGTCAGCATGGTTGCTGTCTATAAAGATAACTTTTGTCTTCCATGCCTTAATCTTTTGTTCTAGGGATTAAGAGTGAACTAAAAATCAGGCAAAACCTGAGGGTTGAATAAGCAGTGTCTAAGATAAGAAAAAAATTAAAGATTTGTATGTCGTTCATTTGGGGCAATAAAGGAGACAGTTTTTGGACTCTTGTTAGCTTCCCTTTAACAAAACCCCCTTCCTGTCCATTTCTGATTCCTATACACCTGCCTCCTGCCACCCAATTCAAACTTTTAAGTCCTCTTTGAGTTCTCTCTTCCCCTTACTCCCTCCCTTTAATCAATCTTGAAACCCTATTCACCCTTACTTCATATTTTTTCATTTGTTACACACCTAGTTCAAGATGCCATTTCCTCTTATCTATAATAGCAAAATAACCTTCTAACTGATCTCCCTGATTCCTAATGGCTCTCCATTCAGTGTAGCCTCTACATCATGACCACATTCACCTTCCCACAAGACCATTTGATCATATTACTTTTCTGCTCCAAAACTTTCCAGGGAAGACTTAAATTGCATGGCTAGTTATTTGATTGATTCTGATGTGCTTTTCCAGGAATATTTCCTGAATTGCAAAACTAAGGAGGCACTCACGCTCAGGTGCCCACCCTGCACTTAAATGCTCTTAAGAGTAAGGGCCTCTATAAATTCTTCACCCTAAGTGGCTAGCTGGCTCCACCCAGAGCTTCTATGGTACATTTTGTAGAGATATCACCTTGGCCAAGGAAGTCCACCACTCAGATCTCCCTTCAAGAAAGAACTTGCTATTCAGCTGCAAAAAGTGTAATTTAGCTGCCAGTCTCCAGCTACAGGACATTCAGGATCTGCCTCAACATTTGAGTCATAGCCATGTTCTTCCTAGGAACCACCAGTCAGTGACTAAGCATGCTAGGGTTACTAGGCCTGGCCATTTCTGTACAATATGAGGCTCCATTACTATAAAATAAGGCAATCTCCTCTGGAGGCGACTGCATTATGGTGTGAAGCAGAATTGGCTTCCTCCTCTTTTTATCTTCTTTTATTTTTACCCTCCAATTAACTACTTATTCAGTAACTCTGCTTCAGTATCTGTTGCCAGAAGACATAAATGACATAACTAGTCAGCAATTGGTCATTCCAGCCTGGACCTGGAGCTAGAGAAGGAGTGATATGCTGAAATGGTCTTGCCATATAGTGTTTAGGAGGCTGGGCTCCTGAATTTTCGGTCAAATCCCAGCTCTACCACTTCTGACCTGTATAACCTTTTACAGGTTATGTAACATTTTAGTACTTCAGTTTCTTCATCTGTAAAATGAGGATTTTAGTAGCAAGAGAGGACTAGGTGAGATAATGCATTTTAAAGTATTTAACACAGTATCTGGCCCATAATAAATGTTCAAGAAATATTCATTATTATTTTATAGACTTAGAAATGCCTTTTACAGAGGTTGTTGGCTATAATAAAATAGAAGAAATTTTCACTTTCTCAAAGAATTTTCCAAAGCATATAATAAGGCTAATAAGAATTAATTAGCCCTAACTGGTTTGGCTCAGTGGATAGAGCGTTGGCCTGCAGACTCAAGGGTCCCAGGTTCAATTTTGGTCAAGGGCATGTACCTTGGTTGGGGGCACATACCCAGTAGGGAGTGTGCAGGAGGCAGCTGATCGATGTTTCTCTCTCATCGATGTTTCTAACTCTCTATCCCTCTCCCTTTCTCTCTGTAAAAAATTAATAAAATATATTTTTAAAAAGAATTAATTAAAAACATTTCAAACCCAACCCTGTAATTTTTTTCAGTTTCACCTCCCTTTATAACAAATATAAGTCCTCTGCTCTACCCAATGTCATCACCTTGCTGTCTCCTGCGCTGATTTGTTTCTTCCCATATTTCTTTCTATCCCCTCGCAGTGCCTATTCCTCGTCTCTCCATCAATTTCTGCTAATAATCTCCTTCTCAAGTTGGTTGAGAACCCACCTTCTCCAGAGTTTCCTTGACCAGCCTTTCCTACCCTCCCCAACTATGATCATTCCTCTCTACTGGCAAAGTCTACGAATGGTATCATTTTGAAACTAGAACAAAAGATAAACTAATTCTCAAACAATGTTGAAGATCTCTGTGCCTCCATAATCAACTGTTAGTAATGAAACAGACAAGACCTCTCCTCTCCCACCTAACCTTTTGCCCAAGGCTAGGAGATGGTTGGCAAAGCAATGCTCATAAAAGCTTACTTACAGGATGAATGTTTTCAGCTATGGATGCATGGTCAGTCTACAAACTATATTTTTTACATCCCCTTTCTATTATGTGAGCCTTAAAAAATAAATGTTTTATAAGACAATCTTGGTCATATAAAGGGGAAACGATTATATGGGGGAAGTGTTTTACAATCATTTTAGGTATTGTAGTTAACAAAAAGCTGTTCTATAAAATAAAAGCCAGGTCTATAATACATCTAAAAGCCAGTAGGAAATCATAATTAGAGACAGATGGCAAACATGGTATTCTTTCCTTTCACTATTTTGGACATATGATGTTCCCTATAAAATGGCACTGAATGTGGCCACCCAGTGCCATATAAGCTCAAAATCTTAGGTGTACTTAAATATTGTAAATGAATAGTACCTAAAAAAATCCATTACACATAAAACAATACATGACTATAACATTAGTAACCTACACATATTTTTAATGGCTCCTAATATAATGTGCCCTTTCAAGGAACCCTTAGTACATACTGAAGTTCATTTTTACTGTATTACTTTGAATAATTATGAGTGGAACATGGCTGATAAAATAAGCTTTAGAAGTATGTAATTGTTTGAAATATACATAATCCTCTATAAGATATGACTCTATAAATGATAAACTACTAGATCTCGAACACTAAAAAGAAAAAGTGGTTTCCACACTGATTTTCAAGAATATACATTTTTATTATTACACTTCAGTAAACTCTTTTACCAAAGTTGACAATCATTTCTAATTCAAAGCAAATCAAAAGCAATTGTTTGTTTTTTAATCAACATCATTATGCAAAAATAATTAATAGCAAATATAAAATAATTAACCTACATACTACCACATTTAAATATAGTGAAAAACTATAAAATGTCCTAATATATTCCACTTAAGAAATTTACATTTAAGCTTCTTCCATTTCCAATATCAATACCCACTGTGCATTTAGAAAACCCAGTTGTGAAAACCTATTTTATTTAGTTTCTCAGAAAACTCCTACTTTACCTTGTGAATTCTGAGTTCCTACTTTTTTTTCTCATCTTCACAACAATTAGTAATTATTGGTCTCTCCAAAAGCAAAATCATAATGCAAAGGGAAAGAATTGTTATGATATGAAGACAAGAGAACTAATTTCTACTATACAAGTGAACAATATTCAAGACAAGATGTTTATCCTAAACATATAGCACAGGACAGTCATAATTAGCTCCCCACCACAGTTAGAAATATACATACACATTTTTTCAAAGTAAGTCCTTTAAATAAAGTCAAGTAACCCAAGCATCCTTGTAGCTTAAGGATTTGAAACAGCAATTAAATCAGAACCTTAAATCATTCATCTCTATAACTAGAAGAGCAAGTCCCAAGGATGTAAATCTCACTGAATGAGACAAGAGATGCTGAATGTATAATTAATTGCTAAATTTCTTAATTTTAGGATGTAGCGCCCAACACTGGCAAATAATGTGATTTATGAGCCCACACTCTCACGCTGCTTCACTAGAGTTAAGAACACGTATATCCTAAATGCGCCCTGTGGATGTGATTCCTACCAGCCAAGAAGCATAGCAGGACTCGGCGATAGCAAGTCTGCCCCATCTACTTATTATTCAAGCACTAGTATTTAGATACCTAAAGTGCCTGCTGAACACTGCAGCCCAACGTCCCCTGGGGTGACTCCGAAGCAGAGCCACATCTTTCCCCTCGGTGATTACTGAGTTTTAAGAAGGCAGGTAACACGGGGTAGAAATTCTCTCGTGCAGCAGCAAGATAACTCTTCTCTCCAAATTTTCAAAAAACAACACCCCCTCCCTATAAACACAGACACACTCACCTTTTTATTTTTTCTTAAGAAAGAAAGGAGGGTTTTTCAAATAGATGCTTAAAACATGCCGCTTGCATGGGGATGAAAAATATATTTTTCCTCTACTTGCTGCTGTGTAAGATGCTTACAGATCTGATTAGAAAACCTGGATGTACATAAAAAAGTAGTGCTTTCAATGAGATTCCTTTAGTGATATCTGCCTGCACAGACACACGTGTAGATAAACAATACATATTTATGCAAACATGCCTACATTAACCAGGACACACACACGCACGCACACATAGACCAGTAATTAAGCTTGCACTGTTCTATAAGCCCCCTTTGACATTTTTTTAGCATGCATGTTATTCAGAAGACAGATTTTTAAAAAATTAATAAGCAGCTGCATATAATGCATGCCAAAGTGACATGTTTAGAGGAGCAAATACATTACCAGACGCATTTTGAAGTTTCTGGAACACCTGCAGGTAAAAGCAGACTGTGAGTCAGATGCTGGCACACGGTATTCCTCAGAATCACAGAGCTCGCCGAGTCTGTGGGGGAATATGAGGCGAGTGTGAGGCTGGAAACCTTTGAGTTGAGCTCACTCTAGGCATCAGAAAGCCTCAAAGAGGGGAAAGAAAAAGGCAGCCCACAGACAGCTAGATGAGAAACTTCTGGCACCTCTCCAGCTCAGGAATGAATTCTCTGTAATTTGGAGACGCATAGTGATGGAAATGAAGAGAAACTTGGATTTACGCGTGAATTTGCTCAGCCATGCAGAAATGGGCAGGTAACAGTCTCTCAGCTCATTCTGAAACAGTCACTCAGGAGCAAGACTGGATCAAAAAAATTAACAGGCATCCTCTTTTGAAAAAAATCAAAAGGCTACTCCAGCCAGCTTCCCAAGATGCCTTTACAAACTTCAAATGGATCATTCCATTAGCTATTTGTTGCACATTTTATTAATCCCAGTGCAGAGGTAAGCTAGAAAATCTAATTCCTTTTATGTAGAAAACTGGATTTATTGCTTGTCTTTATAATGCACTTCAGTCATATAAAAACATAGATTTACTTACAGAGTTCTCATTTCTTGTGTAAAACCAGTACTGTTTTGTCCAGAAAAAAAAAATGCTAAAAGGCTTGTTCACAGCTTTTCAAGGAAGTGGAGAAAAAATGTTTTAATACTCAGAAGCTGAGCTGAGTACGTATATATTTAAATGTGGAGCATGAAGCAAAGCGAGTATAAAGGAAGAGCCCTGAGCCATTCAGTGGCACATAAGAGAAATGGTTACACGCGAGCACTGAGCAGGCAGGTGGTTCAAGTCTATAAATATATACATAATTAAGGGAAGGGAGAAAAGAGCTTTGGCAAATTAAGTTCTCACAGACAATAGCTGTGATTCTGTCTGGGCTTACAAACAGGCTAGCAATTTCTGGGGAGCACACGTGGACTTCACCTTGCCTGAAGAATTCCTCAGCTGACGAACAGAGAGCGAGCTTGGAAGCATCGCACACTGGCAATATATATTCAAATGTAATGAGGGAAAGGACAATATAACCATGAAAAATGTTGTCATGTTGCATTGTGCCTGCGTAGCTTAACTACTCATCCAACCTTGCAGATGGCCATTTGCCTGAATTCAATAGCAAACGTGCTATTGATGGGAGAGTGGAGGTGGGAGGCAGACTTTATTTGTTTTACTACACACACACACACACCTTTGGGAGGCTCAGAATTCAGGATAAAATGTCTGGGTTGAGTGTGGGAGTGATTCTTTTCAAGGCTAATTTATCTATAACAAATTCAAAGTGGAATTAATAATGACCAATTAAGCTATTTATTATTTTAACTCTTGAAGTCAAGGGCAGAACAATGTTTATGTTTATTGATGGAGGGTCGATGGCAAGACCGCTAAAGATGGCCAGGCTCCCCTTTAAGCATGCTCAATGAGCACATATTGACTGAGCAGCCTCCAGGCCTCCTCACGTTCCAGTACCCAGTCCTTTTTGTCTGAGAGATTTTTTCCTCATCTCTCCACTGCCATCTGCTTCATCTATTCATTCAACAAATATCCAGAGAAGTAGATCCTCCACCTAATGTTATGGAGAACACAAGGACACTTAAGATGAGACCCTCCCTCAAGAAGCTTACCATTGTTTAAGGGTACCACAACGGGTCTCAGGAAGGGGTGGGCATATCAGAATTACTTACTAATACCCACACCCACTGCCATCTCTTCTTCCACTTTGGATTCACTTTTGGGGAGGTGAAGCAGAATTTACACCTGTTTTGAAAAATCTCCCCAGGTGAGCCTAGGTCTCTTTCTTCACTCCATAAGAGGAACTACAATTCTAGGGGAATGTTGGAAGCCCTCTAACCATGGAGAGAAGGGTGCACCATCCACTGCTGCAGGTAGGCTCAAGCTACACAGCTACTCAAGCTGACCTGCACATTTGTGCCTCTGCTGATCATGGGACCATGGCAGAGGCCCATACCTACTCAGTGTGACCCACAGGCTGGGTCTGCGAGATTCTGAAGAGAAAAGGTAGCCTTTTGGTTCATTCATATAACTTACGTGGGCTATTTCCTTATCTATACAATGACAGCATGGGGCAGGCAGTGCACTCTCTGAGGAAGTCCGTTCTATGCTTTTGGAACCTACACAAGCGCAATCCCAAGGTCAGAACTAAAAAGTCCTGAGTTCTACTATCTTACTGCTTAATATACCTGGTCAGCAAATAGAATCTCATGAGGGTGAAGCTGCAGCCGGAGAACTAGGGATCTAGCATCATAGGCGTATCCTTCTCCACTTTTCCACGTGGAGGGCCACTGAAGAATTCAGGGCATGAGAGCAAGCCTGTTATCTGTCAACACGCTCCCTCCTTTGCTTCAGCAATGGCCTCAGCTCCAGTCCCAAAGGAACCCTAGTGAGTGACAGATTCTGGAAACTTCAAGCAGAGTGCTCACATAGCCAGATGCCAGGCTGCCACCCAGTCCGCAGCCTCCATGGCCAATCCCTTTCAAATACTGGTAAGTGTGAGAGCCTGAGGAGGAACGTTTAGGGCTGAGAAGAACAGCTCCTCCAGGCTCTAGTTCTAATCTTTCATGGTGTCCCATGTGGTATCCCAGGCCACTCCTCAGAGGTACAAAGGAGACTATGGCCATACCACTCCACCCCTCCTTGTCTGTCAGCACAGGCTCACTCTGTGTCCTGCAAGCCCACCCAAGGTGACAATAAAAGTAGTTCAGAGGGGAAGCTCACCCAGCCTCCCCCACTGACTGCTCTGAGCTCAGCTCCACTGTCACTCGCTCAGGTAGACGCCAATCTTGGCAGATATTTTAAAGACAAAGTTCATGCAACCAACTAAAAGATAAACTTTTTCATGTAATAACTCCACTAAATAACAAATGTTTTCTCTCTCCTCTAGTTCTCAGTTAAGAAAATCAGGAAAGCTCAACCCTGAAGCACTGCAGAGAGAATGGAGACAGACAGACCTGAGTATGTAGATAGGATTCTCTACGTAGTGACCACGTGTCTTTGAATAAGCCATTTAAATTCCCTCATACTACTCCCTCCTCTGTAAAAGAAAATATACCTACCTTATCAAGTTATTTGGGGAGTTAAAATCTGTTATGAAATGTTCTGTCTCCAAAAGCAGATATTGCTTCTCTTTTAGAAAAATATTCTTGGTTGGGACTTTAATTAAAATCCAGGGTGCTCTTTAAAAAAAAACTTAAGACTATGGCCATATCACCCTACCCCTCCTTGACTGTCAGCACAGGCTGGCACAAAATTAGTTACTCAAGAAATAGGCATTCAAATTATAATAATCAGAAGTGCCCAAATGCCCAGCTGGTGTTGCTCAGTGGTTGAGCATCGAACCATGAACCAGGGTCACTGGTTCAATTCCCAATCAGGGCACATGCTTGGGTTGCAGGCTTGATCCCCAGTAGGGGGCGTGTGGGAGGTAGCTGATCAATGATTCTCTCTCATCAATGTTTCTATCTCTCTATCCCTCTCATTTCTCTCTCTCTCTAAAGATCAATGAAAACATTTTTAAAGTGTCCAAATGCCTTCAATACCCCCATTAGCCTGTGAGGACAGAAACTATGTCTTAATCATCTTCATATCCCTCATACCCACTATGCCATGTGCCTCTGCATCGATTCCACAAGTTTTTATCAAGCACTTACCACTCCCACATTCCTACCTAGGTACCAGGGACACAGCAGAGGACAAGACAGGTGGCTCCAGCCCTCATGTGTGGCTCACAGCCCAGTGAGGGACACAAAAGTTAAGTAAGTTCCATGAATAACTAAAATATATGTCTTAGTTATCTCAGGTTGCCATAGCAAAATACCACAGCCTGGGTGGCTAAAACAACAGACACTTATTTCTCACTGTTCTGGAGGCTGAGAAGCCTGAGATCAAGGTGCTGGCAGATTTGGTTCTTGGTGAGGGCCCTCTTCCTGGCTTGTCTACAGCCACCTTCTCACTCATTGTTCACATGGCAGAAGAGGAAGCTCTTCTTCATACTAGGATACTAATCCCATTATGGGGATCCATCTTCATGACTTCTGCTGCAGGTAGGCTCCCAAAGGTCTCACCTCCAAATACCATCATATTGAGGGTCAGGGTTTTAATAATATGAATTTTGAAGGGACACAAACATCCTCTCCATAACAAAATATAAATGAATTAACTAATTAGTTAATAATAAATCTTTTTGGTTTTTTGTTTACAACAGCCCAGACAATGTCAAGAGCACAAATGGAAGAAAATCTGTGACTGTTTCTGATAATTACCTTCAAACCTGAGACGTGGGGCTAATGGTTGGCCCTCATTAAGTGACAGGTTTTTCCCTAGGAGCTGTCTCAGGGGATAGCTAGCCCAGACGGCCTTTGATCTGTCCTCACCATCCCTTCCATCCCACCGGCAAAACGTTCTGGTTCCTGGCCTCACTGTTTTACATCCAAGCTGTCTGAAATGTAATAAGCTTTTTTAAAAGAGCACCCTGGATTTTAATTAAAGTTCAGGGACCCAACCAAGGATATTTTTTCTAAAAGAGAAGCAATATCTGTTTTTAGAGACAGAACATTTCATAACAGAGATTTCATATATTGTGATGAGTGATAAAAAGTGACATGGATTGAACCCTCAAAGGAACCAGACTGCAGGATGGATGTGTGTGCACGTGTACATGTGTGCACACGTCTGTGCGTGTGTAATGCTCAGCCTGCATAATGAGGACAGAGTTAGGGAGACAAATGCACTTCAGCTACTTAAACCATTCATATATTTAAGGCAGACAGTTAGTGGAATAACACAAAGGCCTGTCTCTTGAGGGCAGGATAGTATCTTTTGTTTTCCCTGATGATTCCCTTTGATTCAAAAGGCTTTATCTACAAGACTCCCTTGCAAACAGCATTAGATAAGAATTCAAGTTCTCCAAGTGCCGGTCAGCAGATGTCTACCACAGACCTCAGAAAAAGGGACCGTGTGGGATACTGCAATTCTATGCCACTCACTGGTAAAGAAATGTAAAATAAAATGAGGCCCTGGCAGTTTGGTAAGATTATTCCACTCACGAGTTTTGTTTTGTTTTTATAAATTCATGCTTGCTGCTTGGAGAGTTCCTGGTAATCCCCATTCGTCAAGCCAGTCAGGGGCTACAGAAAAGTGAGCTCCAAAGCCACCTGCTTCTTCAATGAACCCGACAATCCTACGACCACACTGGTGTGGGCAGGGGTGACTCGTGCCCATTTCAGGCCCTCCTGGGGTCCTTAGGTACTGTGAAATGGATAGTGAAATACCTGGTAGGAGCTGGCAGATGACCTCAGGCAGCAGGGCCAGAAGCTTAGAAACTTCTGGTGTTCCCATCCCCAGAGGCTGTGGCACTTCATAGGGCCGGCAACCACAGGTGGTGCCCTACTAAGACAGCTGAGAGAGAGGCTGCCAGCAGTTTCTGTAGAGCCTTAGCCAAGGTGCGGGCCGGGCACCAATCTTGGGCCTGTGGACGTGAAACAGGAACCTGGGGTGGTGGTATGAGCCCCATTTCCCTGACATTACCAATGTTATTTCTCCAGATCCAAAGGGCAAAGGATAAGGAGGTTTTATGAGAGATACGATGCTGGACAGATATCTCAATCCTAACTATGAAACCATCAAACAATTAGGCTAAATCACCCCCAACCTAGTTTTCTACATCAATTTCAGCTTGTGATGGTAAATATAAAATCATGAGTTATAACACACACTAGAGGTCCAATGCACGAATTCGTGCACCAGTGAGGTCCCTCGGCCTGGCCTGTGGGATCTGGCCGAAACTGCCTTTCCAACATCCCCCTAGGGATCCCGGATTGCGAGAGGGTGCAGGCCAGGCCGAGGGACCCCACCGGTGCATGATCGGGGCCAGGGAGAGACACGGGAGGTTGGCCTTCTGGGGAGGGACTGGGAGAGGGCTCCAGGGCATGTCTGGTCCATCTCACTCAGTCCCGATCGGCCAGACCCCAGTGACTGGTCGACCAGTCAACTGCCCCCTGGTGGTCAGTGCACATCATAGCAAGCGGTTGAGCGGCCTTAGCATATCATTAGCATATTACTCTTTGATTGGTTCAATAGCCGACCAGTCAACCAGGCACTTAGCATATTAGGCTTTTATTATATAGGATAACTCTATATTTATTGTTACATATTTTACTACAAGGGAAATACATTGTAATCTTTAACAACAGCAAGTGACAATACTTCCAAGCTTTGAAAGGCCAGCCAATAAAAGAAAATGAAAACAATGTGCAAGCACCACCTACGGAAATCCAAGACATGGAAAGTAGGTAACCAGGAATCAATTACCTTCTCAGAATCAAGAAATGACATCTATGATTCTCAGAGTGTACAGAACAGGGGAGCTTCCACAACAGGCACAAGTGATTCTCATGCCAAAGGCGATGGGTCCATGTGCCGTCTTTGTAGGGAACAAGCACAGGACCAGGAGTTAGAGGACCCAGGGTCTCAGGTGCTGCTCCATCTCCTGGCATTGTGACCTCAGCCTCAGATCTCCCATCAGTGTCACGGGATCATGTCGGCCCTGCCTACTTCTTAGTGTTAATGTACAGAAAACAACACATATGCTAATTTGCAGTATACAAATGCATTGAGGTCTTATTGCCCTACCTTAGCACAAGGCATGAGAGCATCATAGAAAATCATTACTGTTTCATCAACATAATGTCTTCGTGAAAGGAGAAAGTACCCATAAGAAACTTAAGAGGAAGTCAGTGTGGGAAGGATTAAGCCATGTTAAAGAAAATCAAACATCCCCGTCATGCCTAACAATCTAGCCCAATCGGGGGTAGTATACTTCAATTACAGAGAGCTGTATGGACAGACTATCAAAGTTCTTGCTCAACTGAACTGAAGCATGGCAAAGTGGCCACCACTAAGACTCACCAAGGAATTCCTCATATAAACAGTAGTCGATGTCAATTAACCTTTGTGAACATGAAAAGTAAATGGAAAGGTTGAGGAATTAACTAGGAGACAAACACAGATGCCAGATGCAAGCATAATGTTACTGTAAATGCTACAATCACATGGTGGTTAATTTTAGTATAGTAGGAATGGCTCTCATGATAAAAGATCTTTTCTAAAAGTGGAAGTGCATTAAAATAGAGGCTGAGTCTAATCTATATTTCTCCCTATATAGCACTCTGATTAATCTCACATCTGCACTGAAAGTACAAATATTTATTGAAGATACCATATTGGTGCCTTCTGAAAGTTTGAAGAATCAGTAAATATAATGCATTCGGCAGTATATCATTCAACTTCCTTAATTGAAGATTCAAATAAAATTAGTTAAATCTATGTTATTAAGACATCTTGTCCTCTAAGGGGGGAAAATTTTTGGAGTATATAGCTGAGCAACAACACTGCTTTGAGTCTAATACCAGGCCCAGGGCAATAATGCATTTGGAACCTGCCACCCTTAACCCTTGACCTGGCCCTCACTCTTCACATACCATCTCTTTCAACAATGTGGGACCCCATATGCATGTGTGTGGACAACCCAGAAGACAGGTGCAAGTTCTGATCAAACCACCCCAACCTCAAGGCCCAAAATACCCATACTGTACACCTCTTGGGCTTAGATATGTGCATACTAGTTACACAGTCCTGCCTCAAGATTTTAGACCAGAAGGCCCTGGAAATTGCCTTCCATCATTTATACAGGGGCTTCTGCAATCTAGCTTGTGGAAACATGCTCTAAAAGTGACCAGAGACTATGTGGATGTCTCCTTTGTTACTTGACTTTTCACCCCATGGGAAAGGGCATGCCCAGAGGACACAGGCAGGCCCTCTTAGATGCAGGGCTCAGGGCAAGGACCATGGTTCCCCAGGTATAATTCTGAAACCCATTATCTTTCCAGCTAAACTCTCTTCTCCCTATGATTCCTTTAACTTGATGAATACGTGATCTATATTCATGATTCATTTCTTCATCAGCTTCTTCTTTGTTAGAGCCTTTAATTTTACAACTACTCACATTATAATCTGTGTCCTCACTATCCAGTATCATTATTTTCTCTAAGAACACTCAGGATTTTCTCCTTATCAAATTCAAATTCCCCTAGCAGGTTTTTTTCCCCTCCATCTAGCCTTGTTCTGCCCCTGTGCCCCTTTAATGCCAACATCATCATTTCCTCTTCCACTACTTTTATTTCTCTTCCTCCTACATCCATTCAGTTCACTGCTATGAACCAAGTATCCTTCCAACTCTACACATAGATGTTCATCTATTCCCATGGTTAGCTGATCCGAGCATACTTATTCAATTTTCTTTGACCCATAGTACTTCTCTCCACATTTTCAGCAACTCAAATCCATTGCTTGTTTTTAAACACTTGAAGCTCATCTTTTCTATGAACTATTTCCACAGACCTAATCACTTCAGATAATATATAACAGCTCCGAAGTTGAGGTTCTAGCTCTGTATGAGTACAATAGAGAAGGACACAGAGATGGTAAAAAGGGCTCCTTTTATTTGCCAAGCCTAATGGATTAATATTAGTATCTATATTCCTAGAGTCATGTTTCCCATACATTGATATAGTACAGGAACCATCTAAGGGTCTTGTTAAAAATGCAGATTCTTATATAGTATTCTGGGTGGAACCTGAGAATTTGCATTTCTAACAAGCTCTCAGATGATGGTGATGTTATTGATCACTGAGTTACACTTAGAGTACGAAGTGCCTAGAAGGTTATATAGCAAAACTTTTTTTAGTATGAGTTTGAATTTATCAGGAGAGAGTGACATTATCAATTAGTAATGTCTGCCATAAGCATGGGACTAGAGCAGTGATGGCGAACCTATGACACACGTGCCGAGGATGAAACATTTGCTGCTTCGGAGGATGAAACATTTGCGACTAGAGTCTTGGAGTTAACTCCAAGACTCTAGTCGCAAATGTTTCATCCTCCCCTATTAGACACTCTGTGCTGGAGGTCTGTAGGCCAAAACAACAGAAGTCCGGCACAGAGCATCTAGTTCTGGAACTTCTGGTTAAGCCAAGATCTTTGCCCTCACTTCCACTGGCAGAGCAGGGAGCAGCGGAACGCAGCGGGGGACGCAACTCTGGGGGCCCTGCCATTACCAGTAACCAAGTAACAGTTAACCACAGCAACCATTATCTACTGTTCTGGGGTGTCATGGATTTCTAATCCATCATTACTGAGATAAGTGAGGGGGAGGCTGGGAGAGGCGAGGGTTTGTGGCGTGCTATGGGTGCCATTTCCCGCCATTAGAAATAGCGGCAGCCATTTTAATTCACATAAGGAACACCATCTTGCTCCATAGTGCAGACTCCATTTCACCACTATTACTGTTGTGCATCCTTATTAACCCCTATTTCTGCTTATTAACCCTTCCCTTCCTAAAAGACAGTTATATGCACCATTTTGTGGTTAGTTAGGCTAGTTAACCCCTAATTGCCTGCAGGCCTAACAAGCTATCTATAATTCTATCTTGTCACTGCCCCCCTGATGGAGAACCCAAAAAATAAAAAACTAAGGTTAAGTAAAGGAAGTGGTAGTAGCAGTGGCCGACCCTTTCAAGAGACATGGACCGAGATGTATGGCTTTATAGAAAAAAATTGCAGATCATTTTGCGTTCTATGTACTGAAACAGTAGTAAGCAGAACGTGGAATATAAATAGACATTTTGAAACTAATCATTCCCAGCTCTTGGAAAAAAGTGAGGATGAAAGGAAGGAATACATTTCCAGGCAGCTACACCTTTATAAGAGCCAATCTAATTCCATCCTTAAATTTATGAAAGGCTCTACAAATTTAACATCTGCAAGTTTGAACACTGCTCACTCTATAGCTCAGCATGGAAAAGCGCTCAGTGAGGGAAAATTTATTAAAGAAACTCTCCTAAGATGTGCACCAGTTCTATTTCACGATATGCAGAATAAAGATGCAATTATTAAGAGAATATCTGAGTTACCACTCAGTAGAAATATCATAGAAGACCGAATAATGAGACTGAACACAAACGTACAACATCAATTAAAGAGAGACATAAGGAAGTGTAAATATTTTTCGATCTCTCTTGATGAAACTACTGATGTCACATCACATGCTCAGTTGGCCATTATTGGTCGATATTCTGATGGTCTCACAATGAGAGAAGAGTTGATAAAGTTAGTATCAGTGTCAACAAGTAAATCAGGAAGCGAAATATATAAGGTTGTTATACAAACATTGCGTGACCTAAGCATTGATATCTCTAAAGTTGTGTCAGTGACGACAGATGGGGCACCAAATATGGTGGGGGAAAAAGTCAGATTTATCAAATTGTTTACAGAAGCTATTGGACATCCGATTGTGCCTTTTCATTGTATTATCCATCAGGAGGCTTTATGTGCCAAGGCAGGATTCACCGACTTAAACGACTTAATGTCAGTTGTTATAAAAATAGTTAATTTAATAGCTGCTCGCCCCCTTCACAAGCAAGAATTTTCGGCTTTTACTGGAGGTTGATTCCACCTACAGTGGACTGCTGATGTACAATAATGTAAGATGACTGAGCCGAGGCAAAGTTCTTGAGCGCTTTGTGGAGTGCTTTGAAGAAATTAAGGTATTTCTTGACGATAAGGATCTGGGAAACTTTCCTCAGCTTAATGATGATAAGTGGGTCAACACCCTGATGTTTTTTACAGATCTCTCTGTTCATATTAATGAACTGAACTTAAAGTTACAAGGTTTTGGCAAAAGTATTGATGTTATATTTGGATACATAAAAGCTTTTGAAAGTAAAGTTAAAATTTTCAAGGGAGATGTAGAAACTAAAACTTATAAGTATTTTCCTCGAGTAACAAAGTATTTTGAGAAGGCCAATGCAGCTGTACAAAATGAAATGGAACTCTTGCATATGAAGTACCTGCATGTTTTAGACTCATTACTTGACCAGTTTAGTGATAGATTTAGTCAATTTAGAAGTCTAGAACAGACCATGAAAATAATTAAGTATCCTGATGTAGTAGTCTACAGTAGTTTGGAATTAAATGGTTTCCAATGGATGCAAATTGATGATTTGGAGATGCAACTTGCAGAATTTCAAGACAGTATCTGGGCTCAGGTGTTTGTCGACTTGAGGTCAAAGCTTGAGAATCTGGAAAGGTGCCGCTTGGAGAATCAAGAGGAGTGCCACTAAGAACAGGAAATTTGGAGTGCCTGGAACAGACTACCAGACACTTTTAGCACCCTGAAAAATATAGCAATGGCTTTACTCACAATTTTTCCCTCTACATACTTTTGTGAGGCCTTATTCTCAGCGTTAGATAATATCAAAACCAACAAAAGAAACAGATTGACAGATGAAGTTAGTAGCGCTTGCTTGGGCCTGAAGTGTACAAAATGCCAACCTTCAATTGAAGATTTAGCCAATGAAATTCAGCAACAAAAAAGTCACTAATAGGCAGGTTAGTTAAAGAATTCCCCCACCCCCTCACTTATCTTAGTTCACGGCACCCCATACAAGCTAAATAATATCAAGACCAACAAAAGAAACCGACTGATGGATGAACAAAGAAGTCACTAAGCAGGTAAGTTAAATATTTAGTTTTTGGTTTATTAAATACAATTATATATAACAATTATACATTTATGTTATTTAAACTATAAATATCGTGAAATAATGTTTTTTTCCTCAAAGTGACACACTACCTGAGTTATGCTCAGTTTTTTGGCGAAGTTTGACACACCAAGCTCAAAAGGTTGCCCATCACTGGACTAGAGAATGGCAACATTGATCAAATTATTAATGATTCATTGATTTATTTAAAAATATTTCTTGAGTACTAACTATGTATCAGGCCCCATGGACAGAGTGAAGACAGAGAAAATCCCTATATTCATGGAGCTCACATTCTACCTGTATAGACAATTTAAAAGTAAACCAATAAACAAGGTAATCTTATATAGTGATAATTTTATATAGTGCTATGAAGTCAACAAACAGGTGACGCATAGAGTAAATGGAGAGGGCTACTTCCAACCAACTGGTTAGGGAAAGCCTCTCTACTGTGGTGATGGCTGGGCCGAGACCTGAAAAGTGGAAATAACTCATACATGTTACGACTAAGGGAACAGCCTTTCTTCAGAGGGAACAGCAAAAGCAACCGCCCAGAGTCAGGAAGGGGATCAGCGTGACACATATTTATTTTCAGATAGTAAAACAAACACAGACTTTGTATTCAGACAAGTGTGGGTTCTAATCTCAATTGTCCCACCATGAACAAGTTACTTACTAGTAAGTCATTTCTATGTTGTACAAAAAAAAATTGTTTCTTGCTATCTGTCAGAGGTTTAATAGATGCCAGAAATACAACAGTGAATAAGATGTAATCCTACTCTCATGAAGCTTCTATTTCAGCCCTATTAACCTGTTTCCTCATCTATAAAGTAAGATAATACTTAGTTTGCAAAGTCATCAATAAAATGTCTTGAAAATTTTATTATATAATACTTAATAAGTACTCAATGATTATTAGAATTCCTATATTACTTTCATATTTGGCAATATAATGTTGACAAAATTTACATTCCTTTTGTGTATTTGTTGTTGTTGTTGTTAATCCTCACCCAAGGATATTTTTTCCTTGATTTTTTTTTTCTTTTGAGAGAGAATGTAGGGGAGGATAGAGACAGAGAGAAAAACATTTATGTGAGAGAGACACATTGATTAGTTGAATTGAACTGACATCCCTTCAGTCCTCAGGCCAACGCTCCAACCACAGAAACAAACTGGCTAGGGCCCTTTTTGTGTATGTAAAATTTGTGATTTTTTTAATGTTTTATTTTCCCCCTTGGATTATAAATTCTCAAATTTAAGGGACATAATCTTTTATAGTTGTTTGGCATCTTAGAGAGCACTTTATTCACACAATTCTTCAACAAATATTTTATTGAGGGCCAAATAAATAAATAAATTGGTATTTGTGTTATTAAGAAAACTAGAGAAAAATAAGAGGTAAAAAGAGTGATGGGAAACAGGAAATATTATTATACTTAGAGTATCCAGGGAGGACTCAATGATAAGGTTATGTTTAGGCTAAACTGATGATTGAGGGTATAAGCCATGTGAGTTTCTGAGAAAAGAATTTTCAGGCAAAGGAACAGCAAGTGAAGAAGCCTGAGAGTTCAGTGTGTTTGGGAAGAGCAAGGAGGCCAATATGCCAAACTCATTCATTTTATAAAAAAGGAAATTAAGGCCTAGAGAAATAACTTTGGCAGACCCAAGTGTATCAGTTAATTGTAGCTGCTATAATAAAATGAACAAATACTCCAATGCAAGAAAAGTACATGTCTTATTTCTATAAATAAGATATATACCGTTCCAGAGCAGCGGGAAACTTTCCTCCAAGCAGTGGTTCAGGAACCCAGGATCCCCTCATGCTGTGTCTCTGCCATCGGCAACCCCACAACTTCCAGGATCACTCCAGGTGTCAATTTCTTGTGTCCACAGGAAGAGATTATGGAGGATCACATATAGGAAGTTTATAAAACAGGCCACGCCTTGAAGTGTCAGCCATCAATTCCATTTCTGCTATTGTTTAGTCACTTACAACAAAGGAGACTGGAAAATGTAGTCCAGCAGAAAAACGAGGAAAAGGGATTTGGTGAGCACCTAGCCAGTCTCTAGCAGGTCAAGTCACCTTCCTCCTAGCCTGTGCATTCTTCCTTTGCAACACACATATGTGGGTGAATATAATGCTCTCTATAAAGTGGTCTCTGTTATAGTGATATTTTTTTGTACAACATAGAAATGACTTACTAGTAAGTAACTTGTTCATGGTGGGACAATTGAGATTAGAACCCACACTTGCCTGAATACTAATCCTATATAATAAAAGGGTAATATGCAAATTGACCCTAACAGTGGAATTACCAGAATGACCACTCGACCAGTCACTATGAGGCGCACTGACCACCTCTCAGTCCCTTCCCCCGGCCGGCAAGCTCCCATCGCCAATGGCAAATGGGGAACTGGGGTGGGTGGCGGGGGACTCGGGCAGTGCCAGGCAAAGGCCCCCCCGCCCTGCCAGTCGCCCCACACACAGAGGGCAGGTAGGTGGCAGTTGGGGGCAGGGCTGGCTGCTGGCAGCTGGGGAAGATGGCCCTGATTTCAGGCCAGGCCTAGGGACCGTACCCACACACGAATTTCATGTGCCAGGCCTCTAGTAATAATATAAAAGAGAAAGAAGAATTCTGAGTTATCTGCTGCCAGCTAAAACACATTTTATTGATCAAGTAGTTTAACCTTTTGCACTCGGATGTCGAGTGTGATGGTTATTGAATGTATCAATAATTTGAAATATAAAAAAATCCAAATAAATAAGTTTGTATGAAAAGAAACTCCAGTTTTTTATTCTACTGCCGTGCTTTGTAAAATCTGGGGTATTTAAAAAATTAAATCCCGAGTAGAATAAAGGAATTGAGAAAAAAGCAAGCGAGTGCAAAGGGTTAATCTTACTGAGATTGGAATAATGGAGAGAGATACCTATAACAGAGTGAAGGATATGTTGTGATGATGAAGGAAGATTCATAGACAGGAAATCATATCATCACCCCACTTCATCTGCCCCCACTGGTTCACAAAATGTAGCTGCAAGTCGACAACCAGTTGCTCTTTCTACATTTTCTTACTCCAGCATCTCAGCAGATTATTGTGAGGATCATATGGCGATCACATATGCAAAACAAACAAACAAACAAACAAACAAACAAAAACTGAGGTATCACTATTGTTATAAAATTCAATTACAAGTAATGGAAAGAAAATATCTGTGTTAGTGAGGCAAGAAGTTAGAGCCTTATAATTAAACTGGATTATTCTATAGAAAATCTTTTTCAATATAAAAAGAGACCAATTAAAACTTTTAAAAGCAATATATATCTAAGAAAAACACAATTGCCAGAGGATAGCTTTAGAGGTAAATATGAACAAAGGCTATGGTTTACAAACTCTACTCTTTCATCTTGAACTAACAAGGCAAAAAAAAAAAAAAAAGGTCTTTTTTAAAAATACAGTCTTCTTTAGTTTTAAATTTTGTAGGTGCTAAAATTATATAATTAAACTCAAATGACACCCTTCATACAGAAATAATAACAACATTATGAATAGATATAAATCAAGGTTTTGGATAAATGAAAATAATCCAAGTACTCCTTCAACAGAAAATATTACTTAAGATATCAGGCTGGATTTTATTTAAATAATAGTCATTAATGACCAGAAAACACTGTGTAAATTAAATCTATCACTGATTTTAATGCATATAACAACTCGAACATCTCCCCAAAATAAAAAAAAAGTCATGAAAAGATTAAAATAATGTATAGCAGAAAATTAGGGAAATGTCTATCAACTTGGAAAAAATAAGAGCTGAGTTAATATCATTTCATTTTAATAAATATTTGCTGAGCACTCACCATGAGTACTTTATGCTGACCACCTCTTACAAATGATCCAATTAATCCCCAATATCTGAAAATAGTTACAATTCCTCCAAATCTGGGCATAAGCTTGGTAAGGGTACTTGCATCTGGTACCAAGATTTTTCCTTCTTACAAGGACAGGCTAATGATGATGTGGAGAACTGCCGAGGCTTTGGGAGCATGCTTGATGGAGTTAATTAAGTGGCAATGTGTAATATATGGGCATGGGGTAAACAAAGCACAAAGAGAGTTCTACTTTCTCAGAACTCATTATACTTATTTCCTATTCCACTGATTTGCCAATTAATCATTGATCATGTGCTGCCCGTGACATTTCCTGTCTTGTCAATCTGTATTAATACATTATTCTTATGCTTGTTTAATTTCTTCATCTTGCCTCTCTAATACTGAGAACAGAAACCATACCTAACATGTCTGACTTCTTTAAAAGCTCTTTTGCACACAATAGGTGCCTAATTGTAATATCTGTTGATGTAATTAATGAATTCAGAATCTGGGAATCTTTTTACAAAAAAAAATATGTTTTAATTTATTTTTTTTAGAGAGATAGAGGAAGGGAGAGGAAAGAAAGAAACATGGATGAGAAAGAACCATCAACCGGCTGCCTCCTGCATGCCCCCTACTGGGGATCGAGCCTACAACCCAGACATCTGACCTGACTGGAAATCAAACCATTGACCTCTCTGTGCATGGGATGACACTCAGACAATTGAGCCACACCAGCCAAGGTCAGAATCTGGGAATCGTTTTAGATTAAGTCAATCCAGATTAAAAGTAAATCCAAACTAGAATATAGTCTTCTGTCTATAATTGAGGATCTGAGACCTCTATTGGAAGTGCTAGGGTTGATTTGTATCAGTAATTATAGGGAAAACTTTGACGGAAACACAGGAATGATATGGACGGAATGGAATGGGGGAGAGAAGGAAAGACCAATGGATTGAAAATCACATCATAACCAAACTTCACAAATCCATCTACCAAAGAGTTGACTAATAGTTTTCAAACTTCACATCCAAATACATACAGCATAAAAAAGATTAAGAATGAAGAGCCAGTCGGAAAAAAACTTTTAATGATACCATGATGCCATTCTATTCTGAAAAATCAGACTTCATAATGAATCAAACCTTTAAAATGCAAATACACACACAGAACATGTTAACTTATATAATGAGGAATATTTGATTTTTAAATGAATTGATTATAATCACCTTACAAACAATTAATATTTTGTTCAAGATATACTTATATTTTAAAAGTATAAAAAGTATGACGAAAAGACTGCAATAGCAGAATAATGGCCCTCAAAGATGTCCACATTGTTGAAACTATAACTACATAACATTAATTGGCAAATGAAAATTAAGGTTATAGATGCAATTAAATTTGCTAATCAACTGACCTGTAGTGAGTGTCCTGGATTATTCAAGTGGGACCAACGTAATCACAGTGGGCCTTAAAAGTGGAAGAACAAGAAAGAAGGACTGGTGTCAGAGAAAGACTCACCAGCAATTGGAGGCTTTGGAGATAGAGGAGGAGGGCCACAAGCCAAGGAATGCGGGGGTCTCCAGAAGGTGTAAAAAGCAAAGGAATGGATTCTCGTCTACAGCCTCAGAAAGAAACACAGCTCTGCTGATATCTTCTTTCTTTTTTTCTGCTGACATCTTAATTTTAGCCAGTGCCACCTGTGTCAGACTTATGACCTCCAGAAGTGTAAGACAATACATCTGTGTTGCTTTAACACACTAAGTTTATGGTAACCTTTTATAGCGGCAATATAAAGCTAATACAAATACTAAACTTATTAAAAGCCTTCAGACTTACTACTTATTTGACATTAATCTCAAATTCACTAGAAAATGAAAAAAAATAAAATACACTCTTTTAAAAATGAGTTTGCAACATCAATAAAACAAGTAAACCCAAAACAAGAACAATGAAAGTAACAATAACAACAAAGCCCAAATAGAATAATTTTTTTTTTCCAGAAAAAAAGACCTAAAACTCAAAAGCATTTTTGTGATCTTAAAGTCATCCTCTTTGGGTTACTGTGTAGCATTTTTCTTTCACAGCAAGAAGCAAGGAGTAAAACACCTTAAGAAAAATGGGATGAAATGTGTCTCAGAGAACACGGTAATGTGCCTGGTAGCCCTCTCTTTCCCGAGTGTATTGCTTTGGTGTAGTCCTAAGCCCTACTTTAGCTTTAATTTCAAAGAGCATAATATAATATTTGCTTCAAGTTCTCTGATGAGAAGAGGTACTGTACTGGGAATAGCAAACAGGTAGACTGTGACAAGGTCAAAATGAACCATTCCCAGGGTAATAGCAAAACTCCAGCTGTTCATCACTTCCTATTGGCAGTGTAGGGAGGCAGCAGGGAGGAAGGAATTGTACTTATCCTTATTGCTGATTTGTTGAGTTGAATTCAGTCTCCTAATTTCAAAAACCTCCAAAGTTCAAATTCCACATATTCTATGCTTGAATACAAATAAGTATATACAAATAAGCAAACAGGTGTTTAAAAACAATAGTAAATCCACTCACAGAAGGCAAGAAAGCAATGATCAGTCACTCCATTATCAAAGGCATGTTACAAGAGAGTTCAGATGGGCTGTGCCCTAAATTGACAGGTGAACTCTAAAATGCATCACACTTTTCTGTTGTTTTAATTGCAGGGAAGAGACTAGGAATCAGGAGACCCAGGTTCCAGTGCTGACTTGCCCAATACGTGATCTTGGTGAATCTGTTTTCTACTTTGAAAACTAAGGACATTAAACTAAGTTAACATGTTTCAAAGTTCAAGATCTATACAAGTAGAAGTAATAAGTGAATTGGTAGCAAGTATTAAACAATATTGACTCTCAAAGTAAGAAAGTTATTTCCTTTTCAATGTTCTTTTTAACTTTTCTAAGAAGGTCAAGGAGAAAGTCTCAGCGTGGTGCTAGGATAGCTTTGACACCTCCCTAATACCAGAAATCTCCTTTTTTAACAAACAGAGGGCCGACCTTAAAGTTCAGAGCTTTCCAAAAGCAAAGCCTTGAGCTAGACCTAATGCATGCAGTCATTAAAACTGGAAGAAGAAAAAAGGCTTAACTCATCCCAGTAGGATTTGAGTGTTATTTTTATGGAATTAAAGGAAACCTAAATTAAAAATACATACTGTGCATCAAGAAAGAAATGACAAAGAAGAAAGAGTCGGAAAGTAGACGAACATTATCGCTTTGTGCCAAGAATTTTAAAGCCCAATCTGGTCTTTCATACACGCACTACAGAAGATAATTTCTTCTTTGTTTCTCTGTATATTACCAATTAACCTAATGAGAGGGACTTAGGCAAGCTGGCCACTACAATACAGAAGTTGGATCAGGACTTGATGAGGGGCATTGTTTTCCAACAGTTGGCCGAGAGGCTCTCTGCCAGTGTGTTTAACAGTTTCTTCAACCTTTATAATGCCAGCACCTGGGACTCACAGAGCTTGTTTCCTAAAACATGGTAGAACTTGGACTCACTCTCAAATGAAAGTATTCTGAAAGGGCATGCCAGATTTTTTAAAAGACAATACATTGTTGAATTTTATGATTCTAAAAAGATGACAATTCTAGGGAGGAGATGATGTAATAAACACAATATTTTTTAAAGTATATTTTGTAAACCAAAGTTAGTTTATCTCCTCTATAGCATATTCTCTCTTCTTTTGGGGGGATGGGGGTGTTTTAAGCAATAATTTGAATGCCCGTGGGTGGCTAACTTGGTTGGTTTACTTTTTTCAAGCTGAACCCAGAAGAACAACAAAAACTCATTCACCTCCTGGGAGCTAATTAGTGGAGAACTTGCATGCTAGAAAAGTCATCTCCAAACACCACATGTACTTCATTTAAAAATGTAATTTACCTCTCATGTTTGAATTTGCCAGTTCTAAAAATGTGCCATTTTGTGGTTGTTGCAAACTTGTATGGTTTAATATTTTATGAACATTGGCTTACACATTTAGTTTGCAGACATTTCAGCTACTTGTTAATGTGATGGCATAGAAAATGGCCGTTTTCTTTTTGCTTGCTACTATTCTGATCTAGAGAACAAGGATGCAAAGACTCCAAATCAGCAAACAGGTCTACTGTGATTTAGAATGTGTAACTCTCTTTACAATGTTTCTGCCATATCAATTAATCAGTCTCTATATTAAACAATATTAGGTAACAAAGGAGCAATGAAGTCCATAAACCTCAACTTTGATCCATTAAAATAGCTTTGACATAGATTCAATTGTAGCCTTTTTGATAGGTCTTTTTTTTAATCTTTTTTTATATTTTTCAATTACAGTTGACATACAATATTATATTAGTTTCAGGTGTACACCCCAGTGATTAGATATTATATAACTTACTAAGTGATCATCCTCATAAATCTTGTACCCAGATGACACCATACATAGTTATTAGAATATTATTGACTATACTAGAGGCCCAGTGCATGAAATTCATGCACTGCAGGGGGGGGGTGCTCAGCCCAGCCTGTGCCCTCTTACAGTCCAGGATCCCTGGGGGGATGTCCAAAGACGGCTTAGACCTGTTCCCCATGGGAGCGGGCCTAAGCCAGCAATGGGATATCCTTAGTGCTGCCACAGAGGAGGGAGAGGCTCCGCCACTACCACTGCACTCACCAGCCATGAGCCCAGCTCAGGGCTTCTGGCTGAGTGGCGCTCCCCCTGTGGGAGAGCACTGACTACGAGGGGGCAGCTCCTGCATTGAGCGTCTGCCCTTGGTGGCCAGTGTGTATCATAGCAACCAGTCATTCCACTGTTCAGTTGATTTGCATATTACCGTTTTATTATATAGGATGCCCTGGTGCCTTTTGAGCTGCTGTCCCAGTGCTGGAACTCCAAGGGAATGAGTCTGAGTAAGTCCATGCATGGGGCCCTTTAAGAGGAACTGCCTGGGACTCCAGCAGCCCTCCATCTCCTCAACCACAATCCCTGCTAGCACTTGAACCCTGGGCTGGAAGCCCTTGCTCTGAGATATCCCTCCCAATTTTTATCCACTACACATGGGGTGTGACCAGCTCATTATGGGGCTCTGCCCCTCCTACCAGTCTGGATGAGTCTTCTTTATATTTACTTGTAGGACTTCCATTAAGCTAAATTTCAGGTGGTTCTGAATTATGGTTGTTGTGTAGTTTAGTTGTATTTTTTATGTGGTTGTGGGAGGATGTAAGTACTGCGTTTATCTACTCTGCCACCTTTACCAGAATCCTTTTTGATATAAAACTTGACTTGATCTTTAAAATTTGGTAGTATTGAAGTAGCAATCTTAAGTAAATAGCAAGTAATCTTGAGTTTGTGAATATAAATTACATGTAACTATTATATTATGTCATTTGCTAATAAGATTAACAATTGAGTTGGTTGGTTCTCCAGAAATTTTTAACTGGCTCACATCTGAAGTGCAAAGTTTTAGATGTGCAAAATTTTAGACATATAAATAGCCCTTATGAGAAAAACTTTTGATGATTGTGATTCAGTTCAGGGCAACTAGGTGTCAAAAAATAAAAGAGCATTCCAAGATTGTTACGTACAGTGCCAGGTGGGTACTTAAAAATACTGGGGGGACCACTTTGTAAAGTACATGATTGTCTACCCACTATGCTGTTCACCTGAAAGTAATACAAAATAAATTAAACTGCAATTGAAAAATAGTTAAACAAATGAAATATACAACATGATGAGTTGACAATCTATATATATAAAAAGCCAGCGACCGTAACGACCATAATACTGGTTGTTATGATGCCCACTGTGGCCAGTGAACGGGCCTGATCAGGGGTGGGGCCAGCTGGCCAACCTCACAGCCCTTCTCCCCTGCTGGCCTGCCTCTGATCTCATTCTCCCACCCCTATCAAGAGAAGGGCGGCCGGCCGGCCAAACACCCTCTTCCTTCCCCCCTGCCAGCCCCACCCCCGATCAGCCAGCCCCACCATGATAGGCCCGCAGCACCTCCCCCCGGCTGGCCCACCCCTGATCGCACCCCCTCACCACAATAGGGGGTGGGGCTGGGCGGCCAACCTCCTGCAGCCCCTCCCCCAACCAGCTACACCCCCGATGGGCCCCCACCACCCTGCTCAGCCTGAAGCCCCTCCCCCTGGCCAGCCCCGCCCCGATCACCACCCCACCTCAACAGGGGGCAGGGCCAGCCAGCCAACCTCCTGCAGCTCCTCCTGCTATGGGCCTCACACACTATGGGCCCCTGCCACCCTGATCAGCCCCTAGCCTGCCTAGCCCTGATCGGCCCCAATCAGGGTGGGCCAGCCAGCCAACTTCCTGCCATATCCTCCTCCCAACAGGCCCAGCCCTGATCCACCCCAATTGGGGCTGGGCTGGCTGGACCCCACCCATGTACGAATTTGTGCACTGGGCCTCTAATAAATAAATAATAAGAGTATTTGGTTATTCCCAAAGTTCAGTGAATTATTTTATTAGTTTGCACAGATGGGGGGGAAAATCTCAAACCATTTTTTTTTCAATAAAATCTAGATATTTCTAAAAATTCCCTGTAAAATGAATATGGAAGCATAAGGAATAAACATACCTAGAAGGAAAAGGCACTTTTATTTTTCTAATTAACTTCATAAGCAAGACTGATGCCTTTCCCTAGGACATTTGACTCCCTTTGTTTTGCTTCTAATATCTGTTGCTTCAAACATATACCTCTTTCCCCTTGCAGGGGATGACTTCAATTGCTTTTTAAAATATGAATTTCCCTCTCTCAGGTACTAAACCCTAGAGCATTTTCTATTTCTGCATTTTTCAAAGGGAATGTTTGGGCAGTGCCAAATGTCTCCCTCCATGTTGAAATCTCACAGTCTCATATATTTATTTGCTAGGAAGATAGCTGGAAATAATTAAGATCCTCAAAATCATTTTGCTGGGTACTCGGAGCTCTGCCACTCAAACTTTTAATTATAAACTGACATCTAATAAAGCAGAATGTCAGAGAGCAACCACACTCGCCTGGCAGTTTTGCTGTGGACCTTGCTGTAGCAAAGCCTGCCTTGTTGATCACTTTTAATTAAATAAAGGCAAGCCCTCCCAGAGCAAGAACTGCAATGAAAGTCAGCTTTTCAGTGGAGCAGCTGTGTAAACGGGTTCTAAAATTAGTCTAGTCATTTCCAAGCTGTGTTTTACAGCTTCGATGTGTCTTCCGCAGTCCGTGTTAGAAAAATAAAATTAATTTTCCCAAGAACATCCCTGTCATTTGGGGTTCAGTCCATGTTAATCGTGACATAGCTACCTCAAACCTCCCAGTCCTAAGCAGTCTGGGCGTAGAGACATGTGATCAAAGTGCCATTTGAGAAGAGTGTTTGCTTTAATTTCGATGGTGTTGACAGAGCGATGGGTACTGTAATAAAACCACCCGGCCTCTTGCCCAGGGGATGTATAATCTAAACAAGACAAACAAGAATATAATGACCAATGTGGGCTGACAAACAGTAGCTAGTTTTGGATTTCAGACTTCCTGTCTAATATCTAATAAAGGTATTAGGACAGTAAGGAGAAACTTTTTTTTTCCTAATATTTATTTTTGCAGGACAGCCAGTAGGGGTGATCCTAGAAAAATATTCAGGCAAAAGAGGTTTGCCATTATCCCTACCCTCACCACCAAAAAAATAAAAAATAAAAATAAGAGACAAAAGAAACTTAAAATAAATGTTAAACCTTTCCTACCCCAAACTCATGCACTGGTTTTCTTAGCAGATCAAGGGGCAGTGGGAAGCAGACAGGTGTGGGAAGACTGAAGCATGGGAGAAGAGGAAGGGAATGAGAATGATGTTGGCATTGCAGAGTAAGAGAACATTAACAAGAATGTATAATGTTAAGGTGTTTGATAAGGAGCTTTTTTAATTTTTTTTTATTTTAGGGAGGAAGGGAGAGGGAGAGAGAAAAACATCAATGTGAGACACATCGATCAGCCGCCTCCCACATGTGCAACCCAGGCATGTGCCCGGACCTGGCATCACACCTGAAACCTTCTGGTACACAGGATGACACTCCAACCAACTGGCCTGTTGGAGCATCTTCTTATATCACTGAAAGCATTCAGATCCATACATGACCACAATAGATGATGATTTTGTGGTGAGCACTTGCCTTTCTTATCCTTTATTAGTGAGAATCTAATGCTGCTAATGCATTTGGCACCACGAGAATCCTCAATCTGAAGGGCACCAGACCTTGCAGAATCACAAACGTTTTCTTTACAGAAATAGGTGCTCTAAGGCTGGGAAGATTAAAAAGCCATCTCTGACCTGGGAGAGGGGGCAGAGATCGAAAGGGAGAGGGAGAGGGAGAGAGAGGATTATATCAAAACAACACACTGGCCAGTGCTGAACCCATTCTAAAAACTTAGAACCAGTACTCAACCCATTCACAGCAATTCACCCCACCACCTGCCTGGACAGGAACTGTTCTTATAGGTTTGAGAGGATCTAAATGGTGCCTTACTGGGATTAAGGAACTCTAAAGTGGCCATTCTGACATGTCTGTGGTGACCTTTTGATGTGTGTTTTAAAATGCTATTTTATCTTATCAATTGATAAGCACCACAAACATGTTAGCACTCAACTTATTTCCTAAGTGACCTAAAAAGGTGATCACAGGTATGTCTACCGTGAACCTAATGGAGCTGAAGCTTCAAGGCCCCTGATTTGTACCTCCCCTGTGAAATCTGGAAGTTACAGAGGGAAAGGGAAGCCAAGTTGCAATCAAGGACTTTGGGTACATTTCCCAAATAGGTCTCAGAAGAAAGGGACCTGAATCCCCACACTTCTGCTAATTTGTTACTATTGCTTTCTCATTCAAAAAAAATTTCATTTTGATATGTAAGTATTCATAGTTTTGTGTTCCTTTTCTGAAAGAGGGCACTCAAAAATGCATAACATTCAGGCCCTAGAAAACATGGATCTGCCTCTCATGGTGATATTGAGAACTTTCAATATGTTTTCTTTTTTTAATAATTTTTAATTGATTTCAGAGAGGAAGGGAGAGGGAGAGAATGACAGAAATATCGATGGGAGAGAATAATAGGTCAGCTGCCTCCTGCCACCCCTCCTACTGGGGATTGAGCCCACAACCCGGGCATATGCCCTGACTGGGAATCAAACCTGTGACCTCTTGGTTCTTGGATCTATACTCAACCACTGAGCCACGCTGGCTGGGTTCCAATATGTTTTTATCAGCCTGCCTGTCACTTGAGAAGTAGTATAGCTGGGGTGTTTTCCTGGAGTAGTTATTATTAGCACCTCATTTCACTCTCAAAAGTGTCTTGCTTTGAATGGTAAATAATGTGGCCACTCTAAGTATAGCATAATAGATAAGAACAGAAACTCTGGATCAAAGTAGTAAGCTTAAAATCAATCACTGCCATTAAGTAACTTGTGAAAGTTATTTAACTTCCTTACACCTCTCATACATAAAATGGGGATAATAATACATACCTCATAAATGGTAAGGATTAAATGAGTCCACATACATAAAATACTTAGAGCAGTGGGTGGCACAGAGGAAACAGTACAGCCTAGATTTTTTCATTGTTGTTGTCATCATTATTATTAACTAGAGGCCCGGTGCACGCATTCATGCATGGGGGGTGGGGGCGTTCCCCCAGCCCAGCCTGCACCCTCTCCAATCCGGGACCCCTTGGAGGATGTCCAAAACTGACAGTCGGACATCCCTCTCAAAATCTGGGACCACTGGCTTCTAACTACTCACCTGCCTGCCTGCCTGATCGCCCCTAACTGCCCCCCTTGCTGGCCTAGTGGCCCCCAACTCTCCTCCGCCAGCCTGGTCCCCCCCAACTGCCTCCCTATGCCAGCCTGGTGGCCCCCAACTGCCCCCCCCGCTGGCCAGGACACCCCCAACTACCCCCCTGCTGGCCTGGTTGCCCCCAACTGCCCCCCCTGCAGGCCTGGTCACCCCATCCAGCCTGCTGTTTGGTTGTCCGTCCAGTTGTTTCAGTTGTGATGGCCCCTGGCTTTTTATATATTAGGATTCTTAACTTGTTCTTTAAAAAAAAAAAAAAATAAGTTTTTATGAGAAAGTACTGTGGCCATAAAGAGCTCAATCTATGGTGGTTATTAGCATGTCATGATCACTGATTTAAATATATATTTATTGACTTTCGATTACTTTTTTCCAGTTCAATTAAGATATAACTGACATATAACATTGTATTAGTTTAAGGTATACAACAAAATGATTTGAACTATGCTTATACTGTAAAATGATTACCATTTAGTTAACATGCATCACCTCACACAGTTAAATATTTTTGGGATGAGAACTTTTAAGATCTACTTTCCTAGCAGCTTTTAAATAGACATTATTGTTAGCTATGGTCACCATGCTGTACAACACATTCTCAGAACTTATTTATCTTATAAGTGGACCACCTTCCTTCAATTTCTCCTCCCCTCACCCCCCATCTCTGGCAACCAGCAATCTGTTTTCTATTTCTATGAGTCTGGTATAATTAGATTCCAGATATAAATGAGATCATAAAGTGTTTGTCTTTCTCTGACTTATTTCACTTAGCATAATGCCCTCTGTGTCCACCAATGTTGTTGTAAATGGTAGGATTTCCTTATAATTTATGACTGAATTATATATATATATATACACACACATACACATACATACATATATATACATATATACACATATATACATATATACAGATATATACATATATAAATGTGTATGTATATATGTGTGTATATATATATATATATATATATACTAGAGGCCCAGTGCATGATTTAATCATGCACCTGGTGCACCAGCGGGCTGGCTGTCCGTGGGTGTCCCAGGCCTTCCGAAAGCCTCCGGCAATGCAGAGGCTTTCGAAAGGCCTTGCGCCGGAGCAGACAGCCGGCCGGGTCCCCCGCTTTGGCCTTTGATCGCGGGGGACCCGGCCGGCTGTCCGCCGGTGCCCCAGGCCTTCCGAAAGCCTCCGGCAGCCATGGCTCAGCGTCCTGCTGGCCCAATCAGCTACCCCAGCCACCCTGAGTCCCGCCCCCTGCGCCTCCTACTGGCCCAATCGTGGGCGTAGCGGAGTGATGGTAATTTACATATTACCATTTTATTATGTATGATACACACACACACACACACACACACACACACACATATCCTACCTAATAATAGACAAATATGCAAATTGTACCTTCGCTATGCCCGCGATTGGCCAGGAGGCGCGGGGGGGCGGGACTCGGGGTGGCCGGGGTGGCCGATTAGGCCGGCGGGACGTTGAGCTCGCGTCGCCAGCAGCGGCTCGAGCTCAGCATCTGCGCCATGGCTGTGCTGTGCTGCGGCACAGAAGGGGCCTCTGGGGGCAGCGAGCTCACGTCCCACCGCGGACCATCAAAAGCGGGGGAGCTGGGTGCCTGTCCACTGGTGCATCAGGCCTTTCAGAAGCTCCCCTGTGATCAAAAGCGAAAGCCTGTAGGGGACCCTACACGTGCATGATTCAATCATGCACTGGGCCTCTAGTATATATATATATACACACACACACTGTATGTGTGTGTATGTATATATATATATATATATATATATATATATATATATATATATATGTGTGTGTGTGTGTGTATGTATATATATATATGTATATGTATGTGTATATATATATATATGTGTGTGTGTGTGTATATATATATATATATGTCAATGGATACTAAAGGACACTTAGGTTGTTTCTAAGTCTTGGCTATTGTAAATAAATAATGCTGCAATGGACATGGGGGTACAGATATCTCTTTGACACAGTGATGTTATTTTCTTTGGATATATACCCAGAAGTGGAATTGCCAGATTACTTGATAGTTCTATTTTTAATTTTTTGAGGAACTTCCATAATGTTTGCCATAGTGGCTGAAACCAATTTACATTTCCAACAACAGTGCACAAGAGTTCATTCCCTTTTTGCCACTTCCTCACCAACACTTATCTTTTGCCTTGTTGATGACAGACATTCTAACAGGCATGTAATATCACATTGTGGTTTTGATCTGCATTTCCATTGTAATTAGTGATGTTGAGCATTTTTTCATGTACCTGTTGACCACATGGATGTCTTCTTTGGAAAAGTCTCTATTGTGTTTTTCTGCCTATTTTTAATCAAATTGTTTTATTTTTGCTATTGAGTTGTATGAGTTCTTTTTATATGTTTTGGATATTAACTCCTTATCAGATATGTGATTTGAAAATATTTTCTCTGATTCTGTATGTTGCCCTTTCATTTTGTTGATGATTTCCTTTGCTGCGCAGCAGCTTTTTAGTTTGATGTAGTCCCATTTGTTTATTTTTGCCTTTGTTGTCTTTGCTTTTGGTGCCAAATTTTTAAAAAATCATCTCACTTGTTCTTGAATTCAGTTCCCTCAATGCATACTTGGAAAATCATTCCTTTTTATGGAACTTATTTTTAATCACTATTAAAAACAGCAAACATGCCTGTAGAATATTATTTTATTCAAAATCACTTTGGAAATTACCTAACCCCATGTAATTGATTCAGGAGAATGAACTAAAATTAGTGACTCATTTAGAGGTAGAATTGAACTCAAGATGATCAGAACTCTCCCAAAATACACATTGCCCAATTATAATATAGTCAGGGCTGGCTTGTTAGGTGGTGAGCTCCCAAACACTAAAAACATTCAAGAAGTGATTAGCTGATCAACCACCTGGAGATGTGATACCTGGATTCTACATTAGATAGATGATTCAAGTTGATGATTTCCAAGGTCATGTCCAACACTGAGAATCTACGTTTCTATCACTTTTAGGCAGGACACCTTATACCAGACAATCGTCTTTCCCTTACCTCACGCTCAGCTCTCCTGACTGCTGCATTTCATTTAGTGGGTTTTATACTCTCTACCCTGGGGAATTCTTGGCCTATTAATTTACCCTTTTTCTGGTGGAAGAAAAACTTCACGAGTAGAAATTCACACTTCACAATAGTACATTAAAAAATACTGAGATTGCTCTGGCTGGTGTGGCTCAGTTGGTTGGAGCATCATCCCATACACTGAAAGGTGGATGGTTCGCTTCCCAGTCAGGGCACATACCTGGGTTGCAAATTCAATCCCCAGTCTGGGCATGTACGCTGAGGAAACCAATCTCTCTCTCTCTCTCTCTCTCTCTCTCTCTCTCTCTCTCTCTCTCTCAAAACAACAAAAAACAAGATTCTCTAAACTTACATAGAAAAGTGGAAATGTTTAAGGGGTTCAACAACTTTGTAATGAGGAAAAGTTTTAAATATTTAATATGCCTGGCAAGGTCTTTTGGGGAGAGATTAATATTCAAATGCAGTTTGTTTGTATTAAAGTATTTAAATGCTATGCATTTAATATAAAATACATATTCTCACTTCTTCCCTAATGCAAAATCACATTGGGAATTATCTGATCATATGTAATTTGTTAAATGCAAATCACATTTTAAATATTCATATACCATATTTGCATTCCTTTTTCTTAATCAGAATTTTCCAAAGAGGGAGGGAGAACAGAGAAGGAACAAAATATAAAATACATTCTACTGAGTACACCGAAGAAAAGAATATAATATGCATGGTAGAAAGACAAATTCCTATAGCTTCTGAGAAGACAACCAGAGAAATCTGCACAGATTTGAAATGTGAGATTCACACCAAGGGATGAATCAGAACCTTGAAGTCAAGTGGGATCTTGGGGCAGTTCTTCATATCATAAATGAGAAAAGAGAAGCTGGAAGAAAAGAACTGACCTGTACTTTGGTAGACCAAGTGGAAACAGATGCTGATTAGGGGCTATGATAGATGACCAAACAATTGGAATGCTCTCTGCCCTACATCTCTTCCCTCTTCATTCAGCCCTGCTCTTTCTGAAAACTCTTTAAGTAAACAGTAGAATCCAATAGCTGAAAATTAAAAAATCAATAGGAACACTAATTGCTAACATATAAATGAAAATGCCCAATGCTGACCAGGGTGCCCTGAATGATATTCTTACATTGCTGGCAGCAGTGTGAATTGGTATAGCCTCTTGGAAAGCAATTTGACAATCCTCATCAGGAGTCTTGAGTGTGTTAATGCCATTCTTCCCAGTAACTCCAAATCTAAGTATCCAAGTACAAAGAAATAAAGCTAAAACTGGAAAAAATGTCTAACACGCCAAGGTTTATTACAGATTTACATATTATAGCCAAAAGTTGGGAATGGTTTAAATGTACACAATGAATAAATGGCTAAGAAAATTACAATTTATTCTTCTCATTAGAATTTCATACCATAATGAAAAATTACAGTTATGTAAATATTCTATGGAACTTATACCACTTCATGTATAAAACAATGTTTTTAAGGATGAATGATCCCACAATCTAAAATGAGAACTACATAACATCTACCCCACATTAACTGGAACATAGATAAGTAGAACAACCAAAAGCACACAAGAGTCTGATATCAACATCTAGTTTCTTCTCCTTGCTAAGAAATGGGTTGAAAGCCTTAGGCTCATGAGCTTCTATTATTTTTGGAGGGAGCCTGACATACTAAGAAACTTTAGACTTTGTTGGATTGTTAAATATTCATGGTAAGCCTTCAAGAAAAAACAAACACTAAAATAATAGAATATTGTATATATTCTAATCTGTTAAAGGGGGGAAATTGTAAAAGAAAAGTAAACAAAACATAAAAAGAGGCAGGAGGGGGGAAAGAGCACAAAGTAGAAATTGTACATGTATAAACTCTAAGTGAGATGGTTGAAACAGTTCCAGATACTATCAGAAATAAAATAATGTAAATAAAATTAACTTGCTGGTTACAGAACAAACAGAAGTTGTCTGATTGTAAAAGCATAAACTACATCCTGTTTAAAAGATACATATTTAAAAGAGAAGGCTACAGAAAGGTTGGAATAAAAGTATGGATTAAGATATAGCATGTAAGTACTAAGCGAGAGAAAGCTGGGGTAGATATATTAATATCGGGGTGGGGTTGTTGTTTTTTTAAAAAAAAGAGAGAGATTAAGAAAAAAAGTATTATATAGCAAATTCTCTTCTAGAAAGACAGAGCCTCACTCAAGGAAATTTTGCTGGAAGTAAAAAGAAAAACAAGGTGAGCAAGTCAGGACCCTGGGGGTCATGGAGATCAAAAGTTTCAAGAGTCCAGAGGAAGCAGAACCCAAAAAGTACTGATAAACAAAAATAGTGCGTCTAAAGGTAAGAGCACTTCTCTTGAAGACAAGGTCTTTAAAATTCTATGAAAAACAGGGCTGGAGATAGAAAATGTTCTTGAACCAGACTTTGCTCCAAGACACAGAGAAATAGCTGTACAGAAAAGCCATATATATATATATTAACTACCTTATGGTGACAATAGAAGAGGGAGCCTTTAAACTATGAAGCTATGAAGGCTACTTTGGACAATCACCATGCCCTTTCAAACCTCCTCATAGCCCAAGAAAACCCATCTCCCTTACATATGAAAGGAATACACTCTCTAATTCCCTATAGATTGCCAGAAAAAAAAAACACATTTAAATGAACTATGAAATATCCCAACAAATAATGAAAACAAACCAGAAAAATGTAGACTCAAATAGATGAAAACTAAAATCTAATATTTCAAAATGAACTGAAAGAAATCAAGAAAGCATAATTTTAAAAAATATAGTACATATCAGATATAAAGTCATAAATAAAATGGCTAGACAAGAAGAGAATGAGACTATCAGAAATCAGATAGAATTAGAAAAAAAATTAATTGAAAAGAACACGAGAGAAAATAGACCACCACAGAAACTCAGGGAGCTAAATATACAATAAAAAGGGAAATATAAAGAAAATCATATGAAAATAGAGAAGTGATAAAAAGATCAAAGACACACAAAAGATAGGCCAAAAATGCTAAACATGCATACGAGTCCCTAAAATAAAATTAAAGCAAGTAAAACAGAAAAAAAATAATCATAATTCAAGAATGCATGCCTGAAATAAAATAAAAATTTTTTTAACTAAATCATCATACAAAAAGGCCCTACCAAGTACCCCCAAAAAACTATTCTACAATAGTTAACACCGCCCTAACCAGTTTGGTTCAGTGGATAGAGTGTCGTCCTGCAGATTGAAGGGTCCCAGTTTCAATTCTGGTCAAGGGCATGTACCTTGGTTGTGGACACATCCCCAGTGGGGGTGTGCAGGAGGCAGCTGATCGATGTTTCTCTCTCATCGATGTTTCTGACTCACTACCCCTCTCCCTTCCTTTCTGTAAAAAATCAATAAAGTATATATTTTTAAAAAAAATAGTTAACACCAAAAAATACACTATTAAAACTACCACATTTCAAAGAAAAGGAAAAATTATTAGGGCATTCAAACAAAAAGACCAAGTCGCATATGAGGAGCAGAAAATAAAATTAAAATGAAACTTCTCAACAAGATTTTATGGTGGAAACAATGGAACAACCTTTTAAAAGATATTCCAAGAAAAAATATAAGTCAAAGATTTTATATCTATCTTTCCAGAATAAATGTGTCAACAAAACAATTATGAATATACAAGAATTCAGAAATATTGATTCCATGAGACTTTCCTGAGTAGTCTACTGGAAAATGAGCTTCAGACAAATAACAAATTATTGGGAAAGCTTCAGCATAAATAATAGATTGAACCTTGAATATATTTAACTGTAGAACTAAAGTCAAAAGATGAGGATAGGGCAAGTAAACAGTATGAAAAGTGTTATATGCTCTAATAACATAAAAACGATACAGCTAACAAAAGTAGGAAGTAAGGGAGAAGAATGAGTGCAAACTTCAGGAAATTTCAATAGCATTGGTAAAAGTTCTTCTTAAACAGGATGTGGATTCATAAATGTTCAATTTGTTATTATGTCTTATAATGTACATATGTAATATATATTTTAAAAACACTTTAAAACATTTTTTAAAGAATTATGGAGTATTATTATTTTGAAAGAATTAAGAGTATTATTATATTGCCCTGGCCAGTGTGCTCAGAACAGAGCACTGGTCTATGCACCATAGGGTCAAAGGTTCGATTCCCAGTCAAGGACATGTACCTGGGTTGCAGGTTCTATCCCGGACCCTGGACAGGGCTTGTGTGGGAGGCAACCTATCAATGTGTCTCTTTCACATTGATGTCTCTCTCTCTCTCTCTCTCTCTCTCTCTCTCTCTCTCTCTCTCTCTCTCTCTGTCTCTCTTTCTCTCTATCTGTCTCTATCCCTTTCCCCTCCTTCCTTCTCTTCCACTCTCTCTAGAAATCAATGGAAAAAATATCCTAGAGTGAGGATTAACAAAAAAGAGTTATGGAGTGTTAAGATATCTCCTCACCCCCAGCTATCTGTAAATAAATACTACAATATCCAGCAAAATCTGTAAAATGGAATAACCCTTACTAAAATGATCAGCCTTCACAAATGGGTCACCAATGCTTCTTTTTACCAATGTAAAGATTCCAAAGGAAAATCTGCACAGATTATAAACAATGCCTTAGTAAACTGCCATTGCTTGGGGATATTGGGGGGGGGGGGCGCGAGTAGGTAAATCAGATGAAGAAACTGAGTTTTTAGAGAAATTAAAATTCTTTAATCTCTTGTGGAGTAAGAGTATTATTATTTTTTTAGAATTCAAATGCGCCTGATGTTTGGAAAGCCAAGCCAATTGCTAAAGCATCTGATTTTAATCCACGTCTCAAACACCGTGGAGATGGAAGGAAGCCTAAAGCCATGGAAGTTCTCACTTGTGGGTTAAGACAAGTACCAGAGCTCTTACAAATATGTCTTAGTAATTAGTGGCTGGCATGGCTCCTTCAAGTCTGTTGCTCACCATCTGTGATGCCTTTTGTTAGCCAATCTCTAACTCCTTATTAAGCAAGAGGACTATCAACTAAATGATATTTTGAGCTATTGACTACTGAGTCAAGTACCAGTGCTACAGATGGGGGCCATATTTCTTGATTTTTGGCTTCTGTGAAGAAGGGTTAGACAGGTGCATGAACGGAAGTCTATCTGCCTGGTGATGAACAAATACAAATGGCTCATCTTATACATTTGACTTCTGAGGGGTGGGATGCATTTATAGATAATGCATAGGCCCCCACAAAACTGCCTTCATATGCATATTTTCATACCTCAGATGAGTAATACACATTTAAATCTATCACACTATGGCACTGCCTGCTTGCATCCAGTTCCATTTTGGCAGTCACCATCTTTGTACAGCTATTTGTGCAATTACGGGACTACTTTATTGCATTTTGTCCTTATTGGTTTATAAAATGAGTGGAAAATGTAAAAATGAAAGTGCTGATACTAGTGATAGGAAGTACAATGCTCATGAAGTTAAAATAATTGGTACAAACTTGGAAATCACTAGGTGTGCTGAAAACAACAAATCTTTAGGCTCAATTGGAAGCCCGCTGGACTCAAGCCAGTTGCCTGTGACTTCAACTGTGAAGACAAGTAAGAAAATTAAAGAACATGCATGAAATGCTGGCACTGTATAATCAAAGATAATGTCTACAGAAAAAGTGAAATTACAAATTTTATACATTTTTGCTCTTTTATAAAACAGTAGCAGTGGTAGTGATTGTAATTGTGCCTACCATACTACATGCCAAGCTCTAGGTGAAGTACGTTGTTTACCACTCTGGCTGAGTCCTCTAAGTTTTCTTCTCTTCTTCTTGACCTCTAAATGCAGTAGCTCAGATCTCAGCCCTCTTTTCTTCTCCCTCTAGACACCAAGCATGTCCAACTCAAAGGCTAACACGGGCCAAAAAAAACAAGGTTTACACTGAGTGGCCAGATTATTATGATCTCTGAACACATAATCTGGCCACTCAATATATATACATACATACACACACACATATATAGCCTGGTGCATGAATTCGTGTATGGGTGGGGTCCGGCCAGCCTGGCCAGGGGAAGGGGACATGGGTGGTTGGCCAGCCTGCCTGCTGGTCGAACTCCTGGTTGAGGGGACAATTTGCATATTAGCCTTTTATTATATAGGATATACACTGAGTGGCCAGATTATTATGCGTTCAGAGATCATAATAATCTGGCCACTCAGTGTAAGTTTATGTGGGCCACAAAAAAACGAAAGCTTCAATTTTCATAGAAATATAGGTTTATTTCAATAGAGACATGCTGAATACAAAGGGCTGAAATAAACGAGTAATCGTTAACATAAAATAATAGAACATTTAATAAAAATTAATATTTTTTCTTGAACATTAACTTACCAGACACTGAATAACTGCACAAATTAATAAGAGTAACGCAAATAAACCTATTTTTCTTGTTCTCTGAAAGTGAAACATTTCTTGTTCCACACACCAAACAAGTCAGTCCAAGGTTAATGACATGGCAATCGGCTGCTAAAATATTTGCTGCTAGTATTAGTGGAGAGAAATGGTGTTCCTGCACATAAGGCGCGTAAGAGAAATTCATGCAACACAATTGTAGTAATCAGTCATTAGCAAATGTTATAGTTCATTATTAATAATTATGTGTAACAGGATATTGTAAAAATTAAGTTACAATTTTTTTCAATTTTTTATTAAGGTATTACATGTGTCCATATCCCCCCATTGCCCCCCACCCCACTCCCATACATGCCCTCACTCCCCTGCTGTCTCTGTCCATTGGTTATGCTTATATGCATGCATACAAGTCTTTTGGTTGATCTCTCCCCCTTACCCCCACCCTCCCCCTACCTTCCCTCTGAGGTTTGAGCATCTGTCTCTAGATCTGTTTTTGTTCATCAGTTTATGTTGTTCATTATAATCCACAAATGAGTGAGATCATGTGATATTTACCTTTCTCTGACTGGCTTATTTCACTTATTATGTTTCTTAAATACCGTTATATTGGCTGGGTGGCAAAAATATTCATTGTGGGCCGCATGTGGCCTGTGGGCCGCGAGTTTGACATGCTTGCTCTACACCCTCTTCCTACAAGGTCATATTTATTCCCAAGGCTTTAAATACCATCTACATACCAATCACTCCCAAATGTGTACCATCAGTTCCTATATCTTCACTGAACTACAAATCCCATATCCAACTGCCTACATGACATTTCCATTTAGATGTTTAATGTCTAAGATTTAATGTCACACATTTATGGCTAACACAGACCTCTTAAATTCCATATACTGTATCTACAGTCTCCTGCCCCCTCCCCCCTCAAAAAATGTATGTCTTCTCCATCTTAACACCCACCCAATTGCTGCTCAAGTCAAAATGTTAGTGTTATCACTAATTCCTCCTTTTCTATTTTCTCTCACACTCAATACATGAGCAACCCTGGGGAGCCCACATCCAAACTATAGTGAAACTTACCCACTTCATTTTATTTCCACCATAATCACTTTGGTCCAATACACCACCTTCTCTTATCTCAGACTATTACAATCATCTTTTAACTGTGTCCCTGCTTCCACTCATTCTTCTCCAACCTATTCATCATACAATAACAAGAGTAATCTTTTAAAAACCCAAATCAAATCATATCCATTCCCTGCTTAAAACTCTCCAGGGACTTTTTCTTGCTTTTACAGTAATATCCAATTCCCTAACCTAGCCTATAAGGCCATACACAAGGTGTCTCTACCTGCCTCTCCAGCTACTCTCTCCCCATTCACTGTGGTCCAGCTCTACTCCACACTTTGTTCTTTCTCAAACACAACGTGCTTATTCACAACCCTTGCGCTCATTGTGTCCTTCTATTTAGGATGCTTTCCTCCACATTGGTGCAGATACTTACCACCATGAATGCAGATACTTTGACGCTATAGCCCGTACTCTAACCCCTTCCTATTCTGCCTGCCTTTCTAGAGAAATAAAGGATCTGAGGTGCTCATGTTCACACAGTCAAAGCAAGGACAATTCTGGGGAGCCTAAGTAGTCCCTTCTTTTTCCTCTCACATGCAGAGTACCAGGCTGCTTGACACCTTTTTTAGGTATATCTTTCCCCTGATTACCCTGGTTTTAATTTTAACAAGATTTCACCAAAATAAAAATGTGAGAGGAAATGAGCCCTCTCCCCAGCCAAGGAATACCATAATTACAGTTGAACTGTAGTCAAAATGCCCAGTGAGCACGCCAGAAAGGAGTTATATCTCCCTAAGCTCTTTAAGGCAAAACTTGGGTCAGAAAAAGTACAAAGGCATCTTCTTTCAACAGAATAGATCTCTTTAGCTGAAGAGCAAGAAAGTCATCTCAAATGAAACATCCCAATCATCTCCCAGTCCCAGTGGTTTTAACAGATGTTGTGGCTGAAAAGATCACATGTCAACAGACCCAATCCTCATGGTCATCATGGTCAGTAATGTTGAGCCATTACCATCCTGAGTAGCTGAGCACAGAGGTCTTTGGCATTGGAGAGCTCACAGGGCCCTTGTAAAACAAAGAAAAGAAGGGGCATGGTGCCTAAGGAGAGATGGAGAGGCAAAACTGGGAGAAGGGTGGCCTGCGGCAGCATCATCAGAGAAGAGGGGCAAAGGAGGCCTGATGGGAGGAAGGAAAGCCCATGCTTAACTACTGTCCAATGCCACTCTCAGTTTCTCTCCCTGGTCTGAAGCAGTTTCCTTCCAGCCTGACCTTGCCAAGCACCCAACTTTCTCTCACCTCTTCCCTATCAAGGCCTGTTCCCTGGCTGCTCTATCAGAGAGGCTGCTTTACACTAATAACCTGAGACCTCTGCCCTCCACAGAGAACTAATTCAATTGAAATAAGGAAATTCCATTACAGTGATTTCAGGCATCAAAGAATGAATGGCAGGCAAATTTCACTGCTGAAGCAGCTCCCTAACCTCGCTGAACATTACCCCCTCCAGCCTTTGACTCCTAGCTAGAGGTGATTAGGCAGGGGGAATAGGGATGAAACCAGAAGCTATAGTATGAAAACTTAAAGAAGTGAAACTATAAAAGTAGTCAAACAATAAGTACATGGAAACCTGGTATTTTGGGTATTAGTTTTTATTTGATATCCTTAAATTTAGTCATTTGTGTCCTCTCTGTTTTTCCTTAGTTACCCTGGCTATGAGCTTATCAACTTTATTGATCTTTTCAAAGAACCAGTTTGGGTTTCTTTGGTTTTCTGTATTGATTTCAATTTGATTGATTTCTCCTCTCATTCTTACTATTTCTTTTCTTCTGCTTAATTTATACTTTCTTTTCTAGTTTCCTAAGTGGAAACTCAGATTATTGACTTTAGATCTTTCTTCTTTTCTAACATATGCATTCATTGCCATATATTTCCCTCTGGGCACTGCTTTTGATGCATCTCACAAACTTTGATAAGTCACCTTTTCATTTTCATTTAGTTCAAAAATTTTAGTTTCTCTTGAGATTTCTTCTTTGAAATGTGTTATTTAGAAGCATGTTGTTTAATCTCCACCTATTTGTCTATCAGTAGTTTAGCGAGGTTATACAAATTAAATTCTTCCATGTAATGTGGGGGAGGGGAGAGATCCTTGGGAATTCTTAGAGAAGTGAAGAATAAGACTGGAATGGTCAATATTCAATTTATGCTTTTGTTTAAAGAACCAATGCCTATTTCAAATTAGTATGATGAATTATTAATTCTTTACTATTATCTTTTCTTGAGTTCTAATGTTCCACAAAAGAAACGCAAGGTAAAAATTAGGAGGATTTTTTCATGCAGTGTCAATACTGTGATTGAGTAATAGCTGTCAAAGCCAGAATATCTTAACCTTCTTGAGAGGCGGCTAGGAAAGGAGAGTTTGAAGCCAAGTGCATGTCCTACTCATGCTCCTGAAGTAAAGTGTGTAGAAGCCATGAAGTAAAATAAATAACATGGAGATTAATCTTTTATACCCAAACCTGTTCCAATACTCTGCCCATCATATAGCAGAACTACCCACAGTCACCACTACCAGGCCTGAACTGGCCACTCACATCTCAAGCAAATGCTTCCTTCGGTGCCCACAATTATCCCACTTCCTCCCTCACTTAGTCTTCAGTTAATATTCATAAAAAATGGCAAGGCCTGGAGCCAGCAGAGCTCACAACCACCAAAGCCTTCACTGGTGAGTATCTTCATAAAAAAAACAATTTTTGGTGCTGATGGCAGACAATCAACAGCAGAAGTAACTCCTCTCATAAAATTGTCCACTACTCAGCCTAAATCTGAGTGTCAGAAGAACAGCCACATTTCACTGTTATATAAATGAGCCTAAATTGGCCTCTGTGTATTCATTGCAATCTGAAACTCATTAGCTCAAAAGCCCACCAGTGCCAGACTCAAATTTTAACACTTCCAATTATTTTTTTAAAATAGCCCAAACCAGCAAATTTTTAGTCGTTCAGAGCCAGTTTTGCATAACCCACAAAACCTCACCTAACAGCTGCTGTCTTGTGATAAGACAGGACCTTGAAACTATAAGGCCCCAGCCACGGCTGCCTTTCAGAGCTCTCTGACCCAGATATTCCCCATCTCACTGCTGAATGACATCATGTATATATACAAACCTTTTTCTGATCCCCCTTTTCCCCAGAATTCATTACCCTTCTCCCTTTCTGGATGGTGACCCCCACACCCTAGGCCTCCGTGTGGTCTTGTAACCAGACAGTCAATGGGTCCACGCTGGCTGTCACTACTTGAGCCAATTAAGCAGAGACAGAGTTGAATCATACATGAGTGTTTACTCCAATACTACTGGCAGTATGGGAGAGCAGCAGGTAATCCACAAAAATCTGCTCTGCACCCCATCGTAAGCCAGAAGCTTATAATGAATAGAAGGATAAAGAGTACATGGGGAAGTAGGCTAAAGGGTATGCCAAATGGGCAGTTTACAGGTAATGGGGGCTGCAGATTTGCAAAGACCTGCAGGCATGCAAAGGCTGGGGGTCTTCAAAGGGCTGGCAACTCTGTTTTCTATAACATGGATGTTAATCTTTCCATGATAACAGGCAGCTCCCAGATGGAGAGATGGGTTGCATTTCCAGGTGAGTTCCCAGGTCCCACATGCAACTCCCAGCCAGGTTAGAATATGCCTTCTTTAATCAGAATAAAATAATCATGGTTAACAGAGCATGATTAATATTTTTTACAATTCTAGCTGGTCCCCAATATTCTATTTCTGGCCCTATCAGTCTCATGCTGACAGGATTTCCCCTCTCATGCAATCCTGTCTAAGAACTATGCAATAAAACTTATGTCATTGCCTCTTGCGGTCCTATCTTTTTCCTGAATCAACCTCTAAGTCCCTCAATCTCCTATACACTATTATTTCATTTCATGATTTAATTCAGTTATGTTGCCAGCTGGTCACTGAGATCTTCCTATTTGCAAGGCAACATGTTGTGCAAGGTGCAAGGTGAGTTTCCTTTCTTCAAAACTTCATATTCACTAGTTAAGGCAATTAAGAAACTCACCTACAAGAATAATGAATAGGCCCATAGACTTTGGAATCCGACAGTCAAATTTCAGTTCCACTGTTCATTTAAAAGATGAAGTGCCTTTACTTCTACAAGTCCCTGGATCCTTTTCTGAAATATGGTGGTAACATTACCTTATGCATAAAGTTGTTGGCAGGATGGAATGAGATAATATGTGCCTAGTGCCTGTTCCGATATTTCATACATTTTATAAATAATCTCTCTCTCCCTAAAGACAGTATCACATGACAAGTGTGTATGACCCTCTTAGTGTCATTTTTCTCCTTTCCAGAGCTTATTATAATAATTAAATTATTAATGCTATAATTGTTTTGTAGGGTCTGTCTTTCCCCTTAGAAAATAAACTCGAAAATGCAAAAACAACTAACATCTACAGTATATGGTTCCCTGGATACAATACATATAAAATATTTGAATGAATGAAGGAAGGAAGTAAACAAAATAGATGCTTTTGGATCTGAGAGCAATCACTGAGAAATTATATGAATAGAGAAAGGTTTATGAAGGATCAAGACTTGACTGAGCTTTCTTAGGAATTACCTCCATGAAGGAGGAAAAGGGGAAGGTAGGGACAAAGGCATGAAGATAGAAATAACCCACTGTAAGTTGCCACATAGTAAATAGCCTGGCTGTGCAACTCCTTCCAATGGGAATAATTAACAATAAGGTTGGGAAGGAAGGTTAGTACAGGAATTTATGGCTATTTTTAAAGACACCCCCCACCCCTCACCAAAAAGGCAAGTAAAATCTGGTCAGACTCATGGATATCCCCAGGCCTGAAATCACACCTCCCAAACCCCAAACCTTCATCATCCCCAAACTCACACTGTGAAATTAGAAATATCACAATTCTTAACCTCAGACCAAGTCACAATAGACTATATTAATTACATCAATTGAACACTCAAGGTGGAAATTAATCCAAATTACTGGATGCCACAATGGAATTTCTTGAATAGATACATGCACTACCTTCTGAGTTTTAAAACTCACTGTGGCTGGTAGAGCCAAATCCTGATAACAAAGATGCAAACAACAAATAGCTTTCCAGGCCTCTGAACTAATTACAAAGGTGTTTATTCTCCAAATTAGATGCCATCTTTAGACATAAAAGGAGCAGTTAGCCTACACTGTAAACTACCTGGGTCTCCTGGGAGACTTAATAATCTGGTATCCTGTTAAGTAAGCAGTAACCTAATCACTGATTCTCCCCAACCAAGGCCTAAAATAGCCCCCTAAGTTCTGCAGGAGGCCCAGATACCCAGCACATTCTTTTTTAACAGGGAACTTACCCAGTTTTGTTTGCATTCATGGATGTTTAGATTACTTGTCCTTCAAAGCTGATGGCTGTTTTGAAAAGCAGCAACAAATTTTAACAACACGTTTTTGAGGGAAAACTCTATGAGGGTAGAAAACATTCTATCAGGAAGGAACATATGTGTACAGATATACAAAGAAGGAGACGGAAGCCTAAGTTTTAGGAGACAACCATTATGGGGAAACCAAAAGAGGCGCCTGATTTTTATGGGCAACATCCACCTGGGGCTCTCTGTGTCACCTCATTAGACCTGAGGTGACACGAACATGGAGCTCATGCTTCTTGCTGTGCCACGAGAAACACATCCTTTGCCTCTGATCCAAACATCTCGTGTATTTTGGCAGCATCCATGAAACAGTAACAGGTTAATTTCTTAGCTTGCAAGTAGGATCTAATCCCCCACTCTCTCCACTTCCTAACAAATGGCAAGTAAATGGGTAAGAGTTATAGACCCTACTATAGGCCCGGTGCATGAAATTCGTGCACAAGTAGGATCCCTACGCCTGGCTGGCAATCAGAGCCGATCTGTGGAGCGACCAGAGGGGCGATCGGGGGACCTTGCTGGCACCCACCTTGGCCGGCCTGGCACCGCCCACTTGCTGGCCCCACGCCCCCATCACCACCACCAGTTGCCTCCCTCTGCAGGGCAACCGGTGGGGTAATGGGGCGGCGGGGGCGGGGGGGGAGGCCCCACTGGCATCTGCCTTGGCTGGCCTGGGGCCTGCGGGCTGAGGGCAGCTCCTGCGTTGAGCATCTGCCCCCTGGTGGTCAGTGCGCGTCATAGCGACTGGTCGTTTTGCCAGTCATTCTGCTATTCGGCCAATTTGCATATTAGGCTTTTATTATATAAGAAGATAACACCCATCCCCCCACTTCCCTCAACCAAAACATTTTGCTCATGAGTCTTCATGTAAATGTCCTAATCCTACTTTGTGACTCCTGAGTATGCATAATCAGGATGTTTGTGTGTTTTTTAACCAAAGGCTTCACTGAGGCAGCTTTTGCATATTACTCTCTCTCCTGAAGACCCTCTGGAGTTAACATGTGCACTTCCAATTTATCTCAGACCAGTCACTTGGGGAGCTGGGGAGCTGGGATGGTTGGTGCATTCTTCTCTTCATAAACACTATTTGTGCTACGTGGCACAGGTGAGGGTTATATTTTAAATAGCTAAAATGTAAATATATATTCTTCACTAACTAGTCAGAGGATCCCATTTTTGTGTTAAAAAAGACAAATGTTTTAAAAACCATTAAAAGGTTACATACAAAATTTTAACAGTAGTTATCTCTAGATGGTAACATTATGAATGATCTTTTTTTCTTATTTTTATGAATTTGTATTGCCTTTTTTTCTAATGTGAACATGAATTACCTTGTGTAATGTTTTATAATAAACTATAGCTTTTCACCTGGCAAGATAACACCTCCCTCAGCCTCACACAGACTTTATGCCCCAAGGACAACATGTAAACAACCCTGCCAGTAGTCTCACCTCATCCCTGCCTCTGTTTCCTTCCTTCCTCTTGTTACTGGGGATGGGGGGAAAGCTACCTACAAATAACTAAGTGTTAAAGTAATATTTGGTTATTCAAATTACCTTAGCCAACATAACCTTTACAGGACTCATGTTAAAATGTACACAGAGAGTTTGACTAATCCTAAACACAAATACAACATCCAATGTAAGACACCGTGTGTTTCAGCTAAAGCCAAAGCAATGACAACCCCTGAAAATTCCCTAAGGTAAGACCAGAAATGCAGTGAGTGATATATAATAGCTATCTCCCCAGAAAAGAATAAGGAGCCATTTATGAAATCTTACCATGTAGGAAGAAGACTAATGTGTCTATTAAAAGCAAAAATGTGAACTCCAGGTCCTCCCACCGGGGACTGATTTAAATGCAGTTTTGCTAAATTAACTATAGAAGAAATCTGAAGGAGAAGGTTAACAATAAAGTCATAAAACAGCATGTCCTTGGTAGAAGTAATTTATATGCTACTACTCCAATACAGAGCAAGTGAGTAAATAGGTTAAACAACAGTTTCTTTAAGGTGTTACTGTATTGCTTACAGAAACAATGCCTTTTTTTCATCAAATCCATATCATACTAGTGAGAAACTGTTTTCAATATTCACTTTATTGCTAAGAAGAATAACCCATTACTCTTCTTAAAAGGATAACCTGTTTTTTAAGAAAGTCAAACAGTCCTGAAAATTAACTGTATTTTTTTAAGTGGAATGTTTTTCTAAATTAAAGCTGGTTTTAACCCAGGAAAGCCAGTACTAAAGGCCAACATAATATGAAGAGTAGTCAGTGTGTGATTTCTAATTCTATCAAACTAATTACAAACAGTTTGCAACATAAGCATTTTCTTTTACCTCACCAATTCCCTCTTATTTTTCCAATGTTTATAACTTTTTATCATGCTTTTAGTGAATAGTATGTATTGATCACTTAGCCACTTTGAATTAAATTTAAGTTCATTTGTGCCTGCTACATAAACACAAGAGTTTATTAGCAGCATGAAGAAGTGTGTTTATGATATATTAGAAGCCAGAAAGTCTTTCCCTTAGAAATAATTTTAAATGTTCCACTGTCCCTACACCCACCCTCATCACCCCATTTTTCTTAAGTACATTATTAAGCAAGAAAGATATTTAACAGTATGGAAATGTTCTTTATTGAACAAGGAAAACATTAATTCTCCTCTGTACAGCAAAGCAAAAACATCTGTTAATCCAGTTCCTTTCTTTGGCTTTTACAATAAGAAAGCTCAGAGGTTCTGTAGATAACAACAAAAAATGCACACCCAAAGGCACAAAAGAATGAGAAAATCAACCACCAAATAGGCAGCAGTAACAGCAGGCAGGGAGGGTACCCTAGGTACTGTGCTCCAGGCAGCTAGGAGCCTTGAGTGTTTTGCGAGACATCAGGCTTAGTTAAAGCAGATGTTTCTTGTTCACCAGAGGGGCCTGGGTACCACGCATGCCTGCCTGCCCAACGAAGGAAGTATTACTGGATTGAAGAGTTAGTACATTCTGTTCAAGTCTCTTATTCTCTCTCTGTTTTATTTTTATTTTTTTCAGAGTTCTGGAAATTTTAAAATAAATGCAAAGAGTAAAGTAAGTGAAAGAGAAGATAGTCTATTCTGAACTGCCCACTCAAGAACATGGCATTCTACGCTGAGCCTTGTAGGGAAATGGCAAACATATAATAAGCCAATATGCTCTTAAGAGCAGGGAGAAGAATAGTACCTGGTAATGGCCTGGAATACTGTAAGGAAGAGGTTTCCATTGACATCAAACCAGAGAGTCCATGTCATTTGAATAAGCCACAAAGAAGAGGCCATTTTTCATTCATTCACCCAACAAACATGTATTAAGGGCCTATTATGTGCTGGTGCTATTTTAGGTGCTGAAGATACAAACTTAAGTAAGGTGAAGAAAGTCCTTGCCCTCATGAAGCTTACCAGGATTAAATAAAATCAAGTAGTATAAGTGTTGGGAAATGAAGTAAGACAAGATCAAAGAACAGAGAAAGCCCAATGGTAGATAAGTGGGGATGAGTGGAAGGGAGGAAGACTGGTGACCATTTTAGATTTGGGGTCAGGATGAACCTACATAAATCAACAAGAATTCCAGCAAGGTCCACCTTAAGCTAAATGTGATTTAAGGACGCATTTCATTAATTCAAACAAATGTGTACTGGGCCCCTTCAATGTACCAGACACTGCGAAATAGGAATGCAAGCAAGCCAAAGACACGTGGTGTCTGCCCACATGAGGTTTACTGTCTATGAGGGAGATAGGCATTAATCAAGTATACAGCCACAGAAATAGAGAGTTAAAGTTGGTGACTGCTACGAAAAGTACCACAAAGGAAACTGAAATAGGTAAGCACTAAAGCTATCAGGAGTCATCATACTCAAATGCTTTCTGGCTTCCTCAACCATCTGAGATCCAGGTGCAAAGCAGGGGGACAGGGAGCAAAAAAACTGTGGAAGTGGTAAGGGCCAGGGTCTGGACAGGCAACAAGCCTAAGGTTACTGAATGCCTGGAAAGGTAAGAAGGCACCTCAGGAGGTGGAAAAGGTCACAGAAGCGGGAGGTGAGGTGTGTGCATGAACCCAGAGGCTCTGGCTGAAAGACATTTGGGAGTAAGTTCCTCAAAGCCCAAGCCTATTTCTAAGGTGAGGCCACTGAAGCCCAAACAGGTTAGTTAAGTGCTTGCTCAAGGTCACAGAACTAGATAATAGAAAATCTACAAACAGAAGCCCAGTCTACTTATCAATGAAGTGTTTACTTTAAAACTTGTATTTTAACTCAGGGTGAGAGGGGAGAAGTGTGCTTTTCCTCTATTTCTAGAACTTGATTTAAAAAAAAGAAGAAGAAAAGAATTATGAATCAATATTTGCCACCAGACTCAGAAATACCACGCATATAAGAAATATCTATAAGCTCTCCTTAAAATGAATCAGAATTTTATTTAAAAATAAAACCAACCTCTAGACACGGTACACATGAAATTCTCCTCTTAGGAAAGGAATTTGCTGGGGCTCATTAATTCTGAGCTGAGGTTGTTTTCTGCCCAACTTTCTTGGGTGTTTTTTCATTTTTTGTGCTTGTACTTTTTTGGGCATGGAGCCCAGCTCTCAGAGACTCCTGGGTACAGGCATTTGGAGAGCATCTGCTATTGGGCCTGAGTGCCCATGCCATCCCACAGCAGAAAAAAAAATAAAGATAAACCACCATCTATTTCTCAGTGTAAACCTTTTAGTTACTTAGAATGGTGATGCTCTAAATAGCTGGAATGTTCTAAGTGGTGACTTATCTTCATTCCCTTGACATGGTGTGGGGCAATGTCAGTGCAGCCTGCTGGGAAGGGGAGGGGCTCCAGCTAAGGGCAGGAGTCACCAGGACAAATGGAGGCCAAGAGGAAGGATTAACAGTCTAAGTGGTTTGGAATCACTACTGCACACTCTCCCCAAAGATGAAGGGGACACTTTATCATTTCCCTTTGATAAGCCTTTTTAATTATAGGTAAAGAGCCTTAGCAGTCACTAATGAGGATTGGGTGATTTGCTATTTCTTTCCGGAATTTCACATCAATGGTCAGTTGCCCAAACTCAGCCCCCTTGGCCACAGGGCACAATGCTTTTAGGTAAGAATGATAGCATCGAACTCTGCTTTCACTGAAGAATTCTTAAAGGAAAACAAACAAAAAATCCTCCAGTTATTTTTGTCTTGTTTGCTGAAAACCATATAGAATTTGCAGATGTGCTACATCAATGGTCTCACCCAGATGCGTGAGGGCACAGGAGGTGGCTCTCTGGACCGGATCAGGGGAGGGGAGGCAGAGCACCCTCAGTGTTAGCCTCTCCTACCTGACGTTCTGCTCCTCATTTGCAAAACTCAGGGAGGGGGAACACTGGATCGCATGTCTTTTATTCCACTGACTTCCTTTCTTCTTCCCCCAATCTCCCAGGGTAGCAAAGGGTCAGGCTTTGTCTGATTTCCCTTGCTTTAAAGGCTCCTTCTACTGTGAACGATATGGAAGAAAGCCCTGTGGCTTTGCTGTCAGAGGCAGGAGGATCATTTCTGATTCCTTCCTACGCTGAAGGAGGGAAACAGTGATATTTGCAAAATCCTCTCTTGACACAGGAGCCTGGCTTTAGAGGCCATCACCTTGCTGCACTACTTTGCATGTCAGAAACTGATTATGCTCCCTCACCAGACATGGGCTTTCAGACTAACTGGAGAAGCTCACAGGCCTGAAAAGAAAACAGAAAAAAGCATAATAATAATTTTCTAAATATTACCCCCTTCACAGATGGTAGACATCTACATGTTTCTTTTGTGGTTACAAATAATGCTACAAGGATGGCATACATATTTGGCTCTCTGTGTGAGCTCGTTGATGAGACAATCCTATAAAAGGAATTTCTAACAACTTTATATTTATGGATAAATATATTTTTGCAATAAATATACTTGCAAAACTTAAAAGTCAAAATGGAAGGGCAATGAAGGAGGAGTGAGAAGTAAAACTCTTTGCCATTGTGTAGGAGAGCAGGACTCAGAAACATTACCAAAAACAATTTATCCACACACCACTCACATTTGTCATGCCAAATGTGAAATACGGGAGAAAAAAACATATAAGGCACCTGCTTTTTCACTTCAACAGGTCAGATTTCTCATTCAGTTTCCCATTCAGTTCATAGTTCCAGGCTATTCTGGATCATGTTTCATTTGCCCTTCAAATTTTCTTTCTTAAAGGTGACTGAAAAAATTGTGAATGAGATACAATGGCTTTGGTCTCTAGATCACTGGCTTTCATATCAACTAGGCCCATATCAGTGTTTCCAATAGAAAAATAAATAACTAGACTATGAGTGTAGTGAGTTATTCTCCTCTGGTTGGTTTCCTTCCTAATCTCACTTTTTCTTTCCTTTTTTGATAAATTAAAATGTTTTTAATTACAAACTTTGAATTGAAATTTGTATTATCCTACCTAATAATAGAAAAATATGCAAATTGACCGCACCTTCGCTATGCCCAAGCCACGCCCACCAGCCAAGCCATGCCCACCAACCAATCCGGACAAGTATGCAAATTACCCCAACAAAGATGGCGGCTAATTTGCATATCAAGACAGCCTAGAAAGAAGCCAAGAGCTGCAGAAGGGAGCAAAGCTGCAGAGAAGCAAGCAAGCCGGGGGGAGGAGAAGGGAGGAGCGGAGGCGGGGCTGGGGGAGAAGGGAGAAAAGCAGGCAGGCTGGTGGAGAAGGCGGGGCGGGGGACAAGGGAGGAGAGCAGGCAGGGTGGGGTAGAGTGCAGCAGGAAACCCTATTGCAGGATTTTTCCTGCAACGGGAACGCTAGTATAATAATAATTTCCCCTTAGGTTTTAGGCTCAGGCTTCTCCTATTAACCTCACCTCATTTTCACTCTCACTCCCTAAATATCTTTTCCTTTTTCACCTCCCATCCCCTTTACTTCTCCTTTACCTAGGTCTGTCCACCATGATTCATTCTGTCATCTCAGTATATATACATACAACTCTCTTTCTTTATTTTTTTTAATCATCACCCAAGGAGTGAGAATATTTTTCCATTGATTTTTAGAGGGAGTAGAAGGGTGGTGAGGGAAGAGGAAGAGAGAGAGAGGGAGAGAGAGAGAGAGAGAGAGAGAGAGAGAGAGAGAGAGAGAGAGAGAACATCAATGTGAGAGTAAAACATAGATCAGGTGCCTCCTTCGCACACCCTACCCCAACTGGGATCAAGCCAGCAACCTGGGCATGTGCCCTGACCAGGAATCAAACCAGGGACTTTTCCATGCACAGGATGATGCCCAACCAGCTGAGCCACACCAGCCAGGGCTATAATTCTTTAAATGATCATTTTACCTACTGTCATTATTTACTAATTTGTTTTTCTGCTATGTTCTGTAAAATTTTCTCCAAAATTACAGTTGGGCAAGGGAAGAAACAACAAAAGCAAAAGAAATCCACGTAGCTCTACTTAAGAAATTAAGCCAGAAAAATACTATATTCAATCTTTTTTGTGAACACCCTTTGAGAAGGTTTCATTGCTCTAGTGAGTCCTTTAATCAAAAATAAAGACCTGATAAAAATATTTTCAGAGGTTATGAGATGACTCTGTTAGTTAAGGAGGATGTCACTGTAGATGTATAGATAATTTCATTATCTCAAGACAAGGACATAAACTCTTGAGCCAGATGGCCTCCCAATTGAATTTCTTAAGAAATTTGGGAACTTATTACAGAAACCATCCTACACTCACTGAGAGATAGACTATACTATTTTTTTTTTTTACCAGAGCATAACTATCACAGAAACATCTAAGTGATTGAGTTTTATGTAAATCAAACCACCATAGACTAAGGCTTCTGCATCACCATTTCCCAAGATAATGTAAAATCTCCTAAAAAGAGAGGAAAATAAGTATGATTTTTACAAGGTATGGTCTACCATGTGTTTTTGAGTGCCCTGAATGCAGGCACATAGAATGCTGGGAGGAGGTGGTAGAGTCAGGACTTCCTGGGAGTATCCAGGAAGCAAGGAAAAGAAATAACAAAAAAAAACATTCAAATAACCATTACCCGACACACACATCCAAGATGGACCCCTATTCTAATCCCATCTCTCAGTCTTATAAGGTGTGTATGTACATGTTTAGTTTTTACAGGAATTTGTCCTCTCTGGCCTGGTCATCCTTATGCTGAAGGTTAACGTTAAGAGAGGCAAAAGAGCCATATGTTGACCCCATGACATTGGCAGCCAGAAAAATGAGGCTAAAATGGTTCATCCCTGCAGTGCTTAAATAACCCCACATTCACATCTGGCCTTGGAGAATCTTTCACAGCAGCAGAAAGAGAATACACTCAACCCAGAAGAGCATGAATCACACGGGTTTCAAGTTCAGGGCTTAGTATTTATAGAGCTTGAGTGTGGAGAAGGATTTTGATCCACAATATACCTTTCTAGATTATTTGCTGATAATTGGAATCATTTTCTTTCATTTAAGCCAGGACTGAGCCACTCCAGGACTATGGCTTCCATAACTGGTAGCAGCAGCCGTTCTGATGCCGATGGACTCACAGAGTTCAGCAGTGAGGGGTCTGCAGAACCTGCAGTGATGGCATCTCATCTCAACCTGAGCCGGGAGACACTGTCTCCTCTTTCACCTTCAGAAATGGAATTGGAGGCAGGCCATGTGAGGTGTCTCACGGACAGTCAACATGATACCCACCTACACTAAAGCCCTCAAGACTAGAAGCTACTAAAAACTGAGACTGTATTTGTTTTTCTGCCATTGTCCAGCTAATATGAACTCCCCAATATCTGTTTAAAAGCAAATGAATTATCTAAATAAGCAAAAACATTTCAAGTGCTCACAGGAAAATTAAAGCAATCTGGTTCTTGTGCCAATTCCCCATCTGTACCTACATAGTATAAAGACAAAACAGATAAATAAACATGCTATTTTATAAAATTAACTGTAATATTATTAATGATTATACTGTGTTATTAATAAAAATATTAATCCATGTAAATTAAATGCATGCACACAAAACAATATGCATTTTGAAGAAGATATACAAACAAAAACTTACACATTAAACAAGTTGAAATGGTTATAAATAAGGAAGAGAAAATAGGAATAGGGTATGGGGATTAAAAAAAAATATTGTCCATTCAATAATTTAGTAAGTAACTAATGACTAATACTTAAGTAACAATTAAAGTAAACATTCAAGGGAATCATATATGAAAAAAGAAACCTTTGAACTGGAGAATGGAACAGAGTCTTGGGGAAGCAAGATCGATGGCCAATGTTGAATGTTCCTGGGAAGACGCCTGCACACTGCCCAACACCAAGCAGAGCCATAGTAAGGAAAAGGGAGAAAATAACAGGTAAGGCAACACCCTTTCCAGGTGCAGCTCAGCGAGGGGCAAGCCATGTAGAAAAGCTCCCCTGCCTTGTAGAACTGTTGAACAGTTGCATAGCCATGTGCACAGAGACCCCCACCATAGGTTCACAGGCTCTGAGCAAGACCTAAGGAGCAAGAAGACTTGGCACCAAAGGCAAGCAGACCTGAGGGGCCTTGTTGTAAGAACAAGAAAGACACTGCAGCGGATGCCAGGGGAAGCTGATTACCAGAGGCCATCTGGGAGCTCAGACATGTCAGCAGATGCTGGCAGGGAAAGATGATGCTTGGGGACCAGATGGGCCGATGTGCTGTTTAGCAGATGCCAGGCAGGACAGATGAAATGCTTCCTTCCCCACCAGCCCGAAATGCCCTGACTCTAGGACTTTAGAAGCAGCCTTCATGAGAAGGACGGGAGAAGAAAATCTTGAACTAAGAAAACAAAAGAACATATGTATCCCAAATTTATTGAGTTTTTCCCATTAGGAAACATTAGACAACATGGGACCATGAACTAGAAATTAAATAATTCAGTTGGTGCACTGAGAATTAATTCCTTCTACAATAATAACCAAATTATTCCTGTGAATTACAGGCCTACTTTGTCATATAAGACACTGCTAAAGGCTATCATAAGTGATTTTTTTTTTCCAAGTCAGTGGTGTCTCCTTAAGTAGTTAAAGAAAAGCCAGCTCATGTACTAAGAGAGATAAAAGGAGATGTGGCAATTGATGGAAAGGGTATCCAGTCTGTAGTTCCCAGGCTTGAGTTGGATCTAAGCTCTTGCCCAGTGACCTTGGGCAAGTCACTTAAACTCTCTTTCCCTTTATTTCCTCACTTATAAAGTGAAAGTGATGACAATAATACCTACTTCACAAAGCTCCTATGAGAATAAATGAAATAATATATGCAAAAGTGCATTGTAAACTATAAAAAACACATAGCTATTAGCCATCATCATTTTTATCATCGTGTATGACTAATAAGCAGCCTTATAGATAGCTTGTACAGATTTTTGAACATCTAATATATTCACACAAAAACACTTATGCACTGAAAGAATCTGACTTATCTGCTCTATTTTGGTCTCCTTGGAAGAATAATGCTACCCAAAATCAATTCTTAAACAGACAAGCAAAATCAAAGTTCAATGACTAAAATAAATTAAGGATAAGATTAAAAATTTAAGTCTAACTTTAGAATCATGGTGTTATATATATGGTTTTCTTCATGATCAACACCTCTTGTGGGCTTTTAAAATAGAGGAATATTTATCAAAATCTTTCTAGAATATTAAAAGCAATCACTTGAAGTTGTAGAAAATTCATACTAACCTTGCTGAAATTCTAAATATCATGTATGAATAATGTTTCACATTTGATCAAACTTAAAATATGGTAATGACAAAGTAAGCTGAGAATTACTTTTTATTTATTCTGTATCATCTAAGCATCATAAAGGTACAAAAATGACCTTTAAAATGAAAGTACAGTGATTTTTTAAGAAAGTAAATTCAGTCAGAATTTGATGAAGAGGTGAATTGACACACTTTTTGATGGAATAAAATTCATAACAACAACATTAATCATTAGGAAAGTGCAAATTAAAACCACAATAAGCTACTATTTTACACCTATTAGAAAGGCTATCATTTAAAAAATAAAAACAACATGTTGGCAAGGATCTACAGAAATCAGAACCTTTGTGCATTGCCAGTAAGAATGTAAAATTCCTGTGAAAAATGGTATAATGGTTCCTCAAAAAATTAAACTTAGAATTATCATATGATCCAGCAATTCCACCTGTGGGTGTATACCCAAAGATGTGAAAGCGGGAACTCAGACAGATATTTGTACACATGTTCATAGTAGCATTATTCACAACAGCCAAAAGGTGGAAGCAATCAAGTGTCCATCAACAAATGAATGGATAAACAAAATGTAGTATATGCATACAATGGATATTCAACCTTAAAAAGGAAATTCTGACACATGCCACAACATAGATGAACCCTGAAGACATTATGTGAAGCAAAACCAGCCAGTCAGTATAAGACAAATATTGTATAATTCCATTTATATGAGGTACCTAGGTAACTTAGTCAGTTGGGCTACTGTAATAAAATAACAAAAGCAACAAATATTTATCACAGCTCTGGAGGCTGGCAAGTCCAGGATCACAGTGCTGGCAGATCCAGCACCTGGTAAGATCCCCCTTCCTGGTTCATGGACAGCCTTCTTCACACTGTGTCCTCACGGGGCTCCTTCTCTGGGTCTTTTATGATGACACCAACCCCATCCATAAGGGATCTACCCTCATGATCTAATCACTTCCCACAGGCCCCACTTCCACATACAATCACATGGGGGATTAGGTTTCAACATCTGAATTTGGGGATGGGCACAGACTTCAGTCTATGGCACTAAGCAGTCAAATGTACGGGGACAAAGAGTAAAAAGATGGTTTCAAGGGGCGGGGAGAGGGAGAGATTAATTCCTTTATTTAATGAATATGGAGTTTGGGAAGATGAAATTCATTCCACATTCTACTCTGGTGTTTCTGATCCCAGTGATGACTGCACAAGAATGTGAATGTACTTAATGCCACTGAACTGTGCACTTAAAAATGATTAAAATTGCATTTTTTATGTTATGTATATTTTCCCACAGTTTAAAAAAAAAGATGCTTGAAAATGTGCTTCGGTAATTTTAAACACTGCCTCACAATCTTGTATACAGTTAAATTTTTCTTAGCTAGTTTAAGCAAAGGTAAAAGTCTGCATAGCCTTCTTAAGAGAATTCTTATGGCCCACCTGTAGACTGAAGTGTTTTAGAGCTCAGAAAGACATTCCTCCATCAGAAAAGCTTCCCTCCTGAAAGAACACTTGCTTCATGTGCACTTTATTCCCAAACACTTTACCTTAAAAATTGCAAATTACGGCCTGGACAGTGTGGCTCTGGTTAGAGAGTTGGCCCATGCACCAAAGGATCATGGGTTCAATTCCCAGTCAAGGGCAAGTACATGAGCTTCAGGTTAGATCCCTGGCCCTGGTCAGGGCACGTGTGGGAGGCAATCAATCTCTCTCTCTCTCTCTCTCTCTCTCTCTCTCTCTCTCTCTCTCTCTTTCTCGCATGTGCGCGCTCTCTCTTTCCCACCCTCCTTCCTTCCACTCTCTCTAAAAAGCAATGGGAAAAATATCCTCAGGTGAGGACTTTTTAAAAAATTGAAAATTACCTTAAAAATTGCAAATTAGGTCACTGTGCACATGGAAAATACACATTAAATACCAATTACCGAATTGTTAATCCTCTCTTAGTCACCTGTCCTATTTGTTTGGCACATAGTTGGATCTCAATAAATAACTGTAGAATTAATTGTACAATAATTAATAAATGCAGTTTTTAATAACTGTATGCTAAGTGAATGTCCTTTAAAAGCTGACAACCCACATCATTATCATCACCCAGGCCTTGAGATCTGGAGCCTATTTCCAACTGCCCCTGGACATTTCAACTCAGATGTCCTTGCAGGAAGATAGAAAGAAGGGGAATTGTAAATTAGCAGGGGTGACACCAGGTAAGAAAATAAAGCAGCTTGTGTTGGCTCCACAGGCTCACAAATTTCAAGTTGCTATGAATAAGTCTATATAGTTTTGTCCTTTAGGAAACCATGTAGAAAGCATTCATGACTTTTCTCTTAAAAAAAGAGAAAAGGCTATAAATGCATAGATTAAAAATGCCAATAGTGGTTATTTGGTAGAAGAGTAAGATTAATGAGTTTTTATTTACCTTTTTACATAAGTATTTATTACACTTAAATTTTCTTTTTATTGGTCTTCAGGAGCATATACATTATCACCATTTGTTCTTACAAGGCCTCTCTCTTTTCTATTTGTTCTTCTCTTTCACTCCTATTCCTTCTCAGGGAAACCATGGTTATGGTGTGGTAAATTGTGTATTGTTGCTTTGACATATGTATTTTTAATTATATAAATGGTATTGTGATGTTTCTTTCATTTACTTTTTGCTTTTTATCAGTCAGAACTATATTATGATCTATCTACAAAGTTATGTGTAGATTTTGTATATTGTTTTTAATAGCTTCTTAGTGTTTCAAATTTATCACTTTTATCGTTAAAAAAAAACACTAAAAATGGCTTTTAAGAGCTTTCTTTTTAAAGCCAACTTGGGGAAATCAGGATAAAATAAGTAAGAATAGATAACAATTGAAGCCCATTACATTAGACAGCTCTTTAAGTTTTATCCTACATAACAAACCACTTCTCCACACAAGAAATTAGAGACCCATTGATAATCGTATTTTATTTTAACAAATTATTTGGGTTGTTCCCTGCTTTTATACAGATCTTGCAGTAACCTGGTAGTAGCCAAGATAATCAAATGTTCCTCCTAGGGAAATTCTACAAATTAGAAGCATAAAAGCTTGGGGAGAAAAAAAAAGATATGAGCAAGCAACACATGGGCCAATTCATTTAAATGCTCAGTCCAACTGATGTTTTTACTAAACTAACCAACTGAAGGGTAGTCCCATTATTTATGATGCTATGCTGATATCGGATGAATTCCTAAATACTTTCACTGGTCTATTAGTCACATAAGATTAAGTCCTAATGGAAATATCAAGCCTCCCTTTCTTTTAGATTCAAAGCTCATTTTAGTTAAACAACTAGAGAAGGAATTTTTTCCACCTCTCTGACCTAACCAAATGTGCTAGTCTGGATCCTGGGTTGAAGCACCCAAACACAGACCCAAGGTATCATGTCAGAGTTGATCTGACTCAGAAGCAGTTCAGCATCATGAAGCTAGAAAAGTGAGACATGAAAGACTCAAGTCAGATCACAAAACTGGGGTCAGAAACACCACAGAGTAGAAAGTGGAATGAAGAAAACACAACTGAGTAAATTTAATGAGCCCCAATCTGGCATCCTAGTCTCTCTCCTCATCTTCTTCCTTCTCCATCTCTCCACCAGGGGAGTATATATTTATTTATATGGCCAGACACTGTTCTATGGCCTTTACATGCATTCACTCATTCAGTCCTTATACAACACTAGGAGAGAGGTTCTTTTATATCCCATTTTACAGATGAGATTAAGTGCCTTGACTGAAGTCACCCAGGTCAGTCATCCAGTGGGGCATTGGAGTTTGACCAGAGCCCGCCTTCTTAATACTACACTTAAGAATGCAAAGGATTCTGTCACAGAAAAACTCTGTGGAGTTTTTATTTCCAGTGAAATTTCCTTAATATCAAGGTCAATGTTACTTCACATCTCTCAGAACAATAACTAGTGGCTTTCATTATAAAAAGTAGTCAAGAGTCTTGTACCAAATATAAAATAATGACATACATAATATACCATGCATATGACAATATGACTCTCATTGACAAAAATGACAAATTTGGATATTAGAATAAAATAAAGTTCATAATAGAAATCCTAAAGAGCTTTAGACTATGTGGTATTGTGGATAAAAGGAGCCAGATGCTAACCTGACAAGCTCAGGGAAGGCCTGCCTGGCGGTCTTGCAAACTCAGAGACCTAAAGTAACCACAAAGTATGGTCTGAAATTAAACTTTAACTAAAAGCAGTTATGGTGGGCAGTTACATCCTAGGCCGGTATCTTCACTGACAATGTCAACCTTTACCTTAACTGAGTCTATCTTTCTTTTTGCATCTATAATAACATACCCTTGAAATGTCTGGGTAACTTGTAACTTCCCTTTTTCTGGGTCCCTTGGGGCACAACCTAATGTGCCTGGGTGCCAGGACAGATACCACAAATTCCTTCATTGTTTTCATGTTAATTGTTCCTGCACCCACCTAGTATGTGTCTATCATTTTACTTTTTATCCAATCCCAGGGGTTTCCCCGATTTGCTTTCTCTCACCTCTCTAGTCTATCACCAATGGATTTCATGTAACCCACCTATGTCCCTTCCTTTGATTGCAATGTATAAATTAAATGTAACCCACCATTCTCCAGAGCATTATCCCAATCCGTTGAGATTCTGCTTCCCGGCAATTGTCGACAGATTGGCTCAAATAAACACAAAAATTCTTTACAGGTTTGAATGTTTTTATGTTAACATCACTAATAAGAAACAATATTAATCCTGTTATGCAAATTTTCTTATGATTTCTAAAACAGGTAAAAAAATATGTTACTCCTGAGAATTGGATTTTTTCATTTCATATATGGACTAACCGATAGGGAAGGAGAATAAGGTAAATCCAATTCTCAACCTCTCTTGGCTATTTATTAGAACCTAAAATCTTCAAATTTCACTGTTAATGAGGAGACACCAATATAGCTCCTGCTATGGACAGTTTTGAGTTTGGGTTTCCAGTAGCTATTTCTCCTCTTTCTAAGTAAGAATATTCTGATTTTCCTTTCATATGACTCAGGTTATCCTATCTGCAATATCCAGGGGTGGGCACATAGCCAAGGCCTGACCACTTAGCACAGTCTGCCTGACCATGCACAGTAACTGGTTCAAGGATGGGTTATGACTCAGGACAAACTAGCCAGAACCAACAGACATCAGCCCTAGAACTTCTGCTAGAATTCCAGAGAAATAGATACTCTCCTTCCACTGATTTTGCTAATCTAAAAGAATGTAAGTCAAGAGAATATTTGCTGTCTCTTAAGGATAATCTGCTTGAGAATAAAAACAACACAGAAGAAAGCAGGACTGAGGAAAGCATAGACAGATTCCTGCCAACACCATTTGAGTATGTAGATCTAGTCATACTTGTACTCGGATACCACTGGACTCTTCAGGTGTATGACACATAGATTCGCAGGCATACAAAAACATACATGTGCACTCACACTCACTCTTTTTTGCAAAAGTTAACTCAATTTAACTTTCCCTTGCAACAGAAGTTTTCCTTCTAAGTTATATGAGTTAAAAAATCATGAAAATTATGGCATGAAAAATAAGACATGGGGTTGTGGAGGAGAAAAATAAATATTTCCTCTGCTATCTTGGGTTCTCTGGCTGGGGCCCTGTAAATTTGACTGACAGATGACAGATTAACAAGAGAAAAGGGAACAGAAGTTTATTAACATTATGCATAAGCATGGAAGCACTCAATGATGAGTAACTCAAAGGGATGGTTAAAACTGGGACTTTTATAGCATCTTAGCAAAGAGCCATAATTATTTAGAAAAGTAACAAGACAAAGGAAGAGGCCTCCCATAATGGGAAATTATGGGAAGGCAAATATATGAGGAAACTGATGGAAGATAAGGGCTAGTTGATAAGGTTTGTCTGTGTCATCCCATCTCCAGTGATAAGGTTCTTATCCCTTTCCTGGTATGGGAAATGGGGATGGGGAGGAGACACCTTCACAAGGGGAACTTACATTCTGCTTTCAGGCAGGTGGGGGAGGGCCAACAACTCATCCTGTGTCTTTTTCTCAACTGCCTTCAACACAACATACTCCTATGCCAGAATGTCGTATTTTAGGTTAGCATACTCTAAACCCCTTTAGGTAAAGGTGGGGATACAGAGTGAAGGACCCAGGTCAACACTCAGTATGGAACCCAAGCAAATCATGCTTTCCACAGTTTCTAGCCTCTCTCCTCAGATGTTTATACAAATAATGTTTGTTTACCAGGAACAGCAACGGCGGCCTTGTAGGGGAAAAGTATCACTCAAGGATGGATTGAGCAGCAATATCAGTAATGGTAGGGACAGGTGGGGCCCAGGTGATTTGCCTTGAAGATTGTAGAAGATGGAGAAGATGAGCTGTTCAGTGTGTAAGACCATGATTTTGGGACATCTGAAATTAGAACCAACTCCATTCTTGCTAGGCTGTCTCCTTGATTTAATGCCCCAGATAAACATTGCTTCCTGCTTCCCTCTACCATAACCCTGACAAACTCTTCTCCATTTCTCATGGATGGTTCTGCTATGGGCAGTTGGTTCTTCTCTAAACATAAATTTCTGAAGCAAGTAGACCTCACAGGTTCACTTAGACTACACTACCTTGAAACACTGTGCTGCTGCTGACTCTGCCTCTACTGCTACTTTTAGAAGTTGTAAATAGTCATCCATGATAAGCTGCAAGGGGAAGGATCCCTAAATGATTCCACCCCACCAAAAGCAGAACTTGTGGAATTGGTGCAATGCTACTCACTTCACACATCTACAAATAATCTCTCTAGCAGCTATGAGGAATAATAAGTAGTTTGGGTGGATGGAAGGAATCAAATCATTATCTCCACACAAACAAAAATTTTGGTTTCAAATTTTTTGTATATTTTTATATGTTTTTACTGTTTTCAGAGAGGAAGAGAGAGATAGAAACATCAATGATGAGAGAGAATCACTGACTGGCTGCATACTCTACACTAGGGATCGAGCCCAAACTTAGGCTTGTGCCCTGACCAGGAATCGAACTATGATCTCCTGGTTCATAGGTTGATGCTCAACCACTGAGCCATGCTGGCGGGCATGGTTTCATAGTTTAAAAGAGCAAATTCCTTCTGTGAACTCAGTTAAACTCATCTCCACAGGGTCAAAAATCATTTCCTCTGGAGCCACAGAAAACCATAATCTTTGTAAATGGCAGTACTATATCAAAATGTGGAGTCAACCCCAGAGTTCTAGATATAAAACAGAGCCCACAAAGTGGAGCCAAACATAACATCCTCCTTCCTTCTCCTTCATACAGTCTACTAAGTTCCCCATTGCCTGTTCTCTACCTCCCTCCCAAATCAATGGTGAGGGAATTGTCTACATTTTCTATTTTTACCTCTTCCAATCAATTTCTTAGTTGATATTTCCTAATTCTGACTTGTTTTCCAGGTCATCCCTTCAAATTCCAAATGATTTAGAATCTTTAGAATTCTCATTTAGAAAGTGGTTGGGTGTATTAATCACCACTTCTGTGGCTTTATCTCTGCTTCACGCAGCCTTGAAACAGAGCTGATGAACTTTGTATTTTATTACACTTTTGCCCTAAATGCTTTTAACCTTTTACTAATACCTGAGCATGTCTGACTAGGAGAACTTGAGAAATAATAGCCAGAGTCTTTATAGCATGATACAGATTGACAACATTTCTTGAAGTGTGGTCCTCCCTCCTGAATCAGCATCACATAAAAACCTTGGAGTATTTGTTGTTGTTATTTATTTATTTTTTTGTTTTTTAAAGCAGATTCTTGGAACTCACATCAGACACACTGAGGTTTGACCCTCTGAAAATAAGGTACAGGAATCTATAAAGAGAACCAACAGAATGTGCTTCCAATGTACTCTTAAGCCTGAGAACCAGAGGCATGTGTATTGAAAGGGATTAAAAATTAATAAAACAGCCCTAGTGGGTTTGGCTCAGAGGAAGAGCATTGGCCTACGGACGGAAGGGTCCTGGGTTCAATTCCAGTCAAGGGCACATGCCTGGGTTGCAGGCTCGATCCCCAGTAGGGGACATGCAGGAGGTAGCTGATCAATGATCCTCTCTCATCACTGATGTTTCTATCTCTCTCTTCTTCTCTGAAATCAATAAAAATATTTTTTAAAAACTAATAAAATAATCCTCTAATTAAAGAATCAAGCAATGGGCATGCATCAATCAGAATCAACTAAGTCATGCTGTGGTGACAACTGGAGACTTGAAACAAAACTTTAGTCTTTGCTCACATTACATGTCCTGCACGCATTAATGGTGATGTGGGTAAAAGTGGGAGGGAGCTCTGCTCTCCATCTTCACACTGATACCCTGGCTGATGGAGGCTCCACCAGCTGGAACATCCCTGGTTGCAGCAGCAAGGGCAAGAGAATGCTAGAGGTCGTCTACAAGCAATGAAATGCTCTGGCTGGGAAATGACACATGATACTTCTGCCCACAACTCTGGCCAATACTGATCACATGGTGCCACCAAACTGCAAAAATGGGTTAGGAAGTGCAAACTTTTCACATTATCCAAAAAGTGAAAAGAACTAGATGTGGGTAAGCTAAGCATTAGAGACATCTCCCCCAGGGAAGCATTTCATTTTCAAAAGATAGAAAGTGAGGGACAGGGAAGTTAAGCCACTTTCCCAAATATATACTGAAGTCAATACTGGGAACCCTCCTCTCTAAATTCTGTCCAATTTCAAGGAAGCAGACATCTTACAATCCTTCCTGTTTCAGCAGAGTTTTGGAAAAGTGCCATTTATCACAAAGGACAGACAGTATTGGAATATAAATGTCATCGTTTTCTTTGTGAAGCAGATTGTCTAATGTATAAACAGAGAAAAGAAACCAGTTTGTGACCTTTCCTCTGAATTAATCATCTTAGGAATGTAATACATGGATGTTCCCTACTCAGCTGTACTGTCTGAAGACTTCAATTAAGCTGTCACAGGAGCACATACTATGTGCCCAGAAGAATATGAGGCATGTTCTAATGCATCAACAGAAGTCTGTCTGTTCCACGGGTCAACTAACCCAGTCCTGCAGAGAGAAAAGTTGTTCTTGCTCCTCTTTCTATTCACCCCCACCCCTTGCCATTTTGATGGGCTGCTGCCTGGATGCTTGCTCTCAGACACAGCCATCAGGGTACACACCTGCCATAGCACCAGGTAACCACAGAACCACTTCCAAGCTCTGAAAGCATCAGCTAGAGTTACAGCATCTCCATTTCAAGTGAGCTGCCCGGAACATAACTGCTCAGCACAAAAAGGAGGATGAACAGAGTGCATTTGTGACTCTGCCACGTTAGGACTCTTTCCATTACTTTCTAAGGTAGATGAGAGACTCGGACAGATAACAGCTCTGATGATGAAACAAGTTGCAAGAGGATGACTTCTCGTTCCATACAGGTAAGGTCAAGAGATAATTACTGCAAATGGCAACAAACCAGATTTGACTCCTTCAGATCTACATTTTTTTTAAAATGATGAAAAATAGTATTCATTTTTCCAGTGATTACCACAAGTAAAGGGGTTCTTAATTTATCTAATGATGGCTATTATCCTTTTCCTTTGAGCATAAACACATCGCTCTTTGTTAGAAGCAGTTTGCTTCCATCTGAACTCATTTCTCACCCTGCAAGACCCCATGATTTCCATCATTATATCAGATGACTTTTGATGGAAAAATCGACATTACACATCACCTTAGTAATGTCAGTGGTATCAAAATTACCAACATAATCTTATAACAGGTAAACAATTCTATCTATAAACTCTAAAGCTGCTATTCTGACAGTCACCACCTCGTGTAAATTTTTAGCACTATTCCATTATGTTTGTCATTGTGCTATTATTTCTTGCTATCAACACAAGTTTCTGTGATTTGGATTCTAGTACATTTTCAAACCACAGTCAAGCCTTGCTAGTATACTGTCCTTGAGAGCCCGTGACGAGCAATCGTGTTTTAGCTGTGGTGTTCTCAATAGTTCCTCTAAGAATCCCCTCCACTAAAGTCCTTTAAAGGCAAAGCCTCATGCTTCCCACTGGGCTCTGCAGCAAGGATCCAGTAATTTAAACTAAGTAGCATGCAACACGTGCTACACTTCCTATTACTTCTGCGACCATTTGTCTTATTTCCTTCCTAATATCTTTTCATTGTATTAGAGACTAATACTTAAGTAAAAAACTAAAAAAAAAAAGTAATAAACCAAAGCATTTGTATTGATTTTCTTTAATCTGGGTTCTCAATGAAACTGGAGTTCTAAGGTATGCCTTTTCAACATGCCTTTCCACTCCTGTATTTTCTCCTGTATGTTCCATGAATCCAGGCTCCTTACTTTTCTCTTCCATTAAAAGCATATTTCTGTAAACTGGGAAGTCAGCAAAATCTCTCAACATAGTTTCATTCGCCTCCAATTAAATTTAGACATGAGATAAACCCTATTATGACTTTGATCTGAATCCACCATGAAACCCGGAAACAAATTTTTAAATTTCTGTTTGCTCTGATATTGATGTTGGTTCCAAATGAAAGAGCTAAAGTTAATTTTTTCCAAGGAAACAACAAATTTTTTCACCAAGTTTGATTCTTAAAGCCCCTGAAAATTCTTAATAGATTTATAAGCGGGAAGGGGGGGAGCTGAGAGTGGCTAATGTTTAACAATTCCAGTGATAAGAAACTAGAATTGGAAAACCCCTGAAAATAAAGGTCCCAGGGAGCATGCCCGTGTCATTCCCTACCCCCTCTTCTTCCCACACAGGCACGTATCCCCTACCTTTAAGGGACCCCATGAGACCTGCAACCAGGGGAGAAAGCATTTTCTATGGGACAGGACTTCATTGGCCCTTGTTTTGCTGCAGTCAATAAATCCTTGCTTGCTTTTCAAAAAGGAAAGAAAGAAAACTAGAATGACATATATCTTCTCCCTACTGTCCACCTCTAATGGGGGAAGAAAGTCTTCAGAGCAAGACCACAGAATGTTAGAGCTGGGTGAGACCTTCAGAAATATCCTGACAGTTTCCTTTATTAGATGAGAAAACTGAGGTTCATAATAGATTGATACCTTAATAGTAATTATTTAAAAAAGACAGAAAACTAGTATTGAGCATTTACTATTAGTTGAATACTTTGCCTACATTATCTCATAAGCCTCAAAACAGCCATTAGAGAGAAGTCCTATTCTGAACTCCATTTTAAAGATGGAAAAATTGAGGCATACAGAGGTTAAATAACTTCCCCCAAGGTCACACAGCTGTATCAGGGCTCTGAATCTAGAGTCACGGCCCTATTTTCAGTCTGACACTGCCTGCCAGCTTCCTGATAGTCCCCAAAGTAAGAGGTGATAGATAACCCGCCCTTTATCCTACCTTTGAAATTAGGTAAAGGCGTGTGTTTCCAGCTTTCATCACAGGATGTCTGTGAGGTTAAAAGTACTTTCATAATAATACTAAGATATTATTTGCCTTTTGCACTCATATTCTCTCATGAGTGTACATTGGAGCTTTCCAAAGCCAAGTTAATGTGTGAGATCACAATGGACTGAGAGTCTGTCTTCTCTTAAGCCAGAAATTAAAAAGACTTGCACAAAAATGTAAAACAACACCACTCTTCTAAATTTCTAACATGATAAATCTCAATAGATAAAACATAAGCAAAGCTCTTCGGAGTCCTCAATAATTTTTAAGAGTGTAAATATGTCCTGAGGATAAAAAGTTTGAAAACCACTGTTTTAGAGGATCTACTACTATCCTTAGCTCCACTAGAGTCTAGGTTCTCTCTCTCCCCAGCACCAACTGAGACCAACAAGCCAGAGCTTCAACAATTTTGGTGCCAAAGGACAAGGAAAGAACAAGGAGCATGAAGTAATCCAGATGGGTGTGAGTAGTGCCATGACCTTCCCCATATATCCTTCTGAGTATGTGTGTCGGGGGAGAGGTGGAAGTGGGGGGGGGGGGTTGATATCCTCACTTCTGGATCCTCTCAGAACCTCTAGCTGTTAGGTGTTAGGTGGTAAAATCTCAAGAACAAGGGATTCATGTCCTATCTTTGTGTTTTCTCCTGTGTTGGTAAAATACTCCTTGTAGAGTTGGCTCTTGAAGATGCTTAATGAATTGATCACCCTAACATTGACATAGAGTACCTAACTTAATTTGTCACCTCTCACTCCTCACCCCTACACCCCCAATACAGATTCCCACATCATCTTCCTCAATTAAGATGTACTGCCTGTCTCCCTGACTTCTGATTTCCAGCAAAGAAAAAGAGATTGATTGTAGCTAAGGAGCACTTCCCTTTCCCATGTGAACTGAGCACTATATTATCAAGGGCAGGAAATGAGCTCCCTGGAACAGACAAGAATATGCTAGCATAAAAAGTACATCTTAAGCTGCTTACATCCCAAAAAGAAGAATTGGAATTAGTCAACCAGCTCCTATATACATTGTATTTGAGCCTCTTACATCCTTATGCCTATTTAGATGGTTCCATCTGCACACATTGGCAATGTGGGGATAAAGTCACCAATTCTGTAGGGCCTCCATACTTCTTTCTCTAGTCCCTTTCACAATGCACCCTTTCACTCTTCATCAAAATAATTATACCTGCAGCAATTCTATAGGTGTCTACACAGGTGAATAGTGATAGTGGCAATGTTGAGTGATTACTGTGTGCTAGGTGCTTGACATGAATTATCTCATTTATTCATATTAATCCTATGAGATAACTATGACTATTATGGAAACTGAAGCTTTGAGAGTAAAGCATCTTGTCCAAATTCACCCAGCTGGCCAAGAGGACTCCTAACTCATTAATGAATAAGTACCATAAAGAGCAGTTGATTCTAATGCATATCATCAGAGAAGTACCAACCCAAAAGAGAGAATTAAGATGGAATCAACCTTGAAAAGCAACTCTTTTGAGTGATGACCATGATTCCTGAAAACTTTGCAAAAAGCATCACTGATACATCTCTGATTGCATTTTCTCCTTAGTAGATTTTTTGTGCCTCTGCCCATTTTTCACTAGCACTGCTACATATTTCTTGATTAGAACAGCACCAGATACTGTAATATCACTTTAAGTTTCACTCAATGCCCCCTCCTTGGCCTTAACTCAATGGAAGAATGATTTACTAGCACATGAAACATGTGCTCCTGTATATCAATGCCACCCGAACCCGCTCCCAGAAAGATTTAGTAGACACTATATATTAGAATAGCAATTATCATATAATGTCAGAACATTAAGCATTTTACATTTTCCAAATGATACATTAATAAATTGAGCCCTGTGTGTACACAGCCCTTATAAATCAAACGTTTAATTTTCAAGCACTTTCGAAAGCTATAAAGACACCTCTTTTTAACTTTAAAACAGTCCATGAACTTTCCTCCCGTGCTTTCATTTATCCCTCCATGGACACACTACTAATTTCTGATTCACAAACAATTGTGCAAGCACCCAAAATTTTTAATAAATTCAATTTATTTTAAATCACACTGTAAAATCAGAAAACACTAAATATTATTAAAGCACTGAAATTATTTATAAACACCAAAAAAATGAATCTACCTTTCAGGCAAAAAGAAGTGCTGGGATGGCTGCAAAAAGATGGATAATGAAGACTGGTAATTAGTTTTATTCCATAGATATAGTTCCTCAAGTTATAATATAATTAAAGCAAAATGAAACATAATCTTTAATAATGCCAAATTTAAGAAACGGATGATTAAATTTGTAGTTTTTAATAACAGGAAAGCCATGTAAGTGAGAATTTTTAATTATATCTGCTCCCTCTGATACTCAGCAGAGATGCACCCCATCAGGTGACTGGGCTTGCAATTAGTGTTGATGCTACTGTGTCATTAGTCCTTCTCCAAATGACACATTTATCTGGGCATAAATCATTAACAAGAAAGACATCAATACATTTGACAAAAAATAAAGTAAAAGATGTCCCAAAAATCTCCATTATCCAAACATTGACACCTGATTGAATACATTATTTTATCAAAACTCACATCCAGGTGAGCAGAGCAAAGTCAAGAATCAGGTAGAACTTACATGTTCGATTACCTCCATTAAATACATGAGAACCCAGGAGAAACTGAAAAGGCCAGGCTTTGGAAGTTCAACACAGGAAAGCAAAAATTAACTCTGACAAAATGGAAAGTCTGAGCTTCTTGGAGGAAATAAATAAAAACAAGTCATATAGTTTAACAAAGTAATTTCCACTTTACAATAAAATGCTGGTGCATAAACAATTACAGATGTTGTCTTGGAAGAAAGCCATTAAATACAAGTGTAAAGAGGTATCTTCCCTAAATCTTAAGTTCATATAAGAAAAAATCACAAACATCAAAGCAAAAATCATACCTTATCCACTTCAGTAGCCCAAACTTAAATAACTTAATTTATTTAAATAAGGTCAATTTTCACAACCTAGGTGTGACATTTGCTCAAGAGAAGCTGCTTTCAAAACTAACCTTAACAAATAAAACATGGGACTTCAGCAACCTAGGAGATCCTCAACCAGAATGGTTTCAACTTGAGGGGAAATTACCTCAAGGAACCCAGTGTTCTTTTAAATATTGGCTTAAAGGGTTTCAGCCAACACAGAATGTGACCTCCAAACTAATAACCCTGGGTTACCATCCTCTAATTGTGTTCCATCCACATAGCTCACAATTAATGACAGCTCGGAAGGAAACTTCTCTATCCCTATGAGCAATCAATCCCTTTGCCCTGACCATTTAGGAAGGACTTGGACTCCTAGATTGCCAAATCCACTCAAAAAGTTGATAAACATTTATTATACACTAACTATAAACCAGGACAAGAAGCCATGCAAAATTTTATGTAAAACACAAAGAACCATGAGATATGAGCTTTAAAATATAAGATGGAGAAACAAGAACAATATGGGAAAATATTAATTAGAAATGTAAATAACAGCTTGGGCAGCTATAAAACATACCACTAATCAGTATACAATTATCAAGTCAGTCAGGGTACTGTCAGAAACACAGAGACCACGGTGTATTTCAACACAGATAATTTAATATCAAAGATTGGTGTTGGAGGGTGGTGAAAATAAAAAAGGGAATGCTGATGTTACACAGAGATAGTAACTGCATCTACCATCCCTAGGATGAGGGAATAAGCAGTTGGCATATCAGATATAGGAACTTGGAGGAGAGGGCTGTGGAGCTGAGACCCAGACCTCTGGCAGGGGGCACTATACACAATGTTGGCCATAGGAGCTCAGAGGAGTGGCCTGGTGGAGCCAGGTTATAGATTCCCTGGGAGAGGACACTGTCCAACTGGAACTGGTGCCTCTGAGGGGCCACACAGTGAGTGGTTGAGCTGGAAACTAGAACTCGCTGCTGCTGCCAGGGTGAACAACCATTGTTGAGGGTCTGGCAGGAAGAGCAAGCAAACAGAAAGAAGCAAGTCCATTCCTTCCCACTCTTACCTTTCAGTCCCCCCTACTGTGCCCGATTAGTGGAACCTAATAGAAAGTCAGCTACAAAAGAGAAATCTAGTTTACATAACTCCAGTCTCCTTATCACAAAACAGGGTAGAGAACTGTAACAAAATATCTTTGTAATCAGCACAAATGGCGAGGGTAGTGATAATGGATAGATCACAGCAAGCTGAGTTAACTGGAAAATTCCTCATGGAAGAGATGGCTATAATATGAGTCAAAAAATGATTTAGAAAGGTGAAAAAAAATAAAAAGGGTAGCCTGGCTGGTGTGGCTCAGTGGTTGAGCATCAACCTATGAACCAGGAGGTCATGGTTCTATTCCTGGTCGGGGTACATGCCCAGGTTGCAGGCTTGATCCCCAGTGTTGAGTATGCAGGAGGCAGCCAATCAGTGATTCTCTAATCATCATTAATATTTCCATCTCTCTAGCCTTCTCCCTTCTTCTCTGAAATCAATAAAAATATCTTTAAAAAAAATTAAGAAGGGCAGGCACAATAAGGGAAAATTAGAAAACACACTGGCAACTAAGTAAACCATTTGGATAATCTAGTTTTCATGTAAGGTACAAGTAGGTATTCATATTTTCCTCTAAAATATCAACTATTAATTTATCTTTGGATACTATATCAGCAAGTCAACAATAATTAATTAGTGTGTATTGTGGGGTGCTTGGCCTCTATACGAAACAAGAGAAAAGAAAGTTTAAGAAGATGTTTACAATCTCAATGACAGAAAAGATATGAAACAAATGGACACCATCCAAAATGTCATATAACTAGCAGGTTGTATTTTCCAAAGAAGACTGCACCTACACTGAGTGGCCAGATTATTATGATCTCTGAACGCATGGCCACTCGGTGTATATTTCCAACCCCATATGCTCTTATGCATTATGACTTCAGCATATCCTCAACAAGAAGTAGAATATGTCCTAGCTGGTTTGGCTCAGTAGATAGAGCATCGGCCAGTGGACTGAAGGGTCCCAGGTTCGATTCCAGTAAAGAGCACATACCTTGGTTTCAGGCTTGATCCTCAGCCCTGGTCTGGGAGAGTGCAGGAGGCAACCAATCAATGTGTCTCTCTCACATAGATGTTTCTCTCTCTGTGTGTCCCTCTCCCTCCCTTCCACTCTCTCTAAAAATCAATGGGAAAAATATCCTTGGGTGAGGATTAACAAAACAAAACAACAATAAAAGTAAAATCTATTTCTCCACTCCCTTGAATCTGGTTGGGCCCAGTGACTGCTTTGACCAAAAGAATATAGCAGAAGTGCCAGTTCCAGGCATGTCCCTGGCCTAACAACTTCTGCTATCACCAAGTAAGAAAAGCAATCACCGTGAAACTGCTCTTCTGTGCGGCCCAAGGTATGCTGGAGAGACCCTGGAGGACGAGATGTCATATGGAATGAAAGAGAGGCTAAGAAGTACTGAGACCCTAGCCAGTGTGGCTCAGTTGGTCCGAGCATCATCCAGTGCACAGAAGGTTCGTAGATTCAATTCCCAATCAGGGCACATACCTGAGTTTCGGATTCTATCCCTGATCCAGGCACGTGTGAGAGGCAGCTGATCTCTCTCTCTCTCTCTCTCTCTCTCTCTCTCTCTCTCTCTCTCTCTCTTTCTCTCTCTCTCTCTTCAATTAAAAAAAATTTTAAAGAAGCACTGAGGAAGCAGGCATGTGGGTGAAAAAGCTGTTCTAGAAGTAGACCTTTCCCCAGCCATGAGATGAACTCCCAGTTGAACCCTTCCAAAATTCCTGACTCTAAATTTTGGGGTGGTTTTACAGCAATAGAAAGCTGAACAATGACCAAGTGCTAAATGGTAGAAATGGTAATGCCTTCTGATATTTACAAAATTTAAGCACTAATTTCTAACAGAAAAAAAAATTAAAAACAAGATTCCCCCTTTTCAAAAGCAGTCTTTGTCCAAATTAAAGTATTATATCCAGGGTTGTAAGAGTCAACAAAGAATTATTCAGTTTAAATGTGGAAAGGATAGAACTCTAAATTCAAAGTGATAGGAAAAGATTCCTTTCTGGTGAAAAATACTATTCATGAGCAACTGTAGTTTTCTCCCCCTTCCAATTTGATCGTAAATGTACAGGAAACAGCCAGGCAGTGAAGGAGAACCCAGCAGAGATCAGTGAGCAGGACTGGAAAGGAAGAAGGCCATGCTTTTTCCATTTGTACCTATCACAGAGAGAAACCGTGCCTGAGGCAGCCCCCTGGAAGGGCTTGCAGCAAGCTGGCCTGAAGTCGTGGATTTAAGGTTTTAACAGCAAGCTGGTCTGAAGGCAGCCAGTCCTAGAGGAGGCCGACTCCCTGAAAAGGTTCAGCAAGAACTGGAAAAATATCTTCTATCCATGCCTCTGAGAATTACAGGTTACACTGACTCAAACTGATAATGATTAAGATTGAATAAGTTGTCTAATAATATCCAGGTGTTTCTTAAATCTGCTCTGAAGTGCTTCATTAGTAGGCAGCATGCATGTGATTAAGGCCACAGCTTTGGAGCCAAGTGGCCTAGATTTAAATTCGAGATCTACCACCTGCTAACTCGGGTCTTTGGGCACATGGACCATCCTACATTCCAGAGCTCTGCTGGCCAATACAATATCCAGTAGCCACATGCAGCTACTGAGCTCTTACTCTAAGTGGAGATGCGCCATAAATGTGAAATAAACACTGGGTTTCAAAGACTTAGTACCCAAAAAGTAAGATATTTTATTTTATATTTTTATATTAATGACATGTTAACATAATATTTTAGACATATTATATTAAATAAAATATACCATAAAATTAATTTTACCTAGTGTTTTTATTTTTTGTAATATAGCTACCATAAAATTTGAAATTCCATGTATTTCTGCTGGACAGTGCTGATTTAGAGGGATAATGATAAACTCAGCTCCTAAGGTTGCTATGAGGAGTAAGTGAAGTTATCCAAGTTAAGCACCTAGAACAGTGCTTGACATGTAGAAAGTTCTTCATTCCTGTGTTCATTCATTCATCTATTCAGTTATTCATTCATTCATCCAACAAACATTTTTGAGCAACTATTATGTGCCAGGCACTTTTCTAGGTATTCAGATTACAGCATAGAGAAAAGAAAAAGCCTCTATCTCAATGGTAGTGATAACAATCTATTTAAATTCAATAATAATTCACATAAGCTAATATGTTCAGTGATGCTAATAAAAGTAAACCTGATGCCCATTGTTCTTGCATGTAACTTAGTGGAAATGGATGCTGCTATCCCTTGCTATTAACCTTTCCCTATGAAGAACCCAGCTGTTGGAAACATGAGGCCATAAGAAAGTATATTCACCGGGGACAGCAGGAGGTCCAACTAGACTCTAAGCCCTGACCTTGCAAAGCCCAAACTGGTATTAGAGTACAAAATCCAATAGGAGTTCAGAGAAGGAGAGTTTAAAGGAGAAAGACTGCTGGGAAAAGAAATCGAGGAAAAGATGGATGTAAAGTTAGGTATTGCAGGATGCCTAGAGCTAAAATGACCCTGAGAGAGAAGCTGTATCTCGGGCATCTGAGATTTATAACAGAACAGCATCCAGGATGGGCTCAGTATTTCCATGTTCTATCTCTGGGTCACGGGCATATGTGTCTGGGAAATTGGTTTTTCCTGTCAAATGCCTGCTGACACCTGGAAGACAGCCCACAGCATGACTTGGAAAAAAATAACCAAGCCTTACCAAGGCAAATCACGCCAGCAGAGTCGTCTACCTCATTGGACCTCTACAACTTGCTCTTTTAAGCCTTTGTCTATGCTGGTCTCCCCAGTCCTCCAAGGCCCACTTCCTTGTTTCCACACTGCAGCCACGGTAACAGAAATCCAGTCACGTTATCCCCTGAATAACAATCATTTAATCACTTCCAATAGCCCACAGGAAAAAAAGACTAAATCCTTCTTTTGGCTCTCAGGCCTGGAAATAACCTAAATATCCATCAACTGATAATAGAAAAGCAAAATGTGTTATACAAATGTGTTATAATGGAATCATATACAGCCATAAAAATGAAGTACTGATACATGCTACAACACAGATAAACCTTAAAACATTTATGTTAAGTGAAAAAAAGGCAGACACACACACACACACACACACACAAAAAAAAAACAACAACAACATAGTATGTGATTCCAGCTATATTAAACATCCAAAACAGAAAAATCTACAAAAACAGAAAGTAGATTAGGGCTTAGGGCTGGGGAAGGAATGCAATAAGGGGATGATAACTGAGGAATACAGGGTTTCTGTCTGAGGAGATGAAAATATTCTAAAATTGATTGTAGTGATGGTTGCACATATATGTTGACATATATAAAAAAACAGTGAATTGAACACTTTAAATGGGTGGATTGTGTGGTATGTAAATTGTATCTCAATAAAGCTGTTTAAAATATTTTTTAAGTTAAAGGATCAGTAAGGCTACAATGCCTCATCACTTGATAAGTTTTTAAAAACTAGAAATAAATCAATAATTCTAATTTTATTAAGTTAATTAATTGATATATTAAGTTTTACTAATCACTTTATTGTGTTAATTCATTAACTTATTATTCTCTCTTCTCATTCTTCACATCAGCCCCTCAACTGGCTGTTATTTCAGTGGTACGTTAGCTCCTTAAGAACAAATTAGAGCTATGGTTTCCCAACCTTTTATGCTGTGAAAGTTTTCCTGTTTTGTTTAAGTTTGTCCATTGGGTTTTTTCCTACATAGTCTGGATTATTTCAGTAACTAATAAAATGAGTTTTTTAGAAAGACCTAATAAAATGAGTTTTCCAAACTAACACTAACCTGTGGACACAGCAGCAGTTTCCATAAAAACCATTCTCATCAGGGTTCCTTTGGAAAGCTCAGAGGCAAGCTGTTTGCCAAGCCCTGGGGTAGGCACTGGGGACACTGGTAAGAAGAGGTTTCTGCTACTAAGGATCCAACACCAAAGCTCCCCCCTCTAGCCAAAGGCAGATGTGTAGGATCAACCTTCCCATCTGGGTGCCGGAATGCTACTACCATAGCAGGCAGTGGGGTATTTGCTCAGTGGCCTATGGTTAATGCACATTTTTGCAGTTATATCTAATAGAGGGATACAGGAACCCATCTAACAGATTCTCCTCAGAGTTTTGCAATTAGGAGAGACCGCTGGTACCTGAGATGATTAAGTGGTGTTCTAGTAGGCAAAAGGAAGAGTTGTGACCTTAGATATTTTTTAATTCCAGCTGTAAAATCTGCATCACTTTTCTAAAGATTCAGGAAAAAAACTGAGATGCCACCCTGTCCATTAATTTTATAATCCCTCAATTCAAACTTAATCACTACTTATAATGCAGCTGCTTTTCATTACTTTTGCTAAAATCAAGCATGGCATTGGTTTTCTTTGGTTTAATATCTCAGAGGCCCTGTGAGAAAAATAAACTTATTAAATAGAGTTTGCAGTGTTCACCCCATGTTTACACGAACCACTCGCCCAATGTGCTAACAGAATGTGGATAAGATGTCCTAACAATTTTATTTTGAGTAGCTACTAGCCACACCAGTTAGCCATAGGGTGGAAGCTGGCCACATCAGGTATTCACAGCACACTTCAGGGTGGAAGCTTTGTTATCAGTGGTATCAGTCAACCTTCAGGAGAGCTGAAGGTCAGAGACTGAGATCAGCCTGTGAGCAATGCCTACATGATGGAGCCCCATGAAAACTCTAAGACTCATGCGAGTGTTCTTACCCCATGTATACTGTCACAAGTTGATGCCAGAAGAGTAATGCTATCGTGACTCCATAGGGAGAAGTTCCGTGTTTGGTTCTTTTCCTGAACTCGACTCTCTGCATCTTATCCCTGGGCCAATTTTAATCTCTAACCTCCCTGTAAAAAAAAAACCTTAAGTATGGTGTCAGTGAGTTCCATGAGTCCCTCTAAGTCCGTGGTCAGCAAACTGCGGCTCGCGAGCCACATGCGGCTCTTTGGCTCCTTGAGTGTGGCTCTTCCACAAAATACCACGGCCTCTGCGAGTCTGTTTTGAAGAAGTGGCGTTAGAAGAAGTTTAAGTTTAAAAAATTTGGCTCTCAAAAGAAATTTCAATTGTTGTACTGTTGATATTTGGCTCTATTGACTAATGAGTTTGCCGACCACTGCTCTAAGTTATCAAATATGAGGGTGGTTTTCAAACTCCCTCCAAACTCACAATTAATTCCAGAAGTGAAAGTGGTCTTGCATGAATTTTGTTTCCTCTAAATTTTCAGTTGGCTAATTTGTACAGCAGGTCGGGGCATGGTCAGAGCTATCAACTGATTTGAACTAGGTAGACCTGATGTATGTCCTACCTTTCTCAGCACTGAGTGTCCCCCTCTTCTCTCTCCTTCCCCCTACCCTGTCTCTCAATTCCACTTCCAATTTCACGGCCATCTTTCTCCTCCTCCCTTATCAAAACCTACTATGGAAAAGACCAAGGGAATCTGTTTATACAAATGTGTATAAATTGATACCACCTCACAGAATAAAAATGGGCCAACTAGACAGGCCAGGTGGTATAAATGATGGTTACCCTCAGCCCTAAGACTTTGGCATTTTAATTGATAGGCAGTAAATAGTACCCAATTGCCTGGGTTTGAATCCTGCTTTGCCAGCTACTAACTGTGTGATCTTGGGCAAGTTAGCTAACATCTCTAAGACTCAGTTTCCCTATTTTGAGATAGGGAATTAATAATAGTATCTGTCCCTTGGGTTATTGTTAGAATTAAGTAATATATTTAAATACTTAAAATAGTGCCTGACAAACAATAAGCACTTAATAAGCAGTGGCTATTGCAATCATTTTCAACCGGAATCCTATTTTAGGGCAGTTTCTCATATTATCATTCATGGAACTTCTAAATCATAATCACCTGGTATCTAACCCATTGATCAATCTTAGCCTCACTAAAAATGAAATAGGTATTATGTGCCTCATTATATGACACAAATTATGCTACAATAAGAAGTAGTTAACTCAAATTATAAAAAATTACTGCCAAACTTTTTTTTATTGATACTGAATCTAATCAAGCCTCTATATCTAATTACCATTTATAGGTAATATGGGTTAGAACAAATTATACAACACCAAGAATGGAGTCAGCCAAATCCAGAATGTGGACCATTCTCACAGGCTTGACCTTCAGCAGCTTTAGCATCACCTGAAAGACTGTTAGGCCTGTAGACTCTCAGGCCTATCTCAATTCTACTGAGTCAGCATCTGCTTTTAAACAAGGTCCCAGGGTGATTCATAGGCACATTAAACTAGAAAAGGTCTGTTCCCTTTACAAATCAATGTCTTAACCCTTTGCACTCGCTTTCTTTTTTCTCGATTCCTTTATTCTAATGCTAACTGTGTCGAGTCACACTCGACATCCGAGTGCAAAAGGTTAAAAATTGGGGAATCATATAGAATAGATATTTATGACATAGCACATTCAACTGCAATGCATGACCCTTGTTTGGATAGATTTAAACAAAACAACCACAGAAAGACATTTTTGAGATAATCAAGAAATTTTTCTAAATTAAATTTCAGGTAGAATTCTACGTGAAGTTTCAAGCATCATATTTACAACTTTAATGTGATGCCTATCATCTTTAATTAGGATGTCCTTTTTGAAATCACCATTACAGACACTTGTCATTTTTGAAATACTGGTATATAATAATTCACCCAGGCCATAGCTGGCTGTACCCATCAGTGGAAGAGATTTACAGAAGCTTCACCACAGTAAATACACAAGAGCAGACTTGAGAGGCTCCAGGACAGTTTCAAGATGAAAACTGTGTGGATAAAGTGAGACCTGAAAGGATAAATATCCCCCGAGGTGATATCCAAAAAGGGTAAAACTTTATGTCTTTCCTGGTAAATGTTCACTGTTTTGGCTTTACTTCCAAGTGGACTACTTAAATCTTAAAAGTATTTTTGGATTTAAACTTACTCTTGACCAACACAGCATGACAAGTGATAACTCTTTAGTACATTTTAAAATGAATTTTTTATGTGACAGCAAGAAGAAAACAAAGGAAAAAGTGGAGCTAACTCCCTGTTTTCCAGGAAAGTGAGTAGATCAGTGCGGCAGTAGTTCATCACTGGGAGCATCAGGCCTTGTCACCTGTGTCCATCAATCCATTTTCATTCATCACCTGAGCCCAAGCCAAGACGATAAGAAATGCCAATTAGACCTTGCTTTTCCCTCTAAGGCCTCCATGAATCTGAAGGCTCCATCTTACTCAACAACTATAATTTATCTTCCTTTATTTTTTTTTTCAGCTCTGTTGATATACAAGTATTGATTAACTAGACAGGCTGAAAGGAATGAGAGGAGGCATAGCCTTTCCTGCTAAAGTGTGGTTCATTCACTAGATGACAGCTGCTCACCAGCTTCTCAGGGTGAGTCCAAGTTGCCAGGAGGACCCCATATTTATTGTGAGACTGAAGAATGCTTTTAACATCTAGACTGATTTAGAAGAAGGGCAGGAAGAGGTGCCTCTGAGAATTTTAGGTAATAGTCTCCCACTGTCTGGAAAGTCAAAACCCAACTGGTTAGCGTATCTTACAGCTGTTCCCTCCCGAGATGCCTGGCCTCAATGCCCACCACTCCCCTACCAGATCTACCCCAGCCTACCCAAATCTCTTACCTCTGTGGGTCCATGCACTCATTTTTTCCCACCTGGAATTCTCTGATACCCCACACATCTTCCAAAGCCCAGCTCCAGCATCATTTCCTCAGGGGAGGCTGTGCTCCTTCCTATTTGCACTCAGGCTTTTCTATATGCCTCTACCAAAGCTCAGGTAGCTTCCTACCATCTGTTTATACACATGTGTAAACATCAATGTGCTAAGGTGTTTCAATATGGAAAAGTAAATGGTCTGTTTTCTTTTCCTCTTTTGCTGAAAACCAAAAATGAAAGGCACTATATCCCCTCACTATCTGATAGATTTGAAGATTTTATTTCTGACCTTCAGAAACTTAGGGAAAAATTGGGGTAGGTAAAAACTTGCCAATAGGTTCTGTTATAAAAGGGAATTTATGTGCAGAAATACAGAGGGAAGGGTGAAACTCAAGAGGACTAGGGGAAAGGATAGTAAGTGAAGGAATAGAGGTGGAAAGGGTTGGGGTTCTCTGAGGGTTGGGAACTGATAGAAGCCATATTGGAAATGAGTCCTTGCCCAAGGACAGTTCAGCTTTCATCTTCAAGAAGAGCCTTCTATTTTGTGCACTCAGGTTCTAAGCCATATAATCCCTCTTTTCCATCGGAGGACAACCTTCTGCCCTCCTTTGCTTCTCTACACATCTGTGAGTGCACTCACCACTGACTGCCCAATACACTCCGCACCCCCAGATATTACTCAGTTCTCTTCCCATCAAACCTCTCCACACTCTGAAAAATTCATAAGGCCATATGGGCAAGGATTCCTGAATACTCAGTGGTGAGGAAAGCCCAGAGTTATCATAGGGAGTAGGGAGCATTCGCCAACTGAGGAAACTAGAAACCGTAAGTAGGACCAAAGATGTTGATAGCCCTGCACCTACTAGTATACACAGCTCCCTAATTTGTGAGCTCAAGGACCAGGTCATCACTGGTTCCCTAGAAAATGTTTGGAATGTAATAAAGTTCATAATAAATGTTAGTTGAATGAATATCTAAAAGCAAATTACTTGCTCTTTCCTTTAAAATATGCACTTTGTAGTAGATGAATGTTTGGAAAACTTTTCAGTGACCGAACACTTTTGGTTTTTACTAAACATGCATTTATTGGTCACCTACCATTTGCAAGATACTGTGACAGGTGGCGAGAAGGGGAAGGGTACTACTATAGGAGTGAATACATAGAAAAATAACAATTAATGTGAGGTGACCCAAAACATGCAAGTAATCATTTTTATAGATGCCAATACACATAGCCAAAATTAAAATGTTAACATAATTCAATTTTAGCCATAAATAGTATACATCATCACTTTGTAGTGAACACTAAAAAATGAAGTTTTTAAGAGTCATCCCCATAAGTCTCTCCAAATAGTATCCTAGGCTGTGGGATGTAGAAAAAGACTTAGACACCACCAACTATGGACTTACAGACATTGAAGGAAGATGGCTCAACATTAGCGAATTGTCTGTGAGTGAAATAGTCTACTACTTGTAACCTGTGTTGAGTGCAGAATTCATGATTAGATTTAAGTGCAAGGAGGAGAATTATGAAGCCTTCTGCTGGTTTTCTTTAAACACGGAATTTGACCTTGTTAGCTGACAACTTAAAATAAGTAACATGTTGGAGGAGGAACCAAGATGGCAGCATAGGTAAATGCCTGTACTCGCCACCTCCAACAACTACATCAAAATTACAACTAAAATACAGAATAACCATCATCTAGAATCACTGCTAAGCTGGCTGAATGGAAGTCCTACAACTAGAGAAGTAAAGAAGAAAGCACACTGAGACTGGTAGGAGGTGCGGAGGCACAGAACAGGCTGGTAATATTCACATGTGCCACTTTTTTAATTAGGAGGGAGATTGTCCCTGCAGAGGCTGCCCAGGGGAAGAGAAGTCCCCATAACTATGGACTGTAAAAACCAGTACAGATTGGGGCTCAGTGACACAGGGGCTCTTGAAGACCCAGCTGTCCCTCTTAAAAGGCCGGCAACACGAACTGAACTTATAAGCTCCCGCTTCCTCTGAGCTCCAGTACCAGGGTGAGGCTTTGAGGGACACAGATACATATGAGAAGGAAATGGATTGTCTGGCATTGGGGCAGGAACTCGGGGGTGGCTTTCTCCCAGGCGGAGGTGCTCACAGGGATCATTGTTCCTATGCTGGGACCTCCTGGTCGCAGGGCTAATTAGCAGACATTTCTGTTTGCTCCGCCCTGGTGATTCCCTAAGACCCTACCTCATCTAACTTATAATCCCACCCAAGCTCTGTGGCGCAGCTTTTGCATATGAATGGCCTGTCTTTGCTCAGGCTAAAATCTCTCAAACAAGCTAAAACTGGATCAGGGAGCTCCAAATCTATCAATAAAAAGGCCCAAGATCCAGCACTAGCACCAGCTTGCCTTGCTTCATAGCTGGGCCTCATCTGGGCACTTCCAAACCCAATACAAAGAGGAGACATCTGCAGATCTCTCTGTAGCTCCTGCTGGGTGGCCCCAGGCAGTGGCTGACTTTGTACCTCCCTGGAGACCCAAGAGCCAGTGTACCCCGTGATCAGTGTCAGACCATACCAGGTTACAACTCTACACATCCATAAGTGACACACTGAAGCGCCAGACTCAGTGAGCACCAAAGCCCCACTGAAGCAAGTCCTGCTTCACAGGGGTGTCTCCTGCACAGCAGCTCTCCTACTGTAGTCGCAGCTAGTCCTCACAGCCAATTGGCCTGGAGGTCTATTCCTCCCAGAGACACCAACGGCAATCAAGTCTCAACTACAATAAGACTGTGCTCACAGCCCACAAAGGGGTGCACCTAGAGTGCCCAGCTCAGATGACTGGGGAGGCTGAACCACTGGGCCCTATAGGACACCTACTACACAAGGCCACTCTACCAACTCAAGGAGACACAGTAGCTCTACCCAGTACATAGAAATAAACACAGGGAATCAACCAAAATGCAGAGACAAAGAAACATGTCACAAATGAAAGAAATGGAAGAAAGCAAACTACTGGATATAGAGTTCAAAACCATGGTTATAAGGTTACTCAAGAATCTTCTAGAAACCTCCAAGGGACTTAGTGAGACTTTCAAGGATCTTAGTGAGAATGCCAAAAAAAAGGAAAAGGACCAATCAGAAATTAAGCATACACTGAAATAAAGAATAATACAAAGGGATTCCACAGTAGAGAAGAGAATTCTGAGAATCAAATCAATAATTTGACATATGAGGAAGCAAAAAACACCCAACCAGAAGGGCAAAAAGAAATAAGAATCCAAAAATATGAAGATAGTGTAAGGAGCCTCTGGGACAACTTCAAGCGTACCAACATTCACATTATGGGGGAGCCAGAAGAAGAGAGAGAGCAAGATACTGAAAACTTATTTCAAGAAATAATAACAGAAAACTTCCCCTATCTGGTGAAAGAAATAGACTTACAAGTCCAGGAAGCACAGAGTCCCAAACAAGAGGAACCCAAAGAGGACCACACCAAGATACATCATAATTAAAATGCGAAGGGATAAAGACAAAGAGAGAATCTTAAAAGCATCACTAGAAAAACTGTTAGTTACCTACAAGGGAATGCCCATATGACTGTCAGCTGATTTCTCAACAGAAACTATGCAGGCCAGAAGGGAGTGGCAAGAAATATTCAAAGTGATGAATAGCAAGGACCTACCAGCAAAATTACTCTACCCAGCAAAGCTATCATGTAGAATTGAAGGTCAGATAAAGAGCTTCACAGACAAGAAAAAGCTAAAGGAGTTCATCACCACCAAACCAGTATTATATGAAATGATGAGGGTATTCTTTAAGAAGAGGAAGAAGAAGAAAAATAAAAAGATCAAAAATATGAACAAAATGACAACAAATACATACCTATCAACAATTGAATTTAAATATCAAAATAAACAAATAAATTTAATGAACAGAATAAACTGGTGAATAAAATAGAATCCGAAGCATGGAAATTGGACAGACTGACAATTCTCAGAGGGAAGGGGGTGGGGTTCAGGAAGAGATTAAACAAAGATCTTAATATGCATATATGCCTTATCTATGGATACAGACAATAGGGTGGCAAAGGCCCGGGGTGGGGCAGGAACTGGGTGGAGGGGGACAATGAGGGAAAAAAAGGGGACATCTGTAATAATCTCAACAATAAAGATTTAAAAAAATAGTAACATGTCAAGCTGGGATATTAGGAGTGATCAAATAAATCATAGAGGTAATTAATGAACCTATGGTTTAAATTTAAGAGAAAGGTTCAAAGATTTGTACAATTTATCTCACAGTAAGACTTCTCAGGCCAACTCAGGAGAACTCATCTCTTTCCTGCTTTCTTTCACTCTAATTCTCACTTGTTCTCTCTACCAGACCCCCTTTCATCTTTACTGTTTTACTTGTAAGTCTATTTCTTTCACCAGATAGGGGAAGTATTCCTTCCACTTGCAAATCTCTAGCTATGAATTACACTCATTCCCCAAGAAGGAAATGCTTCTACACATCTCTACACAGGCAAAATTGTTTTATTCTTTCCTTTCAGTTTATCCCTTAATGTGGTACTGGAAGCTTGTTAATATTTATATAATTTATCTGGCCAATCTGGCTCCCACATAAGTCCACACTGATGCAAATTATCCTCCTCCTTGGTGGCCTCTTCCAGCATTTGGAAAAAGCTTTACTGACTTAGCATGAGCACACCTCTGGTGCTACCTGTTCTTCTGGATAAGGCCTTCTTAATGTAGTCGTAAAGGGCAATGGACTTAGATGGTGCATACCTTGGAGTAGATTAAAGCTTAGATTGTAGACACTGGAACCTCCAGCAGTTGACACAAAGAAACTCATTTATTCAAATGAAAATATCAGTGGACCTATTATATTGATGTTGAGTCCACAAAACAGCTGGTTAAGTCAAATCTTTCCCTTTCCAACTAGTAATTTAGCAGAAGCAGTCATATCAATAATTAGTGAATCGGGTTTTTGAAAGAACTAAGTAACAGACAGGCTGCAATGCAAAGCACTTAAACTAAAAAAAAAAAAAACACACAACAACATTATTTGGTAACTAGAGTAAAGTAAAAATTACACTTTTCTCTAAAATGCTTGAAATACCACCTCAAAATCAATCAATCAATGGTAATGACATCAAACAAGTCATTGTACAAGAGATTATGGAATAGATTCCAGCACTGCTAAAATAATGAAAGCTTATAAAGGTGTTAAATATGTTGTAGCACTGAAGTGTTAATCTTAGAAAACCTCTTGGAATCCAAGGGCATCATGCAAACTCCAGTGGCGGTATCATCCACTTTCATTAGTCAAAGCAACATACTAAATTATAACTTACAATTCTCCTTTAGCCAATGCTGGACGAAAAGACACTTATTTTATGCTGTCTTTCATTTTTTATAAGAAGAATTATAATTTTACATTCTACATAAAGACTATCTGGACTACTTATTAATATTAAATTTGCCTGTCCCCTCCCCTAAAGATCTGGATTCAGTAAGTTTGAAGTGGGGTTCAAAGACCATTCTTTCTTTCTTTAAAAAAAAAAAAATAACAATAATTTAGACTTACTGAAAAGTTGTGAAAATAATACACCCAGCTTTCCAAGTATCAGAATCTTAGGAAATCATGATACAATTGTTGAAACCAGAAAATATATTATACACTGCCTTTAATTAATTGCAGTGGGTTGAGTTGTGGCCCCAAAAGAGATAACTCCAAGTCGGAATCCTCAGCACCTGTGAATGTGATATTGTTTGGAAAAATGGTCTTCCTAGCTGTAATTGAGTGAAGGATCTCAGGATGAGATCATCTTGGATTAACCAGGTGACCCTAAATTCAATAACAAGTGTTCTATAAGAAGACATAAACAGAAGAGGAGGAATGCAGTGGAGAAGCCAGTACAGACAGGGGCAGAGAGATGAGTTTTGTTGCCACAAGCCAAGGAACACAGGGAGCCAACAAAAGCTGGAAGAGGCAAGGAAGAAACCTCCCCTAGAGTCTTCTGGAAGGAACTAACCTTCCAACACATTGATTTAGGACTTCTGGCCTCCAGAACTGTGAGAGAATACTTTACATTGTTCTCAGCCACCCAGTTTGTGGTACTTTGTTATGGCAGAACTACAAAACTAACACATCCAGGTTACAATAACAAATTAAATGAATATTCTCTACTGTGTCCAAGTTTGATCACCTCTGCTTACTCTCAATAATGGACTAGTTAATTGCAAAACTATTTTTTACTCTTGATCTATGGCCTACAACTACACTCTCTTTTCCTCTGTCCTAACCCTACTATTTCTCAAATGGCCTTTATGAAATCTGAAATTTCTAAATTCCGGGGAGGAGAGTTTCAAAGATACATAATTGATCAAGGAAGATTTAGTATTCTTCATACGTAAATTTATTGAGCATTTGCACCATATTTTGTGATTATGAAGCTTTGACATGGAAAATGAAGCATAACTGCTACTGCCAAGGAACTAGGAAAAGCTTTTTTACATAAACAGTAACACAGATGGATTTTCATATGTTAAATAATTTAAGAAAATTTAAATGTACATGGCATTCTCAACATCTTCCTACTGGATATCAAGTTAATGTAATATTTTTATAATGATTTAACTTTTTCATTGCATAAATAATAGGTAGAAAGTAAACTTTAAGCTTGATATTTTTGAACTATGTGTTTTGACATACAATCTATAAACAGGCAACCTGAAAAATACTTTCTAAATGATCCAAAATATGTTGATACTAGAATTGCTGGTGATTGGTATCCAATTTTGATATTTCAGTGTGTGACTAACAATGTGTTTCAATGTCATTTGATAAATATTATTGATTACAGCAAATAAGTGCCTTACATGATTCTTTTTTTAAAATATATTTTTATTGATTTCAGAGAGGAAGGAAGGAGAGAGAAATAGAAACATCAATGATCATAGAGAATCACTGATTGGCTGCCTCCTGCATGTCCCCCAACTGAAGATCAAGCTCGCAACCCAGCCATGTGCCCTTGATCAGAATCGAACCTGGGACCCTTCAGTCCACAATTCGACCCTCTGTCCACTGAGGCAAACCAGCCAGGGCTACATGATTCATTTTAAAATATCATTTAAATCTATCACTTCATCCCCCACTCAAATAGATGAGTTTTGTTCAAGTAAAATATTTTAAAATTTTCGGTAAAACATAAGAACATGTATTTTATCCCTACCAAGTAAATAAGCATTGATTCATAGAGCTAAGAATTAAAATAAATCATTTTGTGAAAGTAAATATTTCAGTGGGAACTCAATGTGACTCATAGCACCTTTCAAGGCGAAGATATGACTACCTTATTCCTTATATGAATGGAGCCCCCTGGTATTTGCCTAATGTTGTCAGTATGGAAAGATTCTGGTGAAATCTCAATAAAGACCTAAAAAAAAAATGTACATGTCTGAATACAATCCACCTTCAACCTTTCTTTCCACTGTAAAGATCTTCAATATGACTGACCCTTAATGGTCTTCTGACACTCTGGAGAAGTAAATAGAAATCTCCACTTTAATTGCTCTGTATTTCCTACAATCTGAGAAATCTAACCAACATCTTTGCCATATAATGCCAAGTAGACTTGCTTTCATTATGAAGTGCAAGTGATTTCTCCACACTTCTCATGACATAGCTCAAAAGAATTAATGTGCAGTAGTTAATATATTCCTATCTGTCTCAAGATCTGCATTATAGCTCCAAAGAAACATAACACAACCAATGGCAAATTTGTTTTTAAAAATCAAAACATGAGGATTACAAATGTAAATTTCATTTTCCTTCTCAATAAATATATTCTGCAGCTGCTTAGAAAATATGGGAAGTTGAATCTGAAAAACAACCCAGATATGCTTCTAAATATTAATGAAAAGATATCCTTCCATGTTCAAGGATAGCAAGATTCAACATTGTCAAGATGTCAGTTCTTCCCAACTTGGTCTATAGATTCAATGAAATTCCAATAAAAATCCCAGTAAGTTATTTTGTGGATATTTACAAACTGATTCTAAAATTTATAAAGAGAGGCGAAAGACTCAGAATAACCAACACAAAATTGAAGGAGAAAAATGAAGTTGGAAGACTGACACTACCTGATTTCAAGATTTACTATAAATCTACCGTAATCAATACAGTGTGGTATTGATGAAGAAAAAGACATATAGATCAATGAACAGAATAGAGAGTCCAAAAATAGACCCCCACAAATATAGCCAATGATCTTTGACAAATGGATTAAAAACAGTCTTTTCAACAAATGGTGCTAGAACAACTGGGCATCCACATGCACCCTTCACAAAAACTAGCTCAAAATTGATCAGAAAACTAAATGTAAAATGCAAAATGGATCACAAGCCTAGACAAAAAGATAGCAGAGAACCTGTATTATTTGGGGTATGGCAATGACTTTTTAGATACCACACCAAAGGCATTATCCATGAAATAAATAATTGGTACAATGGACTGCATTGAGCTGAAGCCGGTTTGGCTCAGTGGATAGAGCGTCGGCCTGCAGACTGAAGGGTCCCAGGTTTGATTCCGGTCAAGGGCATGTACCTTGGTTGCAGGCACATCCCCAGTGGGGGTGTGCGGGAGGCAGCTGATCGATGTTTCTCTCTCATCGATGTTTCTGGCTCTCTATCCCTCTCCCTTCCTCTCTGTAAAAAATCAATAAAATATATTTTTTTTTAAATGGACTGCATTGAAATTAAAACACTTCTGGCAAGGATGTGGAGAAAAGAAAACCCTCATGCACTGTTGATGGGAATGCAGATTGGTGGAGCTACTGTAGAAAACAGTATGGAGTGTCCTCAAAAAATTAAAAATGGAACTGCCTTATGACCCAGCAATTCCACTTTTGGGAATATATCTGAAACACTGATTCAAAAGAATATATGCACCTCATGTTCATTGCAGTGTTATTTACAATAGCCAAGATCTGGAAGCAGCCCAAGTGCTCAAGTGAGTGGATAAAAAAGCTGCGGTACATTTATATAATGGAATACTACTCGTCCATAAAAAAGAAAGAAATCTTACCTTTGCAGTAGCATAAATGGACCTGGAGAGTATTATGCTAAGTGAAATAAGCCAGTCAGCTGAAGACCAATACCATATGATTTCACTTATATGTGGAACCTATTGAAAAAAATAAACAAACAAAATAGAAACAGATTCATAGATACAGAAAACAGACTGACAGCTATTAGAGGGGAGGTGGTGGGGAAGTGGGTAAAAAAGGTGAAGGGATTAAGCAAAACAACCTTCACCTCTCTCATCCCAATATCATCATCCCTTGCTTAATTTACAGCATTAGCCTCTTAACTGGTTCTCTTACTTGACCCACTTTATTCTCCATACCTCCATTAACACAATCTTTGAAAAATGTAAGCCTTAGCCCATGTTGGAAACCTTTCAACAGCTTTCAATGAAATAAAACTAAAGATAAAACCACAATGAGATTATCATGTCACACCAGCTAGAATGGCTATCATACAAAAGTATTAAGTTGTATACCCTAAGAATTACTGTTACCTAACTCTGGGGGAAGCACTTTAACTTTCACATACTTAATAGCAAACACAAAACAGAGAGTACGACCTGAGAGGAAAGAAAACATGAAATGGTCTGGTTCTATATTATGACATGCATATGACTAAAATATGGGATAGAGAATCTAAAATAAAGCATTAATTGCTAAAACTTCTATTTTAATTATCTATATTCCAGATAATTTGTGCTAAAAGAAAAAATTATAGTTAAGCAAGTGTTAAAATATTAAACAAGTAACTTCACAAACCAAACTGCTATCTTCATAACTGCAAATTTTTATACATGCTAGGAATAAAATTTAGAGGTGTAGTGAGAAACAATAAACCTTACTCACTCATTCAATCCTTCATTCAACATTCATTTATTGAGCATTTCTTGCATGCCAGGGAAGAAGCTCGAGGCTGAAGATACAAGAATGAATAAGACAAGGAGCTCAGCTTTCTCAATGGAACCCTCACAACACTGGAGGGTGCAGGAGGAGTCAGGGCAGATACTATCGTCCCCACTTTACAAATGAGGACACAAAGGTTTAGAACAAAGGCTTAGTCACTTCCTAAAAAATCACATGTAATAGGCCAAGACATTAGTGTCTGGTTGGTCTAATTCCAAATCAAGATTCACTACCCATTATTAAATGTCATCTCGTTGTGCTAAGTGTGTGAACTTCATTCTGCAGTTGAGATACTTGGCTCTATGAAGGTACCCTCCCCGCTCCCCCAGGCAGCTCACCAGGTGCAAATTCTAATCTTGATAGGCTTAAGGGATGAAAAGGGTAAATTTTCCTTTCCGTGATAAGGGGATAGCAAAGAAAACTCTCCATTGGAAGCAGATGAAATAATTTTATACGCACTGAACGTAATACACACATAAAGCTCTCCACCTCGCCAGCCCAGGAATGACAAAACATAGGATAGGAAACTGTGGTGTTTCTTGTTTTTTTGTTGTTGTTTTTTGTTGTTCTTTGTGGACACGTGACTGAGTCCCCCTGAAAGCTGCAAGTGGTTTTCACCAAAGCCGCTTCTTTGTAGCTGTTTTAGCTGCTGCTAATGAAACTGCTTTCTGGCTAATAGGCCATCTGCTCCATTCCAGTTCCTGGAGAGGGAGCACATACATCCTCCCGGAATTGAGTCTCTACTAGCTCCAGGGAGACCATGGCTCTTCGAGAGCTGACAGCTTAAGCACAGCCCCTGGCTCCAGCATTTTTCTGCTTGTCTCTGAGAGAAGCGCAGAGAGGTGGTGGAGGAGTCGGTGAGAGGTCACAGCCACATCTCGGGAGATTACTCACATGCACAGGAGCCCCCTCGGTGGAGTCAGCTATCTTCCCAACATGAGGGGGACATGTGCAGCCCTGTCCCTCCAGGCAAGTGGGGTGCCTGTCCTTGAAAGAGAGATGTGTTGGAGCCGGTAATTTACAGAGGTGGTGTGGGTGGCATCAAAAGTCAGAAAGCTTGGCTTCAGCAAACAACTTGAGCATATTCTGATACCATTCTTTTAGCATTTTCCAAAATGAATTTCATGGAGATTTTATACTAAAAAGGTCATGGTTACATCAATAAATGTCATAGGAGAGAGCAGGAGGGAGAGATAATGAGGGAGAGAATGGGGAGTGGGGAGGAGAGAGAGTAAAGCCTTAATGGATAAAAATATTTGGGAAACATGGGTTAACATAACTTCTTAAAGCCCTTGAGTTTCTTTTATGCACTATAATGCTTTTAAAGAATGATAACATTCAACATTCCCCTAATCTATTTAACCACTTTTTGCAGGACATCTATAGAAGTTGGCATGCTACTGGCTGTGAGTGGCAATGTCTTATGCAATATAGAAATTTACATGCCTCACATATCACCCTGGAAGGTTTTTCTTATTTTGCCCAGGGACTCAGGGCAGTCACAGTGCTGGGTATGAAGCTCTGTAATTCTGTTGGCCTTTCCCCAGGGTGGTGGAAAACTGGAGCATTATTAAGCATCACAGTCTCACCCAGCAACATTTCAAGAGCAGAAAAATAATATCTCCCCACTAGCTTCTCTTTCCCTTCACCTGGGAAGAAAATCTTTCCAAGAGACCACTAGCTGATGTCCCTTTACATCTCATTAGCCAGAACTAGGTCACACAACCACCCCTAACTGCAAAGGAAGCTGAGAAATTGGGTAATTCTGATTTTCCTAGCCTTTGTAGTAGGACATGAGCAAGAAAAAAGGGATTGCAAGTAACTGTTGAGCATTGAGTACACCAATAGCCGCAGCATCTGCATATAGGGTGGACAATCGTGTGGAGATGAAGGCAAAGATTGGGGTGGATGCAGTAGAAGGCAAGGAATGCCCATGGTCAACAGCAAACCACCAGAAGCTAGATGAGAGATATGGAACAGAGTCTCCCTCACAGCTCTCAGAAAGAGCCAATCCTGCCAACACCTCGATCTTGGGCTTCTAGCCTCCAGAATTGTAAGACAACAAATTCCTGTTGTTCAAGCCACCTAGTCTATGGTCCCTTGTTATGGCCACCCTAACAAACTAATACAAGTCCCACCCTTTGAAATACAGGCACCACTTTGGGCCACCAGGGAACCTCCTGTGTCTCAGGGATCATGAGCATATAGGAACGCTGAAGGGGTGTTGCTGCCATGCAGTGAGAGGACCAAGCCACTGTGTGGGCACCTCTCCTGCTCCATGGCCAATGGCGGCACACTGGCTACTGCGGAAGGGAAGTCTCCACCTGATAATGACAGGAACAGTCACTCCTACAATTCATCCATGCCGGCAAAGCAGGTGTTCACCCAAGTGGATACGATCCCAGAGTACTGACTCAGTCTCCACTCCTGGAATGCCCAAGAGGAGCCTGGGAGAGATCAACTGTGATCCACACCTCCCTCCATGCTCAGACCTTTCATCCCTCCTCTATCATTTCACATCCTCTCCTTTCACTCCACCAGATGCTGCAAAGAGGTCCCGCAATCTAGCTGTCTTGGGGAAGCTCCTGAGTGATCAGTTCCAAGCGGTGATCTGGCCAGTAGACTATTTATTCATGAGATAATACAAGATTGGCCCATGAAAGGTGCTGACATACTGCTTTGGGTTGACTCTCACTTATGTCGGTCAGGTGACTTACAATGGGTCACAGCAATCCTATGAGCCTGAGCTGCATGGGTGGGCCCCTTCTATGGTTCTCACCTGTCTGCGTTCTGACCAGGATGCCATCTCCAGTCTACAGCACCCAAGAATGGTGCAGGTGGTAGCAGGGGTCTTCTATGCTGTGTGACCCCACTGCTGGATAGCAGAGTGGCCATCCCAGTCACCTCATGCCCACTCCCACGGGCTTTGCACCACCTGTCAGGCAGTGCTCCGGGTATGGCTGTGTCCCTCTCCAATTGTTCTCAAGACAATTACTCTGCAAGGTTAACAGGCTCTTCTGTGTCCTCACTGGACCTCATTGACATAGTGACTTGGTTCTGAGCTGTGCCAGATGAAGAACAAACTCTCCTTGCTCACTTAGGACCCTCTTCCTCACTCTTCCCACAGGACCCAGCCTTATCCTCTCCACTAATGGGGGCTTCAGACTGATTGCAATGGGCCACAGCAATGTGAGCAATAGTAGCATTGCTACCTTTTCCTCATGGTGTGAGATACGAAACAGGAAGAGCACATTTAACAATGAAGAGCACAGAGGGATGGTTTCGGTATGTGAACAGGAAGAGCTGGTACCTGGACACCACACTGGGCCTTCACTGGCACTAACTGGGCAATGAACCAACACCTGAGTCAGTACCACCTCTAAGTCACCTCACATGGGCCCATGAATTTTGTAAGACATTTTAAGGATACTTGTTTATATAGTCAGAAGCTCTGCCAAATAGGTTTTCCCAGGTCTCCACACACCCCAGGGTGGCCCTGCCCTCTGCAGAACCGTTATCAAAGCAATGGGCCCGATGTTTTTGTGTTTCTGGCTTTGGAACCCAGAAGGCTCAACCATTCCAAAACAAAGCCCACCCCTACAAACCTTGCTATTCATAAAAAGTTCATCCAAAGCTCCAATTTTTAAGTCTTACTGTCCCTGGCAGCTCTGAAGTGGGGGAAATTTTCATTTGCACCTTGTTACCTATATCTTGAGCCACCCTGCTACCGGGTTTTTCAAAAAAATATTGTGCTAAAACCAAATGTATGGTTCATCCTAGGTCACCTCGCAAAAAGGTTCGAGAATACTGAATCCATTCTAAGGAGGAGCCTGCCTTACATATGCTGGATGCTGAGGCAAACCAAGTTATGCCACTTAAACAGCACTTTTATATCAACTCATAAATGTTTTTTCATTGTACAAAAACAAGTCTCATTTTATCCCGTCAAAATGTCTCTGCATTAGGTTATGGTTAATGGTTTAAGAAGTAATTTGCAGGGAAACATGCCAGTGCATTTTATAGCTATCAGGGAGAAGCACAAAGACACCATTTTCAGGGTGTCGATGTCATTATCCTGGACCGGCCTTCCCTGTGGAACTGATGGGTGCAAGAAAGTAATTAGGTATCCCTTTTTCCTTTTGGTATTGTTGGCAAGTTCTCAACTTCCTAGGTGTCAGACCTGAGCTTCTGGCCTTTAAATAAGAACAGTTATAAGGAACCAGGTACAAAGGAAGGTGACTCCACTTAGCACTTAATAACGAAGCTCTCCTTGTCCTTTTGTAACTCTCAGAAGTGAAAATCTCCCTGCTGCAGGAAGACTGGCCAAATTGGTCTCATGTTTATTAATTAGCTCATTATATTTGTTGCAAGAAATAAGCTTGTTAAGGAAAAGATTTAGTCCTTTTATAGCCCGGAATTAGTCTTTTTGGAAGTCAATTTTTATAGCAATCAGGCAAACAGTATTTCCATCAGATCACCAGGATCATAAAGGTACTTTGTAAATCCAATTGTGAAGGGAACTCAAAGATTAGGAATACAAGCCATGTACATTATTCATCTCTATTTCTAAACTGCTGGTGGCATTTGCATTGAATCTGAGATGATTCAAGACCAAGCTCAGAGATCATTTGCATAGCTGCACAAAGCACAGAGAATTAGAACATTGCCTCCTATACACACCATGTTGCTGGTTTAGTATTTTGTTTGCCTGGAGCCACTAGAGGCGTTCCTATCACAACACTGAGAGGTTCTTATACCTTTTCTTCTGGGTCCAGTTTTCCCAGGAGTTCTTCCCCCTGCACATAGTCAGACACATCTGACAAATTTGCAGAGAAATAAAGGAACTTGAGACTTGGGATTCCCCAAATCATGTCCTCTGTGGTGTAAGCTCATGCGCACTTAAAAGTACATATTCTCTGACAGCCCACCTGAGTTCAGGGCAAAAGGGAACAGGAGTAAGCAGAGTCAGAAAAATCTCAAGTTCAAATCCACTATTTATGAAGCAAAGTGGCTTGGGCAGGTACACAAGCTCCCAGTTAAAGGGAATAGGAAGATCTACCTTAAAAGGTAGTCATAAGGATTGAATGACATATTTGTATGTGAAAGGTATAGACGTTGATATTTAATGAATAGGAAGTTCCCTTAAGATGCAAACTCTTTTGTCTTTGTGACTTTATAATTAGAAGATGAGAAGAATGGAGCTGTCTCTTGTAGCCCTGGATTTGGCTGCCATGAGATTCATAGCAGCTGTGGTAGCAATGAATTTCCAGCTCTAAGGTAAGCTAGGTTGTATGAATACCTGCTCCTCCACCCTCCCTCCCTTCTCCCTTCAGCTTTTGGCTCTTTACTCAATAATACTGTATGAAGCATTTTTATGTGCCAGATACTGGAAGATACAATTTAGTAAGAAATGTATCATATTATGTTATCATTATAATAATAGCACTTTTTTTTAGTGCTTACTATGCGCCAGGCAAAGCTTTATTTTTATTATCTCATTTATGATGATGAGATAACCGTAACTATGAGATGGTTACTATTTTTATTCCGGATTTTACAGATAAAAAAGCTGAGAGACCAGTTAATTGGTGAAAATTTTATAAAAAGCAAAACAGCAGGCCTCAAGATTTTCAACTTGAAAAGTGTGTTATTTTGGCCTCCCAAGAAGTTAGAATATCATAATGAAAAAATGACTAACTCTTTAATAATAAGAAAAGGGTAAATGAAAACAAAATGAATCTCATTTTATACACATTAGATAGCAAAAAAAATAAAAGCAGGGTAATCCAAGCTTTGTCAGGATGTGGGGCATTGAAGACTTATGAACTACCCTTGGGAGTGTGGACTGGTATAGGCACACAGGACAGCAGGCTGTGACTACTTGCTCAAATCAAGAATACACATACACTGTGGCCCAGCAAGCCTGCTCCTGGGAACTATTCCAAGAAATCCTCCCACTTGTCCATAAGGCAAAGTTTTCAGTCTCAACACTATTTATATTTGAGACCAAGCAATTCTTTGTTGTGGGGCTGTGTATTGCAGGATGTTTAGCTGCCCCCCTGGCCTCTACCCACTAGATGCAAGTAGCATCCTTATGACAACCAAACATGTCTCCAGACACTGTGAAGTGTCCCAGGAGGTGCAAAATCATCCCCACTTGAGAATCACCATCATGAGGAGACACGCTTGAGGATGCTCATTGCAGCATCATTTGTGAAAAGAGGAGTTAGAGCCACCCTATTGTCTGTCATTAGAAAAATGAACAGGTAAAATGTGAGGGATACCCAGCATGGAAGAGTATGCAGCTGCCAAATGCAATAAATTAGATGTACACCATGGCAACATGAATGGTGCTTTAAAATTCAGTCCCGCGGAACAGAAAAGAAACAGAAGGGGACATAGAACACTATCATTTATGCAATTTAAAAATATATGTTCGCAGAACAACAAGACATTTTGCAAGAATACATGTGAACCAAAGGATATACACTAAAACACATTGAAATGGTTGATAGAGGGGCAGGGGCAGGACACAGGGAGGTAGAGGGATAAACAGAAATAAAGCAAGAGAGTGGTCTCACTGGTACTAATAACACAGGGTGTGAGGAGTATGATCAACTCTGCCTGCTCTTGAAAACAAAACAAAACAGGTGCCATGTGCCTGGAACAGATAATAATGCTCTGGGCATTGAGGTAGGAACCACTCAGATGGGAGTGGTCAAGAAAGAGGTAGCAATTTCAGCTGACCATGGAGGATGCCAACAAGCCTGTGTGAGGGCAGTGACAGTTAGGAATGTTTAGTGGTGGGTTAGCACCCGTTGATCACATTTACATATCTCCCTGAATTGTGGCGGGAGTTTGAACTTCCTCATTGTGCATTCTGAAATTCAGAGAAGTTAAGTAACTTGTCTCTGACTCCAAAGGCCATTCGGCTTGCATTACACATGAGAGCTGCTCTTTTTAAATCACGGATTTCTGGACTTGGTTTATTTTTACATAGAACACAGAATGCCTCCAGCTGGCAGGAGTTTCACATCCCTATCCTAAAGTCCTAGTAAGTAGGGTTGATTATCTCTAGAATCTGTGTCTCCTTTCCTTTCCCACCAGCACTACCCTGGTCTAAGCCAGCAGGATTTCTTAGCAGGACAACTTTCATAGATAACCCTCATTCAGCTTTGCTCATCCATTCAGATCGATCTAGAACACTCGTGTAATCATGTGACTCCCCACTGCTCTCAAATTAGTCTCAATTTCTAAATATGCCCTGCCAGAACTTTCATGATTTGGCCTAAGGCCCTGGTTCTTGCCAAACAATAACTGGATTTGGTTAGCTGAACTTTTATTCCACACCCAGCACTCACCATCTTATTATTCTTAGCCTAGGAGACTTTACAAGTTATTTAAAAATGGCTAGTTGACTCCATTATCCAGGTTTTATTTAATAATTAGGGGAACAAAGCCAAATTATGCAAAGTAAATAAAACAATAGAATAAAAATATTAGAGGTGTCACAGATAAACAGCATTTGAAATTTCTGGGGAAAGCATTAACTAATTAGTCAATCAGTAAACAAACACTTCGTGCCTACTACATCCTAGATACTGTGACCCCGGTAGTGAAAGGGAGCATACTTGAGCTCCTGCCTTCAGGGAGCCCACAGTTCTATAGGAGCTCACAGTCCTGTAGGGAGACAGGTAACTAATGTAACTGCAATGCAGTGGGTTACCTGTTACAAATGGGAGAAGTACAGGTTATGATGGGAGAAGATGGAAAGAGCACAAGTCCAGAAAGGCTTCTCGAAGGAGTGAAAGTCTAAACTAAGGCCAGAAAGTTGAACACCAAGGAGGGATGTTAGGTTAAGGCATTAGGGGTTGCCAGGAGTCAAAGAAAGCCTTATAGGCAGAGGGAATGACCAGCATAAAGGGAGCATTCAGGGAAGTGAGGCAGTACAGTTTGGCTTAAAATACTTAATGAATTTCAAAAAATTTAAAATTGAGTGTTGTTATGCACTGTTAACAAAATCCAATACATATGGGAAATCCTAATACCACGGGAAGAGCACTAGACAGAGAGTGGGCTGGCATTCATTATAGTCCCAACTCTGCCAGAAACCAGCCATCTGGATGTGAGAATCTCTCTGAATCAGTCTGAGACCTTTCCTCATCTGTAAATGCAAAAAAAAAAAAAAAAAAAAAAAACCAAAACAAAAAAAAAAAATCTTCTCTGCCTTCTTTGTAAGAGTTCAGAGAAAACAGAATGAGCTGGTGTACCTGAAGGCACTTGAAACAAAACTAAGAGGCCTGGCTAATTTTGATACTTTTGATTACTGATCAGAAAATTGTTGATGTTGGTTTTGCCCATGTGACTGGCTTTGGCCCATGAAGTGTCAGTGAATGTGACATAAGTATAGGCCTTGGATGTATTTTGTACATTTCTGCTTGGTTCTTGAGCACCAGTGAGAAAACATGTTCCCTTGGACCAACACATTTGGAACAGACTTAAACATAACTCACAAGCAGGAGCTAAATTCAGTTGAGCCTAGCCTACATTAGCCATGCCACATACACCTGCAGACTCATGAGCATGAGGATACATGCTTATTATTACCAATTGTAGGAATCCCTTTCCACGTCCCGCGTGGTCCAGGGTTCCGGTTCAGGGTTCGAGTTCTGGAGAAGGGCCGCACACAAATGAAAAGAGACTTGAAGAAATTCAATTTGGCGAAATGGGGGGCCAGGCGGTAGTCCAACTCTAGTGGGAGAACTACTCCCTGCTCTGGCCCTGCCATCCCTCTTATTGAGGTTTTGGGGAAAAACATCTTAGGCAAGATAAACAGAAATTTACATGTAGCCCTTAGGCAGGAGATAAACAGAAACTTACATATAGCCCTTAGGCAGGAAATAACAGAAACTTACATGGGACAAACAAAGGTGGAAGCTGCTTCAGCTAACAATGTCTCAACTAAAGGTGAGTGGTTAGAGCAATTAAGGTTGTTGACCAGCCTTCCTGGCTTCTGTCAACATCTCTCTTTTAGTGAAACTGATTTGTTTCCGGCACCAATTCTCATTGAATTTTGGGGTGGTTTGTATCAACCTCTATCTTCGTTTCCTATGCTACATAACAAATTACTAACTTAGTGCTTACAACAACACACATTTATTATCTCACAGTTTCTAGGACCAGAAATACAGATACGGCTCAGATGTGGTTCTCTGTTTAGTGTCTTGTAAGGCTATTAACGTGTCACACACGGCTGGGTTCTCAGCACAGGGTTCAGTGGGAGGGGTCTCTTTCCAGCCTTCCTCAGCTTGTTCACAGAATTAATTTCCCTGTGGCTGTAGGATTCCCCGTAGCTTTTTTCTTCAAAGCAAGCAACAGAAAGACTCTAGAGGAGTCTACTAGTAAGATATAATCTTACTACATATGTTTTTAAAACCATCACAAGTACTTTAATGGCATCACAATAGTGATTTCCTATCGCCTTTACATATTCTACAGGTCCCATCCACACTCAAGGAGAAGAGATTATGCAAGGGCATGAACACCAAGAAGCAGGGATCACCCTATCCAGTTTGGCTCAATGGATAGAGCGTCAGCCTGTGGACTGATGTGTCCCAGATTCGATTCCGGTCAAGAGCACATGCCTGGGTTGCAGGCTCGATCCCTAGTAGGGGTTGTGCAGGAGGCAGCCAATCAATGATTCTCTCTCATCATTGATGTTCAATCTTTCTCTCCCTTCCTCTCTCTGAAATCAATAAAAATATATATTTTTTTAAAAAAGAAGCAGGGATCATCAAAGTCAACTTTAAGTTTTTCTATAGTAGACCAATGTCTTCATTATTATGCTCCTTCCTCCCAGGCCAATGATTCTACCACAACTTAGTGAATAATGTGAGCTATCAGATGCCTTGTATCTGCCTGCTTTTCTACAAGTCCCAACCTCACACTCACATTTCCATTGCTTAGGCCCAAAGGAAAGGAAGGTGGAGATAGGAGAAGACGTATACATTTATGCAGTATTGATCAGAGATTTTAGAAATGGGGAGTGTCAGAGCTGAAAAGAACTTCAAAGATTATTCAATCTACATCTCTGGGTTTATGGATGAGGAGATGAAGGCTATGAAAGTTGATGTGCCATGGCCAAGAGCCCACAAAGGAAGTCGGGGGCCAGTTCCCTTTCTGCTCTCTCTGCTCCTCCTCAAGAGTCTCCCTGCAGTCCTCCAAGTTAGCTCAGGCATAAGAATCACAAAGGACTCTTGTTAAAAACCTACATTTCTGTACCCTACCCCAGACTTGATAAATTAGAATCTCCAGGGTAGAAGAGCCTAAGAATTTGTATTTTAACCAAGCTTCTCCAGGTGATTCTGATTAAGCATGTCTGGAAAACCCTGCTTTCACTTCACCCCATTATTTGATAACTTATTTACTGAGCATCTCCTCTGTGCCAACTTCTGGGAAAGACGCTAGGGATACAGCCATGATGGAGACAGACACAGTCCCTACTCGCATTATGATCACAACCTAGAAAGGAAAAGAGACATTGACCGAGGAATTCTAAGTATGAAGAGTGTTGAGTAAAGTACTAAATAACATGAGGAGTCAGAAAAGGCAGCTACCCTGATCTGGGGACCTGAGGAAATTACATTAAGCTGTACCCTGCAAAAAGGGTATGAAAGTAGGGAACAGGGCGAGCAGGATAAAAGCATTCCAGGAAGGACACAGCAGGTCCAAAGGATCTAAGGCTAGAGCATAGAATAAGACCCCACCAGGATGTGGGCGGTAAGATGAAACAAGACGAGCCCAGACAATCCAAACATATGCCTCCATAAAGGCCCAGGGACAGTGCTGGCAATCTATAGAGTCCCACTAGGTATGCAAGGCTGCACCCAGTGAGTGTGCAGCCTCTGAAGAGTGTCAGCCGTGGTTGGTTAACCTCTCCAATGCTGATTTACAGTCAGCATCAACACCATGACGGATGATGTTTTTATTTCAGATGTTCCTGGTGCTCTACTTGACACGGCCTTGGGGAGCTTAGCAAAGAAAAGCATATTTGCTAAGACATTTTGACTGAGGAGACACTGTCAAACAAACAAACAAAAAAAAGGATGAAAAGAAAAACAGCCACAGGAGCTGCTATAGCTTAACAAAGTGAATGGCAGCGGGAAAAAGGCAATTTTTGTGTGGTCAGGAGAGGGCAACAAAGACTTCAGGGATTTCCTTATGTGATGCTCTGAGTTCACACCTCTGAACTCTGGACCTACTCACACAGATGGTTTCCTGCCAGAGAGATATAAGTGGTCTCTCGAGTGTGACAGAAGAAGCAATTATATTTCTGGTCAAACTGGGTGAAGAAATTCTATGTCTGTCATTATTCAGACTTCATATTCCTCAAGAAGAGATATTTTCCAAACTCTGTGGAGTTTTGTCCACAGAAAAACACTGCACAGAGGGGTTTGATGAGCAAATCCAAATTATTGGCAGAGGTTATCAGAGATAGGAAAAGGAGAGGGGGAACAGAAGGGACGGGGAAATTTTACTATTTATTTTACATACTTCATTATTGCTTAACTTTCATGAAAATACTATGTTCTATAATTTAAATTTTTAAAAGTATAAACAGTCCAGCCAGTGTTGCTCAGTGGTTGAGCGTTGACCTGTGAACCAAGAGGTCACAGTTCTATTCCTATTCAGGGCACATGCCAGGTTGCAGGCTTGATCCTCTGTAGGGGGCATGCAGGAGGCAGTCAATCAATGTTTCTCTCTCATCATTGATATTTTTCTCTCTCCCTTTCCCTCCTTCTCTGAAATCAGTAAAAACATATATTTTTTTAAATGCAAACATATTTACTAAAACCCGATCTAATAAATTTATTAATTGTTCCAAATTTACTCTGCTTTTAAAACAGATACGTGTGAGCCCTGGCTGGTTTGGCTCAGTGGGTAGAGTGTCTGCCTGTGGACTGAAGGGTCTCAGGTTCGATTCCAGTCAAGGGCATGTACCTTGGTTGCGGGCACGTCCCCAGTAGGGGGTGTGCAGGAGGCAGCTGATCGATGTTTCTCTCTCATCGATGTTTCTAACTCTCTATCCCTTTTCCTTCCTCTCTGTAAAAAAAAAACAATAAAATATATATTTTTTTTTAAAAAGATACGTGTGAATAACTTAAATCTGCATGTCCCCCATCAGGATGAGCTTGGCTACACATTTAAATGTATTGGGAAGCCTAGTCCCAGAAGCCATAGAGATCCTTGGAATTCTGAAAGTTGAACAGATGCATGGGGGTGGGGTCAGGGAGGGGAGAACAATCTTCCACTACCCTCTTTGCCCTGTCTCTCCCCAGAGCCCCCCTGTCAGAACAGGCCCATCTCCTTCCTCTCCTTTTAAATCTCCATCCTGCACTACCTCATTTCCTCAACCTTTCTTTCAGACCCCTTGGTTGTTTCTTTTCCTATGAGTAGTTAAAATTGTGCTACCCCACCACTGATATTCTGCACCTCCCACCCATTACCACATCCACCCCACAAAGGCCAGGAGCCATAGCAACAAGTACACAGGCCTCCCCAGAATGCAGAACCTGGAGAGAAAGACTGCCATGGATCTGATACTTTACTGTGTCCTTGTAACAATGATCCTGGGCATGTGGGGAACCCCAAGATGTAAAAAATAATTTAGAAAAAAAAAGTCTCCTGCTTTCAGAAGCCTTATTATTTGAATAGGGAAATGAGGCATGAACATAATCATTTTAAGGCAACATCATGTGTGGAAAGTGCCACAGAGAGAAACAAGTGCAAAATGATAAGAAATCAGAGGAATGCTTTAGTAGTCTTAGACATTTGAATGGATGCCCAGCACTGAGGACAGGTCTGGGACCCCTTAGAAACCAGGGAGCAAATGCATTGTGAGGGTCATTATGAGTTTCGTCCCACAGACAATGGACTTTTACCTCGCCTTCTGACCTGTTGAGAGGATGGATGGTAGGCAAAGAGAAACCCTGTTTCCAGAGTCACTGCATGTCGTGAAATGTTTTTCCATAGGCTGCAATGCTTAATTAATAGCTAATATAGCTGACTGCCATGGCTGATATGTGATTAGGGTTAAGTGGGGTGCTGTGGGTCATTTAGGAGGGATTTTGGTGTGTGGTTCTGGGGTATAAAACACTAGAAAGATAAACAAACACCATGAATGTTTGATGAAAGGCATGAGCCTTCTGCTCAGAAAAGTGAATACACAAGACAAAATTTTGCCGACAATTTTAGGGCTAGTGACCCCCTGCATCCCATGTATTCACTTCCCAAGAGTCCATGGGTTCCCAGGCAAAATGGATCTTAGAATCAGACATATATCTGAATCCTGGCCCTCCCACTTTCAGGGTATGCACTTGAACTTCACCTTTCTAATTCTGAGAAGTCTCTTCTACAAAAAGTGGTTATAGACCCGAGTTATTGTAAGGACAAATTAAAATGGAACTAATATGTAAAACACTGACAAATATGTAGTAAGTAATCAACAAATGCGAGTTTCTCTGTAATGACTGTTTCTTTGAGAAATGTACATATTCTTGAATTTCAAGTAACTGATTTAACAATTTCACTTATAAATTGTAAAAATAAAATTAAAAATTCAATTCCACTAGGACAAAGCAGTTTCAAACTCCCATCTTAAATGTACATACCACTTGAATCATGGACAAAGTAAATCCAATATAGGGGGATGCATTTTATGTAAGGGATGAATTACTGAAGACTTGCATAAATCAAAACTTGCATAATTCACAACTAATTTTCCCATTGGAAAAAATATAAAGTATGAAGATGCTGGCACATAAATCTACAACCATTGTAGTATATTTTTGCCTTAATGCAGTCTTTTATTTCCTCATCATTATCTATAATATTTCATAAATTTCTCTCTCTCTCTGAAATTAACAGCACAGTGTATCATAGCATGTGTTTGTCTCAATAGTGTTTTATCACATTCACCTTCCTTTTCAGTTAGTGGTTTTAAGGCATATTTTTAGAACTAGCACCAACATCAGTACCACCCATTAATAGGTGCATGCCTGGCTGATGTTGCTTAGAGGATGAGTGTCAACCTATGAACCAGGAGTTCACAGTTTGATTCCAGTCAGGGCACATGCCCCAGATTGCAGGCTCGATCCCCAGTGTGGAGTGTGCAGGAGGCAGCCAATCAATGATTCTCTCTCATTGATGTTTCTATCTCTCCCTCTCCCTTCTTCTCTGAAATCAATAAAAAAATATATTTTTTAAAAAAAAATGATTCACGTATGATATTATTTTATGATTACAAAAAAGGACTCAATTACACTAACAGTAAATATTCAGAGAGAGGCACAAGAGTAACCAACATCACCTGCAGAAGTTCCTGTTCTGACAAAGCCTGATGGGATGTCCACTTACAGCACTACAATGGGCCACCATGAAGCAAAAGATAAATGCACCTACCATTTCACTCAAGCTGCCAGTTTAGCTTTGAAATTATATAATCCTTGATATTTTTTATTTGAAATATTTGCATTATTTCATGTGTACATAGGTGAAATATTGTTGCTATTTCATAGACATGCTTTCAGATGTACATAAAATGTGACTACAAAGAATCTGAAATAAGAACAAAGGAAATGTAACCTTCCAGACTATCTCACAGCATTAATTAGTGAATCTGATCAGCAGCAGAGTGCATCTATTATGCCTGCTGGCTCTGATACCCTGGGCGTTATATCTGCCTTGGCATTAAAGAGTAAAAACCAACAGATGGCCACAGTTTCATGGCAGAAGAAACAATCTCTGACCTTGTTTCACAGGGCTCTGGAGAACATTAGTGCTCAGAATTCTGAGAATCAAACTCATGCCTCTGTGCAAAGATAGCTGAAGTATGGCCATAGGGAAGACTTGCTGGTAGACAAGGCTTAGCTGAGGAAGGGGAAAGGTTGATACAAGAAAGAAATGTGCTTGAAGAGTTTCCCAACAGTGTGTCTACAATATCTGTCTGGCCACAGCAAACTATAAAACTTAAAATAGTTTTAGGGTTGCATCACTGTCAATTTCCTGATTACGATATTGTTCTACAGGTATGCAATATGTTATTTACCATTGGGGGGTACTGGGTGAAGGGTATGAGGAGGGACTCTAGTATTTCATACAAATGCATGTGAATCTACAATTATCTCACAAAAGAGTTGGCATTGAAGTGAAGAAGCTAATCAGCTCTTTGTTCAAGGATTTAGCAACAAGTATGTCCATCACAATGCTGCTTATATTAGCAAGATATTGTACAAACTATCTAAATCTCTAATGACAAGGAATTTGTTTATTATAAAAACTGTCATATGCATACATTAAAAAAATACTACACAACCATTAAAATGACTTCATAGGAAAGAATATACAATTTGGGGAAATGTTCACAGTATGTGTTCACAAAACCAGATTATAAAATAGTATGGCCTCGGTTTTGTAAATTATCCTATATAATAAAAGGCTAATATGCAAATTGACCAAATGTTGGAATGACCGGTCACTATGATGCACACTGACCACCAGGAGGCAGACGCTCAATGCAGGAGCTGCCCCCTGGTGGTCAGTGTGCTCCCACAGGGGGAGCTCTGCTCAGCCACAAGCCCTGAGCTGGTCTCACGGCTGGTGAGCGCAGCAGTGATGGCGGGAGCAAGTCCAGCCTTACTGCTAAATGTCACCCTGCATGCCCCACCACCTCCCCATCCACCCCCAACCCTGATTGGTCAGGTGATGGAGGGCTCCCTGGAGCTCCCAATTGTCTGTCCTGCCACCAGACTTCTCAATTCTCTGCAGGGTGATTCGTCTCTGTACCACCCCCATTTATGACTCCTAGGCCAGCATAATGAAAAGGGGAGCATAAATTTTTCCAGACTGCAAGACAGCCCAGCATGCTGGTGAAAATGATAACCGCTGGAGCCAGACCATCTGGATTTGAATCTTAGCTCCCACAACTAGCTGAAGTGGACATGGGCAAGTTCTCTTTACCTCCATTTATTTATTTATTTATTTATTGAGGTATTATATGTGTACATATCTTACCATTACCCCCCCACCCCGCACCCATACATGCCCTCACCCCCCAGAGTTTTGCGTCCATTGTTTATGCTTATATGCATGCATACAAGTCCTTTGATTGATTTCTTATCTCCCCCACCTCTCCCTAACTTTCCCCCTGTAATTTGAAAGTCTGTTTGTTGCTTTACTGTCTCTGTATGTATCTTTTTGTTCATCAGTTTATAATGTTCTTTATTATCCATAAATGAGTGAGATCATGTGGTATTTTTCTTTCATTGACTGGCTTATTTCACTTAGTATAATATTCTCCAATTCCATCCAGGTTGCTGCAAATGATGAGAATTCCTTCTTTTTTATGGCAGCATAGTATTCCATTGTGTAGATGTACCACAGTTTTCTGATCCAGTCATCTGCTGATGGGCACCTAGGCTGTTTCCAGATCTTAGCTATTGTAAATTGTGCTGCTATGAACATAGGGGTGCAAATATCCTTTCTGATTGGTGTTTCTAGTTTCTTCGGATATATTCCCAGGAGTGGGATTACTGGGTCAAATGGGAGTTCCATTTTCAGTTTTTTGAGGAAACTCCATACTGTTCTCCACAGTGGCTGCACCAGTCTGCATTCCCACCAGCAGTGCACGAGGGTTCCTTTTTCTCCGCATCCTCGCCAACACTTGTCGTTTGTTGATTTGTTGATGATAGCCATTCTGACAGGTGTGAGATGGTACCTCATTGTTGTTTTGATTTGCATCTCTCGGATAATAAGTGACTTTGAGCATGTTTTCATGTGTCTCTTGGCCTTCCTTCTGTCTTCTTTTGAAAATATTCTGTTTAGGTCCGTTGCCCATTTTTTAATTGGATATTTATCTTCCTTTTATTAAGTTGCATAAGCTGCCTGTAGATGTTGGAGATTAAACCTTTATCAGTGATAGCATTTGCAAATATGTTCTCCCATGCAGTGGGCTTTCTTGTTGTTTTGTTGATGGTTTCTTTTGCTGTAAGAAAGCTTTTTATTTTGATGTAGTCCCATTTGTTAATTTTCTTTACCTCCATTTTTAAAGGAACAAACCCTGCAGACACACCCCACCCTCCCTGACTATAGAGTAGAATCCCCAGCTGCCTTTGATTTGGGAAGATTTCATACCCCATGAGTTGGTCCATACAGGCTGCTCCCACTTACAACCACCATGGGTTCCTTAGCAGATATATAGACTTGGGAACTTACACAGCAGGAGATGCACTTGGCAGGGAAATGAGAGAATTGCTTTGGCACAAGCCAATACATCACCTGCAAATCCACACATATTTTGAGTTTTATTAATAAAACTCCAGAATTCCACAGCTCAGTTTCTAATAAGTGTTTCTAGGCATGAAGTTTTTTTAGTCACTTTGTAAACAATATACTCACATTCGTAGAATGCAAGAAGTAAAATATCACACTAAAGCACCCAAGTGGCCTTGGGAAACACATAACAGATTTGCCCCCTAGTTTATCATGTCCAAAAACATTGACCTGAAACACTAAAGCAGCTTGATGCTCCAATGCAGTGGTTTTTACATTTTGGTGGTTATCAAAATCACATACAAAAGGCCCAACCCTTACTCCAAGGAGCCTAGGCCTTTGTGTTTTTATTAGCTCTTCAGGTGTTTCCCTATAGTCACAAGAATGTGAGAACCACTGACTCTAAAGCAAAGTTAGCTACAGAAGAGTCATCAGCCCACTCACCCTCTATATTCCAACACTTCAAGAATGTCTTAACTGAATACCACTAATCCACAAGCACATCCTTTCAATAGTTTAATGAATAAATACTAATCATGTTTAAATAATGCTGTCTACACATACCATGGCATTTTGAAAAGGTATTTGCATAAGTTTATTTTAGACTTGGGGATTCTTATAGCTCTCACTATTACTGAAAGAATGCTTTAAAATTATGATGTGAAGACATTTAATTAACTTTTAATTGAAATTGCTCCAGGAAGAAAATTATAAACAGCTCATTTGTCTTCACTGTGTTTTCACGATAAGACGATGAACAAGAAAACACAGTAAAACTCAGGACCGGGAGTATAGTTCCCAAAAGCAGACATGCAAGACTCTCCAGAATAAGGTCTAGTGCAGTCATTTCCAAAAAGTGAGCCCAGCGTTCTAAGAATTAATTGTTTGGGTTCTAGTAAGCACCTTTTAAATAACAGAAATGTTTAAATAACATGCTCTCAGACACTACAGCTGATTTGGGCTACTAAGTTGCCAAGAATAGATCTTAAAGTGGCAGATCATTAGGCAAAATCAAGGGTACAATATAGGTACTTAGATACATGAGAGAAGACAAATTTCTGAAACTATCCTATATAATGAAAGGCTAATATGCAAATCGACCGAACGGTGGAACAACCAGTCACTGTGACATGCGCTGACCACCAGGGGCCAGACGCTCAACGCAGGAGCTGCCCCCTGGTGGTCAGTGTGCTCCCACAGAAGGAGCACCGCTCAGCCAGAAGCCGGGCTCACAGCTGGCCAGCGCAGCGATGGTGGTGGGAGCCTCTCCTACCTCCGCAGCAGCACTAAGGATGTCTGACTGATGGTTTAGGCCTGCTCCCAGGCCTAAGCCATCAGTCAGACATCCCCCGAGGGCTCCTGGACTGCAAGAGGGTGCAGGCCAAGCTGAGGGACCCCCCCACACACACACACACACAAGTTCATGAATCTCATGCACTGGGCCTCTAGTTTTATTTATAAAACTCAAAATATTATAATCATAACTGAAGGCTTTTTTTTTTTTTTTTTTTTTTTTTTTTTTGCAAAACAGCTATACTAATGAGAAGATTGAAATTCCTTTTAGGGAACCTACAACCAAGACTACTCTACCCAGCAAAGTTATCATTCAGAATTGAAGGGCAGATAAAGAGCTTCACAGATAAGAAAAAGCTAAAGGAATTCATCACCACCAAACCATTATTACATGAAATGCTGAAAGGTATCATTTAAAAGGAGGAAAAAGAATAAAAAAGTAAAGATAAAAATTATGAACAACAAATACATACCTATCAACAGATGAATCTAAAAGTCAAGTGAATTAAAAATCTGAAGAACAGAATAGACTGATGAACATAATAGAATCAGGGGCATAGAATGGGAGTGGATTGATAATTCTCAGGGGAAGGGGGTGTCTGTGTGGGGGGTACGGGAAGAGACTGGACAATATCATACACCTATGAATAAGGAAAGTGAGGGGGGAGGTAAGGGCAGAGGGAAGGGTGGGAACTGGGAGGAGGGGAGATATGGGGGGGGAGAAACATTGTAATAATCTGAACAATAAGGATTTATTTTAAAAAAATGAAATTCCTTTTAGGGGAATAACATTTTGCTTAATTGGGGCTGAAAGTTATTCTTTCCTATTATTATGGCAGAAATGTAGCCTAAAAGAAATGATCAAGACAAAGCATGCCCGAAATTACAGATTGATAGAGTTGGAGGGGACTTAGAGCAACCGTTTCAGTTCTTACAGGTAAAGTGAAGCCAGATTCCTGAGAACACCTGCTCTGGTCTCACAGCCACATAGCAAAGTGAACACTAGTCCTACGATTTTCAGTTGCCCTGTGCCACTTTAGAATGCTTGCATTCCCACTGGAAGAGCTAACGCAGATTCATCGTCTAGAATACAGTAGGTACCTTCTAGCATAAAAAATCATATCCAGAAGAGCCTCTTTTGAGACGCCATGTTCTGTTTGTTAATAAAATGGGAAAGTGACTGCACAGGACTTGGCCCACAAGGCATGGCCGCTCATTATTACCATGCTGTTCCCGTTCATGCACAGGACTGTCACCACTGGACTGCGAGCATCTTGAGGACAAAGGGTGTCTTCGTCATCTTTCTGTCATTAGCATTTGGCATACAGAGAAAGTTCAATAAGTGTTTAACCCTTTGCACTCACTTGCTTTTTTCTCAATTCCTTTATTCTAATGCTAACCGTGTCGAGTCACACTCGACATCCGAGTGCAAAAGGTTAATTAATCAACTGTTAAGTAATGAATGCCTCTTCTTTTGCAAAAATCTTTTCCACTCTTTCACTTTCAATGAACTGTTGGTCAGGTCATTGCTCCCTGCTTAAAATTCTTCAATGGCCTACACTGTACTTAGAATAAAAGCCACACTCCTTATCCTGGCCTACAAGGCCCTCTTAGTCTGACCCCTGCTGACCTGTCTGATCTGGTCTGTTTTCACTCTTTCCCATTCCAGCCACATTGATTCTTTTCTCCAGCAGCCAGGTGCCCCAAGTTTATTCCTGCTCTGGTGCTTTTGCAAAGTCTGCTCCTTTCACTTTGTTGAATAAATGAATTAATTCCTCTAGGATTCTTCAGCCTTCTTTTCAACTCTACTCATGTATTTATTTATTTTTAAATGTATCTTTATTGTTGAAAATATTATAGATGTCCCCTATTCCCCCCCACTAACCTCCTTCACTCAACTCCCACACCCTCCCCAGGCCTTCACCACATCATTGTCTGTGCCCATGGGTTATGCATATGTGCATATAAATTCTTTGGTTAATCTCTTCCCACCCCCATCTTCCCTCTAAGATTCAATGTTTCTATATCTCTAAATCTATTTTGTTCATCAGATTACTTTGTTCATTAGAGTCCACATATGCGTGAGATCATGTGATACTTGTCTTTCTCTTGACTGGCTTATTTAGCTTAGCATAATACTCTCCAGGTCCTGTCTCAAAAGGTAAGAGACCCTTCTTTTTTACTGCTGCATGGTATCCCATGGTGTAAACTTACTGAAAGGAATTTTAGAGACAGGACAGGAAGTCTTAAAAGATAAGGGAGGCCCATTGTAGAGGAATGTATATGTGAAGGGCATTAATAGTTCCAAGATGCCAAAATGCTTATCTTTTGTACAGAGGATAATGCCACAGGATAAGGGGGGAGAAAGACATACATTCACAGAGGATAAAGAAAAGCCACAGGATACTGGAAAGAGAGAAACATATTTCCACAGAGGATAGAGGAATGTTGCAAGGGGATAGAAAGAGGGGAGAGCCACGTGGGCTTTGAGCTTTGAAACTGATACTGTGTAGCAGAGTGACCAATGAGGAAAGCATGGGGGTCCTAAATGAAGGGTCCAATTAGAAAGGGTCAGGTTCAGACAAAGAACTACAGCATATATAAACCGGAGACAAAGGAACACAAGACAGAGATTTTTGGACTTAGATTTTTTTTCCCATTAGAGAGAGAGAGCAGAATTTTCCCATTTGGGGACCCCTCCCCATGGGGTCCCCTTTGGGGAAACCCCTGCCCAGATGGAGTTTGTATATGCTTCCAATAAACTTCCACATTTTTATTAAAGAAATCTGTTCAGATGAGTGGATTAGAAAACTGTGGTACCTCTACACAATGGAATACTATGCTGCTGTAAAAAAGAGGAAATTCTTACCATTTGCCAACAGCATGGATGGAACTGGAGATCATTATGCTAAGCAAAATAAGCCAGTCAGAGAAAGATAAATATCACATGATCTCACTCATTTGTGGAATATAATGAACATCATAAACTGATGAACAAAAACAGAACCAGAGTCATAGAAGCATTGAATAAACTGTTCAACCTATGAGGGAAGGTGGGGGCGGGGGGTAAGGGGTAAGAGATCAACCAAAGGAATTGTATGCATGCACATGAGCATAACCAATGGACATAGACAGGGGAGGGGAGTGAGGGCATATGCTCGGGGTTGGGAGCGGCTGGAGAGAAGTTAATAGGGGGAAAAGGAGACTTACGTAATACATCTACACTAATAAAAGAGAAACATGAAAATTGACCGTACCTCGCTATGCCCACAAACCACGCCCACCAGCCAATCAGGAGTGAGTATGCAAATTAACCCAACCAAGATGGCTGTGGCCACGGAGATAGCAGGAGGCTTGGGTTTCCCCAGTAATGGAGGAAGTCAAGCTTCCCACAGCCCTGGCCTGCCCTGGCCTCCACTCAAGGCTACAAAGTTTCATTTATAGAAGATAAATAAATCCCAGATATAAGGGCCTACTCTTGGGTCGCCGGGGGGCGTGGCCAGCCTGCAAACCACCACAGGCCCCTCGCCCTGGCCACCCTATGCCCCGAGGGAACCCCCACCCTGATCCGGGACACCCTTCAGGGCAAACCAGCCAGCCCCCTCCCGTGCACCAGGCCTCTATCCTTTCTAATAAAAGAGTAATATGCAAATTGACTGTAACTCCAACACAAGATGGCTGCCCCCATGTGGACAAAAGATGGCCACCACAAGATGGCCAGCAGGGGAGGGCAGTTGGGAGGGACCAGGCCTGCAAGGGAGGGCAGTTATGGGCGATCAGGCCAGCAGGGGAGGGCAGTTAGGGGTGACCAGGCTGGCAGAGGAGGGAAATTGGGGGCGACCAGGCCTGCAGGGAAGGGCAGTTGGGGGGGACCCAGGCCTGCAGGGGAGGGCAGTTAGGGGCAATCAGTCTGGCAGGGGAGCAGTTAGGCATCAATCAGGCTGGCAGGGGAGTGGTTAGGGGGTGATCAGGCTGGCAGGCAGAAGCAGTTAGGGGCAATCAGGAAGGCAGGCAGGCGAGCAGTTGGGAGCCAGCAGTCCTGGATTGTGAGAGGGGTCCCAGATTGGAGAGGGTGCAGGCTGGGCTGAGGGACAACCCCCCCTCCCCATGCACGAATTTCATGCACCGGGCCTCTAGTTAAACAATAAAAAACTTAAATTAAAAAATTAATAAATCTGTTAGTCCATGAATTTATTCTTCATCTTCATCGGACAAGAACCCATGATAAGTCTGCATGCCAAACCCCACATTTCATTACCACATCATTTTTATCCACTCATCTACTGATGGACACTTGGGCTGTTTCCAGATCTTAGCTATTGTAAATAACGCTGCTATCCACTATACTCATTTAACACAACAAATATTTGCTGGATAAACGAATTAAGACTGAATGTCTTCCTCTTGGCTCCAGGGTGGGATTTTGGCTTGAATAAAATGTAGTAATTGATTAGAAACATGGGTGCAAGGACATAGTAGGAAAATCAGAAAGAACCAGTCAAAACACATGGCGCTATTGTGCATATGTCAAGTTGCTTAGCTTTCAATTTGTTTTCATTTTAGTTTATGTCCCTTTAAACCAATGCCCCAAAAATTACAACCTTTGACTGGCTGTCACATAAATTTCTGACTTTAAAACCACTTTATTTCAAGCTTGATGAATAGCTTTTGCCACTAGGTAGAGTAATTAAGGTGCGGTATTGGCCTTCTCTAAGCTAGGCTGACATTACTTTCTTTTCATTGTTTTGTTACCTGCCTGTCGGATTTGGCAGTGCTTATAGAAAGGCTCAGGGCTGAGTTATGTACATTCTCTCCTGGCAGGAGCTTTGTCAGGAAGATATATCACCCCCCTCTACCAAGCAACCTCTGTTTTCCAAGACCCATGGCAGGCATGCCCAGCCCATGCCACCAAGCCCCTCTCTTCATCTCCAGTGGCCACTCTGTCCCTGGCAGAGTTGGCTGCCTAAGTGAAAAAGATGGGCTATTCTCTAGTTGAGATATTCATGCTTGGCTTTCTCACTGTGTCATCCTTACTCTCCACAAATGGTATTTTATTAATAATTCAACTTAAGTTTTAAAACAAATGCTTCAGAGTGCTAGAACTGCCATCTTGCAGAGGAGTGAAGCAAAGCAGCTCAATGCACCTTGTGAAGTACAATCTGCATGGTGCATCCAAGAAACCAAGAGACAGAAAATCAAAGGGAATTGTAGGCTGTTACAGCCAGATCCTAACTTAAATATTCAACCACATCATTTTATGGATGATGAAGCTGAGTCCCCGGGAGATGAAGTTACTTTGTTATAATCACACAGCTAACCAGTAGTAAAAGACTGCATATACTCACTTGCTCATCTGAATGTTAAGAAGACCAAGGTAACAAATCTCGGGGGGCAGGGGGGGATGGAGGGTGAGCAGGAAGAGATTAACCAAAGAACTTATATACATACTAGAGGCCCAGTGCATGAAATTCATGCACGGGGGGGGGGGGGGGGGGGGGGTGCTGTCCCTCAGCCCAGTCTGCACCCTCTCCAATCTGGGACCCCTCGAGGGATATCTGACTGCCCGTTTAGGCCCAATCTCGGTGGGATCAGGCCTAAACAGGCAGTCGGACATCCCTCTCAAAATCCAGGACTGCTGTCTCCCAACTGCTCGCCTGCCTGCCTTCCTGATTGCCCCTAACTGCTTCTGCCTGCCAGCCTGATTAATGCCTAACTGCTCCCGTGCCAGCCTGTTTGCCCCTAACTGCCCTCCCCTGCAGGCCTGGTCACCCCTAACTGCCCTCCCCTGCAGGCCTGGGTCCCCCCCAACTGCTCTCCCCTGCAGGCCCGGTCCCCCCCCCCAACTGCCCTTCCTTGCAGGCCCGGTCGCCCCCAACTTCCCTCCTCTGCTGGCCTGGTCACCCCTAACTGCCCTCCCCTGCAGCTTGATCGCCCCCAACTGCCTTCCCTTGCAGGCCTAGTCCCTCCCAACTGCCCTCCCCTGCTGGCCATCTTGTGGTGGCCATCTTGTGTCCACATGGGGAAAGCCATCTTGTGTGTTGGAGTGATGGTCAATCTGCATATTACTCTTTTATTAGATAGGATAGAGGCCTGGTGCATAGGTGGGGGCCAGCTGGTTTGCCCTGAAGGGTGTCCCAGATCATGGTGGGGGTTCCCTTGGGGCATGGGGCAGCCTGGGAGAGGGGCCTGTGGTGGTTTGCAGGCCGGCCACGCCCCCCAGCGACCCAAGAGTAGGCCCTTGTATCTGGGATTTATTTATCTTCTATAATTGAAACTTTGTAGCCGGGAGTGGAGCCAAGCCTCCCACTCACTCCATGGTGGCAGCCATTTCTGTTGGGATTTATTTATCTTCTATAATTGAAACTTTGTAGCCTTAAGCGGAGGCCAAGGCAGGCCAGGGCAGGTGGAAAGCTTGGCTTCCTCCATTTCCGGGGGCAACCTTAGCCTCCTACTCTCCCCAGTTCCATGGCTGCCGCCATTTATATTGTGATTTATTTATCTTCTATAATTGAAACTTTGTATCCTTGAGTGGAGGCCTGGGCCCACCAAGGTGTGTGGAAAGCTTGGCTTCCTCCATTGCCAGGGAAACCCAAGCCTCGCTCCTGCTCGCTCTATGGCCGCAGCCATCTTGGTTGGGGTTAATTTGCATACTTGCTCCTGATTGGCTGGTGGGCATGGCTTGTGGGCATGGCTTGTGGGTATAGTGGAGTGATGGTTAATTTGCATATTACTCTTTTATTAGATAGGATATGCATTACCCATGGACACAGATAATAGTTCTGTAAAGGCCTTGGGGGTGGTGGTGTCATCTATCATACTTTCAACAATAAAGATAAATAAAAATAAAAAAAAGAAGACCAAGGTTTAGAAACTTGTACCCATCCAGATAGAAGTCACTGATAGAGTCCACCTAGAACTATTTCCACTTCTCTGTTAGGTCCATAGATTCAAATAATTCCTTAGGTTCTAATTAATTGATTGCATCATGGTTCCAGGACAGGAATAATAGCAGTAGATTAATCTGTATTGACAATTATGCTTCAGGTATCAGGCCTGTCTTTGTATACTGAGTTTTACATCCAATATTTCCTCCAAAATATCTTAAAGGGATCCTGACCAAAAGGGTTTTTACCAACATGAGAATATGTTAGTAGAAAGGTAGTAAGTAGGCCGTCTTGCCAGAAATTAGTCGAGATGATGTCACCTATGTCAGGCTTCTGTGCATCTGCCTCAGAGATGGTAGCAAGACCTAGATTATAACCTCAACTGATAAATCTCTAATCTTTCTCTTTCATTCTTCATTGGACTTTGGGGAGAAAAGGAGAAGTCGAGGGAAGAGAAGGACAGAGAATGAAGGAGCAAACCACACCCCCTTCTTCACTGTAAGTCCCTGAGTTCACGTCCTTAGTAGGAGGATAGGAAGAAGCTTAACTGTTAATCAATCAATAAACTTTGGGATTATATCAGCCTGGACTTGTTCACATCTGAATGTGAAATTGTTCTAATGCCTAAAAGTGACTATAAAACAATGGGTATTCCTGAGATATTGCCAAGAAATGTAGGAGAGCCAGTCATGTTTAAGAAATTACTACTTAAATATGGATGGAATTCAGAGAGTGGCAGAGTGGAAAGGCTAAAAAGGTAGACACAGGAAAATGGAGAAGCTCATGGAAATGTACTCTGCTTCATGAAGAGTTTGGACTGTACCCTCTGGATGTTCAAGAATACTTAAAGCATCTTACTTAAGGAAATGACATCGGCTTTACGTGCAATCAATGCATACCTACTATGGACCTATGAGGTGCCAGGCTCTATTCTAGGAACTGGAGGTGCATCAGTGAGGAATAAACAGACATCAACCCCTGCCCTTGTGGAGTCTGCATTCTAGTTAGAGAGAGGCAAGAGGCAACAAATAATAAACATAACAAGTAATTGTTTAATATATAATACTAGCGTTCCCATTGCAGGAAAAATCCTGCAATAGGGTTTCCTGCTGCACTCTACCCAACCCTGCCTGCTCTCCTCCCTTGTCCCCCGCCCCACATTCTCCGCCAGCCCCCCTGCTTTTCTAACTTCTCCGCCAGCCTGCTCTCCTTCCTTCTCCCCTGGCCCCGCCTCCGCTCCTCCCTTCTCCCCCGGCCCGCCTTCTCTGCCAGCCCGCCTGCTTTTCCCTTCTCCCCCGGCCCTGCCTCTGCTCCTCCCTACTCCCCCGGCCCGCCTTCTCCGCCAGCCCGCCTTCTTTTCCCTTCTCCCCTGGCCCGCCTTCTTCGCTCCTCCCTTCTCCCCCGGCCCGCCTTCTCCGCCAGCCCGCCTGCTTTTCCCTTCTCCCCCCCGCCCCGCCTCCGCTCCTCCCTTCTCCCCCGGCCCCGCCCCTTCTCCCCCCGCCCCGCCTGCTCAACTTCCTTCTTCCCCGGCCCCGCCTCTGCTCCTCCCTTCTCCTCCCCGCCCCCCCCCCCCCCCCGCTTGCTTGCTTCTCTGCAGCTTTGCTCCCTTCTGTAGCTCTTGGCTTCTTTCTACTCTGTCTTGATATGCAAATTAGCCACCATCTTTGTTGGGGTGGTTTGCATATTCGTCCTGATTGGCTGGTGGGCGTGGCTTGGCTGGTGGGCGTGGCTTGGGCGTAGCAAAGGTGCGGTCAATTTGCATATTTGTCTATTATTAGATAGGATGTTAAAAGCTATTATGGAAAAAAATAGAGCAGGGTATGATGAGTTGGAAGTGCTAAAGCAGAGAGGATGATGGGGTCAGATTTCATCATTAAACTGGCAGGACAATATTGAGAAGGTGACATTTCACCAAATACTGGAAGGAGTTGAAGAGTTATTTTTAAAAAAATAAAAATTAACCAACTAAATTTGAAGATATAATTGACTTTAATTAGCAATTTATTAATTGGCAGCATCCTATGTAGCAATTAGAAGGGCACTCAAAGGGGCTGTACAAAATAGAAGGATTTTATAGGAAGAAGAGTGGGGCAAGGGTGCTATTAACAAAAGAAAATATTATTCTTGGGACAGGACATCTTTTCTTTGGAGGAAGAGAGAGGGATGGGTGCTTCTCATGCAGATGGCATTTTCTTTCTTTGGGTGATGGAGAGGGCCCACAGGATAGATTGCCTTACTGTTACTTGACCAGAAAATGTCAGGCTAGTTGATTAAGATTATGTTTCTGGGGGAGGTTGAAACTACATTTAGATCAGGTATTATATCTACGTTTGGTATCATGGGCTTTTAGCAAGAGCGAGGCCATTTGGGGCCTGTAGTTTTCTCTAACAGAGTGGAATATGAAGAAATCTGAAGGAAGAGCATTCAAGTCAGAGGAGATGGTCAGTTCAAAGGCCACAAGGCAGGATCCTGCCTGATGAATTTAAATAATAGTTTGGAGGCCAGTGTAGCTGGAACAGAATGAGAGGAGAAGAGTAAAGGGAAAGAGAGTCAGAAGGAGCCAGATCAGCTAGGGTCTTAAAGACCCTTGAAGGACTTTGACTTTTATTCTGAATGTCCTGTGGAGACCCTGAAGGATTGACATATGCACAAGAGAGTCATAGGGGAATATCTTGACTGGAATTCTTTTTAAAAGGATCACTCTGGATGCTGGGTTGAGAATAGACTGTGGTATAGGAGGGGACACGGTAGAAACAGAGAGAGAATTAGTAAGTATTTGCAATTATTCAGGAGATTACATATTTTAAAAATCACTCTGGAAACAATGAGGAGACAGGAGTGGAAGAGAATGCCAATGAAAATATCAGGATCAGTTAGGAGTCTACTGTAATAGCCCATCCATGAAATGGCTGAGATCTTCAGTAGTTCTGACCTGCATCTATAGTTATTTATACTAAAGCACAATCAATTTTGCAGAAAGAATGAACAAATTGAAAGTACCAAAAATTAAGGTCTAAGAAAAGGAAGTGAACAGATATGCCATCAGAGGGTGTATCTCAACTTTGCACAGATTCAAAACAATTATGAGTATATTTAGCCTGTGACTCTAACCTAGTGCCCTGTATATAAAAGATGCTCAAAAGTCTATACTTTCTTGTGCATAAAGGATTCATTGCTACAGGGGTTCCTTGCATAAGCAATTAGAAAACTGGGGAAAATAGATAAAACAACTTTTCAGTAGGCAATAGACAAATCAGGGCTGTAATCTCGAAGAGAAGGGAAACAATGCAAATGTACTACACGTTTGCCCCAGATGACTGCCTGGAGGCATTTTCAAACTGCAGCTCAAAGAGCAGGAGCTCAAACAGAACATGACAATCCCATTGAGTTGAAGAGACAGAGATCAGAGCTTAAATCATCCATGGTGAATCGAATTTGTAGGTCAGAACTTTGGAGAGGAGGGAACTAAACAGAAAGAGAACTCCAGAGATCTTCAAAGGGGTCCCCTCAAGTCTGTGGCTAAGTATTAATCTGTACTTGCCTAAGGTAAACCTCCATATGGCTGGAGAAAGAACTACCTAAAAGCAACAGGCTGAAAATTTGTTGGAAATCACACAGTAATTGGAATAGCTCACATTCCCATCACTCAAAGTAGATAAACTTCATAATATACAGAGTATTAAGTAGAATCTTCAAGTGTCATGCCTTAGTGTTGGTGGGTAACTTAGGCCTGAAGTAAAGACTGTTCTGGACCTGCCACAAGATAACATAAAAACAAGCATCAAAGGGATCAAACTGATCTGCAAGGGCAAAAACAAAGTCCAACATCCTTTAAAGGAATACAACAATATCGGGCATAAGCAATGTAAAATTAAATGTCTGGAATCCAATCAAAAATTACTAGGCATGTGACAAACAAGAAAAATATGACCCATGACAAAGAATTTTATCAATTAATTGAAACAGAACCAGAAATGACAGCGATGTTGGAATTTGCAGAAAAAGACACTAAAACCGTTTTATGAATATGTTCAATGATGTAATAAAAAACAAGATAAATATCACATGATCTCACTCATTTATGAAATATAATGAACAACATAAACTGATGAACAAAAATAGATCCAGAGACAGAGAAACATTGATCAGACCATCAAACCTCAGAGGGAAGGTAGGGGACGGCAGGGGTAAAGGGGAGAGATCAACCAAAGGACTTGTATGCATGCATATAAGCCTAACCAACCAATGGACACAGACAACAAGGGGGTGAGAGCATGAGTAGGGTGGATGGGGGGTAATGGGGAAATAAAGACACATATGTAACACCTTAATCAATAAAGAAATTTTAAAAAAAGAAAGGTGTCAGAAAAAAAATGAGCACAATTACCAAAGAAAGAGATGATCCGATCTAATAAAGAGGGAATATGCTAATTGACCCTCATGATGTCGCAAAGATGACAGCACCCACAGCCAATAAGAAGGGAATATGCTAATTGACTGCCCCGCCCTCAAATATGGCAGCACCCACAGCCAATAAGGAGGGAATATGATAATTAACTGCCACACCCTCAATGATGGCAGCACCCACAGCCAATAAGGAGGGAATATGCTAATTGACTGTCACACCCTCAATGATGGCAGCACCCACAGCCACAAGATGGAGGTGCCCAGTTCCCTCAGCACCTCTAGGGCAGCAGGCACACGGCAAGGCAGAGCCTGCCCCCTGGGGGGCGCAGCAAAGTGGGGCCCGCCCCCAGCGGGGGCCCAGGCACTCCGCACCTGCCTCCAGAGTCCCCCAGTCCCCTCAGCCCGCCAGCCGCCTAGGGCTGGCCCAAGGCACAAGTAACCAGGGCTGGTCGAGGCTTGTGCTGCCAGCAGTGGCAGTAGCAGAGGTGTGATGGGGCATCGCCTTCCCCTGATCACTGGGTCACTTCCCATCCCTGAGGGCTCTTGGACTGTGAGAGGGGGCAGGCCAGGCTAAGGGACACCCCCCTCCAGTGCATGAATTTTCATGCACCGGGCCTCTAGTATTATATAAAAACAGTCCAATGGAAATTTTATATTAAAAAATAGAATATATGATATGAAAATGCATTGGGTAGGATTAGCATCCAATGAGAGACTGCAGAAGAAAATATTAGTAAAAATATCAGAAACAGTAATAGAAATTATCCAAAATAAAATGTGGCACTAGTCAGTTTGGCTCAGTAGATGGAGTGTTGGCCTGTGGACTGAAGGGTCCATGTTCAAGTCCAGACAAGGGCACATGCCCAGGTTGCAGGCTCAATCTCCAGTGTGCTTGCAGGAGGCAACCAATCAATGATTCTCTCTCATCATTGATGTTTCTGTCTCTCCCTCTCCCTTCCTCTCTGAAATCAATAGAGGTATTGATTTTTTTTAAAAAAAGAAAGAAAATGCTTCAGGATGAAGAAAAGTAATAAGAAAGGAAAACATGGAACTTCAGGAATGAAAGAAGACAACAAAAATGATAATTATCTGAACAAATATAACAGATTATTTTTATCTTATTAAATTTTTAAAAATATGTGTGACTATTAAAAGTAAAAATCGTGTATAAAATGCTGAAGAATCTACAAAAAAAGTTACTAGTAACCTTTGAAAACGATATATAATTTGAAAGTTATAATTTATCACATAACTAGTAAAGGAGGAAAACCATATCATCATCTTAACAAATACAGAAAAGCATTTGACTTCAATACTTATTAACAATTTAAAAATAATTATTAGAGGGGATCTTGTTTAATCTGGTAAAAGAGTTCTACAAAAATGCTATAGCTAATATCATACTTAATTGTAACATTTAAAAAGACAAAGATATTCACAATTATCATTTATATTCATCCTTTTACTGCACATCCCAGCCAGTACAATGAGATAAGAAAATGAACAAATTCTATAGTTTGGAAAGCAAAATAAAGATCTCTATAGTTAGCACATGACATATTAATATGCAACAACTCTAAAAGAATCTTAGATAAACTATTATCTATAGATAGATAAAAGCCAAGCGACTGGAACACCAGAAGCCAGAAGGACCAAAACAACTGGGTGCTTTGATGCACACTGCGGCCCCGCCCCCCACTCCTATCAGGGGCGGGGCCAGCTGGCCAACTGCCCATGGCCCCTCCCCCCAGCCGGCTGACCTCCCATGGTCTCTCCTACCCCGGCTGGCCCAGTCCCAATCAGGCCCAAACGGGGCGGGCCAGCCGGACCCTACCCATTTATGAATTTGTGCACCAGGCCTTTAGTAACTAATAAATAAATTTAGTAAGATCACTAGATAAATAGTAAATATATACACAACCAATTTCAATTGTATACAGGAGCAAAAACAATTGGAAAAAATAAATACTCTTAGTAATTGTATCAAAAATTGCCAAATAGCTAAGAGTAAACGTAACAAATACCATACAAGAACTCTACATAGAAAACTATGAAGTATTATAAGATATATTAAAGAAAACCTAAATAAATAGAGCTACAAGGGTTGGCAAATTGCAACCGGTTTTTGAACTATCCGTGAACTAAGGATTTTCAGGTGTTTAAAAGGTTGTGAAACATGAAGAATATGTAACAGAGATTGTATAGAGCCCAGAAAGCCTAAAATATTTACTGATTCTTTATAAGGTTGCTGGCCCCTGAAATAGAGGGAATATATATTTTATATTTATTAGAAAACTCAACATTATAAAGATGTCAGTTCTCTTCAAGTTAATCTGTATACTCAATAACTCCAAATCAAACTCCCAGTGGTATTTTCTTTGGATATTCATAAACTGATTCAAAAATTATTATTGAAATTCAAAAAGCCAAGAATAGCCAAGCCAATTTTTATTAATAACACCAATTTGGAGGTCTTATACTGCTAGATATAAAGACGTATTATGAAGCTATAGTAATGAAAACAATATAGTACAGTAAAACCTCAATATAATGAACTAATTTGGGCAAGGGGGTATCCATAAGCCAAAAGTCCATTATAAAATGAAGTAGGATTTCCAAATGTGTATGTTTAAAAAAGTGATGGAGAAGAAAACCCATTTTAAAAATAAGCATCCAGAGGGGAGGGGAGGGAAGGGATATTTGTCTGAAACCAGGAAGAAAGCTGACATCTTAGTCTCAACCACCTGGGTTGTGTTTGGTGCCTAAAGAGGATCCATTTATTTTATAATACTGTCAAGCCCTATTTCAGGGCCAAGATATGAATAATTTGACTCTTTAGGGGACAACACACAGAGAAAATAGAAAAGAGATGTCTTAGAAAAGAGAAATAAACCAAGTTTGGGCATTTTTTTAAGACCAAGAGTTTGGTGTGGTACACCTGTAAATTACAGATGAAGTGTTTTGCTTATAAAATACCATTCTGCCATGAAGAGACAAATGTTTTTACATATTAAAAGTAACAGCTGTGTTATTTAACTCAACAGAGAAAATAACATGCAAAAACACCATCTCAGGTAACCCTCAGAAAGGTGGCTATAAATGGTAAACTTGTGACAGCAAGAGTTAATAACCTGCAAAATCCACTGAGCGGTCTTCTGTGGTCAGCGGGGGAGGGAAATGACGGTCACACAAGCACTCCCCCGAAATGTCCAATCCTGGCACTGGTCATACATGCTGAAAGGATGAATCTGATTCTACCTCTTTAGCATCTGACATCTACTCTACCTACTGAAAGGGGGTAAGGGGAAGGTTTCAGGAAGTGAAAGGGATGAGGAATATTTCTCTTGATTGCTCATGCTCACGCTGGTTGTGCTGTTCTACAAATTAACAATCACCCTAATGTTCTAAAATAGCAAAAGCAATCAAAGCTCACATTCCCTGAAGTTTCAACTGCAATCACTAGATCATACAATTTGTATTATGAAGTCCAAGTTTATATATGAGGGTTACTTAAAAAGGCATTGATGACAAGCTTGGTAATCCACTGTATTCTGTTAACAGTTTATGCTTTCTCCCCCAAAATAATCACTAAATCCAGGAAGGGTGAACCTAAAGGACAGAGCACAATGTCATAGGTTTAAATACCTTTATTTGGAAATTGAGATACCTGGTCTGAGGGCTGAATTGTCTGCATTTGTTTTGAAACATGTGTGTTTCTAGCACATCCTTAGGGTACATAAAAGTACAAAGAGAATGCTAACCCTACTACAAATTCATTTTTTAAGGGCTGCTGGATATTTTAAAAGCATTTATGTGATTTGCATATGCTAATAATAAAGCATTCTGGTTATTAATTCAAAGAGGTAATGTAAGAACCTCAACCATGCAACATGGCTGATTTATTTCTATGGTATAAAATAAACAATCACTTTTTTAAAAATCTACATCCAAGAATTTTCAATCAAACTGTTCTTCTTGTCCGTCATTCATCTATAGCATCTTATCCTAAACATATGTAACCTGTCTAGAGTGAACTCAATATGCAGAAACTTGCACTCACAATTTATATACATTTAGCGCATAACTTCATTGTACCTTTGAGATCTTCATTTTAGAGAGAGATTCACAAGGGAAAGAAGTTATAAGAAGTTTCTATAATATTCTTAAACTAAAACTCAATTTACATACAATTTCTCAGAAATATATCTGAGTAAAATGAAACATATATCCAACTCCCCACTCTTCCAACAGACACTGACATGGCCATTCTCTCTCTTCACTCAAATGATCTTCAAATGCCCACAATCAGTGCCCTGACCACCCTGTATAAATCGGTATCCCAGGCCCTGATTCTCTCTCCTCCCTTACTCTGCTTTGACTTTCAGAGTATTTAGCACCATCTGACAGATGACATAGTTCTTTTTTGTTGTTGTTGGTACTTAATTTTTGTCTTCTCCGCTTAGAATATGACCACCTTTTGGGCAGAGTCTCCAAAGAAAAGCTCCAGCTCCAAGAACGGTCCCTGGCAAAGAGTGGGCATTCAATAAATAACTGTTGAATAAGTGATAAGTATCATCAAGCAAGTGAAATAAAGTCTTATAATCTAGGATGAAAGATGTTGAAGATTTTCTTTGATGTCCTAGACTAGGAAGAAATTATTCGCTGGGGGTATTGATAACTGTATCAATATGGTGTCTTAGAATCGTTTTCCATTGCATTAAAAGCTTTGGGGCAGATATTTTAGGAGCTAGCCATCATCTTTCCCCATTTTAAGTCAATAGGAATAATTAACCTAGTACAGATATTTTTAAACAATAAATGTATTAAAAACTGAAATTTCTTAATGGTGGCAGTAGTTAAAGAATCTGGGGTATGGAATAAATCAAATCTCTCCTAAAACAGAACAGCTCTTTGATTCAGGTGCAGTCCATTCTCACTGAAGTATGAAGTTTTCTAGTGTTTCCCTGTGGGAGTTCTGACCTCTAGCTGTCAAACATGAGGTGATGAAGTACTTGTCCTTATTATTATGCACTTTGTGTGGGTAATGGATGGCTTCTTTATTTTCTGGAAGGTAGAACTTTGTTTATGAGTCACCTCTGAAATCTGTTTTCTTTCTTGGGTGGCCTTTCATTGTACTCTATTGTAGCAGCACCTATTCTTCATCCTTGTCATGCCTGAAGTAAGGGAGCATTTTAGAAAATGAACCTGTACTATACTTTGCACCACAGATCATATGCACCCTATAATTTTTCAATGTGTTCATATGTACAGTGTAAGGTGGTTTGTGTTTATGCTTCAGAGAGCAGTTCCTGCCCTCCAACACTCTTTGTATCAGTAATTCTCGTTCACACTATCCATTAGGCAGACAGAAGAAACAGATCCAGAGTGGCTCCCTTCCATCAGAGAGGATTCTGACCCGACAAAATGGGCTCTCTGGCCCTTAATAGACTAACCCCACAGGACTGAGTTCTTATTTCTGACCCCATGGGGAAACCTTGAAAAACCACACAGATCCATAGGAAAAATGTGTCACTTCTAAATGCACCAAACCACAGGAAGTTCATTAGACTAGAGTTTTCCAGTGTGCCCTGTTGGATTCTGAATGTAATTACGATTGCCACCTGTAGGACCGGTCAGCTCAGGCTGTTATGCTGCCAGCAGCAAAGAACTCCCATGTCTTGGTGACTTATAACAATAAGGTCCATTTCTCACTCATGTAGCATGTTCAAGAGTCAACTTCAGCCCTGGCATCTTCACTCCTAGCCCAGGCAACAGGCACAGCTCCTTTCTAGGGCATGTCAGTCTTGTGGCACAGATAAAGAGTAATAGCTCTTACAGCTTTTTTTCAGCAGTAGCATATGCCACCTCCACTCACATTTCATTGGCCAGAGCAAATCTATGGCCAAGTCCAACATCAGTGGGTAAGACTCTAACTCTTCTGCAGGACGGGAGCGAACAGGGAGGTACAGTGAATAGTTTTGAATAATAATGAAATTGACCATCCCTGTGACCTAAAATCCTAAATGGTTTAGGTCATGGTTGCTTGACCAGTATGGGAGTAGTCACATACCCCTTTGAGAAATCTGATGAAAATTATAGAACCTATCCCCAGAAAGAGGTACATACTTATAAAACTATCTCCAGAAATATGTGTATGTGTGTGTGTGTGTGTGTGTATGTATGTATGTATGTATGTGTGTAGATATATATATATATATATATATCTACAAAAGTTTGCACATAATTTTAAGGGTCAGGCACTTCCTGAATTCTATACATGAACACCAAACCCAGAATAAGAACTCTTGTTGTAGAGAGAAAATGTCTTCATAGATCATTAAACAACAGCCATTTGTCAACAGGAGGTCAGCTTCCTCATTCCCTCTGAAATTAGAGGGGAAAGCCCTCACCTAGGTTCTCTGCAAACTATCTGCTATGCTTGACCTGAGATCACTGCCATTGACAAAGTCCATTGAAAGGGGGCTACATTGCCTTTACAATGTATTTTCTTCCTGTTTAAATTGCCCACTGTTTTGTAATAGTACTTTTTTCTTTTACTATTTTATAAATCATAAATATATATAATTCTAATACTAAAACTTAGTAATATGAATAATATTACTAAGTAATAATGCCTTAGTAATATTAAATAAATCATAATGCCTTATCCTAAGGCAGTGGTTCTCAACCTTTCTAATGCCGCGACCCTTTAATACAGTTCCTCATGTTGTGGTGACCCCAACCATAAAATTATTTTCGTTGCTACTTCATAACTGTAATTTTGCTACTGTTATGAATCGTAATGTAAATATCTGTGTTTTCCGATGGTCTTAGGCGACCCTACTAGCGGTTCTCAACCTGTGGGTCACGACTCACAGGTTGAGAACCACTGCTGTAGAGCCTAAGACCATCGGAAAACACAGATATTTACATTACGATTCATAACAGTAGCAAAATTACAGTTATGAAGTAGCAACGAAAATAATTTTATGGTTGGGGGTCACCACAACATGAGGAACTGTATTAAAGGGTCGCGGCATTAGAAAGGTTGAGAACCATTGTCCTAAGGCAACCACACATTATGGTTACACACACACACACACACACACACACACACACACACACTTGGATATTTGTGGTTCTGTTGATGGAGTTGAGGATCTGTAGCTTTTTTCTAAACTCTAACAAAGTCCTTAAATGTTGCCACAATGAAGATTGAATGAGGGACCTCAGTGGGAGGGGGTAAGGCCATTCTCATTCTACCCAGAAAGCAACATTACCAAGGAAGCTGGATATGAGGGCACATGGCCTGCCATAGATCTAACAACATTTTACCAAATGTTAAGTAAGGTGGAACCAGCCACCTGTTAATGTAACACAAACCTGACAGAATTGTCAGCTGTATCTTTGTGAAAGCCATTGTCCTTTATGCTGTGGTTTGGGCTCCTTTATTTTTAAAATATTTTTAAAGATTTATTGATTTTTAGTTGTGCTTTGGAGCCAGAAATCCAAATGAAGTTAAAGGGTTTTAAGAACATGCATGAAACCAGGGAAAGCACGAATAGGAAGACAAAGCATGGGTCATCTAGAGAGAAGTTGCATATAGTTCTGCTTTCTGACCTGTATATCTCTCTGTAGGGTCAGGTAACACACGGAGCAAACGTAATTTTAATTTGAAAGAAGAAAACACCTGGACATTCTATCACTTTAAACTTCAGCCTGGAGCAGCCATGATCAGAAGTGCTTCTCCGGGATGTAGAGTGGGAGGCTCAGCAAGGCTTGCCCATGTCCAGCCCGGGCTCGGCTCAACCTGTGACAGCCTAATGCCACTGTGTGTGCCAAGGGCCCTGCCGCTCAGGCCTGGGGGGCTACAGGGCACAGTGCTCTGAGGGGAGAAATTGCCTCCCATGTTCTCATCTAAATAGGCTCTCACCTTCCGATTTATTTTCTTCGGGGGAGAGGGAGCCGCTCTGAATGTGTTGTAAAATCTTACTGAGAATTAAAGCTAAATAACTTCACTTTGGAATTTATCCCCAATCCAAAAATGCTTTCTGTTGGATTCCAAATCTCTATTTGAATTTTACATACAACTGCATGCATTGCTTTAAGAAAACCCAACACATAATATCCTGATTAGGAGGTGAGAATTTGCTTTACAAAAACTTTCACTAAAGATATCTTTAAATAGCAACCTTCTCTGGATGCATTTAAACATAATTTATGGAGATATAATGTGCATGTTCATACATAGTGAAGATAGTAGGAAAGTACAACCATCCACCCATTATCTAGTTATATCTTTGTTTCTTAAGACTTTGCTAAAACATAGGTATCAAAACAACAAACACCCTCCAAGTTTAGAGAATGGCCACACTGTGATCTACAAAATAAAGAGCTCTTTTGAAATAATAATAAAAGGGATAATATTTGTGCAAAACATACAACAGTATAAATGCTATTATTTTCTGGGAAATATGGATTAACTATTATTAATTTCATTTCAAGTATCAAAACCACCCTACCTGCTGCAATTTTTAAAATAATAATAATTGTGAAATAATTAAAAGTGAAAACACATGTAACAATTTTCCCATATGGTCCCACTCTAAATCCCATTTTAACCACTTCCCTATCTATATTCCTCAATGCCCTGGAAATACCCCATACCAGTTATAAATGCTATGTCAGCCCCAACCATAGTACATGCCAACCCCCTCTACCCTGTTCCCTTTTGTCAGGGCTCCAGGAATGAATGGCTATAGAATAGGCTCCATAGGGTACCTTTCAAGCTTTTATAGACCACGAGGAAATGAGTCTCCAGATAATGGGCCATTTTAATACTTCAATTCCTCCAATTCAGACATTCCCATTACAGAGATGTCATGATTAGAAAGTCCAAACAAAGAAAAATCATTTTACAGTATTTACAACTGTTCCCTAATACTTTAAAATATCACATAACTCTCCCGAAGGTTTTCTTTCTTATGGGGCAACACATGCTACATGCTGACATCAGCTGAAAATTGGGATAAAATACAGAGAGTGGGAGGAATGAGAAGGCTTATCAGAGAGAGAATGGAGCCCAGAAATCCTGATTAGCAATCACTTCTACCTTGTAATGAGTTTCTCCACCAGCAGGGGTGAAATTGCATGCCAAAAGTAACAATAAATTATTTTCCATTGGAACACTGACTAGCCATATCATCACCTAGTTCTAATGAAACTTGAACTTACCAAATGCATGCTGAACAAAAGCTGGCCTTCATTTCCTCATGTAGTTGTCTATGCTGGATGACTGAGTTTGGATGAAGGCTCTGTAATATGGAACAGTGACCCACGACCGTATATCAACCACTGGGCATGTTATTATAGTGTCAACCAATAAACATAGTCTTAAGAGACTCCGTTAGTAACATACTATTTCAAGGGCTGGGCCAGTCTATAGAATAACTGCTCCATAGAGAAAGTCACAACAAGGTACCATAATTGCTATGTCCCTTCCTTCAAGTAATACCACCTGGTACTGGAGTAAGCCACCTATGCCTTCTGGGTGTTTAAAAAAACAACTGGTTAACTTGTTAATCAAAATAGTTTAGAACAGCCTTGAAAGCAGATTTTAAATAAGCCATTTCAATGTACCCACCTACATTTACCAATATCTTTATTCACCTCTTAACCTATTACTTTCAGCAGCATCACAATAAGAGGACATATATATGTTTAACAGTCCTCAAAAAAGCAGCAATTTCAAAGAAAATCAGACTAACAGAAAAATGTAATGGAAAGAAATGTAGATTTCTCTAAGGTTCTCTACTTCAGATTTTTTTATCAATATGAGCAAGGATGTGGATCTGTATATATAAAAAATATTTTCTGATATATTTTCTGAGTCAACAATGTCATGCTTATCTGTGTACAAATAGTTGTTGAATTTCCTTCACTCACTCATTCATTAATTCATTCATTTAAGATTAATTCAACAAGTGTTGACTGAGTTAAAATATGTGCTAAGCTCAGTTCAGCACACACAGGGAATACTAAATGAAAATATTTATCATTGCCTGTAAGCCCAGTATAGGGAAAGAGAAGAGAAAAAAGAGTAGAATAAATGCATTGATGGAGACAGGTACTGAGTATTCTGAATCTCCTATGAAGGCTACCTGAACAGATGAGGATCCCGCAAGGGAAACTTTCCCAGGGATGATCCCTGAGCTGTCCTAGGAGAGAGAAAACATCACTTCATGTAAAGTTTGAAAGGGATGGACTGACATGACGGTACAGCCTGGCCAAAGGAACAGAGACCAGCGGAGAACGATAACCATTCTGCATTGTGGAATGCGAAAGAAGTCCCAAGTAAAGAGTAGCAAGAGACAGGTGGAGAGGAAGGCAAGTCTTGTTATAAAGCCCAAAAGACTAGCTTTATCCCATAAGCAACAGGAAGCCACAGAAGAGGAATGGCCTAGTAAAATATGCATTTTTGAAAGATTCTTCTAGGAACTATATAAAAAATGGGTTTGTACAGAATCAAAGTGCCCAATTTAAAATAGTCCAGCCAGACCAGTGTGGCTCAGTAATTGAGAGTTGACACATAAACCTGAACTTTCATGGTTCAATTCCCAGTCAGCGCACATACCCAGGTTGTGGGCTCTATCCCCAGTAGGGGGTGTGAAGGAGGCAGTTGATCAATGATTCTCTCTCATCATTGATGTTTCTTTCTCTCTCTCCCTCTCCTTTCCTCTCTCTGAAATTAGTTTTTTAAAAAATAGTCCAGATGAGAGTGGCTGAAGACCTGAACTATGGCAGAGGGGAAAACATTAAAGACATAGGATGAAAAATTACTAAAAGCTGGTGCTTCACTGGATGTAAGAGTGAGGGAAAGAAAAGAGGTAATAAGGCCCTGGGTTTGGGGTCCTTGGCAATCAAGTGAACGGGACACTGTTGACACAGATGGGAAATGGAGAAGGAGAAGGAGCTAATGTAGAAGGTAGATGATGAGGCATATGTCTGAGGGCCTGTGGGACCAACAGCAGTGGCTGAATTTTTTAATCTAGGACTCAGGGTAAAGGTCAGCTGGGACATAAATATAGAGGAGTTGTATCCAATTATAAAGCAGTTGGTATCAAAATGTGTATAACATCACCCACAGAGTGTGTGTAGCAATAAAAACAATAGCTAATGCCAGAACCGCGCAGGGGAGGGGCTGCTTGATATTTAGTAAGTAGGAAAGAAAGCAGAGTCCAACTCTGAGAGAAAAAGACCAGACAGAGAGAGTGAAACATGTCATATTTGAAAGGAAGGAGGTGATACACTAATCCAGCAGAGAATATTCCATAAGGAGAGAAACAGGAAACTATTCCCTGGGTCTGGAAACTAGAGGATTGTCACTGTTGACCCAAACAAAATTCATATTATCATTGTGATAGAGGTGATCCTGGACAACAGCGGGCTGAGGAATAAACTAGTGACAGAAGAAAGAGTAAGGCTATTTGTTCAACAAACTTGAATAAGAAGAGAGGTAAGAGATTATGCTCTAGTTCAAAGGGGGGGTTAGAAAGGCTGAAAGGGGTTGGTTTATGTCTTTGTGTTATACAGATGAGGGGATCTCTGAATGTGTCTATAAGCTGGAGGGAAGAAGCTATGAAGGTGAGGAGGGTTAAAGGTTCCAAGATGCAGCAGGATGAGAGAAGATACATGTGATCAAGAAGGAGGTGGGAGGGAGTGTGCAAAGAGAAAAGAAGAGGAAGCTAAGCCTGGTGCCAGATTGATTCAGCTTTCTAGACACCACGCTTGCTACCACACTCCCTTCCAACTAATTTTAAAAAGCCATCGATGCCTTCCTAAGAAAGTTGCTGCCACGAAGGAAATCAGGTCAGCCTTAATGCTGACTTCAGAGTCCCTATTGACTAACAACTATGCAAAGAATAAAAAATCCACAAAACAAGTTACTTGCATTCATAAGCACTACATTTACACAAGAAATACAAGCATACTCACTAAGTACTAGTATATATTATACCAACTTCTTAACAATGTCCTACAGTAAATGGCTGTTTAGATCGATTGAAAAAATACATGAAGTCTTCCATCTCACAGAGCATCTCTGTGACCTTCCCAGGAAGTCTGTCTCCACTCAAAAACACAGCAAGTTCAAATGTCAACTAATATGTATGATCAGCCTTGTATGCACCGCATAGACACACGGGTGTTCTGGGCCTGCTCATTCCAACAGAAAGCATGCAGGCTAATACAGTTCACTCTGGGGAGAGGAGACCCTTGTAGGAACATCCAGGCATTAGAGCAACAACAAAAACAAAAGCAGCCTGAGTGGAAGCAGAAAGAAAATGGAGAGAAACAGCCCAGGCAAAGGAAAGTGTCAGAATTCATCATTTGGATTCTCCAGAGTGCCTTTCTACCTGCTCTCATTGCTATGGAAAGTTTGTATACTATTCTAAAACCATCTTACCAAGTACTGCATTGTGAGGACACTGGCTAGCTAGCTAGTGGGAAAAATAAGAATGTAAGGTCCTAAGCCATGCCTTCTAATAAAATTAATTCTAAATGAATCAAAGATATAATCTAAAATATTAAACCATAAAAGCATAAGAAGAAAACCCAAGAGATTTTTTTAAATCCAGAAGCAATAAAAAAGAATGATAAATCTGACCAATGTTTTAAATTTCTGAGTTGTTAAAAAATAGTGTTAAAAATGAAAAATTGAAGAAAAATATTTGCAACCAAATATTTTCTTAATAAAGAGGTTCTTCAAACAATAAAAAGTCAACAAATTAAATGAAAAAGAAGCAACAAATATGAACAGATACCTCACTAAAAAACAAAATATGAATTGATTTTAAAAATATGAAAAGACATTCAATCTCACTATAATAAGAGAAATATAAATTAAAATTATAATGAGGTGCCATTTAATCAATCAGATAGATAAAAATATTTGAAAACACAGAGTGTTCAGAGTGTGGGAAGAAGGAAATTCCATACATTGCTAGTTAGATTGCAAATTGACATGACATTTATGGAGGACAATTTGGCAATTCCTATCAAAATCTAAAGTGCACATACCCTTTGACTCTGTAACTCCATTTACAGCTATTTATATGTTGGATATTTGTATAGGGATCTTTATTGGAACACATTTTTAGAAGCAAAAGATTTAAAACAATCTAAATGTCCACCAATCTATATATATAAAAGGCTAAGTGACCTTCTGACCATCTGACCGGCCAGTACTTATAATGCACACTGACCACCGGGGGGGGGGGGGGGTGGGGGAGACACTCAACGCAGGAGCTGCTGAGCTGTGGTGCAGACACTCAACGCAGGAGCTGCTGAGCTGTGGTGACGTGGCAGGAGCAGTTCTCGGGTGACGCACTCTGAAACCAGAGAGGAGGGAGTCCGATTCCTCGCGGGGCCTCTCTATTCCACCTTCAGCCGTGTGTTATGTTGTTCCTGGGGCACTGTCAGTCCTGAATCTGGTTTACTGGACACTTGCATTTGCATTCCACGCCCTGTACGATAGTAACTTTGCAGAGTGCCCTCTCGCACTCCGGGACTCCCTGGGGATGTCGGAGAGCCGGTTTTGGCCCAATACCTGCAGGCCAGGCCGAGGGACCCCACCTGCCGGAGGGACCCCGCTCACTCTGCAGACGCCCGTTCAAGCCACAGTGCTGCCCCAGGAATTCTAATTAATTTTCTTTCAATGTGCATGAATCCATGCACTGGGCCACTAGTAATAGATAACTAGTAAATAAATTGTAGATTACCCTTACAATGAAATACTATAAAACTGTTTTTTTTTTAATGGGACAGCATTACAGGTACAGATGAAAAATACTCTCCAAGATATGTTAGGCAAACAAACATACAAGAGAGTAAGGTGCAAAACATGTGTAGTGTGCTATCATTATATAGAGATTAATACATATACATACATATCTGTATATGTAAATTGCATAAATTATCTCAGAAATAACAGACTAAAAAAAAAGGTGACTGCCTTTGAGTAATAAGAGATAGGTAACTGGGAGAAAGGGAAAGGCGGGAAACACTTTTTATTGTATGCCATTTTATAGCTAGAACTAGAGGCCCAGTGCACAAAATTCATACGTGGGTAGGGTCCCTAGACCTGGCTGGCAATGAGGGCCAGTCCGAGCCTTCCTTCCCCTGGCTGCCAGCTGCCGGCTGGGGCCTTCCTTCGTTCTGTGCCGCCCCCTGGTGGTCAGCGCACATCATAGCAAGTTGGGCGAACTCCCAAAGAGACAATTTGCATATTAGCCTTTTATTATATAGGATTGTGTGGTATGCACCTGCATTACCTACTCAAAAGTAAATTTAAAGACATATCTCACAATCATATAGACTCTTTTTGCTATAGTCATATGATATCACCTGTTACTAGGAGATACATTGCCAGGACAAAGACCTTTTTTCTTCTTCTTCTCTGAATTGTAAAGATCCGGTATGTATTTTCATGATTCATCACCACTAGATGGCAAACACATGTGCCTAGAAGTTTTGAACAACCATCTGCACCCACCATTTCTGATGAATGGGGATTAAATAAGTCAAATACAATCCACATCTGAAGCTAATTAAAATATTTTTGAGCCTTCTTAATTCCTTTTGGAACAGTATATAGTCTGAATAACTATTAGTAAACGATCATTTCAAAGCTTCTGTATTCAAATTAGACCAAAAAAAACTAAGAAGACAGAACTTGTATAATCTCAGGATCTGTACAGTGTCTAGAAAAGAAGTACGTGTTTAATAAAAACTTGTTGAATGAATGGGTGAATGAAAAAAATAATTAATTAAACTGTAAAATGTTACTTTAATTGGAAGAGTCTTAAAAAGAGTGTAAGATCTAGGTGAAGTCCTCCCAACTTCAATGAAGTTCCTTTGTTTTGTTTTTACAAAACTCTGAATATAAAGCCTAATTGCCATTCTTACCCTACCCTCTTCCTAGGTTGTGCACTTGTACTGTAGAATCTAAAATGTAGTTGTTAATATTAGCCCCATGGCACGGTTTGACAATTAGCAACCTTAATGTAAATACACTTTTAGCCTTAATGCCACCCCACTGGCAAACCTTCACTTTTTTGCTTGCTCTGGGAAGGCCTCAAGGATGCAACTGGAATTTAGGTGGATTTTCATTGAGTAGGAGATATCATTTCACAATTTAGATTCTTCATATTCTTCTCTAGTCCTCTAGGCTTTCTTAGTGGATATTGACCTTAGACATAGCAATGTCCTTCCTATCTAAACCCAAAAATTCCCCCAGTATCAGAAAGGTGCCTACCACTATGTGGTTCTATGTCGGGGTGGCATACATATCATGTACCCCTTTCCCTCTAATGAGAAACCCTATATGCAATGGGTGTCTTGCAAAATTAGTGTTATAATAATATTCTATGGGTTTTGATATCTTAAACTTTCTGACAGGTCACCAAAACTCAACAGTTTTCACTGTATTACACCAACCACATACTATTTTCCTCGCGATTTAGATGATTAAGAGATTATCTTAGTTTTGTTTTCCCAATCAACAAACTTGGTGCATTCTGCCAGGCAACCCTGTGGCAGAGCTAGGCACCCTCATCTGTGGCAAAAGCAGACTTCAAAGGGAAATAAAATTGCTGCCTTGAATCTTGTCAGGAATACTGGCTGACAGGGTGAGTCGAAGCACCTGCAATGAATACTGCCTTAACCAAGGATTTTGGTTTTAGCTAACAGAAACCCATTTTAAACCATCTTGGGGGAAGGAGAAGAAAAGGAGGAGAATTTACTACACTACATATGTGCCTCACAGCATCCTTGGAAAGGACGAGGATCAGAAACTTGAGAGCAATCAGGAACCATAGCAGGAAGCTCTCCTTCAGATTCTCTCTGTTTCCTCTCTCCTCCTTCTTCTTCTTCCTCCTCCTTCTCCTTCCTCCTCCTTCTCCTTCCTCCTCCTTCTCCTCCTCCTCCTCTTCCTCCTCCTCCTCCTCCTTCCTTCTTCTTCTTCCTCTTCTTCTTCTTCTTCTTCTTCTTCTTCTTCTTCTTCTTCTTCTTCTTCTTCTTCTTCTTCTTCTTCTTCTTCTTCTTCTTCGTCTTCTCTCTCTCTCTCTCTCTCTCTCTCTCTCTCTCTCTCTCTCTCTCTCTCTCCTTTCCCTCTCTCTCTCTCTCTCTCTCTCTCTCTCTCTCTCTCTCTCTCTCTCTCTCTCTCCCCCCCCCCCCGCCCCATGCTCTATGCACACATACCGCATTTGGCTTTCTCTGCAACTGCTGTCACTGCTTCTCTGCATACAAGGGCCCAAAGCTCCCTGGTCAATGTCACTTGTCACTCCATTCAGCCAAGCCTAGGACTGCACTTCTCTCAGTGCCAGCTCTGAATTCCTTTAAAAGATAATTCGATTAGCACAGCTTTGGATGAGATATCCACAACTATGGCCAAGCAGTTGAGGACAAGAAACTATATAAGATTCCAAGATAGTGGCCAACAGGATGGTGAGGAAGAGAGTGTGAATGAGTGAGCAAAAGGGGCGTGTGTGGATGTGTGTGGGGTGTGTGTGTGTGTGTGTGTGTGTGTGTGTGTGTCTGAGTGAGGGACAGCTAGATCTCGCAGGACCTTTGGGGGCTGGCGGACCGGGCTTGCATAGCCGGGTAGCCTCTGCTACTGCTGTAATCTCTCCTGGAGCACCGGCTCAACCACAGAGGCTGTGCCATCTTGAAGGGGAGAGCTGCTGTGACTGAGCCCAGCCTCACCTCCACCCAAGGTGCTCTCAGACACCACCTGAGATCCTACAGCCACTCCGGCCAGGGACCTGCTGCCTCGGCTGCCGACCCACAGACACCAGGACTCCAGCCTCCAGCTGAGGGCTCCTGTGAGTTCCAGAGGGTGCTCCCTCCCCGCAGCCAGATGCCTTAGCCCCAGGCATGGTGAGCACATGCATGCTCATGAACAGCCTACCCTTACACAGTAGCCCTGAGCTTGGGGACCACACATACGAACAGCCAAGCCTTATGCAGCAGCTCCAGGCTCCGCAACCTAGCACGCCAACAGCCGAGCCTTACCCAGCAACCCCAGGCATCATGACCACTCCAGCAGCCTTGCAAGCAGCTGTCACCCGTGACCACCAGAGGAGCAGCCACCACCTGTGAGTGCACAAGGAGCAGCCGCCTAACAACCAGCCCCCAACGAGCAGTCGCCACCTGAGACCGCACGAGGAGCAGCAGCCCCCTGACTCCCTGAGGAGCAGCTGCCACCCATGACAGCATGAGGAGCAGCCGTCCCATGACCGCCTGAGGATAAGCCGCCACCTGCAACCGTGCAACCCACCACCAAGCCCACCACTGCAGCCAAAGGCCCCACACAACTCAACACCTAGATCCTTTGGTGAAAGCAAAACTGGGGAGACAGGAGAGCAACCCCCAAAGGAAAGGAAAGAATCGCAAGAAAAGGAACTAAATGAAACAGATGCATGCAATATGTCAGAAAAATAATTCAGACTAAGGGTCATACAGTTCATAAACTGGATGGATGACAAAATCAACAACCTATGTAAGAATAGGGAGGGAAAAAAGTGTGATATAGGTACACTAAAAAACAATATGAAAGCTTTCAACAGTAGACTGGGAGAAGCGGAGGACCAAATTAGCGAATTAGAAGACAGGGAAGCAAAAGACACCCAATCTGAATTGCAATGGGAGAAAAAAAACAAAAGACAGAAGGAGAGCCTGAGGGAGCTTTGGGACAACATGAAATGAAGCAACATATATATAATAGGGGTGGCAGAATGACAAGAAGAGGAGCAAGGGTTAGAAAACCTATTTGAAGAAATAATGTCAAAAAAACTTCCACGATTTGGGGAAGAAAAAAGTCACACAAGCACAGAGAGTCCCAAACAAGATGAACCAAAAAAAAACCAACATCGTAATTACAATGGCAAATGTTAATGACAAAGAGAGAATCTTAAATGCTACAAGAGAGAGACAGAAAGTTGCCTACAAGGGAGCTCCCATTAGATTATCAAATGATTTCTCAACATAAACACATCAGACCAGAAAGGAATGGAAGGAAGTATACAAAGTGATGCCCAGCAAGGGACTGAATCCAAGAATACTTAGGTGTATTAGTTAATAATGCTGATTTTTTTCAATAGATGCAGTTACATATATGTTGATATATATGCAATTTGATATGTATGCTATTTTGTTGTTTTGAAGCTTGTTGTCAATAAAACTCTCAGCAAAGTGAGAATAGAAGGATCATACCTCAACATAATAAAAGCCTTATATTGCTGGGAACCAAGACCAGCATGTAATAATTACAAGAGTTTCACCAAAAGTTTGATGAAGCTTGGGCGGCTCAACAAGGGTGAGCCACATATGTAGTTTACCTGTTGGAATGGCTAAACGGCACTTTCCCCAAACCTGAATAGGATTGTCTGCTGCCAGACAGCTCAGGGCATTTTATTGCCTCCTGTTGGTCAAACACTTGAACAGCTGTAGGCTATTCCCCAAACTGACAATGCTTCTGTAAATCTACCCTTTGAAGTGTATATCTCCACCTTGCCTTAGGACAAATTGTGTTAATAAAAGCAAGGATCCTAGACAAGGAGGTAGTCTTCAGTTCCTTTAGCTGAAGCACCTCTGACCCCCAATGCCTTTCAAAATTATCTTTCGTCTTTGGACTCCTTCTTGAATCTACGCATCAGCCCCTTTCTTCAGATTGCAGAACCCTTTGTAAGACTGGGACAAGATCCCCGGCATTATATGACAAACCTACAATCAACATCATACTCAATGGGAAAAATTAAAACAATTTCCCCTAAGAACAGAAACAAGACAAGGGATGCTCACTTTCACCATTCCTGTTTGACATAGTACTGGAAGTGCTAGCCATAGCAATCAGACAAGAAGAAGAAATAAAAGGCATCCAAATTGGAAAAGAAGAAAAATTGTCATTATTTGCAGATGACATGATATTGTACATAGAAAACCATAAAGACTCCATCAAAAAACTAGTAGAACTAATAAATGAATTCAGCAATGTAGCAGGATACAAAATTAACACCCAGAAATCTATGGCTTTTTTTATACACCAATAATGAACTCACAGAAAGAGAAACTAAAAAAAACAACAATCCCATTTACCATTGCAACAAAAAAAATTAAGATACCTAGGAATAAATTTAACCAAGGAGGTTAAAAAAAAACCTGTACTCAGAAAATTACAGGATGCTAAAAAAAAAAAGAGAGAGAGAGAAAGAGAGAGAGAGGAAGACATAAAAAAATGGAAGAATATACTGTGTTCATGGATTGGAAGAATAAACATCATTAAAATGTCCATACTACCCAAAGTAATCTATACATTCAATGCAATCCCCATTAAAATACAAATGGCATACTTCAAAGACCTAGAACAAACTCTCCAAAAATTCATCTGGAATTTAAAAAAAAAGACCCCAAATAGCTGCAGCAATCTTGAGAAAGAAGAACAAAATAGGAGGGATACAATACCAGATATCAAGCTACATTACAAAGCCACTGTTCTTAAAACTGCCTGGTACTGGCACAAGAATAGATATAAAGACCAATGGAACAGAACAGAGAAGCCAGAAATCAACCCAAGCCATTATGCTCAATTAATATTTGACAAAGGAAGCAAAAGTATACAATGGAGTCAAGACAGTCTCTTCAATAAATGGTGTTGGGAAAATTGGACAGATACAAGCAAAAAAATGAAACTATACCACCAACTTACACCATACACAAAAATAAACTCAAAATGGATTAAGGACTTAAATGTAAGATAGGAAACCAAAAAAATCCTAGAAGAAGCCATGGGCAGCAAAATATCCGACATATGTCATAGCAATATCTTTACTGATACAGCTCCTAGGGCATTGGATACTAAGGAGAAAATAAACAAATGGGACTACATCAAAATAAAAAGCTTCTGTACAGCAAAAGAAACCATCAACAAAACAACAAGAAAGCCCACTGCATGGGAGAACATATTTGCCAATGTTATCTCTGATAAGGGTTTAATCTCCAAAATTTATAGGGAACTCATACAACTTAACAAAAAAGAAGATAAACAATCCAATAAAAAAAAATGGGCAAAGGACCTAAATAGATACTTTTTGAAAGAAGACATTCAAAAGCCAAGATACATATGAAAACATGCTCAAGGTCACTAATCATCTGAGAGATGCAAATCAAAACAGCAATGAGGTACCATCTCACACCTGTCAGAATGGCTATCACCAACAAATCAACAAATAACAAGTGCTAGAGAGGATGCAGAGAAAAAAGAACCCTCTTGCACTGCTGGTGGGAATGCAGACTGGTGCAGCCACTGTGGAGAACAGTATGGCGTTTCCTCAAAAAATAAAAAAATGGAACTCCCATTTGACCCAGTAATCCCACTTCTAGAAAATATCCCAAGAAAACAGAAACACCAATCAGAAAGGATATATGCACCCCTATGTTCATAGCAGCACAATTTACCATAGCTAAGATTTGGAAACAGCTTTAGTGCTCATCAGCAGATGAGTGGATTAGAAAACTGTAGCACATCTACACAATGGAATACTACGCTGCTGTAAAAAAGAAGGAATTCTTACCATTTGCAACAGCATGGATAGACCTAGAGAGCACTATGCTCAGTGAAATAAGCCAGTCAGAGAAAGATAAATATCACATAATCTCAGTCATTTGTGGAATATAATGAACAACATAAACTGATGAACAAAAATAGAACCCGTCATAGAAGCATCTAACAGACTGTTCAACCTATGAGGGAAAGCGGGGGGGTGAAGGGGTAAGAGATCAACCAAAGGACTTGTATGCATGCATATGAGCATAACCAATGGACACAGACTGGGGGTGGGGACGGCCAGGGAGAGTGGTCAATGGGGGGGGGGGGGGGAAGAAGGAGACTTATGTAATACTTTAAACAATAATTTAAATTTTTTAAAAAAGAAAAGAAACTAGTATAAAATTGGTTACTGAGTTCTCATCTCCATGGGGATCAGGGTGAAAGGTGGGGTATCATACTGAGCTTGAAAGAAACCTAAACATGTACCTATTGCCTTTCAGTGCTTCCCAACATTAGTAAGGGGCTAGTATCTAGAATGATAAGCTTGGCGATGCTGTAGCAACAAACAAGCTCCAAATCTCAAAGTCCTCAAACTACAGAGGTTTCTCTCCCATTCATATTCCATGTGCACTGTAGGTCAGCAGGGAGCTCTTCTCCATGTCATCCTCACCCTGGACACCAGGCTGACATCACCTCCAGCCTCGGAAATGTCTCTGGTCAAATGGAGAAATGGAAGAAGACAGGACATGGCAGTTGCACACAGTTCTCACTTGCTTTCCCAGAAGCAAACATGTCACTTCCATTTATATTTCATTGGCCAAAGCAAGTCACATGGCAACACCTCATTTCACAGGGACAAGGAGGAATGATGGGTTCTGGAATGTGTCCAGCTGTGGGGCTATCTGTAAGCAGCAGTGATGATTATCACTAGGGCTCATGACAAGAATGCATGGGTAAGAAAACACCGCTGTGCCCTAGTCGGTTTGGCTCAGTGGACAAAGGGTTGGTCTGTGGACTGAAAGGTCCTGGGTTCGATTCCAGTCAAGGGCACATACCCAGGTTGTGGGCTCGATCCCTAGTAGGGGGTGTGCAGGAGGCACCAATCAATGATTCTCTCTCATCATTGATGTTTCTATCTCTCTATCCCTATCTCTTCCTCTATGAAATTAATAAAAAATAAACAAATAAAACAAAAATTTAAAAAAAAACATTGCTGCACGCAGAAACACCACTGAACAGCATGCCTGGAGAAAAGCCAGAATCCAATTACACCTATTTACACTGACTTTGAGTCCCAGCCTTTTTTAATCTTGATTATTTCTGAGTTATTGGGGATAAAATAACCAAAAAGAATTTAAAACACTTTATTTATATTAACTATCTTCAAAATTTAAAAGATAAGAAGAAAATTAAGACCCTTGGTTCTAGTAAAAATATCCTATATCTACCTGCTTAATTTCTAGAATTATTTTTTCAAGGACTGGTTTTAATCCAGTCACAGGGGTGATATGTAAATCTGTGGGACAGCAGCCCATTAAATAATCTCAAATCAATTACCTTCTTAAATGAGAAGATCAAGAATATTACATTAAATAAGAATTCTGCCAAGTACATAAAATCTCATGACTCTTTGCTAATATTTATGTCTAGAAAGATTGCCAATACAACTTCATTTACTTGAGCCACCACAGATATATATCATAAAATAGCATTAAGTCAAAAGTAAACTGATTATGTACGATATAGCTGATGAACCTGGATAAGGCTAAATTAAAGAAAATACATAAATAATAAAATACACTAACTCCCTTCCTTAAGGTGTTTAGATGATGGATTTTGTTGTTTACAATTCATAAGGTATCAACAAAAGTTTATTATTAAAATGCTCCACGGCACAAACTTATAAAAGCAATAACACCTCAAATTCTACTGTGAGAACATGAATAGTCACAACTGCAGCCCAGTAAGCCTATGACTTGATCCAATAACCCTACTTCCAACTATTTATGCTTAGAAATAGTACAATAAACACTTGGTATGTGAATTAAAAAATGCTAACTGCAGCTTTGCTTGAAGAAGCAAAACAACTGCATTTCTTTCAGTAGGAAGTAGATGCAAGCCACATGAAATCCCTTTCTAAAATTAAGCAGTCTATGAATAAATTATGAGTAAAACATTTTTAAGATATGCTCGTGTATATATACATACCTATATAAAATTTGGCAGAATCTTCCCAAAGCAAGAATAAGACTTTGATACCCTGTTCAATCTGTATTTTTGAGAACTCAAAATACTACACAAACATTTCTGTTAACAGTGAACTAAAAGCAATCTTTTATCATGGAGTGTTAAAAACTAAGGTAATGCTCTTAACTTGCTTCAACGGTCATATTTCTTACTCATGGAAGCCCTCTCCCCTTTTCAATTTTTCTCCTCTTTTTTTTTAAATCCCAAATCAAAGTTTCAGTGGGGTGGCCTTCTATAAATGGGCAAAGTTTCTAATACAAATGGTAAGACATGTTTGTTTTATATAGTCCTGCAAGGTCAGTGAATCACTCCCTGAAGTAAATTAAGCATTTGATCATTTAACAGTTTCAGCCCTTTGGGGAAGCAATTAGAGTAGTGAAGAGGGATTTGACACATTTATGAAGAATATAACTCTGTCTTCCAATGAGTCCAATTTGTGCAAAGGAAGCAGCCTCCTCAGCCGGCAGGATTAGGTTCAACATGTTCATGTCTGGAGATCAAAATACCTGTTGCTGTTACAGCCTTTTATTTTACATACTACAAAAGTCATTAATGTTCATAACAGAAAATTTAGAAAATAGAGAAGAACAAAAAAGAAGACAATAAAAATCATACATAATGCTTCTATTTAGAGATAACTGTTGCAAACCACTGGTGCATTTTCCTCTGGTGTCTATTCTAAACACGCAGTCAACAATAATAGGGGTCTGGGGAGAAGGAAGTCATGGTCCATCACAAATCACAGTGAAAAGAAAAAGAGAACCAGAACCAGTCAACAGGAGGCACATTTAATAATGAAAGCATCTTTAAATATTTACTATGCTATAGTTGCTCTTATATAAACTTGTACTGTTACTCAATTTCATAGCCAATCTCTCCTTATTTTAAAAAAAGCCTGTGCACCATCAGTGTATCAGTGAGCAAATGATCATTCCATCTTCTAAAGGATCAAGCAAGATAATTCAGACAATAAAAGCCAGCATTAGGCATGACGTTGTCTCTACTCACTGGCCACCAGCCATCACCACTCCCATGAACTCTGTCCTTGTCCGCAAACCCCCTTCAAGAGCCTCCAAAGTGTCATCTCCATCACTCCAGGCTAGGATCACTCCAGGCCAGAATAACAGCATCATTATCCCTCAGTGCCTTAATCCTCAACTTATAGCCATTTCTCTCAAGCCACTAATTAATGTTATTTTCATCAACTGTTCCCTACCAGAAAATCGATTTACTATCATAGAGTGACACGCAGTTCCAAAAGACAAGTCTTCTAATACATACGTGTTTTTGCTCGTTTTAGAAATGCTACTCTTTAAATAGTACATTGTTTATTATGTCTATCACTGTTAATTCAAAACACAATTAATCTTTCCCAGAAAGTAAAAAGGTTTTATTTTATTTACAAAAAAAGAAAAAATGGGATCAATCTGTTATAAACTGCAGTATTTGTAACCTTCTCTATTCTTTTTGTTTGTTTGTTTTGCAAAATTGGGATAACTGTGGTTTTTTTATTTACTGTTTTGTAATCTATTGATTGGTTAATCAGAAATAATAGTAATGGAGGGGGGGGAAGAGTCACTTGAAAGGATCTCTTTCACCCATCAATGTTGACCATTAGCAAAAACTTTGAAGAAACTTGAATTTACCTTCATCAAACCTCTTTCTATATAATTTTATTCTTCATTTTAGAGTCCTAAATAAAATAAGACAAATATGCCTTTTCCTTTCACAGAACAAAAACAATTAGAAGAAACTACTTTCTGCTAAGGTTTATAGTTTTACAAAAGGATTAGCCAAAGAAAATGCTTCACACAAAGTGAAATTTCAGGTACTCTAGTTATGGGAAAGTTTTCTGGACAAGACTGTTCTATTGCCCTCATATATCTGCAAGAGACCATTCACAATGTTTATACATAAATCAAACTCTACCAACCAGGACCCTAACTAAACAGAAAGAAATTCTAAGAAGTGCACATTAATCTCTCTGGCCACACTGTAATGACAATCAATATTAATACATTCTGGAAAGCTAGCCTTCCTTCTCAAAATGCACAGGGACCCAAATTATGCAAAATCCATCAGGTTGAAATCAGAAAGCCACAAACAAATACAAGGTACTAAGCAAGAGGAATGCTAAAGAATATTGACTAAATTTTTATTGTTTATCATAGTTTAGTAGGTGATCACTCAAGCTTCAAATGGCAATGTATTAGTGATGGTTTGTATGAGAAAGGTGGGTTTCTGAATGATTCAAAAATTAAGCTATGGTTCAGAAAATGTTTTATACTTACTAAAATTCTTCTTGATGCAGCTAATGTTCAAAATTACAATAAAAATCCTTAGAGACAGTGGTTTTAAGAAAATGTTCAAGCTTATAAAATGTTCCATTTGCCCTTTCCACCTGCTACATTCACAGCTTAAAATCCAAGCTAGAAAAAGTATTTGAATACCCAAGTGGTAATTGTAAAGATTCTGAAGGCATTAAGCAACAATTTCCTCAAGTGGAAAGTGTTGTTTGATAGCACTTACAAAATGCTATAGGCAGAAAAGTGGAAGGTTTGAACAAGCAATCTGATCAGTCAATCTCATAGACAGACCTCTCTCCTCCTCCAGGTAAGATTATTTGTCAAACCAATAGGAAGTTCACTAGTCATGCTTTTTGTAACCTTTTCAGTTCTTTTGGAAATAGTGGGTCCAATGCTGTTTAGATCATTAGACTTTTTGAATAGATGATAATAAGATACTCAGACTTAGTAAGTAGATTTTTCCATCTAGCTGAGAAATACAATATTTGCAAGGAGTTAATTATATATACATTCTCCACCACAGATTGCATCTGGCATAATAGATGAGAATAACAATAGCATCTGTAGTCATCATGTAAATACAGAATACAAATAAAATAGCACTCATAAAACTCTCCCAACATGTTCTGGTTATGCCGCAGTACATTATCCTCGTTTTCATTCTCTCAAACGGTTATCTGATCCCAATTCTGAGAAGCTGACAGAGAAAGACAAGATTTAACAAAAGATAACTATATACACAAGTAAAATGATGTTTAATATCTGTTCATTCCAAATGCTAGAGCTATATTTATCAATGTAGTCACTGTTGATTCTCAGACACTCTAATACCAGGTCTGCCCATAAAATAATAACAGGCCTGCTTTTATTTGAAGTGTCAGTCAATTTTTTAAAATCATCGCATGTCTTACAAGCAGTATCTCTCAGAAGATAATGCTATAATAATGATATGGGAGGAACATGGTTAAAAAAAACTAATGAGTGATCAGGTAGGATAAATACTCTGCAAATACATTTTATTTCCATAAAACATGAGCATGTTCTAGCTTCTGTTAGACTAGGAAGGAAAAAGGAATCCACAAACTTTGGTTCCATTGTATCATTGCAAGGCCATTTCAAATATAAAATGGAAGGATTCTCTAAGGAAAAAGAATCATTTCCTTTTGCTGTTAGAAAAACCTAGCACCATGCACATTGTATCAGGCTATTTCCCATCATATCCTTGCCAATCCAGATCACTGAAACAGTACAAAAAAAGTCAGCTCCCCATGGACTTAAGAAAAAAAAAAGCCTACTGGTAAAGTTCCCTTTATTTGCTTGAGTTCATTTTCACTACAGTTTTCTAGTATCCATGCAGCACAGCCCTACTGCTGGCGAACAGAGCAGTGCCCCCCTGGGGACAGGTTCTGGCTACAGAGGAACTAAAAATTGGATGAAAGAATATAATAAAATTAATCACCCCTTAATTCTGCTCCAGAAATAGAAGTCAGATACCTCCAATGAAAATATAAACTTGTCCATGAAATTATTCCCATTGTATGAAATATTCATTCCATTTTAATATTTTAATCATATAAAAATACAATTAAAAGCTGAAAGGATAACTTTCTATAGTGACCAGGATAAATTCAGAATTCCAATTTATCAGTTAAATTTATGCAGATGAAAATTATCTGGAAGCAATATATCAACTGAATTCATTTAAGTATTTTGTTGTACCGTTTTCAAATTATTTCAGCACCTTTGCTTATTAAGAGAGAGCCATTCTGGTTAGAGGAAAAGAATAAATACTTATCAATTAAAAGCAATGCATTTAGTACTAGTCTCTATGGGGCATATAAAAAAAAAAAAAGGTAAGAGGGCCTTCCCTCTTCCCTTAATGAGCCTACAGAAAAGACAGATAAAATGGAACCAGGTATTGCTGAGTCCCAAGCCTAGTCAGTCCAGCCTAATGGCCTAATCAATCAATATGTTCCATCCTCCCCATTGCCAGTTTCTGGTTTAAAGTCAAGCATATGAACAAGGTTGGGCCAAACTGCAATCCATCTGGGACTTTAGCTATAAGGACTTTACCTGATGGCTAAGCTGAAGGGCTCATTCGTGTATGCATTCAGCAGTTCTCTGTTAGATATCTATCCCGTCAGGAGCCCTTCCAGATGGCAGATGTAAGCCACACAGAGGGAAACAAAAGGGAGTAAAGGAAGGAGACAGATGGTTGGAGCATCTGGATGCAACCATGCCTGAAGTTAGATCCAAGCCTGGACTTTTTAATTACATGAACAAATAACTCCCTTTTTAGTTTAAGGTGGTCTGAGTTGAGGTTTCTGTCTCTTGCAATCAAGAGTCTTAACTAGCACCCCACGCCCAGCCCCAGGTCATGGAGTAAAGCCTCGCCTCCTGGTACTGGTGCCTTGCCTGTTCCCATTATGGTCCTAGCCCAAAGCCCATTGGAGCAACTTTGTGGCCATTCCTCACCCCTTTGTAGCATTTCTATACCCAACTTGAAGTGACTCTCCAACTCCAACTTAGACTGGTCTTTTTCCCTTTGGGAAACCTACATAGTACCCACACCTGCACATAAACATACACACATGGCATTAGAGACACACCCCCAGGGTACCTCCTCCTACTCTTACCCAATGCCAAGAATCAACCAGCTTCTGGTTTAATACTTCCAGAAATAGGAAGCTCACCACCTCAAGCTCCATGTGTTCTATTACTGGGCACCTTCTATATCTGAGAAGTGTCATCATTATACCAAAACAAAACTTTTTCTCCCTGAGGTCTCCACTGCCTTATCTATTTCTGCTAAGTAAAACAAAGAAGACTACGCTTCCTTCCATACTTGTCAACACTTCAAATATTTAAAGACAATTAGCATGTGTCTCTTTGAGGTGCAGGCGTCCTCAAACTACGGCCCGCGGGCCACATGCGGGTGTTTTTGCCATTTTGTTTTTTTACTTCAAAGTAAGATATGTGCAGTGTGCATAGGAATTTGTTCATAGTTTTTTTTTTTTAACTATAGTCTGGCCCTCCAACGGTCTGAGGGACGGTGAACTGGCCCCCTGTTTAAAAAGTTGGAGGACCCCTGCTTCAGTGTATATTTTTTCTACAGTTCCTTCAGCCATTTCTTAAACTATATGACTTCTAGATCCTTTGGCATCCTGATTCCCCTTGTCTAGATATACACTAGTTTGTCAACATCCCTTTTAAAATATTATCCCTCCCACCCACCACTGAACAACCCTGTGGTGATCTGAAAGGCCCAGAACACTGTGCGCAGGTCACTTTCAAAAGGCTGGGCATTGCATCTGTGATAATAAGTCCTAAGATTTCATTGGCCTTTTTTTTTTTTAATCTTTCCTCTCCTTTACTACTTTGGGGGTAATGGGTAGTTTGGTCTTTGTCTATTTTTTATCCTAAGCCCCAGGGCAGGACCCTAGCAGGTTTGTTCATTACTGTATGGCCAGTATTTGAAATAGTGTCTAGCACATGGTAGGGACTTAATAAGGGCTGATGAACTAAACAAATCTAAATTCAGCAACCCCCATCCATTTCTTTCTACTTAATTTTTAAATCAGCCTTGATATTCAGTTAGTTGGGGTCACTTGTAGTCTAAATTCAGCATGGTATATTTCTTAATTCATGCTCCTCTAAATTTAATAAGTCAGCCTTGTTCAGCTTTACCTAAGACATTAATGAAAACGTCGGACAGGCTGGAGCCAAGGTTGGAGCCCTTTAATTTAGTACTCAGCAAGAGGCACTGGTCAAGGTGACACTGAGCCATTATCCATGCTTCAGGGCTGAAATAGCTAACCCAGGTTAGATTTCATCATTTCACTTTTAGGAGGATTTTTTTAAAATGCTTTGTTGAAATCAAAATACAGTATTAGTAGGTTGAATCTTATGAAATTGCCATTTTTCTAGGCCGAAGATCTATTATCAGCAAGTTCATTGGTTCAACCTAATGCAAAGCACTCCACTAATAGCTAGTGAGTGTTTTGTTTATTAAGTTATCAGGACCTTCCTTAGAGAATCTATACTGGTTCTATTCTGTCATGCCCAAAAACTACCATCTTCCACCTCAAAAATAAAGATATTTTCCCATGTCTTCTCTAACTAACAGTTCCCCTGTGCAGGTTCCTTCTTCACACAGGATGCCATTTGCTTGAACCTGGAGACCAAGACCTATTCACTATAACTGAGGGGTAGTCTTCTATCATTGCCTAAGTGTGCCTTGGGCTCTCCTCATACTAACCTGTATTTTAGCACTGATGGCCTGAAGACTATTCTCCATAAAGAGACTCTTAAACACTCATAAGAGTTCCTCAGAATAAATCCCTATTCCTCCTGGAACTAGGTAAATGGCATTTTATAGTGCCTCAATAAGTGTTGAGTATTAAGGTATTTCTATAAGTAAATAGCAAGGTGGTAATTTATACTATTGCAAAATGCCTCCCCACTCCAGAAGTGTCAAATGTCCATACTAACCAAAAAAAGGAAGAAATTTCATAAGACAGGAATGTATGTGACCTTTAAACAATAAACATAAATTTTTTAAGAGTCAGTGAAAAAATATTGATAGGTTCAAAGCTGTTGAATATATAAACTTGAAATAAATGCACCAACACATGAAATAATTTGACAGTTACACTATACATTATGGGCAGAGATTATATAGACATAGGCAAATGTAAGGTAAGAAAAAGATTAGGACAAAAATTAAGCATAAGAAATTGTTTCAATATGGTTATCATTTTCAAAAACAATAGAAGCTAATGACTAAAGCTATATGCCATAATATTCTAATGTGAACCTGGTTCTTAAAAATATAAATGGGTTTTTAAAGTGTGACATCCTATGTATGGTATGTCAAAGAATTCATTCACCTCGTTTTGTGTGGTTGTTTGTTTGTTTGTTTTTTGTTCACTTCTTATTTTGCAATTAGTGACAGTGGTCACAGGTGAAGAGTAGAGGAAAACAATTCCAGTAATGCACTACCACCAATGTGTTTAATTATTTTTAAATACATGGAAGCAGTCCTAAAAAGCAAGCCAGATCTAAGCTTTAATCAGATGAAATATCTAATAAGTATTAATATCTATTCTTAAATTAGAGAAAAGGAGGGGAAAACCCCATGATTCTAAAATTATCTGAAACTAGAAATGAGATTATTCTTAAAAGAGGCATTGGACAAATGAACCTTGGCAACAAAGATTTCAAGTGAGCTATTTTGAATAAATTATTCTCTCTAATAGGCAGCCCAATCCGCACTGTGAAAGCTTCTAGCGCATAATTCAAAGGTCACTTTTCCTCTCAGGAAAGTAACGCTGCGCCCTCTGTACTTGCCGAAGCAGGCTTCTGGATATCACTTGTGTGGGCTGCTAAACTGTCCATTTTTCTTCAGGTTTTTTAGTTTGTGATTTCTCCAAAGCTCTTTTCTTCTCCCCCACTTTGAGCCATACTCTTGCTTATTAGCAGTAACAGTGTACATTCAGAAAGGGAAAGATGACCCTCAGGCCCAGCTATCTGGGTGTGATTTGTAAAACAGACAATGGGGTGAACAATTGAATCTACAGTTTTCAACTGGGCTTAGGGATCAAGTGTGGGTTTGAGTTTTTTTCCTAACTTGGCAACACTGTGGAAGCATCTTGCTCACCTTAAATTGGTCAGCTTTTATGTTTAAAAGGTCTGGGCTCGCTACTGCTTTGTCTTTTCAGATAGTCAGAAAGCACATGCTTGGTCTATTGCCCTCAGTTACTTTTCAAAGGCAATACGTTGAAAAGGATTTGCAGCTAGAGCCAAGGTGACAAGTTGACCTTTGCTGGCTGCAAAGACCTTTGTCATAATAACCAGCTGCTTTCTGGTCTATAAGAGAACAATTCCTCCATCTTTCATTTACTGTTTCTAATATCAGCTCTGAGTCATTATAAATATTATCCCGCAAGTCTTGCAGAGAACCTGGGTTTGAGTGATGATGCCCTTGAAATGGCCCAGACCTTAACTTCAGCTAGAAAGTCAGGCAATGGTTTCCTCCTAAGCCTTAACTTTTGGAGAAAAATAAAAGTGGCTTTCAAATAAAGATAAGTTAATTCTTGTATATTTCCTAGTTATTTAAATTTGGGATGGAATTTGCCTCAAAAGAGACCACAAATTCACACTGTAAATATTCCTCAGAGTCTTCCCCCAAGGACCTGTGGCCATTTATTAGAGTGCCTGTGCACTTGACAAAAGAAAAGACCCAAATATTTCAACCACTAAACACTGGCTCTGAATTGACACTAATTTCTAGGAACCAAAATATCACTGGTCAGGTGATAGATGGAGTTTTACATCAATTTCAAATTACAGTGGGCCCACCTGGTCTATGGACCTACCTTACGGTTATTGCCCAGTTTCTCAGCGTATCATTGGAATAGACACACTTGGCAACTGGAAGAATCTCTGTGGATTGAAAGCTACTGAAATTTCCCCTCCCTACCAAGAGAGAAAACCCAGGGAAATTTCAAAAAGTAGCGCTACTATCAAAGAAGAAGCAAGGACAATACTATGTGATGGCTACTGCATGGCCATTGAACTCACTAATTTGGCCTGTGCAGAAATCAAGTGGATTTAAGAGAATGGCTGTGGATTATCACTATCTTATTCAAATGGCGACTACAGCTTCAGCTGCTGACCCAAACAGTATCTGTACTAGAGAAAATAAGCATGGCTCTGGTACATGGTATATAATTATTGCCTTTCTCTCCACCGTAATTGCAAGGACCACCAGAAGTAGCTTGTTTTTACCTCACAGGGAAGACAGTATACCTTCACAGTCTTGCCTCAGGGCTATATCACCTTTTCTGCTCTCTGTCATAATGTGATTTGCAGGGTTCTTGATTATCTTGACATTCCACTAACATCACTCTACATTGACAAGATTATGCTGATGGAATCTAATAAGCAGGAATGAACAAGAACTTAATGTCTCAGTAAGACAAATAAATGATAAAGCCCACAAAACGTTAGTCCTCCTCCCTCCTCCCAATCTCAGTGAAGCTTCTAGGGGGTTAAGGGTATGGAGCAAGTCCAGGTATTTCCTCCATGGTTAAAGGTAAGTTCCTGTACTTTTACCACCCACCACCAAATAAAAGGTACAGTACACTTGAGAGGCCTTTTGGAATTTTGGAAGCAACATATACCATACTTTGGTGTGTTATTTTAACTCTTCCAGAGCGTCACCCAGGAGCCTATCAATTTCAAGTGGAAATCAGAGCAAGAGAAGGTTTGTAGTAAGTTCAAGGCTTTCTACCATTTGATCTTTATTATTTAGCAGATTCAGCAACATGCATAATCTCTGTGGCATATAGGGATGTTGTTAGAACCTGCGACAAGTACGAACAGGAGACTCACAATGCAGACCACTAGGATTGTAGAGAAAATTTATGCCCCCTTCTGTGGATAATTACTTTCCTTTTGACAAACAGCTCTGGTTTGCTCCTGGGCCTTGACAGAAATTGCTCTTCTAACATGGGACATCAGGTGACCATGAGGCCTGAGCTTCCTATCATGAATTGGGTGCTGTCTAGCCATAGGCTAACTGTGTAGTAACAGTCTATCATAAAATGGAAAAGAAAGACCAAGATTAAGCAGGTTTGAGAGATATGAAAAAGTTGTGCTGGGAAAGGCAGCTTCATGCATGGCAGTCTTTCAACCCCCACTCAGCCACATAAGAATAGGCCTTGGGTCTGGAACACATCCTTAACATGAGATAAAGAGCCTACACAGCCTGTGCTGGGCTTTTTGCCTTGTGTGGGAATATCTTTTCTTGTTTCAGGCTCAACGCGTGCTCCTTTGTTCTGTTTAAACTTACATCGATGGCCCTCGGGCATGGCCCCAGCTTTCAGTGTTTCAGACTCTGTGAGAGAAGTGAGGAGCAGTCCTTCTGCTGCACACAGGCCAACCACCCTGTTTCGGCTTCGGGGGCACCCACTAGACACGCGGGACTGATGCACACTACTGGAGCTGATCCTGCCCTGTCCCTTCTCTATGTAAGAAAGCATTGTTCCATCTAGAGCTTGAGCATGCTTTCCTTGGTGACTCCAATACCAAGATGCAGTGGGCAGAAGTGTTGACTTCTATTCCCAGTTGCTGGCATTGTGATGATCTTTGCTATCCTCCACAGAGTCGGAGTCCTCTCCCGGCATTGGTTAATGGTGTAGTGATACTCTACGATTTGCGTGAGCTCGTCACTGAGACTTAACACAACTCCATTTGCATTGCCTCTCAATCCATGCCACTGGCTTCCTGTGACCAGTGACTGAGGAAGATATTTTTGTGCTCTCCATGAATCCCCATATTTATCCACTGCAGAGAGGAAGCTCTTACTAACCAAATGGACAAAATGATGCATTCACTGGATGTTAGTCAGTCTCTTTCCTTAGTCACCCCGGTGCTTTCTCACTGGGCCCATGAACAGTGTTATAAGCAAACCCCAAATGTCTATATGTAGATTGGATAAGTTATGACCCAGACACAAATTCAAATATTATGCAGTCATTAAAAATAAACTCTCCTAGAAGTTTCAATGAAATGTAAAGTGAGAGATCATGATACAAAACACTGTGGAGTGTAAAACTAATTATGTAAACACACAGACACACATTACCCATTACTGAAAAAAAAAAATCAAAACCAGAAGATTTACAGAGATTAGTGCAGCCTGATGGGAATGCAAAGGAAATTTTCTCTTTTCTTTACAGTTGTCTCTGTTTTCTAAAATATCTGTGAAGCGCACTGCTATATTTATAAGTGTAAGTTATTTGTAATAAAGTATTTTCACACTTTCAAAATTGGCAAATATTTGATTTCCAAAGATTCAGTCTGTGGAAATGATTTCAGAGATGTATAGCTTATATTTATAATGACTATTGACAAGATCAATATTCCTATGTTATTTTATTTCAGTAAGAGGCAAAACTTGCAATACTGCATGCAAACCATGTATAAAATTCATGTATAGCCCTCCTGATCCATTTTTACACAGCGATGCACCCTAGAAATTTTTATCATAACCAATGACACAGAATTCTTATTTTAAGTTCTAAGGAAGAACTATCAAGTTAAGCTCTAAGTCCGTCTTCTTCCATCCATTTCTCTGAGTTGAATTTTTGTTCTAAAACATAAACCAAAAAACTATTTGTCTTCCATGCCCGAATGCAGCCCTTCTCACAGTTTCCCCTCATAATGGCAATCAACTCAGGGCAATAGATTACGATAATTGAAATCATGCACTTATTTTAATTACTTTCCACATCTCCTATTTGCCACCTTGTCGGAACAATGTATGAATCACAGTGAACAATTAGTGCACTGGAAGAAAAGATGTCCAAGGCTGAACTAAAGCCTAGTTTGGTGATAATTCCAACAGCACCATTCCCTTAAGACTAAAGCCACCAAATTATATTGACTTGCTCTTCATGTAGAGAGAGGTCTACTGATTTAACTACCAATACCTTCCTCGTACTAAGAAAACTCCTTCAGGGCTAACCTGGGTTGGCTCACCTTCACATCCCCCTATTGCCTAGGGTAGCCCTTGGCAAAGCTGGTACTCCTAAACGCTGGGCAGATTCACCTATACGGCAAGCTCATTTAATGAGGGAGAAAAGTGTTTTCAGCAGTCTGGGTTTCGTCCTTGTTCTCAACAATAAAGGATAAACATGTTTATTTCTAGCTGGAATATGCTATTGCCACATTGACTGGCAGCTCAGTCTAAGAAAAGAAAGGCTTTGTTCCTTAGGTTTTCTAACTGACAAGTGTTCTATTTTTGCAGAGCTACGGGACATTGAGGGTTTTTTTCTCATGGCTTTCTCTTATTTAACTCAGGAAACATGGTCAGTAGGATTTTTACTTGGTTAACATTTAGGATCTAAATAAGACCTGGACATGGGTAAACAACAACCCCAAAGTAGCATCTGAAAGACAACAAAACTGTCGCTACTGAAACATTCTCTCTTATAATCCTTCCAGGTTCTAGAAAATCACCCCACTGTGCATTGTTTTGGGCTCAGTCCCTGAGGGTTCCTGCTATAAAGGCAAGAGTATAATCTGGGAGAAATAAAATATTGGGTTAAAATTCAATATAGTTTTGTTCTTATAATCTTTTAAATTCCTTTTGGATGTGTTTTAGATAAGCTGGTTAAGCTTGGATTTGTTACTAAGAAGAGATATGACCCCTATAACAGAAAGTTGTTTGTGTTCTGAACCAAGTTTATGAGTTTGAGCTTCAGTGAAGTGGCTAATGAGTATGTTTAACCACTGTACTTAAATTATCTGCAAATTTCCACTAGCACCTGGCAAGACAGAAGAGCGAAGGAATGCTCTCTCAGTTGCTAAAAGGAAATTAGAAAATTATCCTACTGGCTGGGATAAAGGGTACCTGGGAAAGACAAGTATGTTACCTTTCCTTCTGGCTTCTGTTGGAAGAAGAACGAAAACTCCAAAGGGAACTAAGTTAGAATTATGAGACAATGACTTCAGTAGAAGGCTATATAAAAATACAGTTAGTGAAATCATTCATTAAATGAAATAGCTATCGGTACTACAACATCTAAGTTCAATCATAGCCAAGAACAGCTGGACTAAGGGTGGATTCAAGGAGTGGCTATAACCTCAAGGCTAGGGTTTCTAAACTCGAGTCATATTAAACAGAGATTTATAAGCACTAAGAAAATATAAGGGGGAAAATTACTAACAGTTCTAAAATCAGGTCTATATATTTGATTCCTTAAGCCCTGTGCTCAACAGGCACAAATCATAGAAGGGTTTGAAAAGGCCCTTCACTGTATGAATCACAGTGTCCTCTTGTAATACCACCTCCCATCTCCACCTCACCAAACCTTTTAACACTATTTATTCTGCCTTTTGATGTTCAAAAACATTATTCATGATACGAAAAAGAAAAAAATATATATGGATTGAGAAGACAGATTTTTGCTAAACAATCAACATTTATTTGCCCTGAGCATGGCTTTAAAAATATTTTTATTTTTCCAAGTTCCAACTCATTCAGAACTTTAGCTTCCGTAACACCATTCTTACAGACACATACTACCTTCTAATCATTACCCTTGTGCATACCTTTCCTTCCATCTCTTTTATTACATAATGTTTTAAGAATCTGAACTTTGTTTCTTTAGGTTCTTCCATTGCTCTTCCAGATGATTAGCAATTGGACAATCACAGTGGTGGCTCCAAATTATAGGAGGGACTTAGGGCTGATAGCAATATGACTGAAATAAGTGCTGAGTCTTGCTTTGAGGTGACAATAATAATAAGCAAATATATTTTACCTATATTTATGTAACAGATCAATAAAAGTAGTGAGACTAATAAATATTCATAACAAATAATACTTTATTACTTCCACTAGAGGCCCGATGCATGAAGATTCATGGAAGAATAGACCTTCCTTCCCCTGGCTGCCGGCACCTGGGACCCGGGACCTGGGCCTTCGCTCTGGCCACCGCCTTCCGCCTTCATGTGCTGCGGAGGCCCGAAGCGGCTGGGGCAGGGCTGAACGCCATGGCAACGATGCAAGTGTCCCCGACCCGGCGCCGCCATCTTTGTCACATCAATTTGCATATTCCCTCCTTATTGGCTGTGGATGCCGCCATCTTTGTCATGAAGTGATGATCAATTTGCATATTCTGTCTTTATTAGATAGGATTATTAGGATTTTTAGGGTGCTAATGGAGATTAATTATGGGTCCCTCCAAAGTACCCCTTGGTACCACCTTTTCAGAGTTAGAAGGCAGTTTTCTGAGCTTTCCATTCCTTGGGACATCTTCCTTTTCAGGGTATCATTCTGCTGACATACCCATACCTTTCATTTCTCTGAACTTCTTGACATATTTTACATAGTCTGATTATGCTTCCTTCCCTGGAAACATGAACTCTTTGCCAAGGGATGCCTCTTTCTCCTGACCCTCTCTACCCCTCCCATGGCATTAACCAGAACTTCCTTAATGGCCAGAATTAGAATCAGCATGATAGTTCCCTTTTGACTGCCTCTCTTTTCAGTGGAGAAAAAAGATATTCCATTAAAAATGTTGGAGATGGTCTCCTTTTGGCCAAAAGTGTCTGCAGCAGACACCCAGAGAATAAAAGGTCCCCTTACTATTATGCCTTTAGCTATGACAAGGGCCAAGTTTTTCATAGCCTTAAAGCAATACCCATTTTTAAAAGTGTCATTTTTACACACACACACACACACACACACACACACACACACACACAAGTAGGTAAGCATGTTTCAGAAAAATATTGTTGCACACTCCAGAATAACGTATTTCCCAACTGAACTTACTGGATACCATGCTAAGTATCAGGGAAGCTAGCTCTGAACTTCTTGAAGACATTCTTCATGCTCCAGCAGGGTGCAATGTGATTCCTCTGGTTCTTCTCCCCCTCCTCCTTCTTCTACCCACATCCCCCATTCCTTCTTCTTCTTCCATTTATTCTCATCCATTTACTTTCTCCAAAAAAAGAAATTTATCCCCAAATATGTTCCTATCTATGCCGGTAAAAAAAAAAAGTCTTTATATGAGTCAAACTCCCCTCTTAACACTATAAATGTGATTCACTTTTCTGTCACTATGTCTTAAAATTGAGCCCTAATCCAGTAAGTCTTGGGATACCTGAGAAAAACAGATTCCTTTTCATTTTAGTGATGGCTTTTTGCAAGAGCCTATCATTAAGGAATCTTAAATCCTATTGTAGAAATCCAAGGCCAAAGATCTTCTCTTTCTTCCAATGTCAAAATAGATGTCAACTAGAAAAAAAAAATACCATGCTTGTGATAGCAGACTCCTTGTGTGCATGTGTGCATATGTATGTGCATGCATGCACACACATAATCAATCACACCTCTGGGTATTCACATTTTTGTACAGTTCATTCCCAAAGCGAATTTATGCCAGTCCTGTGTAACCAGTAGAACGTGGTATAAATAATGCTGGGTGCCTTCTGAAGTTAGGTCATGAGAAGGCTCATAGCTTCCTCCTTGCTCTCAAGGAACACTCTTTGAGAACAGCCAGCCACTGTGTAAAAAGTCCAACTGTACTGAGATCTTCATCTGTGAGGTAGCCCAAGATAACCATCAAAGAGACTACATGGAGAGAGATAGATGCCTGACCAGCCCTTATGCCAGACATGTGAGGAAAGAGCCATCTTGAAAAATACACCTTACATCCCATTAAATCTTCAGATGGCTTCAGCCCAACCACAATCTGACTGCAAGCAAGAACAAAGTTGAGTCCATAATTGTAACAGACAATAAGAAAATGTTGTTTTAAACCACTACATTGTGGCATGGCTTGTTAAAGTCATTTCCAGGTTCTCTTCTAGTGTCATTTGTCCCCATAAAAAAACATCAGGAGTGGGTTAAGTATGTTTCAGAAAACAATCTCATATACCTGTTTCCCAACTGAACCTAGCAGGTATTTGTTCAGCCTGTTCTGTTCCTGCCTCCCCGTTAATAGGAAATCACCAAACACCATGACTTTTCTCTTCATTCCAGGCCAGTGAACAGTGGCCAGAAAATGCTTGGGATTCTTCCTTGTTGGCATGTGCTCTGCCCTCAAATATTCAGCTCCCTTCCGTGGGTGACCAGCACACCCATCGGGAGTCTCCTGTCTCATCCATCTGCTCTGTCACATCCTCTTGCTTTCCAAACTCTTGGTGCTGGTTTTGATCCCTACTACCTTATCATAACCACCTTCCCCATGTTTTTCATCCTCTCTAAGAAGCTAAAGTACAGCACCACTCTCTAACACTCTTCACTTTGACCTCAAGTATAGACATCTGCTTAGAGTATGTCCTCACTTCACTAGATTCATCTGGAGCAGTAAGACAAACACCCCTTCTAATCCCCTCAGCCTCTATTCCTCTCATTAGAGGCTTATCTTTTTGGATTTTCATCCCTTGTGAGATCACTTGATTAATGGTGGCAGGTGCTCATCCCCTGCACCAGCCCTGACAGGTTCTGAGGACTACTACCCTTCTCTGTCTCACACAATCAATCCTATGATGCTTCCTTCCCTTTCCAACCTGAACTCTCCTTCCCTGCCACAGATCAGCTTGGATCCTTGTTCCAGGACACTGGCCCAAGGCACAGCCTAGCTTTCTCAATACTTGTCTACCTGAACCAAGGCAGAGCCCCAAAAGAAATAATCTCCCCACTCAAGACTATAGCCCTTGCTCAACTCCTGCCACTTCCACGTCTAATCCAAGGCCCCCTTTCTATAGCTCTTTGCTTTCAGCAGACACTCATCCTCACTCAGCTGGAGTATCCCTCTGCTTTCGCTCAGAACTCAACTAAAACCCCTTTAAGAATTATGCAGATATGTGTTGAAGCAAATATGTGACAGCGCCTCAGTCTAGGTCATTCCAGGTCATCACCCACCCATATAGGCTTATGTGATTCAAGGAACTTTAATAAGGAAAGAACTAATTAAGAGAAATATTTTACATATGCATAGCATTTATCACTATAACATATGTCATATTTTTATATAAAATAAATACACATGCTTAACTTATTTACATTGCTTATTATCTGTCTCCTTTCATTAGAATGCAAATTTCATGAAAACACAGATTTTCTTTTTGTTTTATTCACTGCTGTTTCCCAAGTGATGAGAAGAATGTCTAATACATAGTAGGTGCTCAAAAAATATTTGCTGAATGAATGAACAAATATTCACAGCTCCAATCAGAAACCCTGTTTCCTGTAGGTTCACAGATGCTCAATTTATATATTAAGGATTTGGGTTTTTGTGTGTGTTTTTTGTCTCATGCAAGAGAAACTATTTATGGTTTAAACAAAGGGGAATTTGTGGGGATATGAAAATGCCAGAATTGTCAAAAGAAAGAGAAACATACTTGGAAAACAATTGTCAGTCAGATAGCTGGAAAACCAGAACATTCTCATCTAACTGGAAATGAGGGACTCCAAACTTTTCCAGTGTGTGTCCCTCTACTCAAGAGTCAAATTCCAGAGAGGGGCTATGTCAGATCAGGGGCTAGCCCCTTGGACCATGAACAATGGCATCAGACTATAGACAGTGGGAAAGGTGTCCATCTGATCCCTCAAGGAATTTGTCAGAAGGGAGAAATTCTGAACAACCAAATACAAAACTCTACAATCAAAGGGTCAAGCAATTAACTTGGGTTTAGCAACTCCAGCACCCTCACCATTTTTTTTAATGTGTTGTTTACATTTACTGTTTTCATTTTCTTATCACCTATTGACTGTTTTTTTCTTTTAATCTTTATTGTTGAAAGTATTACATAGGTTCTTCTTTTTCCCCCCATTAACCTCTTCTCACCATCTCTTAAACTGCTTTACCTCAAAGAAGAGAATTTTCATCTATTTTCTTCCATTACTGTATGTTTAGATAAGCAAAAACAAATTGTATTAGAAACTTCTTAAAAACACTGTAGAATTATGTTTTAAATACAGTTTCAATATACTTTAGGAGTCACTACTACAAAGACTTGAAATATATTGACTCATTAAAAAAACGCTCCCCCTTAGAACCTTCTCTAGTGGCCAATCACAACTTTGGGCTGCTTTGATTTACGACCTTGGCTACTGTGGCCCAGCCATTTAATCTTATAATCAACATCAATCACCAATTTTTATTACAACATTTTGCAGGCTGAGCAAAAAATATTTCTCCTGAGGACAAATTAGGCACCCCAAAGTGACTCTTGCAAATAAATACTGTTGGCCATAACTCGCTGTGCTACAGTTCACTCACAACAATTCATTCTATAAGTGCCACAGAAACTAAAAGCAATTGTATAATTTAAAAACATGAAAGAAGTAGCCAAAGAGATTCATATCATATAATGGCTACCTGGTGACTGGATAAAGATTTTTAGTGGTTCAATGACAACATGTACTTTCATTTATGCCTCCAATGGTTGCCATCCAAAAGATATTAAGTGTGTCCAAATATCCTTCAAGACAGATCATAACTCACCATTAAGATGATGCAAGGCCCTATTAGGTTGACAGGCAGACTTCCCATTGGTTCAAGGTACTCATCCCTGAACTTGCACTCAATAGTGAAAAAGTAATGGCCAAACAGAAGGCACTATGCAGAATGGCTAATTGCCAGCTATACCACCAATAAATCAGCTGGGCCCCATTAATAAGTAATGGTGCTCAATTTACTGTTAATTCAGATACTCCCAGCAAACCCAGGGAGCTCTTTAAAAGTAACTGCAGTAATGATTCCCCTTTATGTAAGTCAAATAAAATTAGCATTTAATCCTCGAGTTGTATCCTGTAGAAATAATCATTATGATAAATTATTTAAATATTTCTCAGCACAGAATCCAGGATTCTGGAGTCCTGGGCTCACTATTCCATCTTAGCTATCAATACACCATGCAGCTTGTTGTCTCTGATAAAAGAGGAAAGCCCAAAATATTCCATAAATATTAAGTCTGGATTTAATCACTATTGACTATAATAACAAAATAATCCGTTTCCTCTGACAATCTCTACATGCTTACTTGGGTCTTCAGATTTTACCACAAATGGCACAGAGGGATATAGAGAAGCGTTCAATAGGGAATTCAAGGGTTTGCTTATAATTGCTGTGAAGTGGAAGGTAGTTTTCTCCTTTAATCGTGCCGTTTTTCCACCAAAAAAAACAACAAACATATATATTTTGTTCTTTTTTTCCCCCCTCCTACCAGGCAGAAGAAATGATGACATATGGTCTCTCCCTGGGGACCGACATGTCCAACACCTGAACACTAACTATGACACTGGTCAAAAATACAGTACAAAGAATGCTTGTGTCTCTACAGCATCCTTTCCTTCCCCCGCATTACCAGGACTTATCTCTAGCAAAAGGCTTCAGTGTCAACACTTGAAACCATCGCAATTTTCCTCCTAGGCTTTTTTGTGAGGAACAAATGAGATGACGCACACAATGACACTCTGTAGAACAGTAAAATGCCATACACATGCTGGACATGTGTAGGATATTATTATTAATACAGTTTAGGAATAACAATCATATGCACTTAAACTCCCCATAAAAATAGCCCTCTGTGGTCTATTAATCCAAGCCCTGTCTGCAGCCTGGGATTTATATGTGCAGTATATCCTCTGAGAGCCATTCTGCACTGAGTGCACACATTTAAAAAATATAATCACTTCCAAATTACAAATTATGAGTTATTTTTCAGAAGACCACAGTGGCTATTATAACGGGTAAACATGTTTAAATAACAACACAAGCTTTTTAAAAAAAGGTATTAAGCAATGTTATATGGTGATTGTTTTATTGGGCTTCAAAAAGCTGAGCTAATATACACAGCAGGGTGGGCTATCAGGTCCTCTTTCCTCCACATAGCCCAGAGGGCACCTCTCAAGGTCTTATCTTCCTGGAACCTATAGGATGGCCCCACCGTCCCCTACCAAGATGAACCAGATGGATAACTCAATAAAGTCAGTGCCTCAGAAGACACTGGTATCCAGGCAATGTGAATTTCTACGACATAAACCACAAGAATTCCTGTTGGTTTTCATGCTGCTTTCCGTATTCAGATATTTCCAAATAAATACACACAAAAAATTCTCACATTTTCTTTGGTACTTAAAAACTGTTTTTTTTATCACAACATTTTGTTAAAATTCATAACCAGCTTATGATGTGCATAAATTTGCTTAATTGAGTTCAAAGGCTCAAAGTCTAAGTATATAAAATAAATGAATTAGTGCTGCAACTCTAATGTACATTTAAACTCAATATATTCAAGACATGAAGACAATTTTCCTACATCTCTTAAGCCAATCAAGTTAACATCTTGGATTAGAGAAAATAAATATTCATATGACAGTTCCTATGGTGACCTCTTAGAGATGAAGGTTATCAACCAGGATGAACTTAAGATTTCTCCACAAAGCAAGGTGGAGAAAGCAGCTCCCCAGTTTGGGGGCAGGATCGCCCATAAGGACATCAGTCATGATATATGCCCAGCATATCCCATGTCTGCCAAAGCGCCAGCACTGCCCAGCGCCACACAAAACCCTAGGAAGACCCAGCAGGTTAGGACAACTGCACAGGTGCTGCCACGTCCACCAATAATTTTCTTCCGGGCCTGTTGCATTATGCATTATACATTTCAAACACTGAGCCAGGAAAGCTCACTAGTGACACAAATATAAAGTTACAATTTGCATGTTTTTTCCATCAGAAGCAGAGTTTCCCAAAGGGTGGCAACTATGCCGTAATTTCAGGCAACTCGTAGTTATATATGTCTTCTCGTGGACATTTTAAAGACATAACTAGTATAGCAACCTTATAATTTCATTACTTAAGACAGTGATGGGCAACCTTTTGAGCTTGGTGTGTCAAACTTCGCCAAAAAACTGAGCATAACTCGGGTAGTGTGTCACTTTGAGGAAAAAACATTATTTCGTGATATTTATAGTTTAAATAACATAAATGTATAATTGTTATATATAATTGTATTTAATAAACCTCAGCGGCCACGTGTCATCAGAAATGGCTACGCGTGTCAGTACTGACACGCGTGTCATAGGTTCGCCATCACTGACTTAAGATGTATTATATTCTTAAAATTGGCACATTATGTCAATAATAAAAAATGCCATTCTACAGCTGCCATTTTGCAAGCTCTGTTGGACCACCCCAGGAGGTGGGTGGAGAACAAGCAAATCACAATGAGAAGCTATTTGTTTAGCCTTTCTCTCTCTCTCTCTCTCTCTCTCTCTCTCTCTCTCTCTCTCTCTCTCACACACACACACACACACACACACACACACACACACACACACAATAGTAGGGCTGTACCTGTGAACCTGGCTTCCTGATAAAGAACTAACAGCTTTTCTGCCACGCCCCAGCCTTCGCCTCAGCCTTCGGAATTCGGGTCCCATTAAAGACCAGGTTGGAAAGATGGGGCACGGGTGGTGCAAACGCAGTCATCTCCACCCGCTGTCCCTTCGGGCAAGGCTAACCGAGCAGCCTCAAGTCTTGATCTGCACATTGCATCGCCTTGGGGGAGGCTTCGGATAACCAAGAACGGTTCTGAAAACATCACATTCCTTCCACGCCTGACCCCAACATCACATCTGCTCAGAGGGGAGGGGGGGTGGAAGTCGGGGAGGGGGAAGGGGAGACAAAGCAGGTTTCTGTACAGAAACTCAACTACCTGCCTTTCCATCCTGGAGTATGACTTCCGAAAAAACAGGAACAGGGGAAGCGCTACAGCATGAGCTCCTTCCAGGCGGCTGGAGTCCCCGAGGCCTGGGGTGTGGTTGTCTCCCTGGTCCTCCTGGTCCAGCGCGAGCTCAGGCCGGGTCTGACTCTCCCACAATGCTCTGCGCGGGGAGCCGCAGCCCGGGCAGCTGCAGGCCCTGTTCTAGCTCCGTGCGCAGGGGCCTTCGTTAATTAGAAGATCAGTTCCTCTCACCTTCCGTATGTCACTAAGTAAAAGATTCTTTGTGTGTAGTCTGTCCTGATGTAACCGTAGAGCTGTTTGGGAAATCATGGCATTTCTCCTGTGCCTTCACTCGGCTGGTCCTGGGCGTTCAGACACTAAAAAAACAACCACCCTGCTGAGAATAATGAAGGCCTGGACATGGACAGGATGAGTCAGATTTCACTCCAGGTGGTGGTCATTGGAAAAGGAAACTGTTGCTATCACTCGGTAAGATGAGACTCCCATATTTGGAGGTCAGATTTGCCCCCAGAACTGAAAATCCTACTTCATCCAGTTTTTTGGGAAAACACATAAGAAGACATCAGATACCCTTAGTTTGCATTTCAGCTGTGACGTGGTTCCTCACCTGTACAGTGAGGATTCATTTAAGGATATTTTCTAACTTAACAATTCCAGAAGCACTTTAATACAACTTTTTGATTGGTATTTTTTACTAAATGCAAAGTATGCTGTTTTTCATATTGGAGGCCGGGACTAGCTGTATTAAAAATGTGCCCTGAACCCTGAATGTGGACTCAAAAACTGGTAGCACTGCCCTACCCTTGCTCAGTCGGCCTGTGGACGAAAGGGTCCCGGTTTCAATTCTGGTCAAGGGCACCTACCTCGGTTGCAAGCTTGACAATTGCCCTCAGCCCTGGTCAGGGTGGGAGGCAACCAATTGCTGTATCTCTCTCACATTGATGTTTCTCTCTGTCTCTCCCCCTCCTTTTCACTCTCTCTAAAAATCAATGGAAAAATATCCTTGGGTGAGGATTAACAAAAACAAAACAAAACAAAAAAAGTAGCACTGAAAGAAATATTAGAGCTCAATCTTCTTAATCTCTTTATAAAATTAAAAAGGAAAGAAAAAGAAAAGATAGCCAATATTCACCTGGGAGCTTTGAGAATCCTGGGTTAGATGAAAGAACATATTCTACTTAACTATTATCAAGAGAAAGCTTTTGAACAAGGAAGTAAGAATCTCCCCTACTAAGTAAAGAAGGTAAAATTAAAAGGCCTCATGAAATATGGTCCCTGATGTATGCTGGCCTCAGGAACCTGATACATGCCACTGTGAGTAATATGCTAATTATATAAAATCTTCCCTACACAGGTATGTCAACACCAACGGGAGGAAGCTGGACAGACATCTTCACTCAGTTGTGTAGAGACAAGGCCAAGAAATGGGGGAGGGATTATAGAATTTAACCTCAAAATCAGCCCTTCTTTTTCAATGACTAAAAACTCAAGTCTGATAGCAACCGTTTCTTTTTCCAATGACCACCACCCTGGAGTGAAATCTGACTCATCCCTTCATTATTCTCAACAGGGGAGTTTTTCTTAGTGTGTCTGAACTCCGAAGACCAAGCAAGAAGTCTCTGTACAAACCCAACCAAGACACCAGAACAGTGCCTGCTGTGCCACCCATGGACAGCTGCTCAGACTCCTGTGTGGCTGTGCCTCCAGCCCAAGGGACAGGACAGGCTGGAGGGAGGCAAGTGCAAGGAGGACAGCTAGCAGAGCTGAGAGTGGCCAGTCTGAGCATGACCCCCACACATGGCACATGTCGTGCTGACTGAGCAATCCCATCTGAGCAGCAACACCTGAAGGCAAAGAGCAGCACAGCATTGTCATCAAGCTGGTGTTATGGTGCCAGTCCTGTAGTTATCCACAGAGGAGGTAGAGTCATCTTACAAACACAGCTTGCCTACCCCCAGCCCTATACTCTGATCTGTTTGCCACCACTCCCCTGACCCCCAAACAGCAGACGAAAGAATTAATGTTGGCAAAGCTCAGGATTCAGGAGGTGGAGCTAGAGCAGGACTGAAGCTGTGTTGCTATGTCCTTCCTTCTCAGAAGTGGCCATAGAGACAGAAGCCTGGGGAGAGGGAAGGGACACTGTGGCAAAGAAACAGCCAGAAGGCAAAGAAGAAGGCATATTAAGAGGCCACATTCCTCCTGCCCCTCCACTCCTCCTGAGCAGTAGCTACACAAATAACTAGCCAGTTACTTCCCCAAAACAATTCCATTCCCCAAGTACTGCTCAGGGCCAGGTATTAGGACACTGAGGGGACAGCTATTTCTGAGCAAAGGGGGAGAATGTTCAAAGCGGGTTTCAGAAAAGAAGCAAAATTCAAGCTGGCCAGTGATGATGATGATGAGGGTAACAGCTGAGTACAGAGTGTCTACACAGTATAATTAACTGTGTTAAGTGCTTATGTGGATTATATAGCTTAATATAATGAAGATGACTCAACAGGCAGGAAGATATGTAGAGAAAGCATTGCAGAAGGAACAGCATGAGTGAAGGTAGGGAAGAGAAAGGTTGTCGTGTTCAGGAAACAGTGGCATGGAAGAAATAATGAGGAATTCAGAGAAGAGTCAGGCTAGGGTAGCATCTTCTTCCAGGAAGACTTACTCATGACAATTACTCATTCTGATGACCACCCTACATACTGACCCCTCCACATTTAAAATGCATACTTTGTAGGATGTGCCAGTCAGGGTAATATTTGGCTAGAAGTATCAAATACACAAAATAACAGATAAATGTCTGTTTATTGCTCTTTCACATGGAAGCCTAAGGGTAAGTTTCTCACGGCAATATGGCTGTTCCTCAAATGCAAAGACCCAGGCTTCTTCCAAACTCTACTCCTCCATTCCTAGATGAGGCCCTCATCTGGATGGTCCTACATGGTCACAGTTACATCCACATCTTGTGATCAAGGAGAGGACAGGATAAAGAAGGGCCAAAGGGAGTCTAGCTGGTATATAAGGGAGGTTCTCAGAAGAACAGTCCCTCTTACACAGTCTTGGCACTGGCCACACCTAGCTGCAAGGGAGGCTGAGAGATGCATCTTTACTCTGAGCAGCCATGTGCCTCACTAAAACGTAAAAGTTATGTTACTGAAAGGAGAAAATATATGTTGGTAGACAACTACCAGCCTCTGGCCATAACAATTTAATTGATCCCTTGTTTTCAGAACATTTTCTTTAACTCAACTAGATCACAATGTCCTTAACAATAAGACCTGTCTTCTATTCTTTACTGCGCTTCATGACCAAGTGTTCAATAAATGCTGTAGAAAAAGAATTGATGCATAATAAACAAGGAAATTCTTAAAACCTTGGTAACATATATGTAATTTTTTTCATGGCTGTGCTACATACAAATAGTGTGACCATAAGGTAATTTCTCTTTCCAGTGTATATTATAAGAAAATAACGATTTTTTAAAAACCATGATTATAACAACATTAGAAACAGGTTGTTTTTTAGCAAACAAAACAGACCCTATGTACCCAAAGGAGAATCTTCACCTTCAACACAATCCTCACAGCCCACTGCACATACCTTACAGTAGCCAATGGTATTGAATCATTCTTCTTTTGAGGGCATGTTTGGAATTTGGAAGCAGGGAAAAGTGGTCCAGGATCAAATCTAATGAATAACACACTAGATGATCCAGCTATATTATGCCATTTCAGGTTCTTTTAACTGTAATGATATAGTAACTGGCCTAGATTTCTCATATGCTTTTAAAATGCCTGCAAGAAGTAATTTCAAGAGTGCAATTCCTAAAATGTTTTCTAGAATGGTGAATTAGTTAAATGTCATAATTAGTAGTTATATCATGTTTTATTATTTCGGTAGAATAATAATGTAGACATAGAGAAGTATATTAGAATGATATATATGTACTTATACATGTGTACAACTGTGTGTATATGCATACATATTCACACATTTATATATGTACATTTGCATACACACACTCATGCGTGTGTGTGTCCTGCTATTATTTGATGAACAGGATTATCCAAAATGGAGCAAAACTTTTACCAATCCAGACCTTCATAATATAAAGCTTTACTGGGCTCCACATTATCACAGACAGTTACTGAAAAGCAAACCAAAACAAACAAATAAAAAGAAAATACTCCGATAGGCAACTAAAAATACAATAACAATATAATCAGTTTCAATCATGTAATAATGTCTTTGCAGAGAAACTGAAGCATTTTATAGACATCAATTTTCCTAGGGGAAAACATAGGCCACATCTCTTCTGCCAGCAATTCTTGGCTGTTTATGCGATGCTGAGCCATTATCTGATATGTGAAGAATTTTTTATTAACCACAAGGAAAAAAAACAAATCAATAATGTTGCTTAGAATGGACACAGCACTTCTAATCTTCCTAGCACTTTACCAACATTGATGAAATAAGCCTCACGTGGTCCCAGAGAGACTAAAACAGAGAGTCGGACTCTTTCACTCAGGGAAGAAGACAGAGTTAGGAGGTCAAGTCAATGGCCTTCAGCTCTGTGGGGAGTTAGGGTCAGGGACAGCACTGAGGTGAGAACGCAGCGTGTGGAGAAATCAGCACTACACCCCACAAACTCAAGCGCCCCACTCACCTTCTCATGCTGTCTTCAGAGAACAGTGGCCTTGAAGCCTGGGCGCCCCATTGTCTGAGGCAGCATGGAGAATGTGTTTTCAAGTCAAATATCTATCAATCAACACACATTGATTTTCTTTAATTATCTCCACAGGGCAGACTTGATTCCAAAGAGCTTATGTAATTTGAAAACTGTATCACCTATTTGTCAGATATGTATAATTTATGAAGTCCTTTCCACTCAATGTCTGTAGTCCAAAGCCAGCAATTTTTGAGTTATTAACATGTTATTAGACATCCCCTATTAAGATTTGCAGACTTTCAGCTCTTACAGAAAAGCAAGAGAGACACTACGTAAATTTTCTCTTTGCACTATTGAGCTCGCAGGATTCTGATTCTATCACTGGCTTGTGAATCCTTTCCAAGGAAGTGCCTGGTAAATGAAACAATCCAAAAATTACCCTTACTTTACTAATTAAACAATTTGGTTTAAAAGAAGCCTGCTTTAGGTAGACTTCTTTTCCATGCATAGCACTTGCCAATATTGATATTAAACTCAACAGAAATTCTTGGGAATTTTTATTGGCAACATATGCTCCAGAATTGGAGGCCAGATTAGCTATTTTATAGGTAACGGACTTAAAAATAACTACTAATACTTCATCATTCCTTTTATGTTAGGTGTCATTTACTAATACTAAGTAATATTAAATTTAGATATGTCCCAAGAACATAGGAACTTCTATTAATCGAGTAAGATAATTAACTGTGTAGCTATTATTATCTTACTAGAGGCCCAGTGCATGATTGAATCATGCACGTGTAGGGTCCCCTACACGCTTTCGCTTTTCACGGTGGAGCTGGGTGCCTGTCCACTCGTGCACCAGGCCTTTCAGAAGCCTCCGGCTCGGCAGAGGCTTCTGAAAGGCCTGGTGCCGGAGCAGACAGGCACCCAGGTCCCCCACTTTTGTTTTTTTTGTTTTTGTTTTTGTTTTTGCTGTGAAAGAGCTCATTTATTGGGGTGGTGGACTCAGTGGATCCAAAGTGGAGAGCTGGTGAAGGGATCGGTGGCTTCCAGTTTCAAGCGCTGGTTCTCAGTCCTGCGGCACCTGTTTATGGATCGCTTCGGCGAGGCTGGGCCAGGTCAGGGCCGCACGCACTTTGGCATCCGGGCCAGGGATGCTCTCCAGGCCCCACAGGGTGAAGCGGCTGAAACTGGCGGAGGCACGAATAAAGCGGTCGAAGTCCCACTCCAGCGCCTCCGGGGGTTCCACCAGCTCCTGCTCGTCCTTGTCGGATCCCGCTGAAAAGTCCTGCTTCCCCACCGACTTCTCTTCCATCACCATCACGTATCCCAGCAGGCCAGGCGGCACCTCCACCTCCTCGCCCCTCAGACTGCGGCCCCGAAACGACACTTCGAGTCCATCGGGACCCTGATGGATGGCCAGGGTGAAAAAGCGCCCCACAGGGGCGGGCCGGTTAACCCGCACTTCACAGGGCAGGAGGTGCAGCGTGTGCGCAGAGTGACGGGGCATAGGTGGATGCAGTGCTTCTCCATGTCTTCCTCGTCGCTGCTCTCCATCCTCTGCCGGGTTTCCGTGGCTCGCTGACTGAGGCCAGAGCTCGCTCCCCCACTTTTGATGGTCCGTGGCCGCTGAGGGGGTCTCCCCTGCTGTTGAGAGGCGCAGAGGGTGGGACCCCCTCAGGGGCCCGGATCTGGCCGTTGAGAGGCACACGGGGCGGGAGTCCCGCCCCCTGCGCCTCTCAACAGCAGGATAGCCCCGCTCAGTGGCAGCGGATCCGTGCCTCTCAATGGCCGGATAGGCCACCCTGAGTCCCGCCCCCCAGCCTCCGCCGCCCAATCGTGGGCGTAGCGGAGTGATGGTAATTTACATGGTATGCTATTATTAGATAGGATGTATAGCAAAAATGAAGCAAGATTAAATAGGCATATCGCCATTCATAAAAAGGGATAATTGGGTGTTAGAATGTGACCTGATTCATTTAACCTCTACAATTCTAATTTCAAGTTAGTGAGAGTTAATAAATATCTATTGATCATACATCCTAGGAACTATGCCCAGTACTGGGGATCCAGCAGAGGTGAGACCAGCACAGACCCCAGGAAAGGGGATCAGGGAAGATGTTCTCTTTTGCTTTTTTTTTTTTTAATATATTTTATTGATTTCAGAGAGGAAAGGAGAGGGAGAGAGATAGAAACACCAATGATGAGAGAGAATCATTGATTGGCTGCCTCCTGCATGCCCCCTACTGGGGATCAAGCCTTCAACCTGAGCATGTGTCCTGACCTGGAATCGAACTGTGACCTCCTGGTTCATAGGTTGACACTCAACCACTAAGCCACACTGGCCAGGCAAGGAAGATGTTCTTGAAGAAGCACCCAGAGTTTAGAGCTGAAGAAACACGAGGGATAACAGTAAGCCAGGCAGAACTACCAGCCTTTCGGAAGACCCCAGTTGGAGAGAACAGGGAATGTGGCAGGAGAAGAGAAAAGTCCCACAGGCAGGAGAGAGGCCTGGGCCAATGCCGCAGGGCTGCAGGCCACCTGAGGCTCATCCATTCTGAGGACAACAGGAGGCCATGAAGGGTTTTGAGCATGGGGGTGGCAGAAGTAGGGGGAAGGACCTCAGGGACATGTGAGACAAATTATTATGAATGAAAAAGCCCTGAGAGTCTAGCTCTTTTTCAAAACCTATCTCAACTCTGAGTTTGAGGTGATGTTTTTAAATTAAAAAGAAAGAAGAGGTCACCTTCTCCAAACCACCTGAAGTAATAAAGCCCATTTACTAGAGGTTGGTTTTCACAGTCGATGCTACTCCATCTCTCTGAGGTTTATGTGAGGAAAAGGGGGAGGATGGGGGAGGGGAATGACTGTTTTATTATTAAATATTTCCCATATATCAAAAAGCATAAAGAAAAAATAACAAATACCCTCAGGCCATCAGCAAGATTTAGCCAAGGTTAACGTCTACGATATTTAGTGTTTTTTGGGTTTTTTTTGTTTAGAAATAAAACATTATAGACATAAACTAATCCCCTTGGTATATTTCTTCCCTTCTTTCCCCAGAGATAATCATTATTCTGAAATTCTTGTATATCCTTCTTCTACATGTTATTTTTAGTATAAATGTGTGTAGCTTCATATAATACTAGAGGCCTGGTGCATGAAATTTGTGCACTGGGGAGGTGTCCCTCAGCCCAGCCTGCACTCTCTCCAATCTGGGACCCCTCAGGGGATGTCTGTCAGTTTAGGCCCAAACCCTGTAGGGTCAGGCCTAAACCAGCAGTTGGACATCCCTCTCACAATCCGGGACTGCTGGCTCCTAACCGCTTCTGCCTGCCAGCCTGGTCGCCCCCTAACTGGTCCCCTGCCGGCCTGATTGATGCCTAACTGCTCCCCTGCTGGCCCAATCACCCTCAACTACCCTCCCCTGCCAGCCCGGTCAACCCCAACTGTCCACAACTGCCCTCCCCTGCCGGCCATCTTGTGGCGGCCATCTTGTGACGATGTGGGGGCAGCCGTCTTGTGACAATGTGGGGGTGGCCATCTTGTGATGACGTGGGGGTGGCCATCTTGTGACAACATGGGGGTGGCCATGTTGTGATGATGTGAGGGCATGGCGCAAGGACCACCTAGGCTTTTATTAGTATAGACTGAGTCTTGTATTATATGTTTTTAAACTTCAAGTAAGTAGTTTCATACTGTATGTATAATTCTGCACCTTGCTTTTTTTCATCCAACATGTTTTTGAGATATATTTACATTGATACATATAGTTCTAGTTCACTTATATTACTGCTGCATAAATATTGTATGATGCCAGCACAATGTATCAGTTCTCCTACTGGTAAATATGTAGACATTCTTTTCCTTGTGATCATAAACAATACTGCAGCGAATATCCTTGCATTAGTCTTGATGCACATGTGGGGGAGCTTCCCTAAGGGACAACATGTATGGAAAACGTTTTAACAGATTAGAAGAGAGTAGTCTACTAAATTGAAGTAATATTCTAATTGCTAGTAGTGATAACGATGACAGTGATGTGTTTGGATAGTTCAGAGCCACCACTTGACCTATATTCAAAAATATATGAAATCACTTAGACTGTGATGAAGAAGGGGCATGTGGGAGTCAACCAGAACTTGGACAAGTGGCTGAAGCTCTGCAGGGTCCGATTGAAGCTGAAAATGTGGTTGAAAGAGCTGAGCATTTCTAATTTAAGACATATGCCAAGTAGACCCAAATAGCAAGGGGGAAAACGGGAATAGATGTACTGAGAGAGAAAAAAAATCTTGACAGGTTCATGTTAGCATCTCACTTTCCCAACCCCTGAGGCTTATTTAACATGAAGAATTCTACAGAATTAGCTATAGACCAATGGGTTTTTCAAAGTCTGATTTTTTTCCCTTCATTTTTTTCCTTCCAAAAACTAACAATTTAGGGCCAGGCTGGTGTCAGGGTTTCCATTCACATCCTACTGCTGCTTTTTTCATCATCACTCATTGATAATACTCAAACAGCCACCTTGTCAGCCTTGCCCTTTGGCTAACTGAACCGAGAATGAAAAATCCTTCTAAGCTGAGCAGCAGTCCCATGTGGGTGAGTGGCAAGGTTTCAGTGGAAGAAAATAAGTGCAGATCCATCCTCTCTAATGTTGTCTCAGGGTGAAAATCTTAGATCTCGCCTCCTGCCTGCAAAGTGCAGAGCACCACTTTCTAACAGCCCAAGGAGGCCCTGCACATCGAGCCCTCAATACTGCCTGTCACTCAGACACACCACCAGTGTGCACTTGGAATCAAAGGAACATGGACTTTTTTATTTATAATGAACTCAGAGACCATTTCATTTACTAGGTGTACCAGTTAATAATGCGGATTTTTTTTCAATAGATGGAGTTGCACATATGTTGATATATATGCGATTTGATATGTATGCTATTTTGTTGTATTGACAGCAAGCTTCAAAACTTGATATGTCAAATTTGCTGACAGTGTTAACATCATATATATTTTTACACTTTAAAATGTCGAATTTCGTGCCCAAGAAAGAGCATTTGCGGGAAGTTTTAATTCATTACTTTATTTTGAAGAAAAGTGCTGCTGAATACTTCGGGAAGCTTATGGTGAACATGCTCCATCTCAAGATACTTGTGAACACTTGTTTAAACACTTTAAAAGTGATGATTTCGATGTGAAAGACAAAGACGTCTCCAGGTCAACCGAAAAAGTTTGAAGACCAACAACTACAAACATTATTGGATGAAGATGCATGTCAAACTCAAAAACAACTTGCAGAAAGATTAAACGTTGCTCAGCAAACAATTTCTGATCGTTTACAAGCAATGGGAAAGGTTTTAAAGGGAGGAAAATGGGTGCCACATCAACTGAGCGAAAGACAAATGGAAAACCGAAAAGTCATCAGTAAAATGTTGCTTCAACAGCACAAAAGAAAGTCTTTTTTGCATCAAATTGTGACTGGCAATGAAAAGTGGATTTATTTCAAGAACCCCAAATGCACAAACTCATGGGTTGATCCAGGTCAACCATCAACATCGACTGCAAGGCCAAATCGCTTCGGAAAGAAGGCAATGCTCTGCGTTTGGAGGGATCAGGAAGGTCTGGTGTATTATGAGCTTCTAAAACCAGGTGAAACCATTAATACTGATCGCTACCAACAACAAATAATCAATTCGAACCACGCTTTGATCATGAAATGACCAGAATGTGCCAGAAGACATGGCAAAGTAATTTTTCTTCATGATGACATATCATCACACACTTCAAAACCAGTTAAAGACACGTTAAAAGATCTTGCCTGGGAAGTATTAACCCACCCACTGTATTCACCAGAACTTACTCCTTCTGATTAGCACTTATTCTGATCGATGGCACACGCACTTTCTAAGCAGCACTTCAAAACATACAAAGAAGTGGAAAATTGGGTCTCTGAATGGTTTGCCTCAAAACAAGTAAAGTTCTATTGGGACAGTATCCACAAATTACCTGAAAGATGGGGAAATGTGTAGCTAGTGATGAACATTACTTTGAATAAAGCACTTTTGATGTTTCTCTTGAAATTATCGTGTTTTCTTTGATTACAAAATCTGCCATTATTAACCAGTACACCTAGTAAACCCTTTGTTTTGTAGCTATGGGAGCACAGTGATACTAAATGTTTTGTCCAAGCTCATATAGGAAACTACTGGCGTACAAAAACACTACATTCTCGGTTTCATGCTCTTTGTCCTGCATCATGCAGCTTGTATATAATGATAATGCTTTATGACAATTACAAATATCCATTCATTTCAAAATCTTCATTCATTAGAAGTTGCCAAAATTTTTCAACAGCAGTACTTTTAGGTCACCATTAGATAGTTCCCTTGGAAGATTATAGTAACATTCTCAATCATTTGCTCTGCCTCCCTGGATTAAACTGTCCCATTCATGACAGGCTTGACCATGTGACTCGCTTTGGCAAGTCATGTGAATAGAAGTGTATCATGCCATTTCTAAGCATGTTTTCTCTCTCTTCCCTCGCCCATGCTGTAAGAAAAGCACATCCTAAATAGGGACCACTACTTCAGCCTGAACCCCAGGATGAAGAAGAGGCATAGAGAAGAGCTGACCCTCACTCACATTGATACACTGTGAATAGAAACAACCCTTTACTGTTTTAAACCATTAAGATTTTAGGGTTTTTTGTTATTGCAGCATAACCTAGTAAAAACTGACTGGTACAGTTACTAACAAACAGCAAAGACAACAAAAATGCTTGGTCAGTCATCACAAAACAACTCATAAATTATGAGCAGAGTCCAACCTAATATGTTATTTTTATAGATGAAGGCAAGTCATTGTTCACTTTTTCCCTTTATTTATTCCCTTCCACAATGCACAGAACTTCCTTTCCAAGAGCAGTGTGAAACATTGGCTGTGGGATCACTAATAGGTGCTTTTCACTAATCCTCCTCAAGAACACACATAGCATATCAAAGGAATTGACACTGTGAATGTGAAAATGCAATGTTCCACCTCATTACCAATGGTTCCTATAAAGGAGGCTAAAGAGAAGGGGCCATAGAGAAGCTCAAAACAACAAGAGCCAAGACTCTCAAGGCTGAAGGCTCAAGCTACTTATCTCTATGCCTACCCATGACCTAGTTACCCAACAACCACTCTGTCAAGAGGCCAGCCACTATCGTCTGTATGATTCCGGCAATAAAGTCCATCCCGAGCAAGACACTTGTCTCCAATCCTTCATTCAGCTGAGATCTGTTGAGTGCCTACTGTATCCAAGTCAGTTAGACCTGTTAAGATATAAAATAAGAAGAAGAAGACAAGGTCCTGATCTCAATTAATTTATATTGCATTTTCACATTCACAGTCTCAATTCCTTTGATATGAGATGTGTGTTCTTGAGGAAGATTAGTGAGAAGCACCAGGTAGTGATCCCACAGCTGTGTGTGTGTGTGCGTGTATGTTCTCCAGTTGCCAGCCCATAACCTACCTGACACCATTTCCCCATCTTTCAGGTAATTTGTGGATACCGTCCCAATAGAACTTTATTTATTTATTTATTTATTTATTTATTTATGTTATTCCTCACCCGAAGATATTTTCTCCATTGATTTTAGAGAGTGGAAAAGAGGGAGGTAGGGGTAGAAGCATCAATGTAAGAGAGACACATCGATTGGTTGCCTCCTGCATGTGCCCTGACCAGGCTGGGGATTGAACCTGCAACCCAGGTACATGCCCTTGACAGATAATCGAACCCAAGACCCTTCAGTGTGTGGGGCCGATGCTCTAACCACAGAGCCACACTGACCTGGGCTAAGTTATATCTTAATAAGAGGCAGACAAAAACCAAACAAAATAGTAAACACAGATTTTGTGAAAAATATGGGAAACAAATAAGGTGCTACAGTAAGGAATTTCAGCACAGATTGTTTTAGATCGTAAAAACCCCTCTCAGAACATGACATTTCAGCTAAGATCTGAGGATACAATGAATTCAACGATGCAGAGAAAGAGCTGGGGGAAATGCTTCAAGTAATGGAGGTAGGAATCTCCAAGACTCTGGGGCATGAATGGGCATGACATGTTTGGGGGAAAACAGGCTTTTAGAAAAATGGACTTTTTATTTGGGTCTTAGGACCAAAGTCAGCATCAGCAAAACACATACTAAATGAGAGTCAACTGTGGGGAAGAGTGGACTCTGGGGAAACACTTTTTAGAATACTTAACAGATAAAGGCAGACATACTTTTGAGGCTTAACTGAAATACAATAGTTCTCCCCTTGCCCACAGTTTCACTTTCTACAGTTTCAATTATCCACAGTCAACTGAAGTCCAAAATAATTACATGGAAAATTCCAGAAATAAAAGACTTACAAGTTTTAAATTGCACACCATTCTGAGTAGTGTGATGAAATGTGCACTGTCCCGCTCGATCCCACCCAGGTCGTGAATCAACCTTCTGTCCAGCTTGTCCACACTGTAAACACCACCCACCCTAGCCACTTAGTAGCCATCTTTGTTATCAGATGCACTGCCACGATATTGCAGTGCTTGTGCTCAAATAACCTTACTGCCAGAAGGGCAATAATAGCCTAATGCTTTGTCATAATGCCTACATCATTCAGCTCATTTCATCTCGGCCTGTGGGCATTGTATCATCTCCCATCATCACAAGAAGAAGAAGGATGTGAGTTTAATACAATAAGATATTTTGAAAGACAGAGCGAGAGACCACATTCACACTGCTTTTGTTACAGTACTAGAGGCCTGATGCACGAAATTCTTGCAAGCGGCTCGGCCCCCCGCAGCCGCGGCAGCTTGCCTCCACCCTCACAGCCCTGGCTTCATCTGGAAGGTCGTCCAGAAGGATCTCTGCAAGGTCATTCAGCTGTCCGGTCTAATTAGCATATTATGCTTTTATTATTATAGTTATTTTAATAATTGTTCTAGTTATTATCAGTCATTATTATTTTACCATGCCAAATTTATAAATTAAACTTTATCTATCATAGGCATGTATATATAGGAAAAAAATAGTATATATAGGGTTCATTACTAACTGTGATTTCAGGCATTCACTAAGTCTTCAAATGTGTTCCACACAGGTGAGGGGGTACTGTTGTATTGACTCTCCTCCAATGAGGATGTGGCTTTGCTGATGCTGAATTTGGTTCAAAACTGGGAAATCTAAGTGCACAGTACACAGAATATTAGGCTAAGTCTTGATGTGAGTCCTATGTGTAAGAGTGTTGTTGTATAGCAAAAATCTGGCTGTTTTCTTAGGACCAGAAAGACCCTATCCTATTCCAGTGGACATTACACTGAGGAACTAGCAATGAGGCAAAGCCCGACCAGAATACACTGCATCTGCTCTCATCTTCTGTGGACACACTTTTTCTGAAAAGTTTCTGGGCCCTGACTATACCAATCAGAACATGCGCACACATGTGCGTGTGTGTCTCCGTGTGTGTGTGTGTGTGTGTGTGTGTGTGTGTGTGTGTGTTCTCCAGTTGCCAGCCCATAACCTACCTGACACCAAATTAACAATTTCAGTTAAGCCTCAAGCTGGGTTGGCTGCAGCCCCATGATTGAGAGTTAGAATGGAAGATGTGAGATTGAATTGCGAGGTAGGGACAAGACTATGCAGGACCTTGTTTGTAGTCCTGGGAAGACATTTGAGCTTTATTCTGAAGGACAGTAGGAAGAGAGATGGAAGACTTTAGAGGGCACCTGGTCTGTTCTATGCTTCATATATATCTGTGCTGTGCTTAGAGTAGAAGAAAGTATGAAGACTAGTGAGGGGTACAGTTGAAGTGGGCAGGGCAAGAGATTACAAGACCGGGGTGGTGGCAGTGATTAGGCAGAAGTGGATAGTTTGACAGGTATTTGATGGGACTTGGTGGTGGACAACATAAAGAATGATTTCCCAGGTGTTTGCTTGAGAGACTGGATACATAACAGTGCCATTTATTGAAATGATGAAGACTGTTGACCAGAGACAGATTTAGTGGGAGAAAAAGCAAGGAAATTAGAAGCTCACTCTGGGCCGCATTAGACTGGTGAAATCTGTAAACTATCCAGGTGGTGCTAAGTGAGACATGAAAGTCTGGAGCTCAGGGCATAGAACAGGGCTGTGGGTGTAGATTAGGGAGTTATCAAGACATGAATGGTGTGAATAAAACAAGCTTATATACTGTTAGAATTTATTCTTCTAGAATTACAAATTTATTTTTATCAGCTAAATCAATAACCAGAAAACCAAGATAAAGGACCTTATGGTTTCTGACTAGAAATTGGGTTTATGAATTTATGTAGAAATAGAGTTATGAAATAAAGTTAGCGAGGTCATTAACAGTGTTGGTGGGCACATGACAGCTTAGGAATATGAATTCAATCTCCTACCCATACATATTCTAATATAAACAGTTTCTTATATAAGACATATAGTGAGTAAATTCAATTCCAATTCCCCACAACAAATATGTAAAACAAGTTTTGCAGTAACTATAGCCTCAAGGTTAAAGATTGTATTCCATACATGATCACAATAAGCCTCTGTAATAAAGGGGGAAATATCTCAAGAGACTTCTTTATGTTCCCAGAAAACAAACCAGCCATAAATTCAATTTCACAAGGAGAAAAGCAAGTACATATAGCTCTAACCTTAATAGGACTTTTAATCCACCTGGCTAATACACCTTATTCTTTGTGGTAACTACTAGCATATGATAACTTCTTCAACCTGTCCCTTATCTTTGGAGCTAGGATAAGAAGTAGCTCAGTGCTTTGCATTCTCATGTATTACACTTGTATCAACTATCTTTTTTCCTCTCAAGATTTCCCATTAAATACTATTTCTCATTAAATTCCACAGCCTACAATGTCAACTACATGTTAGCTGAGGTTGACTCAAAGTTCCTTCCTTGGGCTATGTTAATCTAAGCTTTCCCTACAGGCTGGATGAAATCACCTTGAGAGGAAGTATAGACCTCGAAGGGGAAAAGGTCTGGAGCTGGGCCTAGAGGGACTCGGACGTTATCTCAAGTTGAGAAGGATAAGACAGTGAGGGAGAATGAAAAACGTGAAGTAGGATGCACATTAGAAAAATGTGGTGTCAGGGAAGTTGTAATGGGCATTTGTCTTTGCTGCCCAGTATTCAGTCCCTTTCTTGTGGTAACAGGACCTCAGATATGCTCACTCAAGGAGCAAGGAATGTGGGTGAAGTTAACTCTCCCTTAAGTCCTAGGGGTAGAGAATTTAACAAAGGTCAGGCTAATCCATATATTCCATTCCCTTGGCCACCGTGGTTGATTCAGGGATGAACACAGAATTTAGGACAAGACACTATGACCAATCAGTGCTAATCCCGGACTTCCTGACTGAGGCATAACTTTTCCTACAGGATTTGCACACACTTAAGTGAAAGAGTGGCGTTCGTGGCAGCCTCTCCTCTACGAGGGGAGAATGTCTGTGAGAATGGAGCCCATTTGGAGGAGGTGGAGCCAAGAAATAAATAGAGAGAAAGCAGTCTTAGTAGCACTACCTGAGCTCCTGCCTCAGACCACACCGAGAGCCAGCCTCACCAAGACAATGATTATATGAGCCAATGATTGAGCATGTTGCTTGGCCATCTTTGGCATGGGTTTCTCTCACGACAATGAAGTCCTCACTAACAGAGAAAGCAAGAGAAGTGACTGCTGCAAGGAGTGCCCAACATCAGCATATCATGATTAGAGGTTTAAATTGAGTCAAAGCTTCCACAGAATTTAGCAAAAATGGAGGCCATCAGGAATCGGGGCAAGATCAGCTTCAGTGCACAGGTGGGCTGGAAACCAGACTCAGGGGGTCATGTGGGAGATCCGCCATGCACATGTATTATCAATCATGGCTCCTAATTGATAAAACAGAGCAGAAAGAGTCAGAGAACCAGGAAGTGTGGACTCCAGGTACAGCTCAGCCACTAACCAGCTGGGGGAGCTTGGGCAAACTGCTCACTTAACCTCCTGAGGTTTAACAGTTTCCTTACCTAGCAAGTAGTTAGCCCTGCCTTACACCCAGGGGCCCTGTAGCACTAAAATTCTCAGTATTTTGTTATTTTCAGCAAAGTTATTCTGTTCTGAAACTTCACGGGAGAAGAAGGCATCCATTAGCATTCTCACTAGCTTTCTCTCCTGTGCTGCTAAATTAAATTCTCCTTGGCCCGATTTTCATTTCATAGAAGCATTTCACTGAAGGCCATGTCACGGCTGAGGTCGGCTTGTGCAGAGTGCTGGGGTGTGGCCCCTGGCTCTGGCTTCCAAATTGATCTCTTCTCTGTGATCACCCACACTGACATTGTCCCCACATGTCCTCTCTGTTTTAGGGTCTCTATTCCACTTCTACTCATTGTTGCTCTCATTGTTTACCAAAGATACAAGATAGGGCTCCAGTGTCTGTTCAGGAATTTCACAGGCCTCTTGATCCTCAAAAGACAGATGTTCGCTGATTAGCTTTCGTTCTTGGCAGAGTCTTTTCTGGAATGTTGACTATGCACTGCTTTTTACGTCACACCATGGACCAGTCCAATGGCAAACTCGACGTTGGCCATGAAGCAAAACACGCACAAAAGGTCAGTGGCTGTTAACATGCATCCCTTATTCATCTCAATCAGGAGCAGGACAGGAGAGGTTAACTTTTCAACGGGGTAACATACTGTATATATCAGCACTAACAATGAGCTTTTATTTCCCTGAGTCAGCTTTAAAAATAATGTTGACTTTTATGGCCAATACATTATGGATCACCATATTTATGTCAGAATGTATTGGCATGAAAATAAATCAATGAAAAAATTAATACAGGAGCCTTGTGTTTAAATGAAACTCCTCGCAACTCCACACCTTCCTCTCGTATTTCACCAGAGTGCTTTCCCAGACCTCATCTCTGACATGTTTTACTGAACATGACATCAAGGCCTGTTTTATTCTCTATAACTACTGGTTTTAATCGGTCTTACATATAATGAGGTTCAAAAAATATCCACTTGGTTCTTTTGTGATAAACATACATAACTGCATTCCATCATTAACAGCACTGTCAATTCAAATGTATGGTTTATGCATGAACAAAATATCTCCATGTCAAAGCTCTGACTGGTACACTATTGATAAATGAAACTCTTTTGTGTTGGAGACCAACTCCAAATAGTATATTTGCTACCCACAATTGTTTTAGAGCCATGAGAAGTTTCTATTGTAAGTATGTGTTTTAGAAAGCAAGCTCACAATCTAGACGTTAAAGAAAAATGGAGTTTGGTGGGGGAAAAAATTCACTCTCTGAAGTGTGTCTTCTCTTACTAATGCTCTTCTGTACTCACAGGATGCACCAAGCGCCAGCTGCTCACAGCGCTCTCTGAGGGGGATGCGTTTCTCAAATCCCCTGCAGAAAGAGCAACTCTCAATGTTCATCGTGTTGTGTGGTCCTACTTCCAACTCTGCGATCCATCATAGCGGCCCAGGCCAGGAGGGAGGGGCCACGCCACCAGCCAATATGTGAGAGAGCCACAGCGTGTGTGTGTGTGTGTATGTTTAAGAGGCCTGGCTGTTGCAGTCCTGCCCAAACAGGAATTACGGTGAATACCTTGGTCAGGCAGAGTCTCTTGGGAAAATCTCTATAGCTGTGTGCAGAGTTACCCATCTGCAACAGTGAATGCTAAAGGATGCCCAGAGGAAAAGCTGAGTAAGGAGATGCAAGGAAGAAGCAGAAACTGAATAGAGAAGCAATGAAATAGAGAAGTAACAGACAGAAGAAGGGTGAAGGCACTGGTTGGTGGCAGCAAAAAAGGAGTCACTAGCCTGGCTGGCGTAGCTCCATGTTTAAGCATCGACCTAAGAACCAGGAAGTCAATTGGTTCAATTCCAGGTCAGGGCACCATGGTTCAATTCCAGGTCAGGGCACATGCCCAGGTTTCAGACTTGGTCCCCAGTAGGGGGTGTGCAGGAGGCAGCCGATTAATCTCTCATCATTGATGTTTCTCTCTCTCTCTCTCTCTCTCTCTCTCTCTCTCTCTCTCTCTCTCTCTCTCTCTCTCTCTCTCTCTCTCTCTCTCTCTCTCTCTCTCTCTCTCTCTCTCTCTCTCTCTCTCTCTCTTCCTTCCTCTCAGAAATCAAGAAAAATATTTTTAAATGAGTCACTAATTCTTCCCCCACCCCTATTATTTAATTCATCACCAAGTCACATTCATTTACTCCTTAAATATCCACCTGCTTCACCCATTTCTCTCTGTTCCCAGCCTCACCACACACATCAAAGCCACCAGCATGTCCCTCCTAGACGGGAGCAAATGCCTCCTGATCTGCCAAGTGCTCCCCGATCTCCACTCACCAAACAGCAGCTAATCTAGTCATCATGTTTACCTGCTTCTTACACACACACACACACACACACACACACACACACACACACACACACACACACTAACCCCTTTAGTAGGATAACATCAATTAGATGTAAATGGGGAAGGCTTTCATATATTAATACAGAACAATATCTTTATGACCTCAAGGTACAGAAAGTTTCTTAATCCAGATTTGAAAGCACAAACCATAAAGAAAAATTGACCATTTCGACTATGTTAAAATTAAGAAGTTTCATTCCTTAAATAAAAAATATATATGTCATTAAGCCAGGGAAAGCCACAGAGTAGGAAAGAATATTTGTAGCCATGAGTAACTGAAAAGACTTTTATCCAAAATATGTAAAGAACTCCTAGAAATCAGTTACAAAAACCCAATAGGAAAAAAAATAAGCACGAACTAGAAGAATCACTTCACACAAAAGGGTACAGCAGGAGCCCCTCATCCCCCACACAGAACAGCACAGAAGAGTCTGAGGAGGGAGGGGCACCTTACAAGGTAAAAAGAAAAATGGGGTTGGACGAGAGACTGCATCTCTTCAGTGTGGCTCTTCTTTCTGATGCTCTCCTGTCTGCACAGACCATGCCATGCGCCCACCCGTGGCCTGGCCAGTGGGAGACGCAGCTGCTGAAGAAATGCTCCTCCTTTCTGGCTCTGAGGAGATTCCTGAGGTTCCCTGATTCAGGTTCTCAGAGGACAATCCCTTGGGCCTGAGCACTCAGTTGCCTTTGGTGGACTAACTCAACACCACTCCGCCCAGTCTCCCGTCCCTCCTTCCTCAGTGGACAGGTCACTCCCCTGGCCCCTCACTCCTGCTCCCTGCGATTGCACTCCCAAATACAACGGTTGCACAGTGAACCTGGACTCTGCTTTCTGGGTTACTGAGGCGAGGACAGCATCACTCTCCTCCTCCCCCACTCCTGAGTGTCCAGAGCCATTGTCAAATCTTCCCACACCGCCCCCACCCTAGCAACACCCTAGCAACAGGAAAGGCTACGATGGTGGACAGAACATACAGTGTGTTACCACGTAAACGGCATTTGAGAGGCAGGCTGTGCAGGGAATTGGCTGCCTGAGGGGAAGAGTGGATCGAAGGAGGGGTCCCGGGATACAAGCCCTCTACTCTCAAAATGCCTTGGGCAACTTACCACTCGGCCTAGAGCCCCAGGCTCTGCTACTGATCTCCTTTCTTGCTCCAAACCCAACCAGCTTTCTACATTTCTCCACACAGCACACAGGGAAAGAGTTGTGATGATGCTAAATGAAAGGCAAAGGAAAAAGTTTAATAAAGATTCCCTTTTAGGGTCGTGAGCCCAGAGGCAAAGATGGACTTCTACAACCACAAGACTGTATAGCCACTGTTCTTTCACTGCACCATTGATTAAAGTTAAAAATTCTGGGCGCTCTCCCTCCCTGGAGCAGGCCTGTGCCTTTCTCTTTTCCTTCCCCTTCCCCTTCCCCCTTCCCACCCCAGGCAGCCCCTCCACACCCCAGGCACCTCCTCCCACCCCTGGCACCCCCTCCACACCCCAGGCACCCCCTCCACACCCCAGGCACCCCCCTCCACAACCCCAGGCAGCCCCTCCACACCCCAGGCAGCCCCTCCACACCCCAGGCAGCCCCTCCACACCCCCTGGCACCCCCTCCACACCCAGGCACCCCCTCCACACCCCTGGCACCCCCCTCCACACCCAGGCACCCCCTCCACACCCAGGCACCCCCTCCATACCCAGGTACCCCCTCCACACCCAGGCACCCCCTCCACACCCCAGGCACCCCCTCCACACCCCAGGCACCCCCTCCACACCCCAGGCAGCCCCTCCACACCCCAGGCACCCCCTCCACACCCCAGGCATCCCCCTCTACACCCAGGCACCCCCTCCACAACCCAGGCACCCCCTCCACACCCCAGGCACCCCCTCCACACCCCAGGCACCCCCTCCACACCCCAGGCACCCCCTCCACACCCCAGGCATCCCCCTCTACACCCAGGCACCCCCTCCACAACCCAGGCACCCCCTCCACACCCCCTGGCACCCCCTCCACACCCAAGTACCCCCTCCACGCCCCAGGCACCTCCTCCACACCCCAGGCACCCCCTTCACACCCCCTAGCACCCCCTCCACATCCCCTGGCACCCCATCCACACCCCAGGCACCCCCTCCACACCCCAGGCGTGTTACCTTTATCTTCCTCACTCCCAAACTCGTCGGGCCCTTCCTTTGCTTCTATAACGTGTTCCTAAGCTCATTTCTTTCTTCTATGAATTGCTACTTCTACCTCTGTGATTTTTTAAGTAAATATTCTCTTTTTTTAAAAATCTGATTGCGAAGTCATTTGGGGGATCACCATTCGTACAGAGGGAGGGAGGGATTATTTTTTTAGCAGCGAACTTTCCAGGCAGGCACATCAGCTGCAGAGCAGCACCTTCTCTGTGGTGACACCACGATGTCAGGCAGTGTTTCCCATCATGCCCTGTGTTTACACCCGTTTGAAGCTGCCAATTACGTCAGATCCTTGTCAACAGAAAACAAAAATGTGCAAGCTGCTATTTAATTATTGACATTAAGTAGTCCCTGTCTCTGGTTAGTCTTCTAAATTATTTAAAGACTCCAATTTGCTTTCCTTGTGGAAAAAAAAAATCACAGCCCCCGGACTCCTACATTTGGGGACAATTCAGACATGAAAGAGGGGTCCAGACACAAAGCAGGCATGAGCCCACATGGTAAATTTATAACAAATTCATTAAAAAGTGATGTCAGTGCCGAAACCGGTTTGGCTCAGTGGATAGAGCGTCGGCCTGCGAACTCAAGGGTCCCAGGTTCTATTCCGGTCAAAGGCATGTACCTTGGTTGCGGGCACATCCCCAGTAGCGGGTATGCAGGAGGCAGCTGATCGATGTTTCTCTCTCATTGATGTTTCTAACTCTCTATCCTTCTCTCTTCCTCTCTGTAAAAACTCAATAAAATATATTTTTTTAAAAAAAAAAGTGATGTCAGTGCCTTTTCTCTTAAGACTCAAGGTATAGTTTAAACTTTAACTATATACGTTTGCTATGTAGGTTTCACTCTTGACAGGATTTTTAATTCTATTTATTCTGCTACTTCTCTCCTTACCATATCTCCATATCATGCTTTTCAAGCTAGGGTTCTGTCACCTATAACAAAGGCACTGTATCTAGTGACTGTAGGGGTCACCTGCAGTTTTATTTCCACATCATCTTAGTTGTATGATTGGATAGAGGGGTTAAGTAGATATGTATAGATATAGATATAGATATAGATATAGATATAGATATAGATATAGATATAGATATAGATATAGATATAGATATAGATATAGATATACTAGAGGCCTGGTGCACGAAATTGGTGCACAGGTGCAGTCCCTAGGCCTGGCTGGCAATCGAAGCACAAGCGTCTGGCTTTCCCAGACTTCATTGCTGACATGTTTTACTGAACATGACATAAAGGCCTGTCCTCTAGGCCCTGGACAGCACCTGAGCCCCCAGGCCCCTGCGCACCCCCCTCTGCCTGAGTCATCGGGCCCCTGCCTGCTCCCTCAGCACCTGGGAGTCGGGTGGCGGCCCTGCCCCCTCTCACCCCGCCACCACTGCTGGTCGCCATCTGTGGGGCGATTAGTGGGGCGATTGGGCCCTGCTCACACCTGCCTTGGCCTGGCGCCACCTGCTCAACTGCTCCACCATCCTGCTGCAGGTCCTGCTCTCATTGGGGCCCATCGGGGCTGACAGCACCTCCACTGTCACCTGTTGCCAGCGCAGTGCCACCAACGCCCGCCATGTTCCGCATCACCCCCTGACGGTCAGCACACATCATAGCGAGCGGTCAAACTCCTGGTCAAACTCCCGGTCAAGGGGGCAATTTGCATATTAGGCTTTTATTATATAGGAGATACACACACACACACACACACACACACACATCTGGGAATTTGCTGAGTCTCTCTCTACTTTGTAAAAGTAGTCCAGGCTTGGCTGAGCCCTGCCAGTGTGGCTCAGTGGTTGAGCATTACCTATGAACCAGGGCACATGCCAGGGTTGCAGGCTCAATCCCCAATAAGAGGTGTGTAGGAGGCAGCCGATCAATGATTCTCTCTCATCATTGATGTTTCTCTCTCCCTCTCCCTTCCTCTCTGAAATCAATAGATAGATAGATAGATAGATAGATAGATAGATAGATAGATGATAGATTTTAAAAGTAGTCCAGGTTTTCCCCAGATCATTGCACACAGGACTTCCACAGAACCTCTCTGAACCTCGGTTTGCTTAGCTGTAAAATGGGAGAATGCCTGCCATGCTTATCTCACAGGATCCTTTGGAAAATCAATCACAGTAACAGATTGCTTTCACTGACTGTAATACCAATTCATTGTGAGAAGTGAACTGTAACTGTAGACAAAAGACCCAGAGGAGGTGGTTTGTTGGTGGGATTTCTCTATGTTCTCAATGAATCATATCTCATCCACAGCTGCTATTCCTGGGCTTGAGCCCTACCCCAATTCCTGCTTCCATTTGCTGGAGAAAACTCCAACCTGTCTGTTGGTCTTCCACGCCATCCAGTGGTCTGTCTGCCAAATAACACCAAGTTATCCAGTGGATTTGAAAGACTTGGGAAAAGTAATTCAAAATAATGCAGACTACTTAAATCTACCACTTGATTAAACATATTTGGGGCCCCCGTTTTTAAAAGCTTGTTGAAAAATCAAATAATTAAGTTGTGATATGAATAATAAATCCCCAATTTATCTTTGTAAATTAAGAAATGCATACATGAATCAAGTTTTTCAGAATAACTTCTAAAAACAAATTCTTACTGTCCATTAAATAGCTTAATTGTTTAAAGGTCTCCAGATGCAAGTAAAATATTTAATATTAAAAGGAAATTCCTATATTTAAGCATATTTATGATACAATAATGGCATTTTAAAATGAAAATGAGCAATGCCTACTTTTTTGTCTCAAAATTTTTGACCGAATTACTCTACAGTTGAAAAGCAGTAGCATTTTGCTGTCACTCAAATTTATTCATAACTTTTCCTTTATCTGAACTCTGGAAACATGTATCATAAACACTTGTTAAAGAGAGAACAGTTCTTTCATCTTATCTGTGTCATTTCTCTGAACAGTGATAACTATTTCAGACCATTAAAGTGACAAAGACCTCTTGTCCCCTTTGGAAGAGGTCCACTGTGGTCCTCAGAGACCGAGGCTGCTCCCAGGAGGATTTGCTGTTCAGCAGGGGCCAGAGATGGGACCAGGCTCTTGGAGCCGCACAGTGGGGAGAACACTGGGTTCAAGGTCAGAAGCCATAGTGCCCATTTAAACCAGAGTCGGTCTGGATTCTCGCTTCATTCTTTCCTCAAGGCCCCCTCCCCAGTGAGCTCATTTAAAAGAAACAAATTCCAACTCTAATTTGTGTCTGTCTTTTTTAAAGCTCTTGAAGAAATGGTGATAAAGAGGGGAAATTGCATTCTGCAATACACACTCACTTTCTAGAAGTGTATGCATCTCTTCTCCTCAGAATCCCATCCATCATGGCCACTGTCCCCCAAATTCTCTTCTCTCTAACCCCCAGCTGGCCTCTCTTTCACCCTGGGTCTTTTCCTTGGTTCTATGAATAGCTACATAGACTTCAATTCTTCATCCCAATGAATGCCTCTAGGGAGCAGGAGAGAAGTCTGGGATGACAGAGGCTAGAGAAGGGCCCTTCGAGGAGGTCAACAATGTCACAGCTTTTTGCGGGTAAATTAACACTTCATGGCCTGAGTTTCTCTCCCTCTTCCTCTCTCCATAATAACTTCAATGAGGCACTAGTCTGAACATTGTGTAGTTCTTTTCACTTATGCCCTAAGAATGGTCATCCTCTCACATAAAAAGCTGTCCTTCCACACTGGGTTGTGGAACATATCTTAGTCTGCAAGCTGCTGTAACAAAATATGACTGGCTGGGTGGCTTAACCAGCAGAAAATGACCTTCTCACAGTCCTAGAGACTAGGAAGTCTAAGATCAGGAACTATAGGGCTTAGTTCCTGGCCTACAGGGCACCTTCTCATTGCGGCAGGGGGCGGGGGGAGAGAGAAACTCTCTACTGTCCGTTATTATAAAGAAGCTAATTCTATCGGATTGGGACTCACTCTTATGACCTCTTTTAACCTTAATTATTTCTTTACTTCAAATGCACACTGGGGGCTAGGCGTTCCACCTCTGATGCTGTAGTGGACACAATTCAGATCACAGCAGAAGGTAATAACCAGGAAGAAAAGTGACCTTACCCAGCTTTCGGGTAGCAAAGCCAGACCTGACCTCCCATCCTCTGGCATAAGCCAAAGAGCGCTGGTTCCCTGGCACCACAGTCTCTAGGACAAGAAGGAGAAGGCGGGGAGGGGATAAGATGTGTTGGGTTTCCCCTTGGGGTGCCTGAGCCTCTCCTCACTGCTTCTCGGAGCAACCTCACCAGAGAGATGTCCCATGCTACAGCTGAGGAGCCCCTGGCTGAGAGACAAGGTGATTTGTTTCAGATGGTCCTTGTGGTCCTGGCAGAGTCGGGATTGAGTGCTTTGGGCCACTCACAGCACGCCGTGAGGGGTGGGCACAGGATGCCCGGCAGGAGAGAGCCCACTAGAGTAGAGGGCACCGTGAGCCTACGGGCGTGTCTTCTCTGACCCTCCTCAGTGAAGCGGGACATTAATGCTTTGTCGCAAGGCTGTCCTGAGATTAAGTAAGATCACGGGTGTGAGTTGCTGGCCGAGCCAGGGCTCCACCAGGCTGCTTCCCTCCCGGCTTCCCTCTGAGAGCCCACCCAGACCTGGGAAGGCAGCTTCGCTGGAAATAACTAAGCACCTGCCAGCCTCCCACATGAAAGATTACAGGGAACAGAATGAATGAAAACTACATTCCTTTTACTCACCAGACAAAAAGCCCTGCTCCCCCGTGGGGTGGATTCTAAAGCCAGTGGGCGAGGTGTCCACTCCTTGGCAGGCTGCAGCAGAGAGCCACTGCCCACAACCTCGGAACACCGGTCCCAGCCTTCAAGCTTCAGGCATGCGCCTCACTCCCCACCCAGCCTCAGGGACACCCCCGACCCCTCCTCAGACTCATGGCCCATGTCCAATCAGACCTGTCACTCCTGCCTCAGCAGCGTCTCTGGGGTCAGGTCCTCCTCTCTGTCCACCCTGCACGGCTTCACCTGGGGTACGGAGTATCTCTCATGCACATGCACCGCTACAGCCCCCCCTTATAGTCTGACTGCTCCAGGCCCATCCCGTGCCGCTGCTGCCGGTCATCTCCCTCAAGCAGAGCCTATCCCATCACCGTCCTGCTTAAGGACATGCCCCTCCTTATGGTGGCATCCTTGAGGTTCATGCCCCACACTGGCTCTCCTGCCATCCCAGGACACTGAGCCCTCCCCGCCAGCTCCTCACATGCGCTGCCCACCCAGGGACACCCCTGACCCTCTCTGCCTCCCAAGCTCCTCTTTGTTCTCCCAAGCAGCTCACAGGGTGCCTGGTCTAGGAAGCCTCCACTCCCCCCTCTCAAGGGAGAACTACCACATCCTGCTGGTTTTCCCAGCATTTGGACCACTTTTCACATTGTATTACCATCAGCTTCTGGGCTCTGTCTTCCCGCCAGACTGTGAGATCCTGGAGCTGTTTTCTTCATCTTTGCGGTCCCAGTGCCTGACTCAATGGATGCTCAATAAATGGGTGTTGACTGACTAAGTGAATGAGGTCTCTCTTCCTTTTATTGTGAATGAAGTTCTATATATTTTAAGTGCATAATCAACCTTCAATGTATCTGAAATTACCTATCTTGATTTTTTCTCTCTTGCCCTGTATTCATTCATCTTTCTGAATTAAGTCCTAGAAATAAACGTCTTTCCATCCCTGTAGGCTCCATGCTGATTGGCTGATGGACCCACTGACTTCCCAATGGGACCAAATCTGCGGGCCCCACACACAGCTTCCTCGGCTGGTGGCTCTGCCCATTGGATCTGCTCTGTCCGCAGGGATGGGAGTTAAGGAAGAAGCCGCACCTGGCTTCATGGCTCAGGTTTGTTTTCTTGGCTGTTCAGGGTGCTGAGATGGTTAACAGGCAAATCAGTCTCCGTATTCAAACATGCAGTTAATAAATCCTGAAAGAGATACAAATCCAAATCTTCCAGCAGCGCCTGTAGGCAAAACCTGTGCTTTCCCTAATCCCCCGTAACCCCTAAGGATCACTGTCTTTTCCACCATGGCAAGTGGGATTAGGACCAGATGGTGGGCAGCATCGCCCCCTGAGAATGCAAGCCTGGGAGATCTCCCCTTGGAGATTTCCCGACTCTATGCAAAGGATTCTAGCCAGAGGAGGAGCCACAGTGCTGGAGGCTGTGTGCCCAGTTTAAATGCAGCAGCACCTACAGGCCACCATGTGCACCTGAGCTTCCTAGCACAACCCAGCCTGCAGCGGAGAGCATGCAAGTCAGTGCGGGGCCAGCCCTTGGACCTGGTAAGCCCAGAAGCCCGTGTGTTGAAGACACGAGTTTAATTCTTTTTTGTTTTTCCCCCTGGAGCTGGTCTCTCTCAAACTAGGACTCTGACCACACTTTGGAGTTGAACCACAGATACAGTACAGAGCTGCCAGATCCAGGTAGAGGCGGATCCAGCCAAGGTCATGATGCTCTGCAGTTCCCCCCTGCCTTTTTTTTTTTAACCCATCTTTTTTTTTTAATATATTTTTATTGATTTCAGAGAGGAAGGAAGAGGTAGAGAGAGAGAGAAACATCCATGATGAGAGAGAATCATTGATCGGCTCCTCCTGCAAGTCCCACTGGGGGTTGAGCCCACAACCCGGACATGTGCCCTTGAATGGAATTGAACCTGGGACCTTTCAGTTCGCAGGCCGACACTCTATCCACTGAGCCTAGCCGCTAGGCCCTTTTTGTTGTTGTTAATCCTCTCCCGGAGATAGTTTCCCATTGATTTTTAGGAAGAATAGAAGAGAGGAGAGACAGAGAGAAACATTTATGTGAGAGAAACACATTGGTTGGTTGCCTCCTGTGCGAGCCCTAACCAGGGCCCGCGTCAGGGAGGAGCCTGCAACCAAGGCACATGACTGGAATCGAACCCGGGGACACTGGTCCACAGGCCAATGCTCTATCCACTAAGCTAAACTGGCTAAGGCTGTGGTCCCTTTTGCTTCCTCCCAGGGGCAGCAGGAGCAGCAGGAGCAGCTGGGCTCGCAGAAGGAGCCTCCCAGGAGATGGAGAAGCTGGATACGAATGCCTCCGAGGAACAGGGACTCTGCCCGCTCTCAGAGGACTACAAGCAAATCTACCTCCCCCTGACCTACAGCATCGTCTTCGTGCTAGGGCTGCCCCTGAACGGCACCGTCCTGTGGCTGTCCTGGCGCCAAACCAAGCGCTGGAGCTGTGCCACCATCTACCTGGTGAACCTGATGGTGGCCGACCTGCTGTACGTGCTGACGCTGCCCTTCCTCATCGTCGCCTACTCCCTGGGCGACTGGTGGCCCTTTGGGGAACTGCTCTGCAGGCTGGTGCGCTTCCTGTTCTACACCAACCTCTACGGCAGCATCCTGCTGCTGACCTGCATCTCTGTGCACCGCTTCCTGGGCGTGTGCCACCCCCTGCGGTCGCTGCCCTACCGGACCCGCCGGCACGCCCTGCTGGGCGCAGCCGCCACCTGGGCCCTGGTGGTCCTCCAGCTGCTGCCCACGCTGGGCTTCGCCCACACGGACTACATCAACGGCCAGATGGTCTGCTACGACATGACCGACCGGGAGAACTTCGATCGGTTCTTTGCCTACAGTATGGTTCTGACGTTGTCCGGCTTTGTCTTGCCCTCCTTGGTCATCTTGGTGTGCTACTCGCTGATGGTCCGGAGCCTGGCCAAGCCAGCGGAGACCCTCGAGGGGACGGGGAACACCACCCGGGCCAAGTCCATCCGGACCATCCTGCTGGTGTGCAGCCTCTTCGCCCTCTGCTTTGTGCCCTTCCACGTCTCACGCTCCCTCTACATCACACTCCGCTTCCTGACTTCCCAGGACTGCCAGCTCCTGACGGTGGCCAGCGTGGCCTACAAGGTGTGGAGGCCGCTGGTGAGCATGAGCAGCTGCCTTAACCCGGTCCTGTACTTCCTGTCGGTTGGGAACAACGGAGTCAGGCTCTTCCAAAAACTGAGGCATGACAGGGTGGGTGAGCACCCAGCTGGAGGCAAGGGAGAGAGACCCCGGGGTGGGCAGGTCTGGGTAGTGTCGAGATGAAGGTGGGGGAAACGAGCTCCAAGATGTTACGACTTGTTGGAAGACAGTCCTGTGCTGGTGGGAGAGGGACTCATGATTGCCTAGTGGTGTCCTGCTGGGAAGGACTGTACACTGATGTTGAGATTTTAAAATAATATGGAGAGAGCTATGTGGAATCTGATGAACAAAATAAACTAATGAACAAAACAGATCCAGAGACATAGAAGCATGGAACAGACTGTTGAATCTCAGAGGGAAGGTGGGGGAGGGTGGGTGAGTGGGAAGAGGTCAGCCAAAGAACTTGTATGCATATATGCATAACCCATGGACACAGACAATAGGATGATGAATGCCTAGGGGGTGAGGGGACGGGGGGGGGGGCGCTAGAAGGGATCAATGGGGGACATATGTAATACTTTTAACAATAAAGATTTAATAAATTTTAAAAAATACATGAAATTGACAAAAGAAAAGAATATGGAGAGAGCCACCAACACAAAGGAAATCTTTAATGACAGCTGACATTTATCTCATCATTCAGGTCTTTCAGCTCAAATGTCACCTCCTCAGAAGCCATGCCAGCCCATCAAGCTAATGTTGATATCTCTTCCCATAATGCAATCACTATATTTCCCTACCCATTGTCTTGTTAACACTTACTAGTATCTGGACTTGTTAACTAGTTTACTTATTTATGATCTGTCTCTGCCCCCTAGACTATGGGCTCCTATAGGACAGGGACCTGGTCTGACTGCTGTGCCTCTAATGCCAGTCTCCACAGCAGGGCCCAAAACATGGTGAGGGCACAGACGGGGGCTGAATGAATAAGTGAAGGAATAAATGGATGGGTGAGTGCATTACTATGGAATCACTATGAACTACTATGTAAGAGCACTTCACATGGAGTAACTCACTGAATACTCACAACAGCCCTTGGAGGTGGGAGGTACTGTTAGCCCCAGTTACAAATAAGGGGACCGCAGCTCAGAGCTCGGGGTAACTTGTCCAAGATCACATGGAGAAGGCCCACGTCACAGTGCTGCCGGGAAGCTCTGGACCCAGGAACTGAAGGGAACACTCCTAAGACGGGAGCACGTGGCCCCGTCCACAGACTGGTCCGAGCCAGCCCGTGCTCCTCCGAGCCAGCCCGTGCTCCTCAACAGAGTCAGCTCGTTTTACGTCAGCTCACTTTTACATAATTGCTGATCTCTGCAGACCATGCATATGCAGGAGGACTCTCACTACCTTACTAGCCAGTGTTCTGACTGAGGTTAGAGAGAACTCTGCAGGTAAAGCGGGGGGTGCAGGTTAAAGTGACTCCACGAATGAAGGTCTCTGTCGGAACATGATGTCTCAGTTTATGACAGAAAAGTTTTACCACTGTGTTAAATCACAATATGATGTTCGTTCTCTAAAATAAAAATTATTTAAAAGCCAAGGTAATCCAAAAAGATGACCTTTTAAAAAACCCTCATATTTAAACAATAATGATCTCCAAAGACTTCTCAGATCTAATCATATACTATTTAAGAATTCATTATAATCTCTTTATGAAGAGGTGGGTAAAACCTTTCACTTTTTCATAAAAACCAAAGTGAAACCCCTCATTACCACCCCACTCTAATTACAGAAAATGTCTGAGTAAACCATATATATGTCTAGAGTATAAAATTTTATTCTAAAAGTGCAGTTTATTGCTTTCAAGGGCACACAATAATTAGAGCTAGACGAAGTGTTGCCAGCAGATTTCCTTAGGATAATTAGCTTAATGAATAGGGAAGGATGTTTTCTGATTAGCAGGTCAGCTGTTTCCTCATAAGAAAGTGCTTCTACAGTAGCTGAGAGAGCTTAAAGCTGTTTGCTCTTTTGAACATTCGCTTAGCTTAATAATTTTTTCTCTTTTTTGCATAACACACAGGGAAGATTCAGCCAACTTAAGAGTCCCAATGATCTATCACCCCTTATAAATGAATAAAGTTTAACATTACTAGAGAACAGGTGCACTAGGCTCCCCAGAGGCAGCTTAAACCCACCCCACACCTCACTTAGCCATGACCTCCAATGCCCACCAGCCCTGGAGGTGGGAAGAAAATGAACCTAGAATCCTCGGGATGCATCGCCTTTATCTAAAAACCAAGTGCTCTATACCCCTGCCAACATGTTCCAGCTAACCTATGCTTGCAATTACTTCTCTGATCCATATAATGCTCATTGTTTCTGCGGTCTTTTGACCTCCTTAACAGCAAAGTATAAGCATCCATTTCTAACTTTTTTCTGGATAGTTGGGCTCAAAAAGTTTTAACTTAGTTGACATCGTATCCTGGTTTTCAGGGACCGTTAAGACAGAAGAAACAAACTAGACTAGTGGGTCCCCTTTGTAAGAGGAGCTGGGGACCCATTGTCCAACATAAGTCTCTCCTGTGGTTATCGGAAACCCATCCCAGAGAAGGGGACAAGGAGACGAAAATAAAGAAAAGTTCTTCCTGTGCCCTAGCTGCTTTGGCTCAGAGGATAAGAGCGTCGACCTGTGCACTGAAGGGGCCAGGGTTTGATTCCGGTCAAGGGCACGTACCTCGGTTGCAGGCTCGATCCCCGGCATGTTAGAAGGGTCTCTCTCACAAGACACGTTTCTCTCATTCTGTCTCCCCCCGTCCCTTCCACTCTCTCTAAAATAAATCAATGGGAAAATATTCTCAGGTGAGGATTAACAAAACAAAAAACAAAAAGTTCTTCCTGAATCTACCCACCACCCTGGTGAAAGCTGGGATCTCCAAATGTGGTATCCCCCTGGGTCCCGAGCATATGGCATAATCCGCCTGGTTGTTGGGCAGTTTAAAATAAAATCAAAAGTCAGCGAATATTATCATGTTCAAAATCCCATGAATGCAGAGCAGTACTAGATGCAAATATAACGGCCGTAGCCACCTACAAAAGTATCAAGCACAGTGCCAGTCTGTAAGAAGGCTACAGGAGAGACAAAACAAAACCAAACAACAACATGCACACTAATCAACAACTTCAGCAGCTACGGAAGAAATCATGTCAATTACTGACTAATCCAAATGAACAATACAGACAGGAAATGTTCGGGAAGTCTGGGGGAGGGTGGGGAGAGCACTTTCAGCTGAGAGAGCCAAGAAAGGTATTATGAGCCTGCTGAAGGCTCAATTATTGGAATTCTCCAAGCGATGGAGAAAATGAAAGCAATGTTTGTTCCTAAAGGGGAAGAGGGAGATAATGCTGGGAGGGAAGAACCACTGCTCAAGGCCCAGGGAGCACCAAGGGCATTTGAGCAGGAGCGTGTGATATGACCAAAGCTGTGACTTAGAAATGTAATCTGGCAGCCCCCATGTTGGAATGAATTTGAAAAAGGAAACAAAATGTGACAGCAGACTTCAAGGTCTCCTCATTGGTCTTCCTTCCCTTCAAAGACATCCTGCATAACACCTCCAGATTTTCCTTAAAACAGCGTTTTTCATACATCACAGCCTCCCCAATTTTGCCAGTTTCCTCCCTATACCATCATTTCCATACAACAAAGTTCAGATTTCTCCTGTTGGCAAACTAAGCCCATCACTGTCTACAAGTGAACTGTTCAACTCACAGGTCTCCTACCACACCAGGTGGACGTCTACCCCTCACATTTACCATAGGGCCACAATCTGCCAAAAACAATAATCTCACCCTAGCCGGTTTGGCTTGGTGGATAGAGCGTCAGCCTGCAGATTGAAGGGTTCCAGGTTCGATTCCAGTCAAGGGCATGTACCTTGGTTGCGGGCACATCCCCAGTAGGGGGTGTGCAGGAGGCAGGTGATTGATGTTTCTCTCTCATCGATGTTTCTCTCTCTCTCCCTTCCTCTCTGTAAAAAATCAATAAAATATATTAAAAATAATAATAATAATCCCTTTTCCAAATGCCTAAATACCCATCTTCCCAGACCATGAGTTCTATATCCTCCAGCTACCCCCAATCTCACTCACTCTGCCTGCTGACTTACCACCTCGACCCACTGGGCTTACTGCCTTGGAGTTGATGATGGGATCCTTTATCATTTCAGTCTGTTTTATCTCCCCCACTATTTGACTTTTCAATCTATAGAACATGGCATCCTAGCAACATTCTGAACATAGTAGACACTTAATAAGCAATGGTGATGCTGATGGTGGAGGAAGAAGAAGGTGGTCAACATTTAGAAGACCACTCCAGTGATCCAAACATACAGATAATGTGCACGAGTAGAACTAACAAGATTTTAAGACATACTGGAAAGAATGAGGAGAAATAAAATGATTATTTGGACATAAGTGGTAACAGAGACATAAAAATGACTCTGAGATTCTCAGCCTGAGGAACCAGAAGAAAACTAGCACATAGTGGGTGCTCAATAGTCTTGGGGGAAGAAAAGGAAAGAAAGGGAGGGAGAGGAGGGTGGAAGGAATGGAATGAGGCTGTGCATTGTGGTGGACAGTTCAGACTCAGACAAGTGCAACGTGAACTGCCTGTGAGACGAGTTGGAAATGTAGAATGCCTCGAGGATCTGAGACAGCTTGGGCTCAAGCTCTGGATTTAGAGTTATCTGTCAGGCAAATATTTACAACTGCAGACATAAATAATATCTCTGAGGGAGAAGAAAAAAAGAATGAACAGAGGACCTAGACAGTGGTCAGCAAACTTCGGCTTGCGAGCCACATGCGGCTTGTGAGCCGCGGTTTGCTGCTCTGTTGACTAATGAGTTTGCCGACCACTGACCTAGACTCTCAATTCCAATAATTACAGGCTGTTGTTGTTCCTTGTGATTAAGCCCCTATCCCAGTGGTCGGCAAACTCATTAGTCAACAGAGCGGCAAACTGCGGCTCGCGAGCCGCATGTGGCTTGCAAGCCGCAGTTTGCCGAACACTGACCTAGGAGATACAGGAATCATAAAACCTTCTGACAGGGGATACAGGGATAGGAGGTGGGGGTAGATAATAGAGCACTGGAAAATCAAATGAGGTTTTAAGAGAGTTGTCAAGGGTGTTACATAAAACAGACCTGTCAAAAAAAGCACAAACAGGTGTCTCTCAGCAAACTCAAATGCCACCTCTTCTAAGGAGCCTCCCCTGATCGCCCATCAGAAGGCCCTCTTCCTTCTCTGACCCATCAGCCGTCCCTCTGAAGGGACATCTTCCCTCCTACCAGGTCTGAGCAGCATCATTTAAATCCTCTTCTCTCCCTTCCTGCAGGATCTAGCAGAGGCTTGAACATATGGGTACTCACTAAATCTCTGTGGAATAAATGAATATACAGCAAACAGTTCTCCTGTGTATGCTTTCCTGGAATTACTGCCTAAACCCAATTTATAAATGTGTGCCTATAAAACTAAATCACAAGTTGTTTGGGATTTATTTGTTCTAACACCAACTCCAATTCACTGCAATTCCAGGACACACAATACCTACAAGCATTCTCACTTTTTAGCCCACATTTCAAAGACAATAAAGAGGGGAAATTTTTCACAAAATCATTTGCAATCCAGCATAACCTAAGCTTATAAAATCATGTATTCTCATTATCTTTTACTTTCTTCTAAACAAGCCAAATCTCTGTAGTATTTCCATTTCTCAACTTTTTGTTGAGGGTTGGTTTTTCTTTAATGTATCAAACTTCCAAGGTAATGGCTTTAAGAATTATTCCATGATAAGAGCAGAACTTATGTTCTTGCAGCAGCTATAACTGGGCGTTTTTATAGTGGTTAAATCATGAACAAAAAGCAAGAAGTGCCACTCCAAGAAAATTAATGAATCAGCGAGTCTGAGAACGTTCCACTCCACAAGTGGAAAAATACATTAACGAGATCTTTAGAGTCTTATCCCAACAACCAAAGAAAGAGCCATTCAAGACTCCTTATGTTCTCTCTTCTTTTATAGCCTAGTTTCTTGCAAAGGGAGACTACATGTTTTTCCTTTTTTTCTATCTTGAAGTTATACTCCAGATCTTTACAAGTCAGCTGCTGCCGGTCCCACTGAGATTGCTCTCAACAATGCATCAATGACTTACCAGTTACAACTGAATGGACACCGAGACCCTATCCTGCTTGAGCTTCAGGGCATTTGCCACTGTCACCCACTCTCTTCTTAAACTCCCCCTTTCGTCCACAGAATGAACCCTCCCCTACTTCCCTTCTCATCTTGTCCTGCTCCCACCCTGTATGGGTGGGTGTGCCCTAGGGTTCTGTTCTCTGATTTATTTTAAACTAGTGGCCCAGTGCCTGAAATTTGTGCATGGGGGGGGGGGGGGAAACGGGTGTCCCTCAGCCCAGCCTGCACCCTCTCCAATCTGGGACCCCTCGGGGGATGTCCAACTGCCCTGTGGGATCGGGCCTAAACCGGCAGTCAGACATACCTCTCGCAATCCAGGACTCTGGCTCCTAACCGCTCACCTGCCTGCCTTTATAATTGCCCCTAACCACTCTGCCTGCCAGCCTGCTCGCCCCCAACTGCCCCCCCCGACAGCCTGCTCACCCCCACCTGCCCTCCCCGCCAGCCTGCTCACCCCCACCTGCCACCCCCACTGGCCTGATTGCCCCCAACTGACCCCCACTGACAGCCTGCTTGCCCCCAACTGGCCCCCCCTGCCGGCTTGCTCACCCCTAACTGTCCCCCCCACCGCTGGCCTGATCACCCCCAACAGCCTCCCCGCACCAGCCTGATCACCCACAACTGCCCTCCCCTCTTGGCCCCTAACCACCTCTACCTCAACCCCGCCACCATGGCTTTGTCCAGAAGAACATCAGGAAGGTCTCCTGGAAAGTCTCCCAGTCTAATTAGCATATTACCCTTTTATTAGTATAGAGGCCTGGTGCACGGGTGGGGGCCGGCTGGTTTGCCCTGAAGGGTGTCCTGGACCAGGGTGGGGGTTCCCTTGGGGGGTGGGACAGCCTGGGCAAGGGGCTGGGGCAATTTTCAGGCCAGCCACGCCCCCATGGGATGAGGGTCCCTGCTGGGATGCCTGGCTACCATGGGTGAGGGGCTAATGGCTGTTTGCAGGCTGGCCATGCCCCCCAGCAGGGACCCTCACCCCATGGGGGCGTGGCCAGCCTGGATAAGGGGCTGAGGGCCGTTTTCAGGCTGGCCATGCCCCCCCAGCAGGGACCCTCACCCCGATGGTGGCATGGCCAACCTGAGTGAGGGGCTGAGGGCTGTTTGCAGGCCCATTCCTCAGCAGCTGGCCTGGGCGACCCAAGCCTCCTGCGCTCAGGCTGGCTCCGTGGCCGCCGCCATCTTTGTCATGCTAATTTGCATATTCCCTCCTGATTGGCTGTGGAGGTTGCTGAGGGACGGTCAATTACCATATTTCTCTCTTATTAGTATATATATATGTTTTTATTGATTTTAGAGAAAGAGCAAGAGGAAGAAACATTGAAGTGAGAGCACAACATTGATCAGCTGCCTTCTGCACACTCTATACTGGGGATTGAGCCCACAACCAAGACATGTGTCCTGACGGGGAATGAAACTGGTGACCTCTTGGTTCATGGGCTGGGCTTGGCACTCTTCTCTCATTCCCACACTCCCCTGCACAATCTCACTGACATACTGATAGGCTGGAAATCCATTTCAAACCTATGCTTCAACCCATACAGCAGACCCTTGGGCACTGCAAGCTTCAAAAAGCCAAAACTGAAATCATTTCCCTCCCAAACCTGCTCTTTCTGGTAAAGTGGCAACACCATCCATCCACACCGGAAATCTGGGAGTCATCCTCAATTCCGGCCTCTTCCCTTCCTCACAGTCATACTCCCCTTCCTCACAGTCATAGTCAGTTCGATCTCCCAAGCATCACTAGAACCTGTCCTCTCCTTTCCTCTCAACTGCCAGTGCCTTCTTTCAAATTCCCATCATCTCTCGTGGGCTTCACTGCTCCAACCTACTGACCACATTTGTTCCCCTCAACCTCCAATTCATTCCCTTCCTTCTGCTAGAGTCATCTTCCGAAATGTAAATCCTTTTTTAATCCCCAATATAAAAATCTTCTAAAATCTCCCATTTGCCTTCAGGATTAAGATAAAAAATTAGTCAGGCTGGAGTGCATAGAAAGGCTGCCAGTTCAATTCCCCAGTCAGGGCACAGGCCTGAGATGTGGGTTCAACCCTCAGTTGGGGTGCATATGGAAGGCAACCAATCAATGTTTCTCTCTTTCTCTTCCTCTCTCTAAGCATTTCCTTGAGTGAGGATTTTTTTAAAAACATCAAAATGAACATGGAATGAAAAGCCCTCAGCAACGTGCCTCATATGAAAGCTTTCAACCTAAACTCTCCATGCGCCCCCTTCATTCTACTTCCATTAACCAGCAGATTCTCTCAGAATTAACTCTGGAACCTCTGACCCTCCCCCAATCTTACCCACACCTCCTCTGCTTAGGTGCATCATCCTACTTATCCTTTACAATGCAGCTCAAAGACCATCTCTGAATACCATTGCTCTATGGTAGTGCTCATCAGGCTTCACCACAATCACAGCCACTGGTCCTTTGTCCATTTCCCCCCTTCATCAATGAGACCCTTAAGGAAGGTGTTTCACATTTTCCACATCTCTGAATCACCTCCTCTACTAAAGAGTCTAGGTTCAATGATGCCAGAAACGAATGATAACACAGAAATCTGCATATCTTACATTATCAAGCATTATTATAGGCTCACTAGAGGCCTGGTGCACAAAATTCATGCACGAGTAGGGTCCCTAGGCCTGGCCGGCAATCAGGGCTGATCGAGGCTTTCCTTCCCCTGGCTACCTGGCTGCCGACCGAGGCCTTCCTTCCCTGGCTGCTGGCCAGGGCCTTCCTTCATTCCGCACCGCCCCCTGGTGATAAGTACACGTCATAGCGAGCAGTCAAACTCCTGGTTGGTTGAACTCCCAGTCAGTCGAACTCCCAAGGGGACAATTTGCATATTAGCCTTTTATTATATAGGATGCTTGGTTTTCCTCATTACTACATTTCTTTGAGTCATAAGGTGATATCAAAGATAAGATACAGCCAATTTCAGAGATGTTAAAAGGTGAAATGTTGTAGTCTATGAAAGACAGCATATTGATTTAAGTAAAAGAATCATAAAAAAAGTAGGTCCACTGATTTTCATTTCACAATTGATTTGTAGTCAAACCTAGGGGGAAGTCAGTTTAGGGAGTATTGTAAGTTAGAACAACTGCCCTGATGTGAGACTAACAAAGGGCTACCAAAGGAGATGACTCATCACTTGAGTACATGACCATAGGTACACAGGGGAATAAGTGGTAATAAGTGTGTCTTAAGTTGACTGTCTGGCCTACCTGCACGATGTCAAGGACTTTTCAGTATTTCTTACAAAACATCAAAGTTTTCCCCACCAACTTCTTAACAGCAAATCCCTGCTCAGAGTTCACCACCCTCCCCACCCTTGCCCCCAGGGGAGCGCTCCAAGAACAAGCAAAGGGAAGAAGCCAAGGGGTAAGAGGCTGAGGTGGAGGCATTCCAGAAATCTCCGGCAGCTTGTAGACAACTTACAGCTGTTCTTTGCTACCACTGGGATCAAAATGTAAGTGCATTATTTCATTTAGCCCGTACCTCATTCTCTATTGCTTTGTCTCCTACAGTTCTCATCACATGCAATTTTCTTCCTATAAATGCAAATTCTATTTCTAACTCAGGGCTCTGTTTAACTCCCTCCTGTATCCTCAAAGTTCTTTGAAAAACACTACCTGTTACCTTCCTCCCTTCTGAACACTAATACCACTTTCTTCAGACTCCAAGACAGTCATGTGTATACCCTTCAGACACGTTTGTGTTTGCTTTTACAAAACAGCAGCACTGAGTCTTCCACATAATAAAGCCATCATTGCCTAGGTCAATATGCACTCCAATGAAACCATTTAACGGTGCTTCATATTTCACTTTAGGCACATGATACGATGTCCTTGACTAATCTATTCTTATAAACGTGGGAGGTTTCCTATTTTAGGCTATTATAAGCCATCATGCAAAGAAGATAGTTTCTTAAGATATATAAAAATGTGTATCCGTCTGATGGTTTCCTTAAGATAAACTATTAGAAATGGAATTGCTAAGCCAAAGTCATGAAGCCTATCACTCTACCCCTTTTAGGTCTTCCTATTCACATTTCCAATTTATCCTTCAAAAAAGTTACTCCAATTTACTCATTTTATTTATGCATAATTCAAAAAATATTTATTTGGTGCTGGACACTATCGACGCAATCATTAACATTAACAGACACAGTTCTTGCCCTCAAGGAGCTTACAATCTAAAGGAAGAGACAGAAACCCACACCATCACAAATTCCTCATTATAGGCTCAGGTAAATTAAGAAGCAAAAGTACAGGGTTTTTCCAAGACCACAGGAATTAGTTCCCATAGGAATAATTAGTTCCCACAGGTTCTGAGCTGAGGCTAAGATGGTTGGAAATAAGGTGAAACCAGGTCATAGAGAATCCTGGACAAAATATTCTAAGCAAAGGGAGTGTGGGCAAAGCCCCTGAGAAGGGACGGAACCTGATTCAATTGAAAACAATGTAAGCAGGTCACTGTGCTGGGCACAGAGGCAGTGGAAAGATGAGGGCAGGGCCAGACCACAGCCCTCTGGCAGCAGAAGCAGCTGACCTCCTGCACCCTCCCCAGCTGTGAGGCCAGCATTCACTCGCCAGGGGCTAGATCAAGCACAGGGGCAGTCAAGCCCACAGAACCAACAACTGAATAATGACACAATGCACTGTAAATCAGAAACATGGATGAAAGTAAACTTACCCTGAAAAGGAATGTGCTTTCAATCTGTCCCAGAAACTTTAGGCATACAATATTATGCCATGTACTTTAAACAATATAATCAGCTAAATTCATTAGTTTAATAGTTGTTGTCTAAAATATCTGCGTGCCCATAGATAGCAAAATACATGAAAAAGTCCTTGACTTTAATATGCTAAGACTAATAAGTCAATTAAAAAGTATTTAAATCTGTCAGAAAATGTTCATATCCACATTTTATTTAATGTGAAAAACATATAAATGTCACTTTAAGGTCCTATACTGGAGAAAAAGCTAATCCCCATAATCTTTCAATGAATAATTAGGTAAATTTTCTTTATTCCAACACAGATTTTCTTATAATCTTCCACATAAATAAGAGTTAAAATCAGTGGTTTAAGATTTTTAAAAAAAAACTCAAAAGTTAGAAGGCATCATGTAGATTCCTTCTACAATGTTTTTATTTATCCATGTAGAAATGGAATTATCATCATTTAAAGGACATTTTCAGTAATTAATTAGACTATACTAAAAAACTGTACAGAAAGTTCATACCACAAACTTATGTCCCTAAGTAATAAAGGTGCTCAGTAACAGAGAGAGAGAGAAGCTCAAAAGGGTCACCACTCGGCAACCTGTCTCATAAGTAAAAAGAGCAGAACACAATCTATTTGTGAAAATGAAGAGACTTCATCGAGTACCTTTCAAATAGTCCCTATTACAAAAGGGAATGTCTATTAAAGTGCCGTAGTTTACTCTATAATAAAACATCCCTTGTACCCCCTCAAAAGCTTTAAAAAAATATTTTTTGCTTTAAGATAAAGAAAAGGCCATATCTCTAAGATATACTTTGTGAAAATGATCTCAATATAAATCCAATGATCTCCATTATTTACTGTCCTTACTGAAATTCACCGGCAAGTCCCAGAGCAATTTCCAAAACTTCACTGTTGATTAGGCTATTCTGAAGTGAAATTCTTCAGCAACACACAAAAGACAGAGAGTAAAACAGTCCTCACAAATATACTTAGAAATAGGTGTACTTGAAATATAAATATAACTTTCCAGACCATTATTTTTTCTATTGACTAAACCCTATATAATTTTTTAATGGAGGTTTTCAGATCAATGATGTGTACAGCCCACTCTCATGACACAGTCATTTAAACTTCTCATCTGCAAAACAAAATGCAATATATTATCAAAAAGGGGAGAAAAAAACACAAAGCCCCATCTGGCTTACAGAATAAAAACCATAAGCATTACAAAACACATAGCGCCAAATATTGAGAGTCCACATTTTGCTGAATAATCTTTTAACTCCTCATGATTGTAAAAGTAACACAGGACCAATTTAGAAAATATAGAAAAGCAAAGGAAAAATAAACTCTTATAACCCTACCATTCAAACAGAACTGTTAATATTTGGGGGCTTTTCTTTCATTTTTTCCTATTTTCATATTTTTTCTATTATATACAAATAATAGGTTTAAGAAATATTTGCTTGCATACTTTAAAAAATAATTAAATTAGATTCTATCTGCATCTTTATCTTTTGCTTACTTAAAATATAGCATGTTAAATATCTGACTTTAAAAGTCCTTCTAAAACAATTTTAAAAACATACAATATGGGTATATCATAATATATTTAACCATTTCCCTATTATAGGACATTTGGGATATTTCCAATTTTTTTACATAATAAACAAAGTATCGTAAATATATTTAAAACTCACAACACTTCTGATTATTTTCTTAAAATGTATTTCTAGAAATAGAATTACTATATTAAAAGGTAATTTGACATGACCAAGAATCACCCCCGGAACTAAATAGCCTTGTTCTACCAGATTTTAACTTATTCAAAATTCACAAAACTTACAATTAAATGGTATATATTTAAAAATAAATTTTTAAAGTGAAAAAGTATTCACTGTCTAAAAAATCAGAATAGGAAACAGAATCACTATTATGTTATAGCAACAGTGTATAATATACACTATTATGTTGTACAAATAATAGGAAATAGAATCACCATTATGTTGTAGCATGTAGAATCACTATTAGGTGGTAGCATATACTCATGAAAAAAATTAATTTAACTTAAAACACACTATATACTTTAATTTGTTCCAAATGAGTCAAAGAACACAAAATAGCATGTTAGCACCAAGAAAAAATGAAAAATGATCTCAACTAGTTAAGAAAAAAGAAAACATCAGAAAGAACTGAAGGGTGAGCTCAACAGAGAAACTTAGGACAAAGGCCTTTGCTCCAATAAATTACAAATACTACACATCTCTGTCTCTCAGAAGGCAATTTAAAGCCAAATTCTCCCACCCTGCCTTCATTTTAGACTTTGATATCCACCTTTTAAAATTTTCTGACACAAACAAGAACATTGTTATAGTTCCAGAGATGATCATTAGCTCTCGAAACACAAGAAAAAGACTAATTTCTTAAAAATCCAATCCTAATACCTTGAAATACAATGCTAATGTCCAAGATTTTCAAAATAAAGACAACTGTTCTCTTTTTCAATACTTACTCAGCATGAGAAAGTTTCATTTCTTCCCTTTGTCTTGCAGAATAATTTAGGTTCCCACCTAAAACACAAATAAGCATAGAATCTTTTCAATATAACTATTATAAAAATTCAAACAAGCACGCAAGCTCAAGCACACACACACACACACACACATATATACATTTGCACTGATATACTATGAAAGATGAGAAAGAAATAGTTTAGCTCCTGGAACCGTACCAAGGGAAAATAGTTTATTTTTAAATCCTTATAGACAAGTAATCACTCCTTAACTTTAGCATTTTTTTAAAGTTTGAACTTATGTATTACCTCAGGTTTTCTTAATTGGGACATTATATTAATATTCAGTAATAGTGAAAATTTAGAAAAATTAAAGAAAAGACCTGAAATTATGTAAACAGCACATGTATACATTCTTCTAAATACATAACAAACAACCATTAAGGATAAGCCAGTTAGAAAAAATTGATAGAGGAAACATCAAAATCTTATAAAGAACACACACACACACACACACACACACACAAAGCACAAATGCATGTAGTTCACATATATTCGCAAAAGAAAAAAATCTGCAATTTCTCATTCTATATCAAACACTTTCAACCATAAAATGAAAATTTCAGCTGAAAATCTGTTTACTTATTTTTTTTTTAATATAAGACAATAACACAGGAAGGGCTTTAGGTTCTAAAATACTTATGGCCCAGCCAGTGTGGCTCAGGGATTGAGCATTGAAACAATTCCCTCTTTCTCTAAAATAAATAAAGAACATATTTTTAAAAAATGCATCTTTATGCTAAAATACTTCTTTATGCTAATATAAAAACAACATCTAGCCCGGCCTGCATGGCTCAATGGTTGAGCGTTGACCTATGAACCAGGAGGTCATGGTTTGATTCCCGGTCAGAGCACATGCACAGGTTGCAGGCTCAATCCCCAGTGTGGGTGTGCAGGAGGCAGCCGATCAATGACTCTGTCTCATCATTGATGGTTCGATCTCTCTCTCCCTCTCCCTTCCTCTCTGAAATCAATAAAAATATATATTTTTTTAAATCTAAAATTTTCTAAAACTTACATTGAACAAGCCAGAAAGAACATGACAACAATTTTAATGAACATGAAGGTCCAGAATACATAATCCTATATAATAAAAGCATAATATGCTAAGTGTCCGACCGATCAGTCGACCGTTTGGTTGACTGTTCGACCAGTCGCTATGACGCACACTGACCATCATGGGCAGAAGCTCCAGTAGGTTAGCTTGCTGCTGGGGTCTGGCCGATCAGGACTGGGCGAGAGGCCAGAAACCTCCCGCGGTCCCTCCCTGGCCGGCCAGCCCCAATCCACCTCTATAGGACTGGACGAGACAGCCCCGAATGGCCCCAATAGCCAGCCAGGCCGAGGGACCCCACCCGTGGTGCACCGGGCCTCTAGTTATATAATGAAACGTTTCCATCACTATGGACAGAATGTCGTTATACTTGAGCTAAAGCACTCACTGGCTTCTAGAAAGGCATGCAGGCTACCCAGTGACCCCACAAGATTATCTATCGCGGTTTAAGAAGAAAATGCCTGAACTTCTACTTACCTTGGGCACGGTTCACCAAATAGAGTAAGACCACAGCTAAAAGTGACACTGGAAGTGAAAAGAAGTGAAAAAACAAAGGACCCAATGATTCCTATGTAATCATAATTACAAAGTAAAATTAGACAAATCAAATAAATCTTTATTAACTGGCATTTAAAAGTAAAATCACTATTTCCATTATTTTTCTGAAAGCACTAAAAATAAGTGACACACCATTCTCTCCAGGGGCTGCCTGAGCTCAGGGATGGCAAGGCCAGACACGGAGAAGCAGACACCCACAGGAGAGGGGACGGACCCACCCACGGGTCATCCCTGCCACTCTTTCCTCTCACTTACAAGTGCTGGTCCTTCCCAGCACTTCCCCAAAACTCCTGCCAGCCCCTAGACTATTTTTTTACAGAGAGCCAAACAGAAGTAATCTTTATTTTTATTTTTTTTTTTTGGGGGGGGGGGTGGAGGGGGGGAATAGGTCTGAAAATAACATGTCCATTTTATAAATTAATCAAATATTAGGATATGTCATGAGACTCCCAGAAGCCCAGAGTCAGTTCATACCTCAGAAAGTCAAATGCCTTATAAATAAATAAATAAATAAATAAATAAATAAATACTCAAAAACTAAAAAAAAAGAAAGTCAGGTGCCTGGCTTTTTACCTTAATAGGTGAGGCCCACTTAATTTACTTAAAATTAACATGGCAACAAAAACATTTTAAAATCATGTGCTTTTTGGTTTAGGAACCAAATAATATGAAACTGCAGCTTGAAATTAAACCATATGTTGCAGCATTAAAAGTAGACAAAAACAGCCCCAGCTGGTTTGACTCAGTGGATAGAGCATCTGTCTGTGGACTGAAGGGTCCTACATTCAATTCCGGTCAAGGGCACAGTCCCAGTTTGTGGGCTCGATCTCCAGTAGGGAACGAGGCAGCCAATCAATGATTCTCTCTCATCATTGATGTTTCTATCTCTCCATCCCTCTCCCTTCCTCTCTGAAATCAATAAAAATATATTTTAAAAAAATAGACAAAAACACTTTCATGACCGTTTTTTAAACTCTTAAATAACTCACTTTTTTAAAACAAATAAAGCTTTTTTTTTTTTAATTTGGTGTGCTTATTTCTAAAATATGAGATAAAATGTATTCAGGCTATTCATAAGCAGTTCTCTGCAAACACCATACTTCAAGTATAGTCATTATTCCCTGTAAATGAAAATGAAGCCTGATAATATCTTCACTGGGGTTTGCCATTTTAAATACATGTTATCAAAGTATAAAAGGCATCTTAATATATTATATGAGAATTTTTTTCAGATGAACACAATTTGTGTATGGTGAAGACAATCAAAGCAAAAATGCTGGTTTATGTTTATAGTTTTCAACTGTATTCTAACACATGCTATTTTTAACCAACAAATCATTACAGGTAAAAATTACATAAAAGGACTAAGAATAAAAATAATTTAAAACTGCCTGATCAATTAACCCTGAGCACAATAAATCACACATATATCCACACATTCACACCTAGGACCCTTCAAATGGTTCTACTTTAAAGGAGAAAATGTTTTTGTTTTTTAATGTAAATATTTAAAACAGAAGATAACACATATTCCACTGCTGCCTTTAAGAATAGGAATCTCCTGAAAAATGCCTGTGAATCTTCAGAGAACTACAAAGTCACCAGCTGGAAGCTCTCTGAAATCAATAAAAATACAAAATGCACAGGCTAAGAATCAGGCAAATCTGAGAGCTACATCTTAGATATTTGATTTAAAAGAAGGGAAAACAGAAAGTAACAATAACACCTAAAAGCATAAATAAGAACATTCTGCTACATGTTAAAAGAAACTATACAAATGTTGCCACATGGCACACTTACAAGACACACAAGCAATGAAGAAAACTTCTAAAAACAAATATCCCCGAGTATCCAGTATCATGCCAGCAAGGATGGAAATGATCGCCAGCCCAAGATTCTGAATGGACTGCATGCTGCAATCGAAGAAATATAAAAACACATTTTAATTTCAAAAGTCTTCATAGAGGAACAATTCACTACAAATATCAGTATCTATAAACAACATAGTATTAGTGTTGAGACATTTTCAACCGGAGATTTTTTAAAAATCCATGACTATTTCCTCTACTGGACTTCATGCTCAAAGGTAGGGGAGCTTGCCTTATTAAGTGCACTATGAACTCAAAACCAAGTGAATACCAACTTCCTGCTGCCTTTTGGGTCAGAAACCAGAACTCAACTTCTCACTGAGAAGCCCTCAGATAAACAGGCAGTGGGATGATAATGGCAGCAATTACCTCTATAGGTTAGCTTAACTCCAGCTCCCTTGCTGGAGCATTTCCGTTGCTCCAAGTTAAGCATAAACAGATTACCTGAATTTTCTAGTTATTTCCAGGTTTAGAGCTGTCCCAGAAGCCTACAGATGACTAGATTCAGGAGACCTGGAGTTTCATATAATAAGTTGGTACAGCAGAGAGAGACATTACGTAATTCCCGGTACAAATACTTACAAGCCATATGCAGTTCCCAGTTGATGTTCAGGAACTACAAACGCCACCATTGGCCACAATGCGCAGGCAAGCAATGAATAGGAGAGTCCCAGGAGACTCTATAGAAAGTAATACAGAAAAGGGTAAAAGTCTTACACTAACCAAAGTGACTTGACTTTGATGCAGATTAGGAAGAGTGACATATTAGCTAACATACGAATCTTCATGCAAATGTTATTGTAATCAGGTTAAAACTCATATTTAATCCAAAAATGTCCTGGCCCTCCCTTACAAGTATCCCTCTAATGAAAAACTACATGCACACTGTCTTAATCACATTATTTATATGTGTACATAACTGCCTGGGCCCAAGGTACAGTAAAAAACCAATGACCTAACTGGTTTGGCTCAGTGGATAGAGCATCAGCCTGTGGACTGAAAGGTTCCAGGTTCGATTCTGGTCAAGGGCATGTACCTTGGTTGCGGGCACATCCCCAGTGGGAGGTGTAAGAGGCAGCTGATCGATGTTTCTCTCTCATCGATGTTTCTAACTCTCTATCTCTCTCCCTTCCTCTCTGTAAAAAAATCAATAAAATATTTAAAAAAAAAACAACCACTGCTTTAAAAAAATAAAGAACCAAGAAAGAAAACAAAGCTAATTTGCAAAAAATTATTGTCAATATTTTAGGCAAGGTAATTTTCCAATATTTACTAGGAATCACAAGTTAAACAACCAAGGCAGCATCATTTTTCTTCAATTAAAAAGGGAACTTCATCATTTAAATTAAAATTAAGAGTTATACTTATCATGTGAGCAAAGATTAAAATAATGCCAATATCCAACAATGACAAGAATACTAAAAACAAATACATTCTTATATTACTGATGATGATAGAGCTCTACTGAATATCTACCAAGATGTTAACTGTGCAAAGCCTCTACTATAGCATTTCTACTTCTAGGAACCTGTCCTACAGAATTCTCACCTAGTGCACAAAGACAAAAGCAGGTTTACAGTTGTGAGCACACGAAACAGAGTTTACTCTTGTATTATTATTTATTAATTATTGTATTACTTTCCATAAGAACAACTGTAATCCTACTTTTGCCCCGCCCTATATATGTTCAAGATATTCTTTTATTAACAGAAAAGGAAAACAGCACTTCAGCCTGTGGTCTTAAAAATGACACTCTGAAGAACAATCACAAAAATTTGATGAATTCCTTATCACTTTTTGACCTACTAAACGTAAAAGACAAAAGGATGTAAATCATGGATATTGGGCCGGTAGTTTTGTGGGGGTTTTTTTTGCCACCTATGATGGACAACTTTTCATGAAGTACAGAAAAATAAATGGAACTAGTAAGCACTTTGGCTTTCAAAAGACTATTTTATTTCAGATACTATTTTGGCATTGAGGTTACTCTATTAAATAAGTCAAATGAGTCAAATGAAATTAAAAATACCCTATGCACTAATAATTAATATTTATGCACTTTAAAAATAGTTATTTTGTAGACACTGAAATCAACTCATTGTTTTCCCCACTGTCACAAAGCACTGCTATCGGAGGAGCTGAGTGGCTCCTGACATGTAATTATAGGGCCCTCCCTGAAGCCCCGAGCCCCCCAGGTGTGAACAGCCACGTTACCATAGCAATCCAAGGGTTCCACAGCGTGAAGGCCAGCAGCATGTGGGAAGCAAGGGTGGTCACCACTGCACACAGAACCCAGATGATGTTCTTCCCTGTTTTATCTACCATGAGCCCAAATATTGGGGACATGGGAGCTGATATGACATATACAATGCTGCCCAGAGAATATAAAAGATATTATTTAATGAAATGTATCCCATCTACCAAAAAAAAAAAAAAAAAATCCAAGTCCCTAAATCCATTAGGCAAAGCAAACCCTAGCACATTTAGTTTAACAATCTTCTAAAATGGTCACCGGTAAATAGGAATATAAAGATATAAAGAGTGGTCCAACGCTTCTCTGGCTTTCCATTAATGCAAGATGGCCGCTCAGGATCAAGTCCCAATTTAATTTTGATTTCACACTGTGGATGTTACATCACATATGTCTTATAACATTGGGTTATAATTAAAGACCCACACTAGGCACACAATAAGCACTTAGAGAATTAATGAAATACCTGTTAATAGCACTTGCTGCCTGGGAAGAAAATCCAAATTTCTCTATAAAGAACACTCTAAAATACAGAGAGAGAGAAATAAGCACTTTAGAGAGAACTACTCTGTTTTCTGTTTTGTTTTTTAATAAAGGCAGAACAAAAACTGAATACAAATAATTCTAAGCTTAGTCAACTTTTCCTTCTTGATACTATTTTCCCACCTTATTTGAAATTATTCACATTTAAGTAACTGGCTAAAACTTTAGTGTTTATATAAATATTTCACTAACTAAATAAAATATACTGATGCCTATTTTTTCCCCTATTTACATATACCACAAACAGTACACACACGTTCAGAAAACCAAATGCACTACCACAGGGAATTAAGAGAGTTCCTTTTCCATAAAAGCAGTACTGACCAGGTTTTTTGCTATATAATGCATAGAGTTCTTGTCTCAAATTATTTAGAATTATAGCCTGAATTTTAAGGTTTTTATTAGAAATACACACCCCCCATAAACACATTCTCCCTCACACACTGTTCTGTTTAAGCAGCTGCTAAAGAAAATAGACAGAGAGGTAAAAGATAAAGCAAGAAAAATTTGATTTGAATCCTGAATTTGAATGTGGAGAAATTCCAGTCCTAAGAAATAAAAATATGCCCAATCACTACAAGCCAATATGCTGGCTCCATTCTTAATAAGAGGCTTCCTAACCAAGGAATAAAGAGGAAATTTCAAAAAATACTAACCTAAAATCAAGCAGTAAAATAAACCAATATTTTGAATCAAAAACTGTTATTAGGTATTTCTTCAAAAAATATTAAAAATATATTAAATAATACTAAGCCTTAAGCTAAGAAAATCAGTTGTATCCCAGGATATGAAACAATTCCTGTGTATATATAAACTATAAGTAGAGAAGCAAGATTAACAGCTAAAACAATTACATTTATGTGATTGAAATCTCATTATAATTTAGTCAACAGAAGTGGAATGCTAGAGAATACTCACTTCCCCAGTCCAATGAAAGGGAACACTGCCACATAATAGCAGACACAGATGATAAATATGAGCCACAAAGGCAAGGAGAAGTCCTTCACATCAGTTAGCTTAATAACTTCACCTTAGACAAGAAAGGGAAGAGGCCATCAGTATAATTTTACATAACAAGTCAAGATTATTTTTCCATTTATCAAGTGATTAACCTTTGCAATTCAGTCGAAAGACACTTTCCTCAGTAAATAACTGGGACATAGTTTCTGGGATAACTTAAAAAGACATTAGAAAAAGCAAAATCTAAGATTAGTATCTACCTACCTAATGATGAGGAACATGCGTCATTTTGCAAATATACAAAGAACATATAAGGGGGAACATGTACCCCAAAATTTAGATAAACAGAAATAGTTTTCAAAATAAGAGATCAAAAGACATGTTTTAAGCCTCACTAGGTTTTACAACACTGCATTGGGAACTTGCATAATGGTACATTATTTCAAAAAGGCCATAATTCCCCAAAGTCCCACTCTTCTCGCACTGAGACTCACCTGTTTTTCCTTGTTCTTTATGAAGAATTCTTTCTGCTCTCTGATCCAAGTAACCAAGGGCCAAGGCACAAATTAGTGAAAGAATACAGGTTATACCCCCTATAATTTAAAAAAAAGAGAGATTTTTAAAAGAGAGCCAGGCTGAAGGTTCCTTAAAACACAGCACATCCCATTAACAGCCGGAAAACTTAGCAACCAAAGGGGATAGTATTTCGACACATGTAAGAAAAGCCCACAATTACAAGTGAGGACAGAAGGAAGGGAAGAGTACATGGTAAGCATTCAACAAACAGTAGTCACTATGACTATATTACTTCCCAGTAGAAGGTTGGAGAATAGATGGAAAAGATTAGAACAAACTAGTCCACTCTTCTAATACAGAATACAAATGGAAGAAAGCTGATAACCAGGCTAGCAAATTAGTCCTACTTTCTTAATTCAGTCTAAGCACCAACTGTTAGTGGATGTCGGGGGAGAGAGGGGATTATAAAAGCAAAGTCTGATTCTGTGATCACCTCATCTTCCTCCTGATTCCTTCCCAAAGTCCGTCACCCTTGCTCCTAACCTCTGGCAGCCTGAGAGCCCCACCTTCCCACGCACAGCTCACTCAGACTCTCTTTCCTATGCGTATTCAGCATTACTCACTAACGCTGACCTCATATAACTACTGTAAACCAGATAATTAATCAAGTTTGCACTCGTCAAGAATTTTACAAAGAAACTTAGTAGCTCCGGCCGGGTGGCTCAGTTAGTTGAGTGTTGTCCACACCAAAAAGATTGCAGGTTCAATTCCCGGTCAGGGCACATTTCTAAGGTTTCAGGTTCCACATATGGGAAGCAACTGATCAATGTTTCTCTCTCACATTGATGTTACTCTTCTCTCTCTCTCTCTCTCTCTCTCTCTCTCTCTCTCTCTCTCTCTCTCTCTCTCCCCTCTCCCCCCCGCCCATATCCTCAGGTGAGGATTTAAAAAAATTAAAAGTTTAGTAAAATAAATGCATCTTTAACTGGCTGACAAAATATGGTCCAGTTGAAAAACTGCTGAAGTGACAGACAGACATTAGCTCTGTTTCTGCCACTAACAAGCTGAATGATCTTTTTTATTTTAATATACTTTATTGATTTTTTTACAGAAAGGAAGGGAGAGAGACAGAGAGCTAGAAACATCGATGAGAGAGAAACATCAATCAGCTGCCTCCTGCACACCTCCTACTGGGGTTGTGCCCGCAACCCAGGTACATGCCCTTGACCGGAATCGAACCTGGGACCTTTCAGTCCACAGGCCGACGCTTCATCCACTGAGCCAAACCGGTTAGGGCCAAGCTGAATGATCTTAGGCACAGAACTTAACCTCTCTGGGCTTAAATTTCCCCATCTGTAAAATAAAGAGACTTTGATTCATAATGGCACAGGCCTTTTCTAGCTCTAAAATTCTTTAACATTCTCAAACTCTCCATCATAGAGGGAACTAGAAGAAATACTAAAGAGCATTTGAGAGTAAGAAAGAGGGTTTAAGTAAGGCAAAGGATTTGAGGAGACGTGGGAGGAGGAGGAGTCTCTAGGTACGAGTCTCCTGTTTAGGATTACCACTCCCCTGTCCTCTTTTTACCAGGCTGTATCAAGGAATTCTAAGGAATGAAAGATGGCACACGACATTCACCCCATCTCACAGGTCACTCTAGGGCTCTGTAAGCAGCCCTCTTCACACCATGGGGCTCAGGTAGACAAACTCACTGCTCAGAGAAGAAGCACCGGGGGCGAATCCAGAGGGCCTCATTCGCTTCTCAGTGACCCGCCCAGCCACCAGCACAGTGGAGCCTCAGCTAAGAGAACTTAGGGCCAGGAGGAACCTGTACAGTTTTGGCCCAATACCCGCAATCTTACAGAAAGGAAAACTGAGACACAGAGGTTAACTTCCTTGTCCAGGGTGACTGACCTGTCAGAGCCAGGACTAAAACTCAGGCTCCTGACCCCCAACTTAGTGGATTTCCCACCACATTGTATCATCTCTACAAAATCTAAGCTCTACATTTCTAAATTCCTGATGGTTTCAGAGTTTTCACATACAGGCTCTCAGTTAATCATCAGTCCAATGCTTAAGTAGACAAGAATAGGACAAGATCCTCCTTTTTTTAAGAAAGTAGAAATGAAAACAAAAGCATGAATGCCTCGCTATATCTAATTAGGTCAAAGAACTCATGAATTGTGCAGGCAAAATTATAACCAACGTGGTCTAACCCTCATTCAGTGTTCCTTCCTCTCTGCCGCGATACTTCCTATGACGTGTTCAGAAGAGACAGAACATGGGACATCAGGATTCACTAACCGATCATAAGTGTGACTCCAAGGGTAGTGTGACCAGCAGAACCCAACGAAGCTTCAACCTTGGAATACAGCCATCCCATGAGGTTCATGTTTACTGTACTTCCCTGAAAGAGAGGGGGGGTGGGGGGGGGAATCAACCCATCTCTTATATATATATCGCCCTGCCTTGTTCAAAAACTAGGATGTGAGGCGGCTTAGAGAATAGATATATAGGACTAAGATTAAACAGAGGTAAATTTTTTAAAAAACATTAGAAAAGGAAAAACTAACAAACTAAAATAAAACCACTGATGAGATTATTACACACAAAAAATGCCAATTGATAGAAAATGCTAGTATTCAAAATAGCACAGTACATTTGTAACTTCCTAGTAGCCAAAACAAAAAATGAAACTCGACTTAGAAAATTCACAGGGAACTGATGGCAAAATAAACCTTAGCTCAGAAAAAGCACAGCTCTTCCGGGAACTGACATGTGAAAAAGAATTCGTCTTCTGACTGTCCATAAGAAGATGGTAAAAGTTATAGATAACATCCTCATTCGTTTATTCATTCATGTAGCAATTACTGAGCCCTAATTATATGTCAGTCACTGTTCTAGGTGTCAGAAAAACAATAACAGAACAAAAAAAAAAAATGTTTAGCTCTCATACGGCTTTCGTTTTAGTAGGGTGGGTAGAAGAGGTGAACTAGGTAGTATATTAAATAGTGCTTAAAAATGCTTGAAAAAAAGGGGGAACATATAAAACAGAGAAGGGGAATATAAAGAGGCAGAGGCCTCACTGAGAATGTGACTTTGGAGTAAAAGCCTGGAGGAAGTTAGCTGTGAGGACATCTGGGGAACAGCATTCCGGGCGTAAGGAACAGCCGACCACAGGAAATGAGCCTGTCTGACCAAGAACTCAAGAGCTGTCTTCATAAGCAAAATGCTGGTGCACAGCGAGGAGGTAGACATTAACTACAGAGGGCAGGTTTGGAGCAATCAGTAAGAGCTACATGTGCATGTAGATGCATCTCTATGTGAACTTGAACTTCATAAAGTTAACTGAAGTCGATGGGCTGCCCCATCACACAGTGAGCTTCGACCACTGAAAATAGGCAAGCAGAGCCAGGAGATGACGGTATGTGAGGACTTTCACAGCAGGGATGCCCAAATGGGTAAGACATTAGACAATGAAACCTGTGAAGATCCATTACAATGCTCAGATTCTCTGAATTAACGAATGTTCTTTTAGCCATGTTAGACTGTTTCTAAGGGAAGTAAGGTTAGAAATGCCTAAATTAAAGTAAGGTACATGCTATACTGTGGTCTAGAGAAATATATTAACAAATCAATACCTAGTCTGTCATACACAACACTTCATCCTGTAATCTAGACAATGAAACCTGTTAAGATCCATTACAATGCTCAGATTCTCTGAATTAATGTTCATTTAGCTATGTTAGACTGTTTCTAAGGGAAGTAAGGTTAGAAATGCCTTAATTAAAGTAAGGTATATGCTATACTGTGGTCTAGAGAAATATATTAACAAATCAATACCTAGTCTGTCATACACAACACTTCACCCTGTAATTTTTAAGAGATCCCTGTGATATTCAATCCTGTGCTTCCTATTTGGCTTCATTAGGTTTGTCATACTTACAATTCTAGCCATGCTAAGTTGGAGTCCAAACACCAGGTTCAGTTCTTTGCCTTTAAACCAACTCACAGCATATGTATTCTGGGCAACTGCTAAAGACTCCCCACCAATCCTAAAAGTGGGAAAAGGAAAAAAAAAGTAAGCTTTTGAAGAAATACTACAGGCAGCAGCAGGTTTAAAGCTCTGACACCCCTTTGTCCATAAGAAGATGGTAACAGTTATAGATGGTGGTGTCGCTGCCTCCTCCCCTGAATCCACCTTAGACTCTGGTAAATGTAACGCTGTGTGACCCCCAAGACCGGGTCATAAAAGATGAATCTGCTTTTTCATCAAACACTTGCACTTGGAGCCCTGAGCCGCCTCGTAACAAGTCCAACTACCCTGAGTTCACCATGCAGTGAGAGAGCCAAGCCATGCTCCACGGAGAGGCCACACGCAGGCACTGCAGCCAGCAGTGCAAGTCTTCAAGCCGTCCCAGCCAGGTGCCAGCCAAGTGAATCAACTAGCTCTCAGATGACTCCAGCCCAGAGCTTCCATGCAGCTTTCCAGCTGAGGCTCCAGACAGCAGGTGCACAGACAAGCTGTCCATGCTGTACCCTGTCCAAATTCCTGACCCACAGAATCCACTGCGGAGCTTTGGGGAATTTGATATGCTGCGATAATAACCACGACAGGCAAGAAAAGGACTCTGGGTTACCACGTCACCATCTATGCGACATATAAATGTTCATGTGAAGCCCGGGCTGGTTTGGCTTGTTGGAGACCGGGTGTAAGCTGACAGAGTCCTTGCACCCGAAGGGACTGATAAGATTCAGTCCCCTGCCCATGCAGTGTCCCCTGACTTGTTTTGATGGCACTTTCCTATTGTCAGCAGAATGAGAGAGGCCTTTCATAGCTTATCAGAAGTCTGTAAATATTTACCGAGAATTTGGCTTTCTGCTTTATCTCCAAGATTGGGAGGAACGGAGAGTACATTCCTCTTAACTGACCTCCCATTCAGTGTTTGTGTATAAAAGGCATTCCGCAATTAATAAAGTTGCTGCAGTCTGTCGATGGCCTGCAGTCCTCCCATCCCGCTTTCCTATCTTTCTTTTTTTCTCAATTCCCACCTCCCTACCTCAGTCCGGTTCACCTATCAGGCTGGCCCTGACATTGGCTCAGTGGATAGAGCGTCAGCCTGAGAACTGAAGGGTCCCGGGTTTGATTCCGGTCAAGGGCACATGCCTGGGTTGTGGGCTCCATTCCCAGAGGGGAGTGTGCAAAGGCAGCTGATCAATAATTCTCTCTCATCATTGATGTTTCTATCTCTGAAGTAAATTAAAAAATGTATTTTTTTAAATGTTCACGTGAAGAGTGAGCCATGCTTTGTGAAAACACAAAAATTCACTTTTCAGGCGCGTACCTTCCATATTCACCGTTCTCCTACTTTCCTTCTGTAAGTTCTACACATTGACCAGCCCCACACCTGGGCCTTCAGCTTCTCTTCCATATCCTAACTCTGAGCCTTCTTCACCTCTCCGTCCTAGTTCAAAAACAGTTCCCCTCTCTTCTGCTTATCCAAACCCTACACTGATATCAAGGCCCACTTTGTCCGTGAAGCCACTTCTGACCACAGTTCCATATGAATCCCTTTCTATTTTTATATACATTTTGTTTCCTTTTCTCTCCCTTAGAACAGTTTTTGGAGTATGTCACGTGTCTACATGTCCTTGGTACAAATGAAAATATTAAATGAATTGTGCTTTTAAGTTAAAAACTAAATAAGTTATTTCATCTGGGTTAGGAAGCCCAAGGCTGGACCCAGAATGGGCTTACTGAACAACACTGAAATTCATTAAGGTTACTGGTATTTTGCTCATTCAAGCCTTTTCAACAGGTTCAAAAGGACCTGTGCTTAGCCACTAAGAAACAGCAAACTGTCCGTGAATCACCAACCTAGAAACTGATGGTCTACACTATCATATTACAAATGAGGTTTAAATCATAGTCTTCAATATATCAGAACAGCAAAACACCTAGGAAAAACATCATTTCTGGAGAACTATTTAATACTTAAACCCACACAGTTAAATTAACTATGGTCACTCAAAATTGTTACTTACTTTGAAGGAAAATTAAGACAACTAATAAACAGTCTTGTGTATATGTGGCTACATTTCAAGGACTTGAAGTAATTCTCCATAAGAGACAATATTTTTTATAACCTTAATAAACTGATTGCTGACCACTAAAACAATATATTAGGACAAATGAAATTATGCATAACTTACCCAAACACAAACCTTCCAAATTCCATCAGCCAAAAAGCATTAAATATTCCACCCAAAGCAAAAATAACCTATAATATAGAATATAACATAGAATCAATGAATTCAAGTTAATTCAAGGTATTCAAGAGAAATAAGTAACTTATGATGAATCACAACTTCTACCATAATTTTAGTATTCCTTGTTAGTAAATCTGTGAAATGAAACCATTAATGTTCATCTGTCTCAAGCCTTAAAATGAATTATGCCTTCTACTATACAGGCATTTGTGAGCCTTGCTTAATTCAGTTAGGCCAGTGGTCGGCAAACTGCGGCTCGCGAGCCACATGCAGCTCTCGAGCCGCGGTTTGCCGCTCTGTTGACTAATGAGTTTGCCGACCACTGACCTAGACTCCGATTCCAATAATTACAGGCTGTTGTTGTTCCTTGTGATTAAGCCCCTATCCCAGTGGTCGGCAAACTCATTAGTCAACAGAGCGGCAAACCGCGGCTCGTGAGCCGCATGTGGCTCGCGAGCCGCAGTTTGCTGACCACTGAGTTAGGCATTCAATAAAGACATCTTTGCCAGAATTAGAAAAGAATTCACATCACTATCACTTACTCAATGAATGTTTTCGCCTTCCTTACCTGTCCAATGCAAACAAAGCAGCTAAAAATAATGGTGCCCCATCTGTTGGAAGAGAATATGAGTTAATATGTCAGTCACCACATCTTTCAGTCATGTTTTCTTTGACCCCTCTCTTTTAAAAGGACAAATATCAACCATATTAATACAGTTACAAACCTGTTTACTCAGAGATTCTACACTTGGAACATCTGATTAATGTTTCCCCAGAGTAATAAAATGCCTGTGTTAGAAGAGTCCTTAACGAGCACAGAAGTAAATGTCCTTCCAAAACTCAAGCCCTCTCTCCACCCTGGGGAAATGGCCACACTGCATTCAGCACTGGAAAACCCACTATGGCCCCAAGGCAACTCATGGTCCACCCTATCCTGTCAACCTAAGTGAGCAAGGTCTGTAACATACGAAGTGGAATCTATCCTCCTACAGTTTCCAGCTAATTCTATCCCTTTAGATCAAGCAAAATAAATGTAATTCTTCCTTTATACCCTAACTCTTCAAAATGTTTTAAAGTTAGTCCCCAAGTCTAAACACTCAGTTTCTTCGATTCTTTTCCACCAGACATGGTTGGGAGACCCTTCATCATTTTGCCCTCTGTCTCCTGAAAATATTCCCAGTCTACACCTCTCTTAAAGCCTCCACTAATAACACACCTACAATCATAAAAATGAAAAGTAACAAAGCTTTTAGTGTGATTCCTTCTATCTAATAAAAGTGGTCACAAAGTTCAGCCCTAAGAAAAGCACAAAGCCTCACTAGGGAGAGGCAAATACTACATATGTGCTGGTTACTGCACATCCATCTCAATCCTCATAACCACCTTGCACGGCAGGAATTATTATCCATATCCTACCAGTAAGGAAACGGAGCTCAGGAAGCCAGGAACAGCTCAGAAGAGTTGGAAGTTGAGCAAGTGGCAGTAATGGGATTCGGACCGTGGCCTGCCTGATCCCAAATGGGGGCATATCTGAGCTACCTTATTTCACGAGTCCCAGCCTTAACTGAAATACCAACCTAGTTTCAAACACCAATTCCAGAGACATAAAAATATCTTTAAATAAATACTAATGCAGACTATCACGGCAATACAGAATCTTATTCAGTTCTTTCTAGAAATTTAATTTAGTTCTGTGTTTTCCTAATAATCAGATTTTAGCCACAGGTGAAATATTTTTTTCAAGCTTACCGTATTCCAAATACTCGGTCTATCAAAAAGCCACCCAGGAAACACAAAACTACATTGGGCCAAGAATACCAGGCATACAGCAGCATGAATTTCGTGGTATTCACCTGCATATCCTATATGAAAAAAAAAACACACAAAAAACTATTTTTTCCAAACAGTTAAAATTAGTAACTAACAAATTAAAACTTTTTTTTTTTTTTCTGTGTAGGGCAGGAATTTCTTAACCATTTGTAGTCACTTAACTGCTTTGGTTTCTCATGGTAGCTATGGCCTCTGCCTCAGAAAAAGGTCACATCTGGGAGCTTCTTGGGTCCGCATGCCATTTCACATCCCCCACTATGGAGACCACCTCTGTCTGCATCTGCCCATACGTCTATCTTCTCATTATCCTATACTACCTGCACTGGGGCTCCCCACTACAAGGAAAAAATAATCTTAGCCTCCCCCTACTAACTCGTACCGTCTTTCCCTTTCATTCTAGAATGTGAAGGGCCAATCTATGCATTTCTCCCTGTCCAAAGACAAAAGAGACTATCAAAATGCACAAGAAATTGGAACTATCAAATTCATTTTTACAAAACCAACATGGACAATCCTCTACAATCAGTATCCAGGTTTTAAAAACAAAATAACAACAAAACATACTACCAAATCATTTGTCAGTCAGGGGATTACTCAAAGGGAGAGCGAAAGGCAAACAAAAGTCTCCTAATACTTTCGGTAATACTGAGGAAATAGCACATAATTATTTATCTGAGTGTGAAACAATATCAAGTTACAAATGAGTGCTATAAACGAATCTTGTGGCCACTCATTCCAACTCACAAACACTCCTTGTTGACTACAGATATTAAAATGGACTCACTGGAGACTGTTGCAGACTAGGCAACCTGAGAGCTAATGAAGCCTCAACAAATACACCTTCTCTAAAGCAAACAAAGGTGAAAAATCAACTTACCCGTTTAACCTGAGTCTGAAGGGCAGCAGGATTATCATAGCAAAAATAGCTGCCTAGAAAAAAGAAAGAACAAATATTTTCTAAGTAAAAATACTATCCACAGAAGAGTTTCAACTTGCAATTACTACTCAAATGGTGATTTTTAAATGTTTATACTTGGGGTTCGAGGACTGACACTATGGAAATTTTTTGAACCTTTTCCCCGTCCATCATTATTTTCTAAGCTGTAGCCAAATAATCCAGAGAACACATGTCAAGTCACTTACAATATTAGCCAGCATATACAGCAGTGGTTCCCAACCTTTTTGTGGCCATGCCCCACCTAAGCACCTCTAAAATCCTGATGTTCCCCTCCCCCCTGGTAACATAGAATTTTTATCATTAAAGAAGTGAACTCCTATTCACATAGAGGAGGCCTAAAAGGCCATTAACTTGGTCTAAACAAGCTTCCAAAGAAAGCATCCATGAAAGAGAAAAATAAAAGAGCGAAAGGACAGTTGAAGTACTGAGGAAGAAATCACTAATAAATTGTTAAAAAGAAACCCCACAATAATATGAAGTGATATGAAAATATAGCAAATAAAGTTTCAAAACATATAACAGAGAACTGAAATGCATAAAAATGTCACAATATATATTTATATACTGTATGTGAGGCCCCTAGAACCATGAGAAATGCAAAAAATTCACTGTTAGTAACTCATTCTCGAATTGCCCCCCTTAAAAATCAAATTGCCCCCCTGTGGGGTGTGTGCTCCACGTTGGGAACCACTGATATACAGCAAATACTGGGAACCTGAACCATGAAGTTAATCAACAACTAACTGTCCTTCCACTTTATTTTCATGATGCTTCATATATCTATTCCTTTCTTGACATCTTCATGAAGCACTACATTTTCCTTATTTAAAGTTATGAAAACACACACTAAAAATTTCGCAAACTTTGTCAGCAGTTTCCTAGTAACGTTACCCGAGATCACCATTTATCTTGAGAGCTGAGGAATGGAGTTTAACTGCTCTAATATTTGAAACAAGAGCTCTAATTCTATAAACAGAATGCTCCAAATATAATAACTTAGCGAACACGGTGCCAGGAGTGAAGAGGAATAAAAGAGAGTTCTAACGGATTAAAGACATAAAAATGTCTGTTGACGGATAAGAGAGAAGTGGAGAGAGGTTTGACATTCATTCGCTGAGCTTTATTCCTAAAGTACTGTAATTGACAGATTTATAGTAGGCTTCAAGATAATACTGCCTCCATTGTCCCACTCTCTCTAAAAGTACATATTAGAAAGTACAGATTCAAGAGGGGAAAAAAAGTCATTAGAAGGGTATGAATCTGGCTTTTGAAACCCCAGGCAAGTAGCTATAATTTACCAAAAACGACCTGTCTACTTCAAAAGAGGTCATGTTAAGTGTTTTGTGTTGTTCTTTTTTTGTTCCTAAACCAGCTTCTTGTAGTTCCTGCTTTAATCGCTATCGTAAGGGGTACCAGTATCATGATTTAAAGTTAATGGATGAGCATCTCTTTCCAAAAAGGGACTGGCTAGGTTGCTCACAAGGTTGCTGGTTGGATCTCTGCTCAGGGCACAGGCAAGAAGCAACCAATGAATGTGTGGATAGGTGGAACGACAAATCAAATTTTTAAAATAATGGAGGGGGGGCTCAAAAAGACTGGCAAAAAAAAAAAGCCTAAAGTATCCTCCATGCCTGCTTAGTATCCCAGCAGTAGCATCAAGTTACCCACCATAATGCTCCAAAACTTGATTACACCGGCTCCTGTGAGCGCCCTGAGAACACAGTATTACTTCCATACCAAACTAACACAGACATTGAAAAGTTGCTGAATAAGTTAGCTGCTGGAACACAGGAAGGTGTTTCAAAATTTATCTCAAGAAACTGCCTTCAGATTTCCTAAGTGAAACCAACCACCGCCACGACCACAAGTCCCATCCAGCACGACTGCTCCGCAGTGGCCGGGCGGAGAGGAAGAACACAGCTACTCGCTGATGCTATCAGCAAGCCACACTCCATTTCCAAAAGCGGGAGAGCAATGTATGACACTACCTACGAAACTGCTGATTTTTTAAAAAGCCTTTTCCATGCGGAGCGGGAGAGCGGAGGGAAGAGAGGTGGTTCAAACTTTCTGAACCGAGCGCCAGGAGAGGAAACTTGGTCTGGAGATCCCTTCCGGTCGGCGGCTCGGGGAGCGAGAGGCTAGGAGCCCAGGAGCAGCGAGGGACAGAACTGGCCCAGCGCAGCCCCCTGACCCCACCTGTGGACGCCACAGGTGTGAATGGGGGACGCGAAGGGGAAAGGAGGGAGGCCCAGGAGCTGCACCAGAGGCTGCGCGAAGGCCCGGTGGCCCCGGTGTGAGCGGATCTCAGGGCTCCGAGAGGGACAGTCGCGGTTTTCCTGACGGTCCGCCCCGCCCGACCCGGCCGGGCCGCTCACCGAACCCGAGGAAGCACATCAGCAGCAGCACCAAAAGCCGGTGCGCCAGGCGCCTGGGGTCGCAGAGCGCGGGCAGCGCCCCGGGGACGGCGGCGGCATCTCTACCGGCCTCGTCGGGGCCGTCGGCCAGGAGCCCCCGCGCTTCCTCCTCCTCCTCCTCCATGGCGCCCGCGGGAGACCGAGAAGCAAGAGCGGCGGCAAGCCCGGTACTTCACAGGGTCGCCCAGACCAGAGCCCAGACAAGACTGAGGGCACGTGACCGCGGGCGCTCACGTGACGCCGCGGAAGTCACGCCGGGCTGCGCTCACGTGATCACGCGGTGGGCGGGGCGGGCGGGGAAGCCCGAGAGGTGGGGTTTGAGTGTGTTCTCCCGCTGGACCACCTGTGTCTGTGGGGCTGCGGTCCCTTGGGCGTCCACCCTCCTTCCCCCTGCCAGCGCTTACCGCGTGTGCTGTCGTTTCCCGACCTGCTTACAAACGCACCCACTGCAGACCGGCCCTCTGCGCCGGAGAGACTGCCTCCCATCCCTCCGGCTCCTGCCGACCGGACCTGCGCTAAGGACAGACAGGCGCCACTCTCCTGCAGCATTGCTCCCCGCAGCCCCTTAATACCCACAGGCTCGATTTAGTACCTTTCTGCGCTCGTCTCAGACCTCAGAGCTCACGGTTTAGTTCACGGAGAGGTCAACAGAAACGGATACTTAGAAAGCAACATGATGAATGGATGCATGCAATGAGAATGGCGACAGAAATAAGCACTGCATCCTATTAAAATGCCTGAGGATACCATCTGGGAAAGGGAGAACAGGTGACTAGTTTAATCCGCTTGGAGGAACGTGACAGCAGAGAGGCTGGGGAGCGCTGAAGCCCTTGAAGTGGGTGTCTGAGCTAGGATTAGTAAGAATGAGCCAAGAAATGGTGCCTGTTTGAGGGGGCTATGGGGGGAGACGGTTAGGAGGGGTAATAAAGACGCTGACATAAAACAGAACTCTGTGTGTGTGTGTGTGTGTGTGTGTGTGTGTGTGTGTGTTCGTATTGATCTGGGAATGAGAGCGAAGGAACTCAAGAGTAGAAAACACTAAACCTGGTCCATGAGAAGCCATGCAAGGATTTTGAGCAGTGCAGCAAGAATGAGAGATTTTGGTGTTTAAAAATTCAATCTGGCAACACAACCTGACCCTCTCCCCTTTTTCTGGTTGTCCCCAGGCTTTGCCAACAGAATTTCGAGGGTGACAAGGCTAGAAGTTGAATAACCATGAGGATTATTAAGTATTGGGAAGATTGGAGGTAGCAAGGGCCAATACTGGGGAAACAGGCATGAAGCAAAGAAGGCGGAATAAGTACCTAGGAGGTGAAATGGAGATGACTTTATAAATAATAGTATATGAGTTCTGAAGGAAAGGAAAAATTTGAGAGTGTCTCCCAGATTCCTAGCTTGGGCCCCAATAGAGATCGGAATATAGGAAGGGGTGGGGGTGTCAAGAGATGGATCAGTTTGGGAGTGCTGCCTTTGAGATGTCTATACATGATATCTCCACTTTCCACCGCCCATTCTCTCTTCATCTCCAAAGGAGGCGCCCCCAGTCTAGTGAAACCTCTTGCCAAGATGACTAACAACTCCATCTTCCCACTTACAGTGCTCACTTCTCTGTCCTCATCTTACTCGGTTTCTCAGCATCAGTTGATGCCGTTGCCAGCTCCCTCTTTCTTGGCCCCTTGACATTACATTTGTCTTGTTTTCCTCCTCGTTTACTGGGATCTCTCATTTGCTGTCTCATTTGTCACCTCCTCCTCTTCTACTTCAAATCTAAATGTTCAAGAGCTCCAAGGCCCAGTGTTGAGACAAACTTACATCATGTGCCTCCTGACACAAACACAGCATTCTGTGGTATAACTAAATGTCATCATGAGGAAAACATCAGACAAACCCAAAATAAGGGGCGTTCTACAAAATAACTGGCCTCTGCTCGTCGAAAAAAGTCAATGTCATAAGGAACTGCTGCTGGTTAAGGGAGATGAAGAAACATGACAACTGAACCCAATGCATGGTCCAGAATTTCTTTAGCTATAAGAGACATTATTAGGATAGTTGACAAAATCTGAATAAGGTCTATGACTAGATCATTTTATTCTATCAATATTAATTTCCTGATTTTGATGATTATACTGTGATTATGAAAAAATACACATTAGGATATTGACAAGTCAAAGGACAACATACCTGCAACTTACTCTCAAATGGTTCATGAAAGTGTGTATGTATATGTGTGTGTAGGCACAAACATATATCTACACTAATAAAAGAGAAATATGCAAATTGGCCGTACCTTTGCAATGCCCACCAGCCAATCAGGAGTGAGTATGCAAATTAACCCAACAAAGATGGCAGGTTAATTTGCATACACAGGCATCCCACTCCGCCCCAGCCACTCGGGGCCTCTGGGCAATATGGGAAGGCAGAAAGGCGGCTCCGGGCCGGAGCAAAGGCGATACTTGGCAGCCAGGAGAAGGAAGGCCCATTCTTGCATGATTCTTCGTGCATCAGGCATCTAGTATGTATATATATATATGCAGAGAGAAAGAAAAAAAAGAAATATGGTAAAGGGTAAACATTGGTAATCTGGATACAAGATATATGGGAATTATTTGTACTAGTCTTACAACTTTTCTGTAAGTCTGAAATTATGTCCACAGATTTTGACATCCTGAGAGCCTTGTGAGTTTTTGTATCTCAAATACTTAGTATAGGGCCCAGATTGAAAAATGCTTAAGTGAATAGATGAGTCCCTTAAGTCAGGAGAGAGTTGCAGCAGTGAGTGGTGTAACAAGGAAAGCTTACTGTCATGGAAACATTCATTCCCGCCTACACAATGAACTTGCTCATTCTAACTACACTGACCTATTATTAGTAAAGCAAATTGCACTAGTTTTATAACTACTGAGTGATGAAAAGGTGAGAATGACTCAGGGTATAGGTATAGACTTGATTATCTGGGACACACGGCCACTGGATTGACCAGCCAGTTTCATTGGTGTGGGCATGACCTCAGCCTCTGGAGCAAAGTTAGCCCCACAGACAGAAAAGAGGATAGGGTTCTCTCAAAAATCTAAGTTCTAGACTCAGCCTTCTTGTGCCTTTACTTCCTACCACTCCTCCTGAGGGCTGTGTGGGCCAAAAAATTCTCCTATCACCGTGCTATGTGGAAGCCAAGCTGGAAATCTCACAGCCTTCTTCAATGCCTTCTTCCCTCCCTGGTCTGCTCCCACCTCAACCTCTCCCCACAGCAGTGTGAGTTTCTAAGTGGGACAAGAGGGAGGCGTGTCTGACTCTGCCTGGGAGCCCAGAAGCAATGATAGGTGAGCTTGATCTCAAAGAATGGAGAAGACTGAAGGGAAGGAAGAGGGATGGGAGAGGAATGAGAATATTTCAGGCGAAGGCACCATCACATGCAAAGGTTTAGAAAAGGCTACAAAACCACATCAACGGCCATATCAGCTTCATCCAACTCTCTGTGGAAGCTGTGCAAAGGGAAGCGTTGAATGTCTGGTAAAAATAACTAGAATGATCTGAGTGATGGGACTCAAATTTAAGTCTGGTTTTCCCATATATCGACTCGTGAAAATTATTTTATAGTCTCTGGTCAAGTTTATATAATCACAGGAATGAAATTTTGTATGTTCTTATTTGAATGAGGGACAAATTTCAAAAGAAAAAGATGTGCTTTTATCAATAGTCCCAGTAGTATAAGATTGCCCTTATATTTTTAGAATTGAATAAGCAAAATCAGTGGCCCAGATAATGGGAAGACATACACTCAGAGGTTTGGGAAGTCTTGGCTAATATTTACTAATCATTCTTCAATTGCCTCTTTTTCCTTTTTTTATTTTTGCATTAGCACCCATGACCTGAGAATCTGTGTCATGGGTGTTAATCTGTGTCATTAAGCCTGGTACCTTGCCTTTGACTGTTCCCAGTATGGAGAAAGCATTTTCTTCACCTCTCAGCTCTGGGACTCAAATAAATGGACTGTTCTTTTACCTCTCAGCTCTGGGACTCAGATAAATGGCCTGTTCATTTATTAACATTTCTCTCAGCAATATGTTTGCAAGGAAGTCCACTCCAAACACCTACTTCCTTTGCCTAGAATATAAAATTCACTCATTTGTAAAGAACTATAGCATGCTATAAAGCTGAAATGATGTCTCATAAAGCTTAATTTTAAAAGTTGCCTGAAATAGACGTATTTTTTTTTTCAATAAGAAAAGCTATTATATGATTTGAGCTCTTTGCTGCACATTTATACACCTTAAATTTCCCATCAGTAAAAATCATATTTGTGACCTGCATACTCTATTTGGATGCCAAGCTTATTGTGGGATTTTTAACCATGTTCATGTCCTCATATGAAAAAAAATGAATGTATGCATTCATCTTTTAATCTATTTCTATTTTTCTCTTTCTGTATGTGTCCAGCTATACGATCATCCATATGCCTTCCTCTACTTATACAGTTATCTATTTATCTATCATGATTATAGAAGTCTGTTTTATAAACAAATTATAAAAATAAACTAACCATGTTTTTCCTTCCTCATAACAGATGAAGAGGGTCAGGAGAGAACAGGCAATATTATATTTTTCTGGTTGTAAAAATTTAAAGGAACTCTCCAGCTTGGTAGAAGAAAAAATATATGCATATATACACATACGTGTATATGTGTACATATACAAATATTGAGCAATGAAAATTGTGCACCTATTTATGAATTACATATTGAAGAAGAGAAAGACAGAGGGTGAGAAAATATTTTTTAATATTCAGTTGTTGGAGGAACAGCGTGGGAAGTATATGGGCACTCCTTACGTGGGTTATGGACTTGCTGTCTGAGCTGCAAGGTCACCCTTTCCACCTGGTCTATGAACATTTTAAAACGTTCCCTTTGCCAGCTGGCACGATGTTCAGCTTGGTCAGTAGATGGCGTCGAAGAAACATCTCAGGCAGAAAGGGGGTTTTTTGTGTTTTCTTTTTATTAAAGATTTTAGCCCTGGCTGAGTAGTTCAGTTGGTTAGAGCACTGGCCCTCCACACCAAGGTTGTGGGTTCAATCCCAGGTCAGGGCACATCTAAGAGGCAACCAATGAATGCATAAATAAGTGGAACAACAAATGGATGTTTCTTTCTCTCTCTCTCTCCCTCTAAAGATCAATAAATAAATAAAATAAAAATTTTAATGTTGACATTATTGCAGCTATTCCCCTTAACCCCCACTTTGACACCTCCACCCACCCCTGCCACCCAGTCCCTTGGCCTTCACACACTATTGTCCGTGTCCATGGGTTATGCATATCTGTTCCTTAGCTAATCCTTCTCCTGCTTTTTGGCCTCCAGCCTGTGCTCACTCACGGCTTTGGCCAAGGTGTGCGCAGCATCTCGTGCCCAGTTCCTATAGCACAGGTGGTCTTCTTTTAAGGAAAATACTAAGAAACCCAGAGCTTAATAGAAGAAATAAATCTATAAAATAAGCACCATAATGGAATTATAGTACTTATATCAAAGGTACCTCTGGAATTTAAAGTGAGAAGAGAAAAGATTGAAGAAAAAAAAGTAAACTAAATTAATAAAAATAGCCAGTCTGATGGAAGAACAATCATAGAAAGGGACAGATGAGCAATCACCTACAGAAGTTGGGTAGGTTTTACAGCTTGGGAAGTAGCAAGGTCTTCCCTACTCTCATCCTGGGATTAAATCAACACACGTCCATCAAACAGACCCGTGTAAAACCTTGGAGTGAAAACTTACTGGACTCTGGACTCTGGTCCACCTGCTGCCATCTACTGAAGTGTGATTTGTCTGTGAATACTACAGCATGGTAAGTCAATGTGTGGTTCAAATCATACACCTAAACCCGGACACACATTTTATTATCTGCTTGAGTTATCTATCTATCATCTGTTATCTATCTCCTATCTATCTATCTATCTATCTATCTATCTATCTATCTATCTATCATCTAGCTATCTCTCTACCTTTCTATCTATCTGATCTGATCCAAATAGATTGCAATAGTGAGCATGTCAGGAGGGCTGGCCAGTGGAAGGCAGAGACATGTATCTTGCCTGATTCACCACAAATTTCTAGTACTGAAAATTTAAATTATCTCCTGAATCGGGTCAAAAACAACATTGCTAAAAGTTGTCCAAAGTTGTTTCTCTCTGCTAACAATATAGTCTGAAAATCACTTTATATCTGTTCATGTAGACCTTACCCATTCTTTTTGTATCCCTGCATAGTACTATATCATATGTATGTAATATAGTTTATTCAACCACTCTTCTATATAAATTAAATATTAAGTTTTTAGTATTTTTCAATTATAAATCATGTTGCAATAAATAATCCTGTGCATGTATATTTTCATGTTGCTAGGTCAAAGGATAAATGCATATATGGCTTTGTCAGATACTGCAAATTTCCCTTTAGAGAGGATGTAACATTTTTCATCAGGAAAATACCTGTTTTTCCACAACCTCACCAAGAGAATATATTGTCAAGCTTTTGAGTTTTTGCCAGTCAGGTTTAGAATAGGTGTCATAGATTTTCAAAAATAACGTGAAGAAATGTATCTAATCCTATCTAATAAAGAGGTAATATGCAAATTGACCATCACTCCAACACACAAGATGGCCACCACAAGATGGCTGGGAAGGGAGGGCAGTTGGGGGGGTCCCAGGCCTGCAGGGGAGGCCAGTTGCAGGGGATCAGGCCTGCAGGGGCAGGCAGTTGGGGGGGTGACCAGGACTGCAGGGGAGGGCAGTTGGGGGGAACCAGACCTGCAGGGAAGGGCAGTTGGGGGGGACCAGGCCTGCAGGGGAGGGCAGTTACGGGCAACCAGGCTGACAGAGGAGCAGTTAGGCGTCGATCAGGATGGCAGGGGAGTGGTTAGGAGGTGATCAGGCTGGCAGGCAGAAGCGGTTAGGGGAAATCAGGCAGGCAGGCAGGCAAGCAGTTGGGAGCCAGCAGTCCTGGATTGTGACAGGGATGTCCCAGATTGGAGAGGGTGCAGGCTGGGCTGAGGGACATACCACCCCACACCCCCCACCCCCATGCACGAATTTCATGCACTGGGCCTCTAGTAGTGGATATAAAATGCTAAAGGCAGACGTCATTTGCTCTTTAGGTAGATGTATTCCGTTATGTAAAGTATCTATCTCCAAATATTTTCTTTCTCTGTCACTTATCAGAGGTTAGCTGTCTCTCACAGAGCCACCAAGGCTGTTTGGCCAGTGGATGTCACTCCAGTGCTACTTTAAGAGACAGTTCCCAGCACAACCCTCTTGGTTCGTATAATTTAGGGCAATAACTCTCTTTTAAAATCCCCTCCATGGCCCAGCCAGTGTGGCTCAGTGATTGAGCATTGACCCATGAACCTGGAGGTCAGGGTTCAATTTCCGGTCAGGGCACATGTTCAGGTTGCACACTCAATCCCCAATTGGGGGGGCCAAGGAGGGGCTGTGCAGGGAACAGCTGTTCTATGATTCTCTCTCATCATTGATGTTTCTATCTCACTCTCCCTTCCTCTCTCTCTAAGAAAAGCAATAAAAACTTATTTTTTAAAAGAAAAAATCATTAAATTTCGTATAGATGAAATGTTAATAGATATTTTATCAATATAGTCCCAGCAGAAAAAAATGATAGTATACTCAAATTAGGATACTTCAAAACGGTTCTAAGAGACTTAATGAAGACCACAGAAGATTAGTTTTACTTGAGAAAAGCCAAACTCCCCATGTGGCCAGTGCAAATCATGGTTTTCCAAGGGATCTCAAGTAAAGCATTTCACGGACCCACACACAGGAGACTGTGGTGTGGCAAGCTTTATTCAGGTGGAAATAGAAGGCTGCCCTTCCTTGGTTCCCAATGTCCCATCTCCATCCAACCCATCATGGAAAAGGTCCAATCTGGTCTTCATCGAGGCCAAAACAAAGGTCAGTGTCCAGAGTTTCTGTTTCATAATAAACCTTAGTCCTTTGGAGCCTGCACAGTCTGCCTCGGACCCCAGACCGCTGCTAGTCCCTCATGGTAACACATGTTCCTGAGTAAGAAAGAGTGTGCTAAAGAATGGGGTGAACACACGTACCCATTTCTAGAATAAGTTTAATTTTCAGTGAGCATAACCATGATTAATAAAACTGAGTACAAATGAAAGGCACTGAGTTCTGACATCAACAGTTAAATCTCTCCTCATGACAACCCTTAGCCAGGTGTGGCTAAAAAATCGTCTCCATTCTGAATGTCACTCTCTGCCCCGTGGAAGTCCTGCCACACACTGTCACCTGCAGGCTCAGTTCTTGTTAGGTCTTACAGCCTTTGCTCCCGTGCCCGACAGTCCCGAGTTCTTGCTTATGATCTCGTTCCAAGGCCAGCCAGTAGTGTGTGGGTTCTGGACTTTGTGTAGGAAAGATTTCACAACGCAAGTCCAGGTGATTTTGAGAGTATCATTAAAGCTGGGACATTAAACAAGGAAGGCCTGAGGGTAGAAGAAGCAACCAGAGTTGAGCCCAGGAGAGGCTGTGTTGGCTCTCTAGAAACCTTATGGGAAAGAAGCGAGCCTGAGCAGGGCTGCTGTCGGCTCACCGGACGCCAGAGAAAAGGGGCCCTTGGAGACAGGTTCAGGGATTTAGCCCAGGAGAAGCTGCCGCTGCCCATTGCTCCCCTGGTTGCAACTCTTGTGAGGACCCTTAGAGTTTAGGAGAAAGAAAATTCACTGGAAAAGGAGATTTGAGTGGGTGTGCTCCAAAGAGGATGTGCTGGCTTCTTTGTCTTAAGGGGTTCTATCTGCTTTCCCAAGGTGAGGGCTTTAGGGGAGGTCTCGGGGAAGATCTCAATAGAATATTCATCAGCTTTTCTAAATGGGCCCTTTCAGAGTTGTGGTCTCCACTGATTGGTCAGTACCAGGGGTTTTTAGTCATTGCAGCTGGTCCTGGTGTCACCCACCTGGCTTTGCTGCTTTTCTGGGCCTGGAGCTGAAATACAGTTGAAGCCTAGATGTTATCTCTAGTGGGGGAAAGGTCAGGGGAGGGTCCAAACCACAGGACCAGTGATATGCCAGGGAGGAAAGGTCACATGCAGGAGTCAGCCAGTGAGTGCATGGATAGGTGGAACAACAAAGCGATGTGTCATGGTTTAGTTTCTTTTGTTTTACCTCTTTACTAGCTCAGTCTAATTAGTAGAGGCTTCCTTTCCTGTAGAAGGGGCTCCTAGCCTGAGCCTCCAGTTTTCCTCTCAAGGCATTTGACTCCTCCATCAGGCTTCACAGGGGCCTTCTGCCCTGGTGAGCTTCTGTGCCTGCCTGTTAATTGCTTAGCCAGTTGTGCAGCTCTCTGTCTCAATTTCTCCATTCTACTTGCCAGGGAATTTTTCTAGCTTGCTGCTATCCTGCCTCAATCTGAAGTGCACTCTTCACAAAAGAATTCCCAGGAGTGTCTTCTTTCTTCCACTACACTTGTTAAATCACATATTGTTAGTGTAGGCAGCTAGGAGTTAACAAAAGAGAGGGAGCTAGAATAGCTGGGCCTGATTGAGTATGGAAGTTATACTTCATCAGGCTTAAGTCTGGAAATTACAGCTTCAGACACCCCAGAGGAGAGCTGAGTCTCACAAAGGTGACTAACATCCTCCCATCCCCCATGTAGGGAGGAAGGACCAACTTTCCAATCTCCGAGAGAACAACTGGTCCACTTCTGGACTATGAGGGGGAGGAATAAATACTAAAAGGAATCTCCTTTGCTAGACACATTTGCAGTAGAAGCCAAGATGGCCCAGGGGGAGGTATGCACACGTGCAGTAGAAACCAGATGAGGAGGCAAAACTTTGAGTCACGTGCAGTAAGAGCCAAAATGGTGACATAAAGGGGCAGAGTCTAGCCTGGGAAAATCTGGGAAAAGGATCAGATTGGATAAGGGATGCGAAACACTGGAAGATCCAGAAAAGGATTCGATAGGGGGAGGACCCAACACAAGCCTGCAAAGAATTAGGAAAGAGATTGATTAGTTTGAAAGAAAGCCCAAGGTAATATAGTCAAAGCTTAACAAAGGCCCCTCTCAGTAGCACGCATTGGTTAGTTAACCCAGTTGTTCACGCACTCTCTCTCTGTAACAGCCACATGGGCCCAGACATGTGCCCGTGTGCAGTGCTGGCCACAGTCAGGGCAGAATCTACTAGGAAAAGGTAGAATGAGCACACTGTAGGTAAGCCAGAGGGTTCTGGGAGTGTAGGCACTCTACCAAGAGCAGGTGGGGTGGATCAGCCCAGTGGACCCACACAATACCCAGATACAGAGTGTGTCCCTCAGTGAGAAGCCTGATGGAGGAGTCAAATGCCTTGAGAGGAAAACCAGAGGCTCAGGCTAGGCGCCCCTTCTGTAGGAAAGGAAGCCTCTACTAATTAGACTGAGCTAGTAAAGAGGTAAAACAAAAGAATAAACCATGACACATCGCTTTGTTGTTCCACCTATCCATGCACTCACTGGCTGACTCCTGCATGTGCCCCAACCGGGGTTCAAACCTGCAACCCTGTTGCATAGGGATGACACTCCAACCAACTGAGCTATCCAGCCAGGGCTGTACCTGCCATATTATTTAGCTGAGAGTTAACAAATAAGACTTGTCTCTTATCCACCTGTGCTCTAAGACACAGTAGTAGTCAGAGAGATGGAGATAAAATTGATAGCTATTGCACTAAGTGGGCCTATGTGCAGAAAAAAGTTAACATAGCAGGCCTACGCTGCTGTCCTTGAAAACAGCAGCTTGCAAGGTTGGTCCTGGACTGGCATCGGGAAACTTAGATTCCAGGAGGGTTCCCACCCATTAACTGACAAGTGTGGCTCACTGTGCCAAATGATGTGGTTTATACTGAACATCTGCTTTCCTTCTAGAGCCTGGGGTTGGTGTATATTCTAGATAAAGAGGGCCATGTGGCCAGCCCCCCAGGAACGCTATGGGCACTGATTCCCTACGGGGCTTCCCTGGCCGGCACATTTCACATGCATTGCCACAATGTGATGCTGGGGAATGCAGTGTCCCGTGTGACTCTATTGGGAGAGGACTCTTAGAAGCTTGTACCTGGTTTTCTCCAGACTTCACCCAGTGCCCTGGATCCCTTTGCTGAGTTTGCTTTGTATCCTTTCTCTGTAATAAATTATAACCATGACTACGACTATATGCTGAGTTCTGTGAACCCTTCGAGAGCAGGGGTGGGGAATGTCTGGCCCTTGAGCCGTATAAAGACCTCGAAATCATTTGGTCTGGCCCAGCTAAGACATTAGGGGTGACTTAATTAAATGTTTGACCAAATATAGCAGTCTAATTTTTTTAAAAGATTTTTTTTTTTATTTCAGATAGAGGAAGGGAGAAACATCAACCATGAGAGAGAATTACACTGGGGATTGAGTTCACAACCCAGGCATGTACCCTGACAGGGAATCAAGCTGTGACTTCCTGGTTCATAGGTCAACACTCAACCACAGAGCCACAATGGCCAGGCACAGGCTAATTTTTAAGTTGATAATTTTGTATAGCTCATGAATGATGTTACAAATATCCAAATGGCCCTTGGCAGAGAAAAGATTCCCCACCCCCGTTCTAGAGAGTCATTGAACCTGGGGGTGGTCTCGGGATCCCCATGACATGGCCTACTAATACTTCCTGAAGTAAACTTACCCCAAACTGCAGACTGCAGACTTCAGACCATCCTTTGTTGAGGCATTTGAAAAGAAAGAGCCCAGACTTTTAATTTATTTATAAAAATAAGCCCACAATGCTTTCAACAATAAAGATAAATTTTTTTAAAAAGAAAAAAAAAAAAAAACACCACACATGATATCTTAAGAATAATAGCAAAAAACACCCCTGCTAGTCAAAGGAAGGCAACACGAATCTGTGCCTTTGCCCATGCAAATAGTGTTTTCTCATGACTTTGGGGCTTACTGTGTACACACAGGATGAACTCAATAAATGCTTACATATTTTAAAATGTACATTACGCAACAAAAAATAAAAACCTTTTTCCAAATTTTTTAGTATTTTTTCCGAATGCTTAAATAAACATCTCTTAAATTAGCATTAGAGAAATTGGGTATTTTTTAAATTACACTGCCAACTATCTCATAAGATAAATTAGATGTATTTTTCTCAAAAATTGCTCTAACACTCTAAAAATAAATATTTCTCACTCATTCACATGGACTCAATTATAAATAACGTTCCCCTGTCCTGAAATTACTTTGACTGTAGACTCTCTTACTTTGGTTTGTACTGAAGCAGTTTTTGAATTAATTGAATTACGCCACTCTAGTTGTAACCACATAGCAAAATAAGCATGAGATAATCTGCATAAGACTACACAGACCTCAAGGGAATTATGTTGCATGAAAAAAAGAAAAAGAAAAGAAAAGCCAATCTAAAAGAGTTACAAATTGTGTGATTCCATTTATACATAATTTTTTAACTTTTCCAGCCTAAATTTATAGCTTGTGCTGATATAATCATTTTTCTGTAAAACAGATAACTTCAAAAGAGTTGGAAAACAAATGTTGTTGCTCTCAAAGAAAGATGGTCTCCTTTGAAATTGGTCCTCTCATACATAATTCTTGAAATAACAAAATTATAAACATGAAGAAAAGATTAGTGGTTGCCTGAGTTGGGAACTGGGATAAGGAGGTGAGTGTAAAAAATAAACTAAACAGAACATGATTATTAATCGGGACTGTAGAAAGATGAAATCCTATATATCATTTATTTGAAAAATATTTATCATTACACATTTGATCTTTTTCATTTCCAACCATATACAGTTTTCACCTTGGTGATGACCTTGCTGAGTGGGAAACATAATATCTTTAATACATGAGTTAAATCTAAGATGATGGTCAAATGGAGTGCAGGTAACTGTTTATGTCAATAATAAATACAGTAGATTACTTTTAAAACCCATACTTTGGACTTTTTATTACAGATGCAATTGCTGACTTACCATAAATCAATGTGCTTAAGGTGCCATATGATATCAAATGTTTAGCTTAACAGCATAAAATGGAGCAGAAACTGTAAAACATGTTTTATAGGGGATATAAAACCCCGGGGCTGGAGGTCCCGCTTTTTTGCATTACTCTGATCCATCAAGTCCACTGAAAATTCCAGATAGCCAATACACTGGGGAATTGAAAATTGGCTTTCAGAGTTTATTCACTTCAGTTAATATAACCTCCAGGGACGGCTCTGTTTCCTACCATGGGGAGAGAAGCACAGGCCCCACAGAAAGGTAAAACATTATATTCTATATACTCCCTCCTGCTGTATCTCATCTTTCCCACCACAGCCCTTGGGGGACTCTTTAGCATCTGGAAAGGGGCTAATTGATATGACAAGAGGGAAGTCATTATTTATCTTTAAGTGTTTGCTTCCCTGAGTAGTGGACACTCATTCGTTCCGCAAGTTCAGTTACTGTTCCACTTTTAAGTACTCGTCTGTGGCTCAGCAACGGACAAGACAGGGTTGAGACAGTGAGGACAGAGAGATGTGACTGATGCGGGAGACCTTTAGGATATAGGTCAATCAGACTTGGTGAGGAAAGGGGTGAGAAAGAGGAAGAAGTCAAAGATAACCCCCAGATTCTTAGCTCCGCAAATGGGTGAGCAGTGAGACTTCCATGATGTGACTGCTGCCATGACCTAGAGCCAGGCCAGAAAGAGATTTCTTCCCGTAAGCATCCTTAGAGACCATCTGATCAGAATTGATACTTTTCTTCTGACATAAACCAGTGCCTCTCCCCTGTGTCCCACAACTTGCTGGTTCCTGGAATAGGCCATGGTCTTGACTTGGTCAAGCGTGTAAGGCATTTTCCCATACCTGAGACTGATCACATACCAGTGTCCCTATCCATCCTGCCTTGTTCTATGTCATTCTTTGGCAGCTGTTAAGCCACACAGAGGAAACTTCCTTCACCTTGCAGTCACCCAAGATGTACCTTGTATGCAAGTTTCCCTTAATAAACTCTGGTTTGGCCTTCCTCTTTCTTCAGTCTTTCCCTGTCCACTGCTTATGGAGGTAGATTTTCAGTCTCAGGGATTTTCCCTGGGCCCGTGTGCCCTAACAGATGGTGGTGCTAATGACTGAGATGGAGTACAGAGAAGGAAGCCAGGGCACATTGAATTTGAGATACCCCTGGGTCATCCTGTGGAAATTTCCAATAGCAATTGCTTTTATGGGTCAAGACCAGAGGGCAAATTAAAAGGAGTTAACTGCGCAGAAACCAAGATGGCGGCATACATAAACACCTAAACTGCTGCCTCGCACAACAACTTCAAAACTACAACTAAAAGACAAAACGGACATCATCCAGAACCACAGGAAGGCTGGCTGAGTGGAAATAATACAACTAGAAGGGAAGAGAAAAGCACACTGAGACTCAGAGGAGGTGCGGAAGGCAGAGGTATGGAGGCGCGTGCACGGGAAGGGCTGGCAACTGAGTACGCAGCTGGCTTTTTCAATCCGGAGGGAGACACAAGCTCCCGACTGCTCTGAACTCCAGTTCTGGGTGAGACTCTGGGGACCCAGACTCATACGGGAAGAAACTGGACTGTCTGGCAGTGGGCAGAACTTGAGGACGGCTTTCTCTCAGAGGTGCTTGCAGCAATTGCTGAGGGACACTGAGGACAGGGCGGGCTGACGGGAAGCCATTGCTGTTTGCTCCACCCTGAGACTCCACCCCATCCAATCTGTGCACAGAGGTTTTTGCATATGAATGGTCAGGTCCTTTGAAAACTAAACATACCTATCAAACTGCAGCTGAGTCAGTGAGACCCAAAACATCCAAAAGAAGGCCCAAGGCCCCGCAGCAGTTTGCATTGCTTCACAGCTGGGCCTCATCTGGGCATCTCCAAAACCCAAACAAAGAAGAGGAATCTGCAGATCTCTCTGTAGCTCCTGCTGGGTAGCCTCAGGCAGAGGCTAAATTAGCACCTCCTAGGAGATCCAAGAGCCAGTGTACCCAGGGGTCAGAGTGGGACCATCCAGATTACAACTCCTCAGATCCATAAGGGACACACTCAGGGGGCAGACTCAGTGAGCACCAAAACCCCACTGAAGCAAGTCTTGCCTCATAAGGGTGTCTCTAGCACAGAAGTTCTCCCATCATAGACACAGCTAATCCTCACAGCCAATTGGCCTAGAGGTCAATTCCTCCCAGTGATACCAACAACAATCAAGGCTTAACTACAACAAGACTGTGCACACAGCCCACAAAGGGGTGCACCAAGAGTATCCACCTCAGGTAACTGGGGAGGCTGAGCTACTGGGCCCTGCTAGGACACCTAGCACACAAAGCCACTCCATCAACTCAGGGAAGCAGCCAAAATGTGGAGACAAAGAGGCAGGTCACAAATGAAGGAAATGGAGGAAAGTAAATGACTGGATATAGAGTTCAAAACCACGGTTATAAGGTTTTTCAAGAATTTCCTAGAAAAGGCTAATAAATTTAGTGAGACCCTTGAGAATATCAAAAAGGACCAACTAGAAATTAAACATACACTTAATTTCTGAAATAAAAAAATAATATACAGAGATTCAACAGCAGACTAGAGGATCACAAGAATCAAGTCAAAGATTTGAAATACAAAGAAGCAAAAAACACCCAACCGGAAAAGCATAAAGAAAAAAGAATCCAAAAATATAAAGATAGTGTAAGGAGCCTCTGGGACAACTTCAAGCACACCAAGATCAGAATTATGGGGGTGCCAGAAGAAGAGAGAGAGCAAGATACTGAAAACCTATTTGAAGAAATAATGACAGAAAACTTCCCCCACCTGGTGAAAGAAATAGACTTACAAGTCCAGGAAGCGCACAGAGCCCCAAACAAAAAGAATCCAAAGAGGACCACACCAAGACACATCATAATTAAAATGCCAAGAGCAAAAGACAAAGAGAGAATATTAAAAGCAGCAAGAGAAATGCAGTTAGTTACATACAAGGGAGCACTCATATGATTGTCAGCTGATTTCTCAACAGAAACTATGCAGGCCAGATGGGAGTGGCAAGAAATATTCAAAGTGAATAGCAAGAACCTACAACCAAGATTACTCTACCCAGAAAAGCTATCATTCAGAATTGAAGGTCAGATAAAGAGCTTCACAGATAAGAAAAAGCTAAAGGAGTTCCTCACTGCCAAACCAGTATTATATGAAATGCTGAAAGGTATTCTTTAAGAAGAGGAAGAAGAAGAAAAAAGTAAAGATAAAAATTATGAACAACAAATACATATTTATCAACAAGTGAATCTAAAAATCAAGTGGATAAAAAATCTGATGAACAGAATAAACTGGTGAATATAATAGAATCAGGGGCATAGAAAGGGAGTGGACTGACAATTCTCGGGGGGAAAGGGGTGTGGGGGGTACGGGAAGAGACTGGACAAAAATCGTACACCTATGGATGAAGACAGTGGGGGTGGGGAGTAGGGGCAGAGGGTGGGGTGGGAACTGGGTGGAGGGGAGCTATGGGGGGGGTGGGGGAGAGGAACAATTGTAATAATCTGAACAATAAAGATTTATTGAAATAAAAAATAAATAAAAGGAGTTAACTGTAGTAAACACCACTGATGGTGTTTTCTGTTGTAAATGCAGACCCTTCCATTATAAAATCATGCACCCCATTGATCACCAGCCTTTGAATGGATGCTTGGTGTGACAGATGTATTTTCTTAAAATGGCTGTAAAATATTTCTGATTTCATATGTTTATCTAGAACCTTGCTGTTATTTCAGTAAGAGGTGGAAGCTATGTCCCTTCCCTTGGGTTGACCTTTATGACTTCTTCAATAAAAAGAGCTACTTGATGCCACCAACCTATAACCCTCACCTCCCCGCCACCCATCCATATGCACCATCCTCTGGGCTGTTCCTCTCCCATTGCCTCCCTGGCATGGGGCTTTGGCTCTGGAGTTCATCCCCACTTCTTCTCCCAGAAACCACCCCATTGCTCTTCTTTAGTCCCTAGGGAACTCTCTTGGGTTCCAGCTACCGCCCTCTCCCCAGAACGCCCTGCATTTCTGCCATCTCTGCAGGGTCCCTCATAATCTGCCTCGAGCAGTTCAGGGAATAAACCCCGCCTCTCTTGCTAAGGATGGGGCTAAGGGTGGGTGCAAGAATGGGTGGGTTGTTATTAATGAACACGGTAAGATAATGTCTTGAGATGTTAATCTGTGGGGTTTTCTTTCCCTCCTTCCCTGTACAGTGACCAAGTGGCCTTATGAATGAGAAAAACTGATAGATTGAAAGGGGGGCAAAAAATAGGCAGTGTGGAGCTTTGTGATTCCCAAACAGCTTTTGAGAATCAAAAAGTGAAACTTGGAGCATGAAGCACACGGAAAACATGGAACAAGGAGACAGACTATAGAAATTACCAGGCGGCCACACCCTAAAAGCCTCCCAGAGTAGCTCTGTGGGGCTGGGCACGGGGAGGAGCAGGGAGGACCACGTGGAGAAGAGCAGGTCAGCATTGGAAGACTGGGGAGCAAGCCCCTGAGAGCCTTCCCCATCACCACCCATCCCCAAGAGGCCCTCATATTCCTGAGGACAGCATATCCCTGAGACATTTGCCAAGCTCATCCATACTCCTCTAAGCGTACCCCCTTCAGCGTTCCAGGACTCTCTGAGCCCCAAATGCTAGCAATACTTTCAGCTACAAGCAACAAAAAATATGATTAGCAGTGCTTTAAACACTAGAGGTTTTTCTCGTGTTAACAAGAATAGAGGTGGGCAGTTGCCTTGTAAAAATGTAGATTCCCCAGAACTAGTTCCTGAGAACAGGATTCAGTTCGTTGTGGAATGATCTCAGAGATCTACAATTCTAACGACCTCCCAGGTGATCCTAACTTGCATCCAGATGTGGGAGCTAATGTCCTGGAGTTCACTGAACCTGCTGCACTGTCCCCTATTCTGAGTTTCCAAAGACCTTTAGCTTCCAGAGGAGTCAACAGCACTGCCATTCAAATGGCCAACAAACAGTAATTGCTAACCTTTTCGCTGGTAGACACCAGCCCGGCGAGGTTTGTGACCTGGGCCTGGAGACATGAGGATTCAGCAACATTTTCAAATGGTGTGGAATTTCCACTGAATCTTATTTTAAGTACTTTCTTTTTCAACTGAAGAAAGATGGGGTAACCATCCAAGCAAAGAGGATGGATTGAACTCCATCATTTGCTTCTGTTCCCTCTTGAAACCTATTACAATATAAAGGTTTTGTTAAAGGCAACAAAATCATCAAGGACAAAGATGAAAGAAAACGCAACAAGAATGGAAAGAGAGCTTTGAACAAAATGTTGGCAACTGGGAAGCAGATGGCGAGTGATGAGTGATTCAGAGACCAGGCCTGGGTTGCAGAGAGGACATGGGGAGCTAACAGATTGGCCCCAGAGAGCCCCTGAAAGGCATAGGATTGGATACCCCAGGAATCTCTCAGAAGGTGGGGTGTTGACTAAATTAAATGCAGAGGATCCCTAGAGTTCTTCTCCACTCAACCAGCCAGACAGCTCACTCGTCCAGAAAACATACTGGAAAGGGGGATTCAGGAAAAGCTGGCATGCTGAATAAATGCTGAGATCCACCACAACTCCTCACTATTGCAGCTGAGAGTTTGGAGGCCCAGCTTAGACAACTGGCTAGAACTTTCCTCTCTAGGGAAACCAAGATCCTCAGAGAAAAGACTTTTAGACAATGCTTATTGAGAATCCTAATCAAACATAAAAATTCAGAGGAAACCAAAACAGCACAAACAGCAGAATAAACGTTCAGGAAAGCCATAATTAATATCTTCAGAGAGGTAATAGAAAATAATGGCACCAATGAAAAGAGAGCAGACTATTCATAGAACAAAAATGATTTCTGTTTTTAAAAAATAGGGAAAAAATTTCAAGAAAATCCAAGCATGCTTTATTAGAGAGCTACTGGAGGTTGTACTCCACCCAAATGAGGGAGTAAACCAGGAGACAAAGAATTCAAGAAACACATGCATATTAGCATAACCAATGGACATGGACACTGGGGTGGTGGGGGCTTGCCCTGGGGGGTGGAGTGGCTGGGGAGGGGTCAATGGGGGAAAAAGGAGACATATGTCATACTTTAAACAATAAAAATTAAAAAAAAGAATTAAAGAAACAGAAATCATCAGAGCAGAAAGCCAGTGGGCTCCAGAGGGGTGTGTGAAAAGTAAAACATCAATGATTGCCTGGCACATTGGAACTATTAGGAAAGATTAACCATTGTGGTAAAGAGTTGGAGAAGCATTAAGGATAGGTATGAGTCAAAATATAAGATAACTAGAGGCCCGGTGCACGAAAATCATGTGTGGGGGGTGGGGAGAAGAGTCCCTCAGCCCGGCCTGCGCCCTCTTGCAGACCTGGAGCCCTTGGGGGATGTCCAACTGCCGTGGAGGCAGGAGAGGCTTCTGGCTCAGCAGCACTCCTCCTGTGGGAGGGCACTGACCACCAGGGGTCAGCTCCTGCATTGAGCATCTGCCCCTTGGTGGTCAGTGTGCGTCATAGCAACTGGTCGTTCCTCCATCCAGTTGATTTGCATATTAGTCTTTTATTATATAGGATGTTGAACTCTAGGGGAGGAAAATGTAGTATAACAAAGGAAACATCATCAGTGTACACAGCATGCCTTAGCTGTGAGAAATATTTACAACTAGTGGCCCAGTGCACAAAATTCGTGCACATTAAAAGGGGGACCCAGAGTCAAGTCCCTGCCCACCCACATGTGCCTCAAAATCGCATTAGACCCAGACCCGGCCGCCCCCTCCCCCCATCGGGCTAGATCCAGACCCAGCCAGTCCCATCCTTGTCAGGCCCCGCCGGGCAGGGGGCATAGCCTCAGGTCCCCTGGCCCGGCACCAAGAGGGCATGGCCTGACGTCCCCCAGATGGGGCGGGGGGCACAGCCTCAGGTCCCCCGTCAAACACCGCTGGGCAGGGGGTGCGGCCTGAGTTCCCCTGACCCAGCACTGGGGGGTGCACCTTGAGGTCCCCTGTCAAGCCCCGCTGGGTTGGGAGCACAGCCTGAGGTCCCCTGTTAAGCCCTGCCAGGCGGGGGGGGGGGGGGGGGGCGCGCCGCCTCAGGTCCCCTGGCCCGGTGCTGGGGCAGGCGGTGCAGCCTGAGGTCCCCAGACCTGGTGCCAGGGTGGGGGGCGCGGCCTGAAGTCCCCTGTCAAGCCCCACCTGGTGGGGGCACGGCCTGAGGTCCCCCGGCCTGGCGCTGGGGTGGGGGGAGCAGCCTGAGGTCCCCTAGCCCAGAACCAGGACGGGAAGCGCACCTTGAGGTCCCCCATCAACCCCCCCTGGGTGGGGGGCGTGGCCTCAGGTCCCCTGGCCTGGTGCCAAGGCAGGAGGCACGGCCTGAGGTCCCCTGTCAAGCCCCATGGGGGCAGGGGAGGGCGTAGCCTCAGGTCCCTGCTGATTGCTCGTTAAGGCTCCTTAAGGGAACTTGGCCTCAGCTGTAGGTGCAACCATCTTTGTGATGGAGTGATGGTCAATTAGCATATTCCCTCTTTATTAGATAAGATAATCACAACAGTGTTAATTTCTGATTCAACCAAAAAATATGATAAAATTACTTTGGAAGAATGGGGAGAACAAGAGTGCTAAATTCTCATCTTTCGTGGGAGGAAGTCGAGTTTATATCTAAATCTGAAAAATCAGTACAGAAGCGTGTTATGTAGACACTTGGAGGCACAGTCAGGAGAAGCCAAGAGGCCAACTGAAAGCGAGATTTTTGTTTCCCTGATGAGGCCGTGTGGGAAATGGTACTGTCAGACCACAGGGAATTTTCTCATCCAAAAACCCCAGGTTTTTGTGATTCTTTCCCCCTCCTTCACTGGGTTCAGCCAAAGTCCTCCCTTGAGGATTAGCAAGTGTAAACTCCAAGGAAACATACAAACACACACACTGAACTTTACTTGAACTTTGTTTTGTCCTTTGTTTCTAAGCCAAGAGTGTCATAACAGATAGGGAAGGAGTCAGAGACCACACAAATATGTGGGGTTTCGTGTAGAGGGTCTGTTCCCTGAGCCTCTTGCATCTACGTTTTTATCAACATGAAGAACTGTGAGTGGCTTCAGGACATGTTTGACTGAATGAAAGAATCAACATGTGAACAGCCATGAGCCCATTCATTTTCACACATTTTGCGGATGCTGAACAAAAGTGAGGACCCACAAAATTTGCCTTTGGTGCTGCTTTCTGATTCACTCAGAGGTTTAATGGCCCCTTATGCATTTTGCTATATATGAGGTAGGCACCTCTCATGTGAAGACATGCCTGTCTTCAAAGAACTACCGTGTGTCTGGGAAGGCAAAATGTGAATAAAGGAGAATTTAAACTCATGGCCACAGACAGTCGAGGATGGGTGCAGAGGAAGAAGTTATTGTGGACTTGAACCCATAACCTTAATGAGAGGCGGGGGCAGGGAGGTGTGACTTTCCCAGCACTGGCTGCCAAGTCCCTAGAGTCTTTTTCAAGTATTTTGTTCACACGGAGGGTGGGAAACTGGGAATAGAGGGTCACACCAAGTGACACACTTGTTTACAAAAGTCAACAAAGAGCAATTGGTTGGCTTCCCGCAAGCCTTCTCATGTTTACCTTAGCAATTTTATTCTAAGGCAAAGAAATGGGAGTTCCCTGATGATGAAATCTCTCCACCAGCCTTTCCTTCCTGCCAGGAGGGAAGTGGGGGGTAGTGGGGGGGGGGGCTGCCTGAGGGCTGCCGGCTCTGCCGGCTCCGTGACTGCAGATGAAAATCATTGGGTATTTCTTCCCACTTGAACAATAATCAAACCATTACCCAGGAATGGCTAAGAGAACCTGGTCTAGGCCACTTCTTTGGGTGTTTACTTATTCTGGAACCCTGTGTCTACACTCCTGTGTCCTCAGGAATCCACCAGGTCCCCTACTGGCCCCACCAATTCATAGCATAGCAGTCCCTTCCTCATTTGTTCTAGGACAGTGGTCGGCAAACTCATTAGTCAACAGAGCCAAATATCAACAGTACAACGATTGAAATTTCTTTTGAGAGGCAAATTTTTTTAAACTTAAACTTCTTCTAATGCCACTTCTTCAAAATACACTCGCCCAGGCGGTGGTATTTTGTGGAAGAGCCACACTCAAGAGGCCAAAGAGCCGCATGTGGCTCGCAAGCCGCAGTTTGCCAACCACAGTTCTAGGAGAAACACCCTCATGGAAGAGAAGTCTTGGTTGCAGCCTGTGCTTGTTCAAACTTCAAAGTATAGAGTCCTCACCAAATGCATTTCTTTAGCTCTGGTGACTCAAGGCAGGTCAGAGGAAGAACCCTAACTTGTCGCCCTCACCTCAAAACTCCACAATCCATTGTTCAGCCCTTTGGATGCATCAGAATTTTGATATCTTTTGGAGAAAAACATCCACCGTCTTGTTGTTTACTTTTCAATAAATTTAAATTCTCGAGGGAACAGCATCTCATGGATTCACTGTGCGACGGCCTTAGCAGGAAGGCTACTTGGGAGTTTGACAGGAAGCAGAGCACGAGCTACTTTTCTCCAGATGCTCCTGGTTTGTTCAGTTTGCTACCTAGAGTTACTGTTACACTTTATGCTCATTGACACAGCTCTGGCTCAAAACACATCTCCATCAAAAATTCAGTTTCATGTCGGGCAGAAACACCTGTAATTTTAAGACGAGCTATGTGTACCCTCTTTTTCTGGAGACCTTGCTGATAGCCAGCAAAAATGCCCTTGGACTCCAACCTCCCCAACACAGCTACCGCTCTGGCAGTCCTGTTCCTGGCAGACTTCCTTCCACAGGCTCCAAGTGGTCAGAGTGGACTTGGTCCCTTTTGATAGAATAAGAATCTCTCTCTAATTACAGAAGAACAAAGTACTTTTTAAATACAATTTGTCCCAAAATAAAGTGTTCTGATTGCCGAATCTAAGATGTAGTGATCTAGGTAGTCCTAAATCTTACACAGATTCTTTAAAACTAGCTTTAATTTCCAGAAGGTTTATACCATCTTATTTTGTTGGTACCATTTATTATTTTGTGATGAAAAATTAACACTATAAAAAAGTAATAGTTTCACTAATAATTCCACCCAAGAAAAATAATTTCATTTCTCCTCATTCAAGTTTGAAAGACAGCATATCAGCTTACAGGGAGATTGCTTCAAAATTCGTAATTAATCCCCAAGTGATGTAAGAGTTCTGCGGGTCAATAAAGAGGAAAATAGGAATGAATTTCATAAAGCATTAAGATTGCTCAAGGTGTGGCCCAAAGCCATACCCCCTCAAGCTTTGTGGGATCATGTTCTCAGGCAAAGTGGAGTTAGGGTTGGAGAGAACCCAAACAAAACACCACCAAAAAGCATGAGGGGGAGCGCAGGACATGGTCGTTATGATTTAGGAGGCCTTGTGCCTCTTGAGTCAGTAATAATAACAACATTTATCACTCCTGGGGTGCTTTCGAAACCTTGGAAGCCCCTCAAAGCCCTACCCACTGAGTTGCTGAGAAAGATCGCTGCTACAAATATCATGTGACCTGATGTCTCCCACGCTGGTGGACAGCATGGGGAGGGAGAAACCAGCACTGAGTGCCATGTAGCACCCTCCTCACTGAGCTTCCCGCATCCATGTGTGCCTGTTCCATATGCTCACCACAGGGGGCCAGGTGACCCTTTGCAGTCTGCTCACGTCACACCGCTGCTAACATTCAGGTCTCACGTCAATCTTACAACAAAGATCAAATCATAATACGGTCTTCAGGACTTAGCATCACCTCTGGCCCTACTCTCTACCATCATCTTCTACTCGCTGCTCCTGCACACTGACCACTACAAGCTCCACAAGCATTTCCATGAGGGTTCCTTCCTACCACAGAGGGTACAGGCCATTCCTCTGTCAGGAACTCTGTACAGACTGTTCCCTTGGTAGGAACTCTGCCCGCTCCACCCCCCTTTGCCTGCCTCACACACGTACTCAGGTCTCAGCTTAAAGGTCTGTTCCTCAATAAATGTCCTGCCCCACACTAGTTTACCTCTCCCAGCACCAATTATCTTTCCCTCAAGAATTTTTTAAAAATATATTTTACTGATTTCAGAGAGGAGGGAAGAGGGAGAGAGAAATAGAAACATCAATGATGAGAGAGAATCATTGATCAGCTGCTTCCTGCATGTCCCACAGTGGGGATCGAGCCCACAACCTGGGCATGTGCCCTAACTAGGAATTGAACTGTGACCTCCTGGTTCATAGGTCAACGCTTAATCCCTGAGCCATGCCTGCCAGGCTTTCCCTCAAGAATTTATCACAATATGCAAGTATGTAGTCATGTGCATGATGATCTGATTAATGTCTTCCTCCTCCAGGTAAGCTGTGATCTCCGTGGAGCCCACATCCGTTTTGTTCAGAATCATTTCCTAATGCCTGGCTCGGGTACCTCATAGGTTCTCACTAAATGCTTGACGAATGTGTGAATGGTAATGGGCTGTCCCATCCTTTACACATGTAATATCTGGGTTCACTTCTACGTCTCCAGCGCCGGGCATAATCAGCATGCAAATCTCTATCCCAAATACAGTAAAGATTGAATCATATCTGATTCTCTATCATTTAATAGCATTTTGATTACTTGAATCCATGCATTGTCCTTCAAAAAGAAAGAAAGTCATCAGACTTCTAGTGCTAAAGGGGACTCAGTTATTTTGACTGAAGAGTTTAAACATTCAGCAAATGTTAAGCCATCTAGTCAAGATAACTGAGCTTCCTTCATTTTTCGACTGTTAGAGATCCTCTTCCTGACCAAGAAGCCCAGTCAAATGCCACTTAGATGTGTGTTCACCCCAACAGACAAAGGGAACTCCTCCTTGCTCTTCATGTGCCATCCCTCTGGGACGTGAAGGTCAACCATGTGTAGCTGCAATGCATCCCTTACTGTCCACAGAGCTCTCTGCATAGTTGATGCACACTGTCCTCCTTTTCTCTAAAATAAACTACCACCTTTTCTGACTCAATCCCTTTATTCAAGGTGGTTTTTCTTCTCAACTTTGATCTGTCTTGGAAAAAAACAAGTTTGTTTGAAAAGAAGAGTATAGATAAGCTTGCTCTGCCAAATATTAAATACATTTTAGGGCTGTGATGACTGATGTGACTAGTGCCAAGATTTCGATTTCAATAGCCGTGAAAGATGAATGTGAGATCTCCATAATGCAAACCCTGGTCAATGCCTGTTCAGGGCTGAAGTCCGCCATGGCTCCTGGGGTGTACTTGACCCACTGAGGCTGCTTCTAGGCCAAGGCCCCATTCAAGGATGGCTCTCCCAATTCCAGAGTGCCTGGTTTCTTCTGGATTTCCCGGCCTTTCTTGTCTTCTGGCCATTATCCCTTTTATCCACTGAGCCAAAACCAGGGTCTCTTCTCTTTCCTCACAATATCTGTCGTTGGCCTATTGGGAAAGTTCTCAACCACCTCAATGGTGAGTCCCAGGTGTTAGCAACTGGCATCACCATGTCAGTCCTCAAGGGCCAGTGCTACACAGCCTTCCTCAAACCCAATAGTCTAATCTCCACTCCCAGGAGAGCGGAGAGGGGATCCCTCTCAGCCCTGGAGAAAGTTGCCCTCCCACCCAGAATAGACCGAACAGCTCTTTGCCATCCAAAAAGAGCAAGACAACAAAAGTTGGGTTTTCATTTCAAGAGAAAGTTGTATCCTGCTTCTCATACCATAATTCATTTAATACTCACAAATATCTCTAGCACATGCACATTAAAAGGTGACATATTCTTGCCCAGCCTGTGTGGCTCAGTGGTTGATGGTCGACCTATGAAACAGGAAGTCACGGTTCGATTCCTGGTGAGGGCACATGCCTGGGTTGCGGGCTTGATCCCAGTGTGGGGCTTGCATGGGGCAGCCAATCAATGATTCTCTCTCATCACTGTTGTTTCTATCTCTCTCTCCCTCTCCCTTCCTCTCTGAAATCAATAAAAATATTTTTTAAGTGATATATCTTTTATATCTAAGAAACTTCTCAGAGACAGGATACTCATTGTTATTTGTATTTTGTTTAATGCTCAATTTATTAAAATTATAAGTTTAATAACCAAAATTTTGAAAATAAAATTTTCTTATCCTCTCAAGCAATGATCATATACTTAAGTTACCTTAAATTATTTATGCTACAATTAAAATTATAGCATGACTAATTTTTGAATACTTCAAACACACAAACACAATGACTACAAAATTCTTACAATGATTCTAAAATATTAACCCAATTCACTTTCTAACTATTTCTATACTTCTCATGCCTTTTCAAGTATTATACAAATATCTCAGGCCAAAGGCAGCAGTATCACTCAGTGTCTGGTTGGGAAAACCAGACGGACTGAGGGTATTGCCGACATCGGGAATTAGGTGCTACTTGTATGGAGGCTCCCAAGCACCCCACTGCCATTACTGCCTGCAGGAAGCCGGAGCTCACCCTCCCACCAACACAGAGCCCACCCGTCAGGGTCAGAGCCAAACCCAGTGGTGTTCTTCACCGCCTCTCCTCCCAGTCAGGAACAAGCATGTACCCATACCCAGGGTTTGTGAGTAGACGCAGCCCCAGAGAAGAAATACAAAGCCCACATGTATTGCTGTTCTCCTAATCACTGCAAACAACACTAAATTAAAAACACACCATGGCACTGACTCTTCCACTACAACTTTTGTGTTCACTTTATATTAACTTTTTTTCTTCCCCATATCTCTAGCTTTTTACAAATTCAACTCTTCCAGTGAACTGTAATGACCATTTTCTTTGTGATACTCGCACTGCCCAAGGCAGGCGGGAAGTGGTGCCAGGTCAACTCCTATGTTCTTTTAGCACAGCCCCTGGAGTCCTGGAAGTCACTCTTGTTTGTTCCAGATCACTCCTGAGGTTTTCTCAGGCCAAGACAGAGAACTAGCTCCCTCCAGGGGCCCTGGCTCCTCCTAGAGACCCATCTGGGCCGAGAGGTGCTCAGGAGCATGCGTGCCAGGAGAAGGGCCCCAGCTGCTGTCCTCCACAGTGAGCAGTACTGACGTGTCTTTAAGGCTTTGTAGTCACAATAATGCTCCGATTTAACATACCCTATTGTTGTCACCTACTTTTCTTACGTATGAGATCTCATTTACCAACATTTTTTTATTTATTCTGACTTTCCTCAAGGCAACTGAGGCTGCGAGAGCTTATGTGATGTGCCCAGCATGCCCTCATCCGTCAGCAGCAGATGTATTTCAAACATGGTCTAATCCCAAAGCTCATGCTCTCCATTCCACAGCACCTAGTGAATGAGAAGCTATAGTTCTGGTCATTTTTCATTTATTCCACGAACCAGTCCTCCCTTAGAGTTTAGGACTCGTCCTTCCTTCTCCATCCCTTGTCACCTGTTGTAAAGTGATTGGAGCACACCTGCCCATTCCGGACACGCTGCCAATGATGAAGAGAAGAAACACTCCTGTGGTCACATCAAACCGAAAAGGAGTTACTTTTTAATTTATTTTTATACCTTCAAGAACTATTCTCTCAAGGCAATCAAGTTACCTCACGTTTCAAGGTCAAGGACAGAATAAATAGGGGAGTGTAAGTGAACAACAAAAGAAATAACCTGAACAGGCCAAGCCAGCAGAGCAAAGGTAAATGAGGAATCAAATCGTGCCCAGCTCTAAGTGTCAGAATAAAGGATCTGCTTTCTCCTCACAGAATTAGTCTTAGGATCAAACAAGAGTCCATTTAAAGCTTTTAGCTCAGCATCTGTCACAGAGCAATCGCTCAAAAGAATGTTAGTAATCATTAGTAGTATTATCACTTCTTTCTGAACCAGCCAGTTTACAGGGCACCTACAATGTGTACAGGATAGTGATTTGAGCTGGGATTAGCATAAACAAACAATCCTGCCTATCCACTAATATCAATCATCTTGTTAACGGATTAATTTTATTGATAGAAATGCTGATAGAGGTCACAAGGTGTTGTTCTGAGTATGGAGAAGAGGGGCTGGCAGCGGGTGGGGTCAGCCAGCTCCGAGGAACGGGCTGCACGTGGCGTGTTTTAGTGAAGAGCTTCCACCCACCTTCTTTCATGATCTGAGAAAAATAAATAAGTCAAAAAGTAATTGAGTTCAGAACTATCATGGATTAAACTTAATTAAATGCACATCCTTATTAAGCATTAAGTTAAATATGGTCTAAGCATTTAAGATGGCTTCTCTTCATCAAGAAGTTAAAGGACAATCTTGGTTTTAGCACATAAAAGGAGAGTCTACTCTATCCAATCCTACTTCCTCCAAATACGGTACACTATTTTTGTTTGTTTGTTTCTTCATTCAGAGTGATTATATTCCTAAATGGAAGCCCACTAAAGTCTTCTATCTATAGGCATGGTAGATCAAATAAACTGAAATTAGCTCAGAAGGTTGTGGAAATGTCACAGTAGAGAAAACTGAAGCGTTCCCGTACCACATACTATAAAACCGACCTTTTTGAAAAAGCAGAAGGAAAATCCTCAAACTGCTGGTACATGGCCAATCTGTTTCAGTCAAAGCTATCTCAGTTTCTGTCAACAGTGGCACAAATGGACAATAAATAATTCCTTTCGGTTCCTAATTTCTCAAGTACAGAATAAGATACTTAATATAGCTTTGAGTGACCTGATTAGTAACTGCAGCCAATTGGGCAGAAGTTTTAAAATATAATTTTAAAATATTATATGATTGAAGTCTTTGTATCATGCTCAAAAACAGTACTGGAAATAGGTGCTAGGTTAAATGCTACAATGAAAACCTACACTTATATGTATAAACTAGAGGCCCAGTACACGAAATTCGTGCACAGGTAGGATCCCTAGTAGTTGCCAGCTGCCAGCCAGGACCTCCCTTCCCTGGCTGCCAGCTGCCGGCCACAGCCTTCCTTCATTCCGCGCCGCCCCCTGGTGATCAGCATACGTCAAAGCAGCGATCGAGGTCCCGGTCGGTCGAACTCCCAAGGGGACACTTTGCATATTAGGCCTTTATATAGAGAGATATTAACTGTAAAATATATCACCTAAGCTTATATATTTTATAATTGGCTCTTCTATATCATCCAACCAAGTGTTCATTGAGATATTCGCCTCTCAGATTTCTAATAAATGCAACACAAATTTTGGAACTCCCTGTGAAACACCTCCATAAAAATGTTGCTAGAAAAACTATACACCTAAATATATATTCCCTCCAATGGTATGGGTATCCAGGGAGTTTGCCATCTGACTCAACAATGGATAGAGAGAGTAATTTTTTTTTCATGTGAAATCAAACCTTCAAGCCTATTCCACTCACGGAAATGGGATTCACATTTATATTAACCAGAAGGTTAGTCCAAGCCCCAAAAGCCCTGCTATCTAATTAAAGACAAACTACCCTGTAGGGACACCAAAAGGGAGTCAGCGTTTCAAGCCTGTGAGATAAGCCATGGACCAACACTGGGGACATATTTTCTTTCTGTCTCACTTGGAACATTTATAAAAGTTGAACATTTACAAAATTGACCTCTGACCGACAGCAAAAGGAATTTTGTTTTTCACTAACTACCAAAACTTGGTACTATGCAGATAAAGTTCTCTAACCCTTGGAAAGCACAATCAAAAATAAAAAAAAAAAACAAATTTTAAAAATAAACCAGTGTATTTGAAAAATAAGAAACAGCTTTCTACATATGAGTTTAAAAAAAATCATTTTTAAAATTACAAAATATTTAGAATTGGATGCCAAAGAAAATCCTGTGTATCATATGGAAGGTAACTAATGCAGAACTTGAAAAAAATAGATATAATAGAAAAGAAGAAAAATTAAAAACTAAAAACCTAAGCATTCAGCTGAAACCGGTTTGGCTCAGTGGATAGAGCGTCGGCCTGCGGACTGAAAGGTCCCAGGTTCGATTCTGGTTAAGGGCATGTGCCTTGGTTGCGGGCACATCCCCAGTGGGGGGTGTGCAGGAGGCGGCTGATCGATGTTTCTCTCTCATCAGTGTTTCTGGCTCTCTATCCCTCTCCCTTCCTCTCTGTAAAACATCAATAAAATATATTTTTTAAAAAAATAATAAAATAAAAAAATAAAAACCTAAGCATTCAGTTCAAGAAATCATAAAAATAATAAAACAAATGAAGTAGGAAGGGGCTAATAAATAAAGAACAGAAATGAATGAAATAACATAATAACCAAACAGGTTTAATAAAGTCAAAAGCTGACTCTATAAAGACTTGTAAAATGGATAAAACTCTAACAAAACTGGGCAATAAAAAAATGAGAAATTGCACAGATCAATATAAAAATTAAATATGAAAATGGTACAGAAAAATATAATTTCATGAAAAAATACTATGAATGATATGACAGTAGATCATTAGATAATTTGCTAGACAAATGTTTTTTTAAAAAACTTGATTTAGGGGAATTAAAAACCCTGAAAAGACCTTAAAGCATTTAAAAACAAATTGAATCTGTAACAAATAAATAAAATCAATTGAAAAAAGCAACAATTCTTTGAAATAGTACAGCTACTTTGGATGGCAGTTTGATGGTTTCTTATGAAACTATAGTCATATGCTTACCACATGATCCAGCAATCATGCTCCTTGGTATTTACCCAAAAATGTTGAAAATTTATGGCCACACAAAAATCTGTACACAGAGGTTTATAGCAGCTTTAGTCATCCTTACCAAAACTTGTAAACAACGAAGATGTCCTTGGGTAGGCAAATGGATAAATAAACTAGTGGTACATCCACACAATAGAATATTTCTCAATGCCATCAAACCATGAAAACACACGGAGAAAACAATGCACATTACTACATGCAAGAAGCCAATCTGAAACATACTACATGATTCCAACTATATGACACTCTGAAAAGACCAAGCTACGGAAACAGGTAAAAGATCAATTATTGCCAGGGGGATCAGGAAGAGAGAGAGAGAGAGAGAGAGAGAGAGAGAGAGAGAGAGAGAGGAAGGGGGGAGGGAGGGAGGGAGGGAGGGAGGTAGAGAGAGAGAGAGAGAGAGAGAGAAGGGGGGGAGGACTAAATAGCTAGAACACAATGGATTTTTAGGGCGGTAAAAGTACTCTATGATACTATTATGGTGAACGCATGTCATTATACATTTGTCAAAACCCACAGAAAGCATAACACCAAGAGTGAACCCTAATGGAAACTGTGAACTGTGGGTGAGGCCGTGGGCCCCTGGATCCGGGTGAGCCTGGCCCCGGGTCCGGGTGAGGCCGTGGGCCCCTGGATCCGGGTGAGCATGGGTCCCGGGTCCGGGTGAGGCCGTGGGCCCCTGGACCCGGGTGAGCCTGGCCCCGGGTCCGGGTGAGGCCGTGGGCCCCTGGACCCGGGTGAGCCTGGCCCCGGGTCAGGGTGAGGCCGTGGGCCCCTGGACCCGGGTGAGCCTGGGTCCCGGGTCCGGGTGAGGCCGTGGGCCCCTGGATCCGGGTGAGCCTGGGTCCCGGGTCCGGGTGAGGCCACGTGCCCCTGGGTCTGGGCAAAGCCATGTGCCCCTGGGTCCGGGTGAGGCTGAATCCTGGGTCTGGGCGAGGCCGTGTGCCCCTGGATCCGGGTGAGGCTGGGTCCCGGGTCCGGGTGAGGCCGTGGGCCCCTGGATCCGGGTGAGCCTGGCCCCGGGTCCGGGTGAGGCCACGTGCCCCTGGGTCTGGGCAAAGCCATGCGCCCCTGGGTCCGGGTGAGGCTGAATCCTGGGTCGGGGCGAGGCCGTGTGCCCCTGGATCCGGGTGAGGCTGGGTCCCGGGTCCGGGTGAGGCCGTGGGCCCCTGGATCCGGGTGAGCCTGGCCCCGGGTCCGGGTGAGGCCGTGGGCCCCTGGATCCGGGTGAGCCTGGCCCCGGGTCCGGGTGAGGCCGTGGGCGCCCCTGGATCCGGGTGAGCCTGGCCCCAGGTCCGGGTGAGGCCGTGGGCCCCTGGATCCGGGTGAGCCTGGGTCCCGGGTCCGGGTGAGGCCACGCGACCCTGGATCCGGGTGAACATGGGTCCCGGGTCCGGGTGAGGCCGTGGGCCCCTGGACCCGGGTGAGCCTGGCCCCGGGTCCGGGTGAGGCCGTGGGCCCCTGGACCCGGGTGAGCCTGGCCCCGGGTCCGGGTGAGGCCGTGGGCCCCTGGACCCGGGTGAGCCTGGCCCCGGGCCCGGGTGAGGCCGTGGGCCCCTGGATCCGGGTGAGCCTAGGTCCTGGGCCCGGGTGAGGCCGTGGGCCCCTGGAGCCGGGTGAGCCTGGCCCCGGGTCGGGGTGAGGCCGTGGGCCCCTGGAGCCGGGTGAGCCTGGCCCCGGGTCGGGGTGAGGCCGTGGGCCCCTGGATCCGGGTGAGCCTGGGTCCCGGGTCCGGGTGAGGCCGTGGGCCCCTGGATCCGGGTGAGCCTGGGTCCCGGGTCCGGGTGAGGCCACGCGACCCTGGATCCGGGTGAGCCTGGGTCCCGGGTCCGGGTGAGGCCACGCGACCCTGGGTTGGGAGAGGCCACGCGCTCCTGGGTCCGGGTGAGGCCATGCGCCCCTGGGCCCGGATGAAGCTGAATCCTGGGTCTGGGCGAGGCCGTGTGCCCCTAGATCCGGGTGAGGCTGGATCCCGGGTCCGGGTGAGGCCGTGGGCCCCTGGATCCGGGTGAAGCCGTGCCCCTGGATCCGGCCGAGACCAAATCAGAGGGAGTCGGACCTGCATTACCACCATTTGTCCACCATCCAGAGCTGAGGGGTCAGTGCCGACACGTACTCATAAGGAACTGGTGGACATTGATATTGGGTCTCAAAAGAACTGTTGGACCAGAAAGAAACTCACTACAGACTGATTCATTTGCCTGTCAGCATAACTATTATTGCTCGTCCCACATTCAATTATTATAAGTATATCTCTAGTGACACATGATTTCGCTCATCTGGGGGAAATGATGAACAACATAGACTGATGAACAAGAACAGAACCAGAAACAAGGAGGCATCGATCGGACTATCGGACCTCAGAGGGAGGATAGGGGAGGGTGGGGGGAGCGGGGAGAGATCAACCAAAGGTCTTGTGTGCATGCATATGAGCCTAACCAATGCTTAAGTTCAACAGAGGGTTGGGGCATCCATGGGGAGGGGTGTGGGATGGGAATGGGGGGATGAGGACAAATATGTGACACCTTAATCAATAAAGAAATTAAAAAAAAATAATAAAAAAAAATAAAACGTTAGCAAACTAAATCCAGCAGTGAATTGAAACTTAAACAATAGCCATATAAGGCTCATTCCTAGAGTGTAACAATGGTTTAACTCCAGAAAATTTATTCATGTGGGAGCTAACTTAACATGTTAAAAAGAAAAATATATATAATTATTTGAATAGATCTGAAACCCTCACTTAACTACTGTAAAGCCCATCGATAATTAGAAACTAAACTCTTAGCAAAGTAGTCATGGGAGGTAAAGCTCATGACCTCATAAAAGATGTCCTCCAAAAAATTACAGCCAACGTTGTACTTAATTATGAAACAGTAGAAGTGTTTCCTCATAATCAAGAAAAGTTCAAGAATTTTCAATATCATCTCTTCTGTTTAGCCCAAAGTTTTAGCCAGCACAATAAAACCAGAGGTGAATATAAAATGTATAAGGGTAGGAAAGGAAGAAACAATCTTGCCATTAATTGCAGGTAATATGATTATTTACAGATGTATTTGTTTTCTGTTGCTAAGTAACAAATTACCACAAACTTAGCAGCTTCAAACAGCACACATTTAATATCTCACAGCTCCGCCCTAGCTGGTTTTCTTCAGTGGGTAGAGCATTGGCCCACAGACTGAAGGGTCCTGGGTTCGATTCTGGTCAAGGCTCAATCCCCAGCCCTGGTCAGGGCGTGAGCCTGAGGCAACCAGTTGATGTGTCTCTCTCACATCAATGTTTCTCTGTGTCTCTTCACCTCCCCCCCACTCTCTCTAAAAAATAATGGGGGCAAAAAATTTCACAGTTCCGTAACTCAGAATTCTGTTCTCTGCTCAGGGTCTCACAAGGCAGAAATCAAGGTGGGGCCCTACTTCTGATCTCAGCCAGAGTTCAGGGTCTTCACCTAAGCTCATGTGGTTGTTGGAAGAATTAAGTTCCTGTGGTTGTAGGACTGAGGTTTCCATTTCCGTGATGGCTGTCACCTGGGTGCTGCTCTCAGTCCCTGGAGCTGTTGGCAGTCACTTGTCACCTGGCCCACACTGTGACAACGTACTTATTCAAAGCCACCAGAACAATCTCTCCCTTCCATGGGTTATGACTGAGTCTTATATGATACTAGAGGCCCTATGCACGAAATTTGTGCAAGAGTAGGCCTTTGCAGCCCTGGCTGCCTCGGCCCTCGCAGCTGCGGCTTTGTCCGGAAGGACGTCAGGACGGTCGTTCCACTGTTCGGCCATTCGGGCTATTTGCATATTACGCTTTTATTATTATAGATAACATAATAAGGGGAGTGTCTATCCCATCATCTTTGCCATACAAAATAACCTAATTAAGGAGTGACTATTGCATCATATTCACAGGTCCTGCCCACACTCAGGGAAAGGGATTATACGAGGTGGGTACCTCACAGAAGTTCTTGCTAAACAGTCTTTCGGTTCTAGGAAACTGTGACTTCCAGCAAAATTATATTTCATGAAACAAATTTTACCATAGGTTAATTGACGTGAACAATAGTGAAGTTCCTTTCTGATCACAAAAACATCACCAAACTTCTAAAGAAAGATTCAAAGCACTTCTAATATGAAACATTGACATAAGCATGAGCTATACACACATTTAAGGAAGACTAATAAAAAAACAAGTCAGATCATTACTTCCCAACACACTTATTCCAGTTCAGGGTCACAGGTTTCCAGAGCCCAGTATCCCCAGCAGCTCAGGGCACAAAGTGGGACCCACCCTGGACAGGACGCACACCCACACTCGCTCAGACTGGGACAATTTAGACGCACTAGTTACCCTGCCGGGCACATCTTTGGGATGTGGGAGGAAACCAAGCACCTGGATAAAACCCAAGCAGACATGGGGAGAATTTGCATACTCCACACAGACAGTGGCCCTGGTTGGGACCAATATTCATTTTCTCATCAATGTCAATACTGAAGCAAGGCTATTTGAGGACCTGCTGTCCACCAGAAGGTGAAAATCCTGGGGCCTTTCTTAGGTATTGCCTACCACAACACAGAAAATTCAAGAGGCTCTTAAAAACGATTATAAGTAATATGACAGTTTAACAGGTTCATAAGTACAAGATCAACAGGCGAAAAAAGTATTTAGACCAGAATCAACTAACACAAATGTAGTAGAAAAGAAGATCCCAATCTGAATATAAAACAAAACCACCAGGTACCAAACTAGGGGAAAAAATCTACCAAAAACAGTACAAGATCCAGAGAAAACTGTCAAACTACAATGACAGATGTGAAAGGACATCTAAACAAGTGGTATATTTACCACAATCAGGAATGGTAAAACTTAATGTTTTAAATAAGCCAATTCTCTCCAAATTAACCAATAAATTCAATGAAATTAAAATAAATACCCCAACAAGATTTTTAAAAATGGAACTTGTCAACTCATCCTCAAATTAATAGCAAGGAACAAGAGGAAAAGTACAGCAAAGAAGCCCAGCCAGTGTTGCTCAGTGGTTGAGCATCGACCTATGAACCAGGAAGTTATGGTTTAATTCCCATTCAGGGCACATGCCTGGGTTGCAAGCTCAACCCAAAAATATTGAAGAAGGAGGAGAAGGGAATTCACACTTCTGGATAACGCGACTTATTATGAAGCTAGAGACACTAAAATAACCAGTGCCAGGTATTCATAAAATAATGAGCTCAGACAGACAAACAGACCAAGGAACACATCTGGATACAGCTTCTCACACATATGAAAACTCCAGTTATGGCATAGCTGGCATTCACAATATAAGCCAATAAGTGATGCTGGGACAACTCAATGTTGATTGGAGAGAAAAATCACTTTTCACACACATATACAAAGTGATGGCTGATAAAGGCCCAATGTGGAAAACAACCTCTGAACACCTTTAGAAGAAAATAAGAGGCTATTTTTATGACATTCGAGTAGGAAAGGGATTTCCTAAATAAGATATAAAAGCACAAACCATGAAAGAACAGATCAACTCGATTAAACTGTAAAACATCTTTAGAAAAAAGTCAGTATACATGAAGTGGAGAAAAATGAACAGACACCAAGCCATAGACTAAGAGGAGAAATTTGCAATACGTATAATCCACTACAGCCACAGGGCTCCATCCACCTTCCGCTTCCTCTGGGTTTGTCCATGGAGATTCCAATGGATTGGAAGCAGACAAGGTTAGGAGGTCAGGCACCTATTCTCCTGGTATCCGTGCATGTCCCCATGACTGTCGGTGACTATCAACCAAACACCAGCGCTCTTAAAAGAGTCCCTCGCAACCTATCCTCATAGTTCCCAGGTTCCTCCTCTGTCCCATTAGCATAGGAGTACAACAGCCCCCACTATTAGTAGACCTTATGGTTTCCCTAAACCCTGCCCACACCTTTATTACACTTGCCTCCAACTGCCCCATTTAGGTTTTCCATCCATTCTCTCCTGGGACACTGACTTGTACACCTGGTACAAATTCTGCTCCTAATGTGGTATAGCTCTATTAGTCAGCTTACGTCACCTGTCGGACTCCAAGGACTTCATTCAAAAGCTCCTCAGCACACCACCCAGTATGGTGAGCACTCAGTGGATGGTTGGTATGGCTATCATGATGGTGGGGTTATTATTGCTGTTACTACAACTATGTCTTCATTGCTACCCAGTCATCTAAGGAGCACCTAACCCTCGCTGGGCAGAAACCTAAGGCAGGATAACTAAGACAATTTGCTATCAGACTTGAGGAACTCCCCAGAGTTTTCTTAAGGTCACCATTATAGTAAATGTTGACCACTCTTTGCCAAGTGGAATGACATAGAGTTGTCTTCTCTCCACTTATAATGAATGGGCCAGTCCAGTTTATCTCCTGCAACAAGAGAAGCCTTCATTATGTTTAAGTCCAGGCCATGCTGGAAGCCAATTCCAGCATGTCAGCAGGGCTGAATCATCTGGAGATGGCTGAGGGCATTTCCCCAAACCTGAAAAGGGTGCATAAATTGATTGTTTACTGCCAGACAGCTGAGGGCATTTCAATCTACATGTTATTGCCTCCTAATGGCCGTAGGAAATTTCTCCAATCTGACAATGGATTCTGTGTACTAAACCCTGACCTTTGAAGTGTATATCTACCTTGCCTTAGGACAATTTTATTAATAAAAAGCAAGGGGTCCTGAGACAAAGGAGAACTTGGTTTCTTCAGCCAAGCTCCTCTGGCCCCCCAAAAACCTTTCAAAATTATGTTTCGTCTCTGGACTCTTGATTAATTTACACACAGCGCTTCTCCAGATTCCTGAACCCTTCTAGATGTTAGATTCAGACCACCGGCAAGGCCACACCAATCACTCCTATTCCATAGACACCTGCAGGTATGTCAGCCACAATAGTCAGTGATAAGCTTGCAAATGCAGGTCTCCATAAAAATCAGCCAACACAAACCAGCGGTGGAGGCTGGCCACCCCCCACTCCTGCACCTGTATGCGCCTCTGCTGGCTGCAAACCTCCAGGGTGATTTCTGCCAGCCAATGACCAGGACGTTGGTCCTTGTATACCTAATGGCCAGGCAGAGTGTTCCCACGTAAGTTCAATTTTACACACATATTTTTAAAACACTACAAGTTACAACACAGAATGTTTTAATTGGCATGACATACTGAACTATTTAAAGTAAGTTATGCAATAGGAATTGTGGGAAAATAATGTAGTAAACACTTGGTTACCTGTCTCATGAGGAAATATGGAAATTTTTTAACTTTTAGGTATTTTTCAAATCATGTATAACTGCCTTATTTTATAGGATATTTACTCCACCCTCATTATATTTGCATAATGTCTAAGAGCTGTCAGAGTGTTGGAGCCTGAGCCCACATGAGGGGTAAGGTGGGGGACCTTCTGGGGTATAACCTGCACCCCAATCTGCATCTTGATTGGGGTGCAGGTTACATGGATCTGTACATTTGTCAAACTCATGGAGCTATACATTTAAGACCTGGGCATGTCTCTGTGGGTATTCGTTATATGAACATGCAGAGGACTAAAAGTTAAAACACAAGTTCTAAAAGGTTACACTTAAAGGTAACTGTACCCACTGTACCAACGTCTTTATGTGACAGAACAAAATCTTGACATGCTTAGCAAATTGATCTGAACTCCCCAGGAGATTGCTAAATAATTACTGGTGAGAGGAGCTGACTCAGAGGCCTGTGAGTGGCAAAAGGGAGTCACTTGAAGATTAGGCTTTGCTGGGAGTAAACCACCCACTTAATTACAAGGTCAGCGCCTCAACTACCTGTGCTCATTCAGAATGGGGTTGATGTGGTGACTTCTGAGACTTTCTGGAAAAGGCCTCAGCCCCGAAGGGATCGAAATCTTCAGGAGCATGTGCTCAAAGCCGCTGGGGTTGGCCCTGGAGGCCAAAATACAATGAGACCTATTTCTAGATGGCTGGGCAAGAAAACTATAGGTCCGTGGTCGGCAAACCGCGGCTCACGAGCCACATGCGGCTCTTTGGCCCCTTGAGTGTGGCTCTTCCACAAAATACCACAGCCTGGGCGAGTCTATTTTGAAGAAGTGGCATTAGAAGAAGTTTAAGTTTAAAAAAATTGGCTCTCAAAATAAATTTCAATCGTTGTACTGTTGATATTTGGCTCTGTTGACTAATGAGTTTGCCGACCACTGCTATAGGTTATTGATTGATTGACAGCATGAGTTCATTTAAATGGGTATCTCAAGGGGTAGGCCTCAGGGCTCTTTCTAGAATAATGATGGGGCCTGAGCCAAAAAGTCCAAGTAGAATAAGTTAAAAGGCAAACTGCCATTAGGCAAAAAAGGCCCATTGTCAAATCCAGGGTGGGGGTGATGAAACCTGACAGCAACAATTGATCCCCATGCAATTCAGAGCCAATGGTATATAGTACAGTTGGTTAAAAACTGAATGTGTTGACAGGCGTGTCCACTGAATTCAACATTGACTATCTCCTTTGGTTCCAGGGGCTGCATTTTAAGAGTGACATTGACAAACTGGGTGTAGGCCAGAGTGGAGGACCAGGACGGTAGGAGATGTAGGCACCTCACTCCACTACAAATACTTGAGGAAAGTCGTTATTTAGCCTGAGAAATAGTGTACAGACACAGGCTAGGTGACCAACCTTCCTAGCCTGCCCAGGGCTGAGAACGTTTGCAGACAAAGAGCCTTCTGTTTTAAAACTGGGATAGTCCCAGACAAACCAGGACAGTCTGCCACCTTAGGATGAGGTGACCGTGGGGTAAGAGGTGGCAGTGAAAGGTGTTTTAGGGGTAAAATAGGCAGGTGTAGGGAGTTTTAGCAACTAGGGGGTCCATGGGGGAGAAAGACATAGTTGGCTAGGGGCTTGGAGCTGCCAAAAGGCATACATTCACAGAGAGCAAAAGGTGCCACAGGATAAGGGGAGAGGAAGACACCCATTCACAGAAGATAGGGAAAAGCCACAGGGTGTGGGGAGAAGGAGGAAACAAGCTTTCACAGAGGACAGAGAAATGCTGACAAATGGAAGAGGAAAACAGGTTTTCACAGGAGACAGAGAATTCTACCACTGAAGGGGGAGAAAAAGAAGGGAGCACCACGTGGGGTTTGAGCTTTGAAGCTGATATAGGGACCAATCATAAGGGAATATCAAGAGATCAAGAACGGCAGCCTTTATAAACCTTAGGAAAAGGGGCTTAGTGGGCTACCCCGTTTGGGACCCCCTCCCCATGTGGGAATCTGTACTTGTTTCCAATAAATTTCCACCCTTTTCATCGACCACCTTTTGTCCGTGGCTTCATTCTTCAAATCCACCTGGACAAGAACCGGGAAAGAAATCACCCTTGCCTCCTGCTCAGGAAAGAAACCACTCAATTCAGCTGATCCCCAAATGTTGGAGGGACTCATTCTCAGCTGCACTGAAGTGAACCAGGGCATGGGTGGAAGTTAGTTACCCACAGGAAGAGCCGGACTCCAGCTAAGGAAGGACTAAGGTTCCTGAGGAGCTTTCTCAGGAATGAGCAGCACACGGCAGGTCTGCACGAGCAGGAGCTCATACCCTGGGTGTGAAAACTCTCTGAACTCACAATACATCAGAAAATTCATCGTAGCCAGAACGTCCAAGTGCAGTAATGCTTTTAAAGGAATCTCTGTTATACAATGTACTAATCACAATGGTGTCTTTTTTTAAATACAGAAATTATTTTTAAAGTATCCACCTCTTTTTTTAAAAATATATTTTTATTGATTTCAGAGAGGAAGAAAGAGGGAGAGAGAGATAGAAACATAGGCAGGTTTAGATGATGAGAGAGAGTCATTGATTGGCTGACTCCTGCAAGCCCCCCACTGGGGATCAAGCCCACAACCTGGGCATGTGCCCTTGACCAGAATCGAACCTGGGACCTTTCAGTTCGCCAGCCAATGCTCTATTCACTGAGCCAAACTGGCTAGGGCAATACAGAAATTATTTATTTACTTATACTTTATTTTTATGGGGGGAAGGGCACCCAATAAGAATAGGACCACCATTGTTCAATGATTATTCACCTTACTAACTATAGATAAGAGGTTTTCTTACAGACCCTGGGAAACTGGAGGTTGTTTTACAAAGAGAAAGACAGGGCTGTATAAGAGACAACTTGGGGCTGGGATGGGTCCATTGCTCAGAAAAGAAAATGCATTTTGAGAACAAAGGACCGGACACACTTAGATTTGGCTGCTGTGCCTGGACCCTGACCCCCCTCTGGGAGTTTGCCTCAGGAATGCTGACCATTCTCCATCCCAGGAACTGGTGGAGCAGGGTTTTAACACCATTGAACATTATCTACCTTGTTATCAGGACTTCAGATCCTGGAGGGAGACACATGGACCATGGGCCTTGCAGCCATTCCAACCCCCTTCCTCCTTGCATGCAGCCTTTCTTCCCTATCTTCTATAATAATAAAAGCGTAATATGCAAATCAACTGAACCGCCAAACGACTGTCTGGAGGACCTTCTGGATGAAGTCAGGGCTTCGAGGGCCTACTCTTGCACGAATTCCATGCATCAGGCCTCTAGTCCCTATATAATCAGCTAACTAGGAGGAGGTGGCAGAGCAGATTTTCGTGGATGACCTTCTGCTCTCCCATACTGCCCGCAGTATTGGAATAAACACTCATATATAAGTCAACCCTGTCTCTGCTTAATTGCCTCAAGTAGTGACAGGCAGCCTGGACCCATTAGTTGTCCAGTTTCATTTTTATTGTTGACACTATTACAAAAGTCCCCATTCCACCCCCCACTTTGCTCACCTCTACCCAGCCCCCACTACTCCTTCCCTCTGCCCATCGCCACCTTGTTGTCTGTGTCTATGTGTTATGCATATATGTTCTCTGGCTAATCCCTTCACCTTCTTTCATCCAGTTCCCCCTTCCCCCTCCCCTCTGACAGCTGTCCGTCTGTTCCATGCACCCATGCTTCTGTTTCTATTTTGTTCATTAGATTCCACATGTAAGTGAAATCATACGGTATTTGATTATTATCTGACCGGTGTATTTCACTTAGCATAATAATCTCCAGGTTCATCCAGGCTGTCCCTAAAGGCAGGGTTTTCTTCTTTTTTATAAGCCACATAGTATTCCACCGTGTACATGTACCACAGCTTTTCTATCCACTCATCTGACAGACACGTGGGCTTAGCTATCCTATATAATAAAAGGGTGATATCCAAATTGACTGGACGGTTGAGTGACTTCCTCAGTATTCTCCTCTTGAAATAAAATAAAACAGAGTTTCCTAACCACAAAGTTGGATTTTTTTTCAGCCCTTAATGACCATTGCTGCTGTGTTTGAATCCCTCCAGTCCACCGGGCGTCTCTGGTGGCGCAACATGGAAGACGGTGCCCGGAGAAAGGGGGGCCAGACCTCAGTGTGGCTTCCCTCCCTGTCCCTTGCTAGTGATGCCACCTTGGGCAAGTCACTTAACCTCTCTATGGCCCCCGGTTTACGCCTCTAAATTGTGGAGAGTAAACGAGACGATGATACCGCTGTAATTAACCTAGTTATAGGAAAGGGGCAAAGGGAAGGCCAAATACTACAGGCATGTCCTATGGGCAGCTTCACCAGGAAGCTACAACTTCACATTCCCCAGGGGACTGGACAAAGGGAAGATAGACGCATGCCCAATAAAGTTGGGGTGACATCAGGAAGGTGCTTGTCTATCAGTCACCCCCTGAGAACAGGTCATTGGCCAGAATGGGCCTGACCACTGCAAGGGCACAAACTTTGGGACATTTAATCCCCTAAACAAAGGAGTTCGCTCTCTTGGTTCCTCGTATGCTCTTGGGACTCTTGTTGCTTGGGGCCTGCACACACAAAGCCGGGTGAACCCCACACGCAATGAGCTCGTGGACTGCAGCTGGACCTGGTTCCAACATGGACGGGAGACTCTGGACACTGGCTTTGCTTCTAGCGTTACTGAAACCCCAGCTATACTTCTCCTGTGGCTGGACGAAGGGAAACGGGATATTGGAAACACAGAAATGTAATTCCGTGCAAATGAAAATCACTCATCCTCCCATGGGAGTCTCAGAAAATTATTTTCCTCCAGAATATCATGACCCCACCCCTAGCACCCAGGAGGGAAGAGGGCACCCCGATTTATCTGATAACAAAAGCATCCAGCATCCTGTCTGAAACCCAGCTCCCCAAAATATTATGTTCCCTTTCTTTCCCCAAATCATTACTAGAGTGAAAAGTCAGTTCGCTGTCTAATGTGGTAATCGCTAGCCACAAGTGGCTAGGTATATTTAAATCAATTAAAAGTTAAAATTCTGCTCTTCAACTGCACTAACCACTCGGTAGCCACCTGTGGCAGGATTGTGCAGAGGCAGAACATTTTCCTCGGGAAGTTCCACTGGACGGTGCTGGTTACCTTGTCCACTTGGATTTCGAAGCTTCCAAACACATCCCTGTCAGTCACTGCCTAAACTATGCCTTGTGAAATCTTTTCTTGGTGACAAGATAAATGCCACCATTCTGTTTCCTATCGCATCTCTTTTATAAATACCCTAGTCTCCATATCTGCATCGCAAAGAATTCAGGCTAGAGACGCTCTCCCCGTAACCTCACAGATTCAGAAACTATCATTAGCTGTCCCACCACTGCCCAGACCTGCATTCTGGGGCCCTTGGAACTGCTTGCAATTGAGAGTGTAGGCATCATGCGGAAAGCTCCAAGCCCTGGGTCTTATTCCCAAAGCAAAACACCATCTTTGGGGACTTGGTGCAGCCAGCGAGAGCCTCGGGCAGCTCATGGGCCCAGGGTTCAGGACACTGTCAATTCCCCCAGAGTCCCAGGCACCTAAAGGAAGAGATCAGGAAGCCGGATGTTCTAGGAAAGCAGCTCACCCCATCAAGCGTGGCCCCTGTTCTTTCCGCCGGGGGTTTTAGGACAAACATTACAGGCCGGGGACGCGGCATGGAAAATATGTAGGTTCACAGGGCTTGTTTAACCAGAACAAAGGCCAGACCCAGAGAACCTGGTGAGCTGCATTTTCTCCACCAGCGTCCCTAATTCCGAGGCTGGGAGATAAGGATCGTCTCGGTCACACCCGGGCTCAGCTATTCAGCTTTCAATAGTCAAGGATTGAGTATTCATATTCTCCTCCCAACCCCACCAACCTGCACCTCTGCCAAGAAGAAGAATAAAAAAAGACTACAGAGTCACATTTTCTGACTTGCTAATAGCTCAAGATTAGGGTCAAGGAGGCTAAAAGTAATAGCTAAGATTTCGTTTAATGGCCTGGCAGTTATTAGTCCTCACCATCCTTTCTCATCATCTATGAAAAAACATCCACAGCTGATTGCATTCTTTTCAAGAGTATACCTAATTTTTTTAAGCTTGTGGATAAAAACAGAGCCACATACTAAACCTGACAAGTTCAGGGGAGGCCTGAGTCTTACAAACTCAGAGGCCAAAAGTAACCACATAGGATGGTCTAAAATTAAAACTTCTTAACTAAAAGAAAGTCATGGCCGAAACCGGTTTGGCTCAGTGGATAGAGCGTCGGCCTGCAGGCTGAAAGGTCCCGGGTTCGATTCCGGTCAAGGGCATGTACCTTGGTTGCGGCCACATCCCCAGTAGGGGGTGTGCAGGAGGCAGCTGATTGATGTTTCTCTCTCATCGATGTTTCTAACTCTCTATCCCTCTCTCTTCCTCTCTGTAAAAAATCAATAAAATATATTTTTTAAAAAAGGAAGTCATGGTGGGTAGTCACGTCCGAGGCTGGTATCTACCCTGACAACGGTCAATCTCTACCTTAGCTGAGCCTGTCTATTGTCTTTTTGCATCTAAGATAGCAGACCTTTGGGATGTCCAGGAATCTTCCCTTACCATGGCACCAGGGCGGAGGCCACACATCCTCTCCCTGTTATCGTTTACTTACCGATAACGTGAACTGCCCCATACCCACAGGTGCAAAGAAGTATGTGTCTACTCGTTTTACTTTTTATGCAATCCCAGCGATTCCCCCTCTTTGCTTTCTCCTGCCTCCCCAATCCATCACCCATGAATTTCACCAAGTGCATAACCGCCACTCTCGGGAGCATTTTCTCAATCCGTTGAGATTTTGCTTCCTGGCAATTGCCAGTTTGGCTCAAATAAACTCACAAAAATTCTTACTACACGTTTGGATGTTTCTTACATTGGCAAGTTAATAGCAATAATAATCGTGATCACGTACCTAGATCGCCCTCACTGTAGGCCAGGCACTGTTCTGAGTGCTGCTCACATGCATAGATATTAGCGCATGGGAACCTCACCAACAGCTGTTTGAGGATGTACCGGCGGGAGGTGAGCGTGAGTAACTCCCCTCTGCCCACCCTGGGGAGACGTGAGTGCTAGAATTTAAAAATGTTTAAACATGTGCCCCTGGTCAATACCAACCTGCCCTAATTGTTGTCATTATCGCTACACAAAACCCCCGTGCTCAGGCAGCAGCTCGTGTTCCCCTGGTGTTTCCTGTGTGTCTGTCTCCCTCCTGTTTATGACTTCCGGATTCTCACTACCTCGCAGGCACTAATGCTCCCATCAGCCATTCCCACCCCTTCCCCATCTCAGCAACAGAGATCCAGAGATCGCTACTTGCCTGCCACTATCCACTCCCCCTGCAGCAACCCCATGGGCACTCTGCCCGGCTCCCTGGGATCCCTCTCCTGGATTTTGACCTTACCATCTGGTGTGCTTTTGCTTCCAACCTGAGGCACCTGTGACTCCCCAGGAGGGCCGTCCTGCCCTTCTGCCTCGTTGCACCCACAGAGAGCCTGAAGTGCCTGGGCTTTGTCAGCCAGGGTGGCCCTTAGCCATGACTGGCAGATATAGACGTATGGAAGCCCAGATCCCCTGCTGGGGTGGGGACAACTCTGAGGCGTGATTTACGTTCCGAAGCTTTCCTGCAGGTCAGGTGAAGTTTCCCTTCACGTAACTTCGTCTGAGATCCTTGCTTGTTACTCTCCTTCTGCTGATTTCTCCTGCGAGTGTTTCCTTCTGAAATCACGTGCACGCAATCTTTGTTCCAAGGCCCGCTTCTGGGACACCAACGTAAGACACAATCTTCTTCCTTAGGCACAAAATCCTGACTTCTATTCTGGCACATGGCCCCCCTGAATAAAGGCTATTTCCCAGCCTCCTTTGCGACTAAGAATATGACTAAGTTCTTGCCAATGGAATCTAAGCAGAAGTGTGCTGTGGGACTTCTAGGAAGTCCGTAGCTCTTGACTAGAGCTCATCTTGCCCTAAGACAGGGGGCATGCCTTTGGGATGTGGGATAAAAGATCTGGCAACAACATCACGGACCTGGCAATACCAACCACACATTGCCTACCACCCCCATCCCAACCTCTTTTATGTGACAAATAAGTTTCTCTCTTTTTAAATCCAATGTCATTTTATTTTTTGTTATATGTTCCCAAACTTATAGTCCAGACCACTACAGAGGCTGAACAAAGGCAGATACTTGCTTTCCTGCCTCCTTTGCAGCTAAGTTTTGCTGGTGTGACCCCGTTCTGGCCAATGAGATATAAGGGAAGTTCTGGTGAGGGGAAAGGTTGGAGGAAAGAAGTCCTAGAAAAAGGTATTTTTTTTCCCAGATGGAAAAACAAAAACAAAAACAGGTACATGACATAGAGCTCTCTTGCCACCCTGGTAACCTACTCTCTGCTGCTATCAGATGTGATGTCTGGAGCTGTGGCAGCCATTCTATCGTCATGAAGCAACAAGTCTACAGACAAAAAGCCAACAGCTGAAGGTAGCTGTGCAGAAGGACGGAGAGAGCCTGAACCTTCCAAAAACCACGGAGTCACCAAACCATCCCGCGACCCGCCACCCCACACCACTGAACAGTCCGCAGAGTTCACCTGTTCTCCTGATATTTGCAGCTGAAAGCAGCCTAACACCCACAGAGGACAAAGCACCGACATAAACTAAGGAAAATTTAATCTTTATGAGACCTGAAGGTGAAACATTCTCAAGAAGCCTACTACCATAACCTTTGGGGGGGATGAAGACGGGGTTCTGAGGAGATAGTTGTCTGTGTTAGGCTATCACGGATGGCAAGAAACAAACTCCAACTTCAAGGAACTTAATGCAAAATGAGCTCCAGCCTGACCGGAGTGGCTCAGTGGCTGAGCATCGACCTATGAACCAGGAGGTCACAGTTCCATTCCTGTCAGGGCACATGCCCGGTTTGCAGGCTCCATCCCCAGGGTGGGGCGTGCAGGAGGTAGCTGATCAGTGATTCTCTCTCAACACTGATGTTTCTATCGCTCTCTCCCTCTCCCTTCCCTTCCTCTCTGAAATCAATAAAAATATTTGTTAAAAAAAAAAAGAATAAAAAGAAAGAAGCGAGCTCCAGGATCAGTTGACTAGGGTGCTCAGCACTGTCGTCCGGAACCCAGGCTCCTCCCCGCTCTGCTCAGCCAGTCTGCAAATGGGCTTCATTCTCCGGCTGCTGGCAAGACAGGAGTGTGCTTCCAGGGGGCACATTCAGCTACGACAAGGCCTGTGGGGTCCCGTGTGAGCCCCACCATTACCCCCACTTCTCATCCCGATTCTCTCCCCCTTGTCTTCTCCCTCCAGCTGCACTTGCTTGCTGTTCTTCAAACATGCTGGGTGGACTCTGCCCCAGGGCCTCTGCCCCTGATGTTCCCTCTGCCCACGTGCTCTTCATACACATGCAGCGGGCTGCCCAGCTCCTTCAGGTCCTTGCTCAAATAGCATTTCCCAGCGAGGCCTGCCTTGACTGCATCACTTAAAATCATAACCACCTCCCAATCCCCCATCCCCTTTCGGGCTTGAATTTTCCCCACGGCGTGTAGCTGCATCCAACACAGGGCACAGTCCCTGCCTGCTATGGTCTGGGCGCGCCTGCCTAGCAGGTGTGCTCCAGAAGCACAGAGATGCTTTTCTGATGGTCCCCCTCATGGTCCCCAGGGCCTAGCAGAGTAGGTGTCCTATAACTACCCGCAGAAGCAAGGCAAGACAGACAGGAGGGGGTCAACATCCGCAGGAGGAGGGGAGAGGGAGGATATTTTCAGAGATGGGCCCCCACCTCCATCCATCCATCACCGCCCGGATTTCCCCCAGCATCTCATCCAGAATCGCACATGCCCTGTCTCAAGGAGTCGCTGGCAAAGAGAGGATCTTCCTTCAGCTCCACAGTGGGGCGGAGTCAGTGGGTGTTGGGCGGGTGGGCCCCTGAACAAAATGAAGACAGATGGAGAAATGGATGCTGGGAATGCTCAGCAGGACCAGCTCTGCCCTCTAACCCCTGGTCCTGCTGAGCATTCCCAGCATCCATTTCTCCATCTCCATCTAAACCCCCCCCCCCGCCTTTTTTTTTTTTTTTAGGGAGGAAGGGAGAGAGAGAGAGAAACATCAATGATGAGAGAGAATCTTCGATCGGCTGCCTCCTGCATGCCTCCTACTGGGGATCAAGTCCAAAATCCAGGCATGTGCCCTCACCAGAATCGAACCCTGTGACCTCCTGGTTCATAGGTCAAAGCTCAACCACTCAGCCACACAGGCCGGGCTGGGCTTTCTCTCTTGTCCGTGGGTTTAAAACAATGGCAGCTCATCCCTTCACTGCCACGTGTCTAAAAACACCTGTCAACACCCTCGCTCGCTCGCTCCAGTGCCCTAAGCCGCATCCAGCCTCACCCCGCTGGAATCCGGCTTCCACGCCCAGCCAATGGGCTTCGCACCAGGGAAATGGGTGACCTACTTGTTTCACAGTCCGGGGGGCCTCTGGGTCCTTATCTGACTCTGCCCTGCTGACAACTCCGGCCTCCTCCGCAGCCCCAGCGCTCCAGCCGGCTGTCCCCCTTCCCAGGGACCCCATTCATGCCGGCCCCTTCTCTGCCCGTCCCCAATTTCACCCTCCGGGCGGGCACAGCGCCAAGCCTTGGGGAACGGAGGCAGCGAAACCCTGAGTTTCGACATCGCAGCCACCGCAGGGGAGAAAAGCTGGGTCCGCGAGCCGGGCCGGAGGCGCGGCGCTGGGTGGCGCCGAGTGGGCCGCGCTCCCTTGGGGGGCGGAGTCTCCACGGCCCCCAGGTCCCCGACCCCGGGTCGCCCAGGCGCCGCGTCCGGGCTCCAGGCCCCGCCACCCGCTGCCCCGGCGGAGTGGGGCGGGGCGCAGGTCGCAGGGGCGCGGGGTGTGCGGGAATCCCCGAGAGGGCGCGGCCGGTGGGGACCCGGCTCCCGGCAGCGGGCCGCCGGGGGGCGGAGGGGAGGGGCGGGGCCCGCGCAGCCTTATTTCCTCGAGCGCCGCTCCCAGCGCGGCCGGTGGAACGCAGCGCCAGCCCTCCCGCGTCCATGCAGCCCCGCCTGCAAGCGCTGCCCGCGCCTGGGCCCGGGGGCCCGCGCCCCGCCGCCCCGCTGCTGGCGCTGCTGCTGCTGCTGCTGCTGGCCGTCCGGGGCTCGGCGGCGGCGCCCGCGGGCTCCGAGGGCCCCCGGGACGCCGGGTGGCAGCGGGACGCCGAGCTCCCGCACGGGCTGCTGCAGCAGGCGGCGCGCGCGGCGCTGCACTTCTTCAACTTCCGCGCGGGCTCGCCCGCCGCCCTGCGAGTGCTGGCCGCCGTGCAGCGGGGCCGCGCGTGGGTGAGTGCGGGAGCGACGCGGCGGGCGGGCGCGCGCGCGCGGGGACCCGCCACGCACCGAGTGGGTGGTGACGCCGAGGGGCGCGCGCCTGTCCGCCTGGCGGCGGGGCGGCGACCGAGGCTAGGCTGGTGCCTGGGCGCCCCCGAGGTATCCAGGCGTGCAAGGCGCGCGTCCGTCGGGGCTCAGAGCCCGCGGGAAACGGCATTTGCGAGGCCGTTCATTGTTCACCGGGCATCTCCTATACCTGGGAGAGGTGTCTGGGGAAACGGAGGAACAGACCCACAAGGCAAGGCTTGGTCTTGCCTGGGGGTACCCAGTGTTGGGGTGGCCACGGCGGGCGGGACACCCAGTGGCTCCAGCGGGAGCCCAGGGCGCGATTTCCAAATTCTAAGCCAGTACTCACGCCTGGCCGCGGACAGACGGGCTGGACCATTGTGGGCCACCACGCAGGGGCTCCAGGATGTGGTCGGAGTCGACACGTCTTCCTGGGTAGGAACCTCGGTAACCCGGGCGTCTGCCTGAATCTAATGGGAGCGGGCGGACCGGGGCTGCTTCCCACGTGAACGGAATGAGTGAGAACCTTACAGCTGGCTGTCGGGGGGCGGATTACAAGGCACTGGCTGTAGCTTCGTGCGGTCTGTGACGCTACATTGTTCTCTTCGGCAACTGGAAGATTACAAAAGTTACAGAACTGCACTGAGTCTGCCCCCCAAAGTCACCATTCTCTTCCCAGGGACTCTCAAATATTCCACAGAGCCTGCAGCCTCAGCCTCCGAGGACCTAGGCTTGAGTGGGGTGTATAAATGGGTAGAGTTTTAAAGCGGGGCGGTAGGATTTTAGCTGAAGATTGTTCTCGAACTGGTGCCAGACACGGGGGTAGGGAAGGCCATCAGGAGGCTCAGCCCTGGTTCCGCAAAGACTTAATTCTGCAAGCTAGAGGGGCTCCGTGTACTGAATGATGAAATCACATCGTTTCTAAGGAAAAGGCAACCTATTCGTGTCACCCGTTTTAAAAATCCTTGCTGTCTTGGGGAGAAGAAAGTTCCGTTTTACTCGCCCAACAGACGAGTGAGTCCAGAGCTTTAGAACTCGGTATCAAAGTAGCAGAGAGCAGCCCCCGCCCAGAGGGCGTTCCTGATACCTGCTCCCGGGTTACCAGCAGGGAGGATTCCCTACAGAAAACCACGCTGGCTCAGAGGTCATTAGGGACTTCCAGTGCCAAGAATCTGTAGTCTAGAGGCCAAAGTGGTTTCAGTTTCTCCCAGGAATTTAGTGAAATTATTTTCCTCCATTTTCCTGCCTCCTCCAAATATCACCACTAAAAGGGCCCACCTCCAGGGTGACCAAGGCAGACTGGGGCAGGCTGAGTCTTCAACTTGTGACAGCCGCACGCCAGGGTCCTTGAGGGTGGCAGAAGCAGAAGAGGGGGCGAGAGTGAGTGCCAACTCTTACTGAGGCACTGCCGTGGACTGCCTTTCCAAAATATGGGGGAGCAGGAGGTGAGGTACTGTAGGGAACCCACATTCCAGCTCCTTGCTTTGCCTCCAGTGAGACGCACAACCTACAGAGAAGGTCCTGTGAGTCTTCTCCGGCTATTTTCCCACTTGGAATGGAAATAATTCATGTCCTGCCCACCATGCCAGTTATCCTTAAGAGCCGTATAAGGTGATCTGAGCACCAATTGTAAAGTATAAAAAGGTGAGTTACCATTATACTGAGGGACAGTCCATTCATCCATTCGTTTATTGAGCACCTACTATGCGCCAGGCTCTGGGCTAGGTAGTAAGTATGGCCCTAACCCAGATTGGGGTGGGATCGTTAGGAAGGCCTCTGAGACTCACTCGGCTGCCTTAGTGAGGAACAGCGACCCCACCCTCATGAAGCTTTCAGTGTAGTGACTTCGGAATTTCTGATTCCCTTACAAGGGCAGTCAAAGCATTGATAAGTGAAAATGGTAGGTCCCCAAAACTCAGGTTTGCGTTCTTTATCCAGTCAGTGCTGTTAGGTCACCGAAGGAGGAATGCACGAGGCCAGAATGGTGAGGGATTACGAATTTATTCGATCATTCGCACACCAGGTTTCAGCGGTTTTTAAAGGGCTTTTGGTGGGCTTTTTCTGCGGGGGGAGAATTCTCTGTGCAGGTCCAGATTCTGGGCAGTCTGATGGGAGAGATAATGGTCTTAGGAAGTGGATTGTGATCTAGGCAAGTGGAATGCCCACTGTGAAGTGGTCTAAAGGCCGGTTCCTAGGGGAGGGGTATTGAGTCAATTATCTGATCAGACCTAACAAGTGCATTTTCAGAGTGAGTGCTCCGTCGCTGCACAATGTCTGTGGTGCATCCAGGACTGACCCCAGGGTGAGCAGGTGGCTGGGTGGGTGCAAAGCACCGCTGGAGGGATCCCTCTCCACCCTCGGGGTCAGCACGTCCCCTTGTAAGACAAGAGGCTGGGGCCAAGTCCGAGTTTTCAAACGAATGGCCCACTAGTGGGTTATAGAATCAGTTTAGTAGGTCGCAGTTGTTTTGTGTGGTTTTTGTTTGTTTTTACTGCGATCGTTTGGAATACCAACTATTAGGGTACATTGCAGAAATACGGGTAAGTAGTACCTCAAAATGTTTCAAATATATATGTATGAACTAGGTCATTATGAAGAATGCGGTTATATATATTATTTCAGAGAGGAAGGGAGAAAGAGATAGAAACATAAATGATGAGAAGGAATCATTGATCGGCTGCCTCCTGCACGCGCCGCGCCCCCCCCCCCCCCCCCCCATGGAGCCCACAACCCGGGAATCTAACCATGACCAGGAATCTAACCGTGACCTCCTGGTTCATGGGGCTGAAGAATGTGGTTCTTTCTATGAGTTTCTCAGCTGAACAAAATTGAAAGCCGGTGAACCAAATGATTAAGGTCTCTCCCAGCTCCAAAATGCCATGATGCTAAGACTTAGTGGTCGGCAAACTCAGTCAACAGAGCCAGATATCAACAGTACAACGATTGAAATTTCTTTTGAGAGCCCAATTTTTTAAACTTAAACTTCTTCTAACGCCACTTCTTCAAAATAGACTCGCCCAGGCCATGGTATTTTGTGGAAGAGCCACACTCAAGGGGCCAGAGAGCCCCATGTGGTTCGCCAGCCGCAGTTTGCCCAACAAGGTGCTAAGTGATTCCTTGGTTCTGCAAGAATCCCTCATTATAGACACACTGTTGCCCTCTAGTGGTGAAATGTAGTAATGGCTGTGGCAGTAACTGCAACTAAGTATTAAGAAATCAGTGCTAACTGTTGAAGACCGAGTGAGCATTCTGTTTTGCTTTGTTTACTGATTGAAGGAGAAGTCACAGCCCCCGGGTCCTGTTCCCTCGCTGCCCCCGCCTGATGCCATCTCCTTCCTGGCCTTACCCTCATCTTCCATGACCCAGGAAGCTGCTACTTTTGTGATATCACATGGCACAGCCTCGGAGACAACGGTGGGCGCTTGGGAGTGGTGCTACTTGGGGTATCCTGGGTCATCCCCACTCCCCACTACTCACCCGTAGACAGGTCTCCTCTGGCCACTCAGCAAGCCCTGGGACCACTGGCCCCTGCCGGAGCAGCCCGCGGAGGCCAGCCCTTTCCTGTCGTGGAGAGAGGCGGGCTGAGCTCTGTGCGCACACACGTCATTACACCAACCCATCCGGGAATCAGCTGGTGCTTGGGGCTGGGTCACTCAAGGGGAATGAATGCCCTCTGGCCTGGACCAGATCTGTAGTTAGAAACATAATTGAAACAATTGACCAAAGTGTGGTGGAGAGTTATGCACATCCCTTAATTGCTTCCATTGAAATTAAAGTCCATGTGAATGTAAAGGTATCCCCTGTCTTTGGGGATAGGGCTAAGGCTATTTCATTGTAGTCTTTATCGCAAGAAGACACACCCAGGAGGAGCTGTGGTTTGTGTTGTTTACTGACCAGGGAGGGAGCACGTGCTAGGAATACAGTGCTTACCCCTCTACTTTTCCTTCCCTTTTCTTGCCCAGTCTTGACTCACCCACACCCAATTCAACAGCAAGAGTTTGAGAGACTTTATCCATTCCTAATACAGCATTTAACTTGGATTGCATGGACCTGGCATCTTTTTCGCTGCCCTCTCCTCACCAGTTTATATAACATTTACCTATGCAATCAGGTTATAAATGCACCCGCCTTAAGCAAGGTTGGGAGCAAAACAAATGACTTTGGTAGAGCATCAGGCGGCCCCCAGGCAGGCAGGCTGGGCTCGGGTCCCGGTTCCTGTGGGCGCCTGTCCCTGTGGCCGACGGCAGACAGGAGCCTGTCCGCTGAGCCGCAGGCAGTTAGGTGACCACCCACCCTGCTAAGAAAAACCTTCCTTTATCGCCTTTCCATCTGTAAAGCACTGCCGTACCACACAATCCATCTAATTACGGCCCTCCTTCAAGTCTTCTCTCCATTAATGTCGATAGCTCAGAGATGATTGTTCACAAGAATAGGAAAGCAACACATTAAGGGAAAACTGGAGAGTGGAACAGGCCACAATGAACATGGAGGGGGGAAGATCAGTAATAAAACACAGACGTGAAATAATCTTTATTTGCATGCAAGGAAGGCTCCTAAGTGCTTTTACAGACCTCATGAAAGAACAAGGAGCGGGGGTGGGGTTGCGAGATGGACATGGCTCTTCAGCTCCCTCCCTGCCCTGCGGGTGACACCTAACGATCCTGAAGGCACAGAGCGGAGAGGCACTGGCCCTCCTTCCTGCCCTGGCCCTGCTCCTGCTGGCGGGGCACAGGGGCACCCGCAGTCTCCACCCGGCCTCCTGCCTGACTGCGGAGTCTGAGTCCAGCTGGCGGTAGGACAGGCCACCTGGCCCTGGGGCCTGGATTTTGGCCTTGGCCTCCATGGCTCGTTGCCCCGGTCGCCCGAGCCAGTTGCTCCTGGATGCCTTTAACCAGCTTATAATACATGGTTTGAACCACAAACGTTCTTTACCAGCCTGCAACATGTGCCCCTTGTCTTGCCACGTGGGGTGTCCTAGGTAAGGATGCGTGTGATCGGAGCGTTAGTTGTGGCCCCAAATAAAGTCCCCTGGTGGCAGGTTGTGGATTTAGCCACCAGGAGGCGGGCTTGGCTGCACGCTCTTCCTCAAAGGGCCCGAGTTGTTCTGCTGAAGAGCAAACGTAAACACTCAGCCCCAGAAGGACCGACATTAACGAGACATGGAATGTCAAACACACACACACACACTCCCTGATCTCAGCATATTGGCAACGATTCACCCTAGAGATTTAGGCAGCCTTGGCATTTATTTGCCTTTGCGATGGTGCCCGAGATGAAGAGGTCTTTGCGGAGCTGGACCCACAGCGGTTGGGTAGTAGCCACAGCAGCTCTCCACGCGGGGTGGCTTGTGGTTGTTTGGGAAGTCTCTAGTCAGTAAAGCCACGTTATGAACGGGGGTCTTGGGCCATCGCTGTGTGCAAGATGCATGTGATTCCATCCCTGATGGCCCCAAGGGTTCGAGCCCACCCAGAACAGGCCATTTATGATCACAAGTAACTTTGTATCTGTATTAGCTTCACTGCTGTAACAAATTTCACCTACTTCAAACGTGGAAGGTGAAAGAAACCACATATTTATTCTCTTATCATTCCGGTCAGAATTCCGAAATGGATCTCACTGTGCTAAGATCAAGGTTTTGGAAGGACAGCACTCTTTTTTTAAATATATATATATATATATATATATATATATATATATATATATATATATTATTGATTTTTTACAGAGAGGAAGGGAGAGGGACAGAGAGTTAGAAACATCGATGAGAGAGAAACATTAATCAGCTGCCTCCTGCACACTCCCCACTGGGTATGTGCCCACAACCAAGGTACATGCCCTTGACCGGAATTGAACCTGGGACCCTTGAGTCTGCAGGCCGACGCTCTATCCACTGAGCCAAACCAGTTAGGGCAACAGCACTCTTTCTGGAGACTCTAGACGAGATCCACTTCCTTGCCTTCTCCGGCTTCTAAAGGCCACCTGCACGCCTTGGCTCATAGCCCCATCCCCCATCTTCAAAGCCAGCAGCGAAGCATCCCCTGAATGCGACTCCTTCCTGTAAGGACCCTGGATGCTCTGCCCATCACACTGGCCAAGTGCCCTTTGCCATGTAAAGTAACATTCACATGAACCCGGGGATTAGGCTGCGGGCACCTTCAGGCCGCTGAGCTCACGCAGGAACACTGCTGGACAGGGGAAGGACCAGCAGCTCTTGCTCCACCTCTTGCCAGGCTGAGCTCTGCAACCCGGGTGACCTCCTTCCCTCTGCAAGTGCCTGTCCTCACACCCTGCTGCTGGCGGGGGCTGCTTTCCGCTTGCTCCTCAACAGCCAATTTATTTCCGCTCTGCACGCGTGCCTGCTTCTGCTCTTTATCTCCTGCGCGGCACTAGCTAGCATAGGGCCCTGCAAGAGACAAATATTAAACATTTTAGAATGAAAAAATGAAAGCAAAGGTAGCTGGCAGGGTGCTGGGACACTTGGACACCTGGAACAGGAGGCCGGGCCAGGCCAGGCCCTAACCATTCCTGCCCCCCTGGAGGTGGGAGAGAGAGTCCACTCCTCACACCCCCCTTCAACCAGACTCTCCTACTGAGCCCCGCCCTGAGCTGGCCGCCAAGCAGAGAACACAGCCTGTGGCCATTCCCACTCGGGCTCCTGTCAAAGGGCCAAGGCCTGGCACCCACAATTGGCTAAGCAAAGATGGACACATGGGGTACCATCTCTCTCTCTCTCTCTCCACCTTAACCTCCTGGAGCCAAGTGTCCTTGTGCAAACCATCTGCTGGGAACCCCAAGACGGGCCCTGACCCGAACGAAAGTCGACAACTTCCGCCGCATGCACTGCGTTCGCTCGGTCTGGGGTGCCCGAGGGAGGGAGGTGCAGGAAGAGGAGTCTGGGCTGGGATGGCATGCACCGGCGCTCGCTCGGTCCGGAACAGAAAACGGCATAGCCGTTTTTATCCCCAGACGAGCTGTGTACTTGTCTCCAGCTCAGCCTGACTCAGAAAGCTAACCTTCTCCAGGGAAGAAGTTTCCTCTCACACGACATTTATGTGTTCCTCCCAGCTGTGGGGGCCGCGGGGGACATTTAGAAGCGAGTCTCTCAGGCCTGGGAGGCCCAGTGTGCGCGGGAGGGGAGGGGAGGGGAGCGGCCCCTGGGGGGGTTGACCGCCCACCGCCCGCCCCAACCTGCACACGTGAATTTGAAGTCGTCACCACCAGCTCTGAGGCAACACGGTGGGACCCTGCTGAGCACCCAGAAGCAGAAAAACAAGGGACAGCATCTCCCCACAGCACAGCGTTTCTGTCCGAGATTCGCTTTCAGCAGAATCGCGTCCTGGGAGACGGCCGGCCAGTGTTTTGGGGGCTCCCTCCGCAGCGGACAGCAAGGCTTCTCTGGGGCGCCCTCCCAGCTCTTCCCTTTGCTCCGAGGCTTGGAGTGACTTGACGAGGGGTGTTACATTTCTAAAATGTGTCCTGGAATAAACAGCACCTATTCTCCATCGCTCATCACGTTCCTCGGATTTATTGTTACTTAAACAAACAGTGTATCTTATCGAATGCAAACACAGTCCGGACAGGCGCTGGAGGCAGGATCTCTGATCCACTCGCATGAGGACAAGCTGTGTGTGTTACCCGGAAAGTAGACCCGACTTGGTAGCATTGCTGTTAGAATGTGCAGATGAGCCGAAACCTGTTTGGCTCAGTGGATAGAGCATCGGCTGCGGACTGAAGGGTCCGGGTTTGATTCCGGTCAAGGGCATGTACCTTGGTTGCGGGCACATCCCCAGTGGGGGGGTGTGAGCTGCTTCTAACTTTCTATCTCTCTCTCTTCCTCACTGTAATAAATCAAAATATATTAAAAAAAAAAAAAAGAATGTGCAGATGTGCTGTCCCGGGGCGGATGCAGATGTCTTTATCTGGAAGACGGCCGTTCCCGTGAAGCAAGGAGTGATGCTCTTCGCGGACTGTTTCAGCCCAGCCGGCCTTCTGCTTGGGGGAGTCTCTAGTCAGTAAAGCCAAGTTATGAAAGGGGGTCTTGGGCCATCGCTGTGTGCAAGATGCATGCGATTCCATCCCTGATGGCCCCAAGGGGACGTGCCCACCCAGAACAGGCCATTTATGATCACAAGTAACTTTGTATCTGTATTAGCTTCACTGCTGTAACAAATTTCACCTACTTCCAACTTGGTAGGTGAAAGAAACCACATATTTATTCTGTTATCATTCCGATCAGAATTCCGAAATGGATCTCACTGTGTGCTAAGATCCAGGTTTTGGAAGCGCACGTCCTAGGAGGGCGCAGAGGGCAGACCTGCCTCTGGGAGTCTCTAAGGCGCCAGGACCTGACTTACCAGAGACTCCGGGGCCCCCCACTTTGAGATCATGTTCCTCCACTTCATTTAGTCCTCATGATGCCCTCGGGCGTCTGGGGAGAACGCAGGGCCCTGTCCGCATCCGGCTGCGTTCTAGTGACCGTCACTTCCTGCCGCTCCCTCGGGGCCTCAGTGTCTCAGCATCCGGAGAGAATTCCTCCATGTGAGGTGCGTGGACCAGCAGCCGCAGCCCCTGGGTCGGGTTAAAATGCACGCTCCCAGGCGCCACCCCAGGCTTACTGGCTCAGACCTCGCAGCTCGCAGTTTTAGCCGCCAGGGGATTCTGTTGCAGCTCAAGTCTGAGACCCAAGTCCCTGCAGGAGGCCTTCTCTAGCCTGGCCCCCCACCCACCATCGGGACCTCGACTCCAAGTCTACCCCTCCCTCCACGAACGCTCATCTCCTCCACCTGGCTGCTCCCCTCGCCCGGCTGACACTCTCCTCCTCGTGCTGGAGGCCCGCCCTTCCTCTCTGCTGGTCTCAGCCTGTCCCCCAGCACTGGCTCCTGTCCCCCGGGCATACCTCGCCTGAAAGGGTGCAGCCAGGGGCTCCTTCCTCATCGCAGAGCGTCTTCATGTCCGAGCCGCTGTGGGTTGAGTTGTGTCCTCCAAAAAGACAGGGTGACGTCCTAACCCCCACGTTGCAAATAGGACCTTGAAAATAGTGTTTGCAGAAGGGATCATGATAAGGCCAAAGAGGCTTGGCCTGGGCCTGGTCCTACCACTCTGTCCTTGTGAGACCCCGTGAAGGTAAAGAGGAGAACGCCACTTAGACTCAGAAGCTGGGGTTGGAGGGAGGCAGCTGCGAGCCCAGGACCGAGGGCACCGCCAGGGGAGGGTTCCACCGGGGCTCACCGGGAGCGCGGCCTGACCACACCTTGACTTTGGACTTACAGTCTCCGAAGCGGAGAATCCGTTTCTGCTGTGTTTGAGGCTCCCAGTCGTGGTGCTTTGCTACGGCTGCCCTAGGAAACTCATAGAACCATGCCCTGCCTGGCTGCCTCCCTTCCAGAGGCTTGGGGGGGCTTGTCTATAGGCGTGGTGGTTGTAAGCACAGCCCCCCCCCCAACCCCCCACCTCATGCACACACACACACACACCTCCCAGGCAGCTTTCTCTCCGCCCTCCCTTAGAGAGAGGCTGCTGCTGTGTACGGGAGAGTGGCTGCCCCAGAGCCTGGCTTCCTTACCACTCCCTCTGTGACTGTGAGCAAGTGCTTCAGTTTCTTCATCCTTAAAATGGGGATAGTGCCCTGGCCGGTGTGGCTCAATGGATAAAGCGTCCACCTGGGCACTGAGGGGTCCTCGGTTGGATTCCCAGTCAGGAGCACATACCTGGGTTGCAGGTTCAATTCCCAGCCCCAGTTGGAGTGCCTACAGGAGGCAACCAATCCATGTCTCTCTCTCTCTCTCTCTCTCCCTCCCTCCCTCCCTCCTTCCCTCCCTTCCACTCCCTCTAAAAAAAGGAAAGAAAAAAACAAGGATAACAGCAGTCTTCACCCCCAAGGGCCCTGGTGATGTAATGAGTGACACACGGGTGCCGTGTAAGAACCACGTGTGGATGGGAGAGCTCAACTGTACCTGTTATTGCTTTTATCATGATTCCTGCCCAGTGACTAGCGGGATGCTTTACACACAAGCAGTGAATAAGTGTTTGGTATTGATTTGATAAGGACCTGAGGGCCATTTTTTTCTGCCCAAGAAAGTACACACACACACACACCCACACACACACACCACACACACACACACACACACACACACACACACACACACACGATGAGTTCAGTCCTTTGAAGGCATTCCTGATACACTTCCTCAAAAAGGAAATGAATGGCCTGTCTCCTCCCCAGCCTCCAAGCTGACTGCAAGCAAAGCCCCAAATCCAAGTGCTGACCGCTCCCCTAAGGAGCCCGTGGTGAGGCGAGGGGGGTGGGAGGTACTCGAGGGGAAGGGCTGGATTCTGCCCTTATTCATGGCCAGGGGCAGCAAGAAAAACAAGAAACCTAAAAAATAAATAAAACACAAAAAACCAGGTTAGAACCTAAACCATGTCATTAAAGGTCCCGGGTTGCCCAGCATTTAGTTCTGGGGACAGTACCCGAGTCCCCTCTTCTGCAGACAGTAGGACCCCCCTCCCCCATCCAGTGTTGCTCCCCCCCCCCCCGCCCCGTGTCAGTTACCTGCGGTCAACGCTGGTCCGAAAATACTAAATGGAAAATTCCAGACATAAACAATTCATAAGTTTAAATGGAGTGCTATTCTGAGTAGCGTGATGAAATCTCTGCCCCAGGCATGAATCATCCTTCAGCTGTATACACTGCCGCCGCCGTTATCAGATATTTTAAGAGAGAAGGACGGCGAGGCCACATTCACATCACTCTTATGACAGCACATTGTTCTGTTTGATCATTGGTTATTGGTGCTCATCTCTCCCTGTGCCTAATTTACAAATTAAACGTCATCGTAGGTAGGTATAGAAATAACTTCTATATATGGGGTTCCAGGTATCCACTGGGGGTCTTGGATGGTATCCCCTCAGATAAGGACTGTAATTAAAAAGAAATCTGAGGCAAAGAGCTGCTCATTTCTTCAGGGTATCCAGTCTCCTGGTCATTTGCTTTGTTTGCTGAGTTTTCCTTTCTATAAAGAGCCTTAATTCTGGAAAGTATTAGAACAATGTGCGGGGCCGCTGGCTGCGCTCTGAGAAAGGGATGTGAAACTTCCTGATCTGTTTCACAGATGGGCGGTCCTGGCGGCTGGGGGTGAAGGGACTGGGGCTGTGATCAGCGGCTCCCGGACAGCTCCTTCCCGGGGAGCCAGCCGCGGTCCCCTTCCCCCAGCACCAGGTCGGCTCTTGCAAAAAATGTCTGATTAGCTCTTGTGTTTTAATAATAGCTTTGCACCATGTGGCTGTAGCAACTGGTGTACAAGCCACAGGGGGAGGACCAGCTGACCGTGAGCTTCTAGATTTGAAGCCAACACACAGTGGGCAGTTTACTCCTCTCATCTAATGAATCTATGTGAAACACGAAGACCCAAGTTTAAGATACGGGGAGGGGACATCCATAGGAGTTACTTTGGACTTAATTTGCTGTTAAATGACTTCCTTTCTATTCCCCCTCCCCCCAAAATATATTTTTATTGATTTCAGAGAGAGGAAGGGAGAGGGAGAGAGAGAGAATCATTGATTGGCTGCCTCTTGCACATCCCACACTGGGGATTGAACCCACAACCCGGGCATGTGCCCTGACTGGGAGTCTAACTGTGACCTCCTGGTTCATAGGTCCACACTCAACCACTGAGCCACGCAGGCCGGGGACTTTCTCTCTTTTTTAAAGCCTGGTGCTGTGCTTGTGGTCCAGGTACCAAGTGGAGGGAGCAACTTTTTGGTTCCGTCTGTGTTTGTGTAGTTACTCTCTTTTGTGCCTCTTTTCGGTCACCCCAACCTCCCAGAGGCAACCACTGGAAACGGTCCTATGTGTATGATTCTGTCTGTAGTGCTCTTAGAAAAGACATTGTTGGTTTGTGTGCAAACTTTAATTTAAAAAATGTTTGTGCGTGATATGTATGCCATGCAGTTTGTTGTTTCTGTTTTCAAGCACAGCATTTAGGGTCTGTCTGTGTTGCCATATGTGTGGCCAGTCTGCATGGCACTCCATGGCAGGCACCCCCCGTTTACCTGCCCTCCCCTGCCCCCAGGAGGGGACACCAGATTGCCTCCAACTCCCCCCCCCCCCGCCACACACACACACACACACACACACACACACACACACACACACAGCCTCCAGGAGCATCCTCCTGGGAGGCCCTTGTGAGGCCCTGTGCCAGTTTCCCTGGAGACAGAACCAGAAGTGGGGTAGCCAAATCGTAGGGCGCAGGTAACTTGATTTGACCCAGTGGGCCAGACTGCCCGCCCCCCTCAGGCTGCCTCTGGGCACCCTCCCACCGGCCACGCAGGAGCCATCTCCCCCATTCCGGCTAACGGTTGGCCCTGCCCACTCTCTAATCCGTTGCCAGTCTGCTCATTGTGCAGGGGTACCTCACTGCTTCCTTGGTTGCGTTTCTCAGGTGCTCATGGGGCTGAGCTGGCCTTCAGAGCTTTGGCATCGAGACCCGTGCAGTGCTCACGGCGGTCCACTCGGCCCGGCAGGCAGGCTGGCTGGCTGGCTGGCCTTCTGTAATGCAAGCATCCTTTCAATGTGGTTGGTTTAATAATGTCCTAATAGGAAACGTGCGTTCTAGCGATAATTTCTGATCTTGAATTACAGGACTGTTTGTGTTGACAGTGTAAACAGTTCTGTCTGCCCACCACATGCTTCTCTCCATTTGCAGTCCCCACCTTGGTTCCCCTTGGTCACCTGGCCCCCCGCAGGCCCTGCACTCACGCTGGACACCTCCTCGCTGCAGCACCAGCTCTCACCTTCCATCTTTTCTTTCTTTTTCTTTTTCTTTTTTTTCACCTTCCATCTCAGAGCAATCTTCTCAAAAGGCTTCCTCCCCGCCCAGGGCTTTCCATTTCTCTAAGGACAAGCCCTCACTGGAGCCTGCAGGGGCCGCTCCTGCCGCTTCCTGAGCCCGCCCTTGGCCCTGGCTGCTCCGCCCGCCTTCAGCCGTCTGCTCCTTCTGTGCTGAACCATTTCCCAGCTCCCCTCCCCCAAGCCCCAACCCCGAAGTCAATTCCTTTCTAATCTTCAGAGTTCAGCTCCAAAGTTCAGCTAACTTCCCCACCCCAAGGCTGGGTCCGTTCTCCAGTGACCCTTCCATCGCTCTGACATCACCCACAGTCCATTCCACAGCGATGGGCCCTGCGGCCTTCTCCGGGCCTCACTGCCCTGGGGCTGGGCTCTCTGTTCTGTTCCCTGGACTCCGCACCTCGCACACGCTCCATAGGGAGGCACCCAACACATCCCAGGGCGGATGTTGGACAACAAGGACCTCTTGATCGCAGAATAATTTGAACCCACATGGAGCCCAGTCCTAAAGAAACGGAGCCTGAGACACTTTGCACACGGTGTCCCCGATGCAGGCCCGCAGGCCGAGATGCCACTTATCTCGGGAGGCCGGCCAGCGGCTCTGGGGAACTTGTGACTCAGAGGAAGGGAGAGAGGAGAGGCCTCAGAGGAGATAAAAGGGCTGCATCTTGATAAGGGACAAAGTGCCATCAAAAATATAAACATCTTATTTGGAACAAAATGTAGATGCTTTTAAGAGGCCTAATTAAAACGAAGTAAGGAAATCAAATCGGCGAGGCCAATAGCTCACAGGCTCCGCCACCCGGTCTCCCCCCCAGAGGGTACGCATGCTTCCCCGGGCTTCCAAAAAGACACCCCCTACCGGGGATGTGCCCGCAACCAAGGTACAATGCCCTTGACCGGAATCGAACTCAGGACCTTTCAGTCCACAGGTCAACGCCCTATCCACTGAGCCAAACTGGTTTTGGCCAAAGATAAACCTTTTACTAAAAAAAGGTACATGCCTGGGGCGAGCCCTCACCATGACCTGCCCAGTCAGGAATGTCTGATCAGATCTTGCTTGTCAGCACTGCGCGTCCTCGGATGGGCGAGCCCGTTTAATACTGTTGCGCCTGTCGCTGGTCCTCAGAGTTCTCCCTGTGCACATCTTCCCGGGGCGATGGCATCAGATGCGGTGTCTCCTTCTGAATCTACTTCTATACACTCAGCTGCCTCCGGGGCGGCTGCCATGTCCCCTGCACCAAAGATTGCACCTGCCTCCTCTTCTCAGGAATGGCCCTGACCTGAGGGGCGTCCCTGACCCCTATGTGAGAGGCCTGCACTCGGATACTCGAGGCTGAGACCCGCAGGCAGGGCTGCCTTCCGTGAGGACGGGTTGTCCTGGGAGCCAGTGTGGCTGAGGGTTCTGGGTTCCTCTAACTTGGGAGGGGGCCGTGAAGACCAGGAGACAGAGGCAGACGCCGTGGGTAGCCTGTCCCACAGGTGGCCCTTTATACCCTTCATCCCTCATTGGGAGCTTCAGGGCAAACCAGCGTCAAAGCAGCCTTGCTGGGAATACCCCTTTTCATTCTCCCCTGGCCTCAGGCTCGGGGTTCTAATCCAGGGCCTTCTCTCCCGCAGGTCCATAGATTTCAATAACGGTAAAAACAGTGAACAGACATTGAACTTGTACCCTGACCCAGGCACTGTCCTAGCTGTTTTATTTAAAAAAAAAAAAAATTTTTTTTTTTTTATTGATTTCAGAGAGGAAGGGAGAGGGAGAGATAAAAAACATCGATGATGAGAGGGAATCATCCATCAGCTGCCTCCTGCACGCCCCCCACTGGGGATCAAGCCTGCAATCTGGGCATGTGCTCTGACCAGGAATCAAACCCTGACCTCCTGCTTCATAGGTCGATGCTTAACCATGGAGCCACGCTGGCTGGGCCATCCTAACTGTTTTAAAGCCACGTCTTACTCCTCATAACACCCTGAGTACTGTAGTTAGGTGTACTTTACTGGGGCTCCCACATACTTTGGTATCAAGTTCTATCTAAATCCCCTTCATAAAAAAAAAAAAAAAAGAGTCTTTCCTGACCATGGGCCACACTCCCCAGACAGCCTTTTCCCAGCGTCACTGCCTCCCTGGAGCGCCGCCCCTACACTCTGTCCACTTAGAAACGCCCAGACCTATAGGGAATTTTTGTACGAGTTGATTTGAGCCAAACTGACCACATACGCTGGGGAGCAAGATCTCAAATGCTCCAGCGAACAGTTTTGCAGCTTCTTTTATGCATTTGAGATTAAGGAGGGAATGTCAGGAAGATGGGAAAAAGCAAGGCGGGGATTGGGTCAGAGGATACTTAAGGAGATTGTGTTTTGAGGGGTAGTATCCCCTTCAAGGGGTATTGCTTCTGGCATTTCAAAGGTGTGTGAACCTAGACGCACACCTTAAATGGCTTAAAACCTTTCACTAAAGAAGTGACAGGCCTGGCGCGTGACTACCCACCATGACCTGCCCCGTTAGGAATTTATGATCAGACCATCCTGTGACGTTCCTGCCATAGAACCCTTTACATCCACAGCTCCATTCCCACGCCTTTGCCTGGCCGGCACCTGCTTCTCAGCGAATTAGTTGAGGCCTCACCTGCCCTGGAAAGCCTGCTTGTAGGCTGCACTCGGCCACACTGATGAGCTAGCTACACCACGTGTCCACTCAAGCAGCCGGTACTGGCGAGGCTGGCCTGGATGTCACATCTCCTGGGTGCCTGCCGCAGCAGCAGGCACACAGTGAATGAGTGAGCAGACAGACGTGTATGAATTTTGTAAATTGAGGCCAGTGTTTCCGTTTACACTGGAACTTGTTTTAAGATTGAAAATGAGCCCTAAGCAAATTGCTCCTGGGTGCTGGGTGCTCCCCTCCCCCCAGCAGCATTGATAGATACACCCATGTGTTTACATGTTCTTTACACAAATACCTGCCACAGGATCCTATCCCTCCATTCTCCAGTTTCCCGGGATCCTTTAAGAATCTGTAACAGTAACGGGTGCTATCTGGTCTAGTTAAGATAACCCTGACTGGTTATTATGTTCCTGGAACGAGCCAAAGGAAATGGATGTTCCCAGAATTTAACTTCATCAGAATTATGTGAAATAACTTCAGCTCCATGCAGCACAGACCTCTCTTCTCTAGAAAATTCTCCTTGTACTGAACGATCATTTCACACTAAAAAATGATAGCCACAAAAGTAGATGATGGTGTCCGGTCGGCATGGCTCAGTGGTTGAGCATCAACCTAGGAACCAGGAGGTCACAGTTTGATTCCTGGTCAGGGCACATGCCCGGGTTGTGGGCTCGATCCCCAGTGTGGGGCGTGCAGGAGGCAGCTCTCTGAAAAAAATAAAAATAAAAAAATAGATGATGGCAAACAATATAACGGCCTCCGAAACAGTTTAAATTGCTCTAATGGTCTGGGCATATATACTCTAAAAATATGCATTGGAATCCATTCAAAAGCGTAAAAAGCAAAAGCGTAAAAAGGCTCAACATGCATTTCCGAAGTGTAGAAGGAGGTCTGCTGGTGGAAGCTGCCAGGGAAGGAGAGCCCCTAACAGCTGAGGTCTGGTCCAATGGCGGCACTCCATCCTGTCCCACCGCCGACCTCAGTGGTCGCTCCCTCTGCCACTCCTGAGTACGGGTGTGGCTGGCTCCCTTCCGGCCCCTGGATCTCAGTGAGGTTTCATCTCCTCCCAGGCACCTTCCTCGGCCACCTGCGGGTGCACACAGGCACAGGGAAAGGCCTGACACTGAAAGCCCGCCTCTGTAAGGAAGGCTGGGACACACCGAGGAAAGGCAGGCCGCTCCAGTCCGCCAGTTAAGAGTCTCTTACGGGAAATTTACACACGAGGCAAGTGTTGGGCCTAAAGAATTATATGGAGCCGGGCAGGATGGATGGGGTGCTGGTGTCAGAGGACGGAACCTGCTTCACATGCTTGCCCGGGGCAGGAACCAGCGCGCGGTGGGCACAGGGAGAGGGTCTGTCCGACGGTCTCTGAGGGATTTAGGGAGACAATCCCTGTTCTGGCCCTGATCTAGCTCTTTGGTCTGGCAATGGCTGTGCCACGGAACAGCCTCTTCTCCACGCCCCCCCCCCCCCCCCTTGTAATAGTAAAAGCAGTCACTCTGCCCCACCACTCCATTTCTCCCGTTATCTCCATCTGAAAACCCATTATTTATTCCTGGGCACACCTGTTCCACCAGGACCAGGGGCGGGAGACCGGGCCTGTCTCCCCCAGGACAGGGCGTGGACGGGCCTGAGGTTGGGGCACGCAGGTCCTCCCTCCACAGCCCTGCACACACATCGGTTCTCCTGTAGCTGCTCTCGCGCAGCCAACTTCCAGCCTCAACGCGACCGTTTCCCTTTCGCAGCCTCCCTCTTGTGAGTAGGTGTCAGCTAGCCGGCAACAAGGCATGATCAGACCAAAACACGGGACCTTTTCTCCTAACAAACACCGGTGTTATTCAGGTACGGCTGCGACAGCAACCATTTCCGTGCCACGTTACCCCAGGAGAGTGATTTTTGGATACGCAGACGTTAGCAGAGCTTCCACCGGCTAAGAGTCAGTTTCTATTTTTCAGATTAATTCAAAGAAGGAATGTCAAGTTGACCTGGAGTTCACCACAGAGCGCTACAACCCAGAGGTAAGCTGCTGTCATTCGTGGAGTCTTTCTGTTGTTGTTGTTAATCCTCATCAGGGGATATTTTTCCATTGCTTATTAGAGAGAGTAGAAGCGGGGGCGGGGGGGAGAGAAACATCGATGTGAAAGAGACACACCAATTGGTTGCCTCCTACACAGGCCGACCAGGGCTGGGGATCGAGCCTGCCCCCAGGTACATGCCCTTGACTAGAATCAAACCTGGGACGCTTCAGTCCTTGGGGCTGATACTCTATCCAAATTGGTATCTTATTAGCAACTCATATGAATTTATTTTTTTGAGTAAGAATACTAATATATAGTGACGTGGAGGTGGGATTTTTTTCCTGCCTTTGTTTTCAAGAACGGAGGAGCAGAGCGAGGCAGGAACTCGATTCCACTCCTGCCATGTCACGGCCTTCTGGGGGGCAGCACGTAGAACAGTGCACACAGCATCATCCCTCCTTCCTGGGCCCCGGGAGGGAATTTCACAGCTCCCTTTGGTACCCCTCCCTAGCACCTCACAGGCCTCCGAATGACTCACTCTCAAATGCCACCCCGTTCCTCTGCCCGTCAGCTGGTGACATTTCTCGTTAGCAGAGCGCAGAGCGTGTGGCCGGCTCCAGAAGCTGCCTGACACAGGTTTTCTGAGCGGCCCGGCGCGGGGCAGTGCACGCCACCGGCGTCACCAGCCCCCACGTTCTGACCAGGCAGCCAGGGTTTGCCAATTCCCTTTTCCCTTTTCCCCGTCCTCAAGAAGAGAGTAAACAGAAAACATACAGAAATGAGACCAGACGTACCTCCGTGCGCTGGGCTAGGCTGCAAGGCAGCAGCAGGGAGGAGGGAGACCAGCCAAATCCCCTCTCTGCGGTGCTGAGTCGAAGCAGGAAGAGCAGGTGGCGGCCAGCATTGCAGAGTCTTGGGTGGCAGAGCTGGGGGGTCGGGGGGGGGGCACAGCCGTGACCCCCAGCCTGATGCTTCCAGAACAACGCTGCCCGTATTCAGAAACAAGCCCCTAACAAGACAACAATATGCTCTCACTTGGCTAATTAACCGAAGAATTAAAATGTTTCTTAAAGCTTAAGGAAGATGCCTTTCACTTTAGAGCTGCAAACTGAAAGCATTAGATTAAAGCTAAAGGGGAAACAATTACTAGATTATTTTGATCAACAATGTGTGTCTCTGACGAGCACAGCTCGCTAATTGAAGTGTCCATGTCCGGGGGTGAGGAGTCTTTCATCTCCAGACGACAGCTTTGATTCTGCGGCGCTGATCTGGGGGGTAGAGAGAGGAAAGGAAAACAAACAGGGGCGATACCTGGTTTTCTCTCTTCCTTGGAAATGGCTTTGACATCAAAGCAGACTGGGTACCGGCCTGTGTTCTGCCTTTGCTAATCCTCTTCCTGACGCTCGCCACCTCTTTCTCCGCGTTGCACTATTTATTAGGATTTTCACGCACCAAGGATATTGCCTCTCGTTCAAAGCTCACCAGAGGAACAGTTGCCCGTTGGAAGCCCATAAGCAGATCCAATTTTAATAACCGTTTGTTTCCTTGGGGGCTTTTTTTCTTTTAAAGTTTATTTTGGGTTGTTGTTGCCATTTGAAATGCCACCCCGTTTAAAGGACTGAAAATGTGAAAAGAATTCAACCGCTTAACCAACCACATCGTAACCGAGTTCTTACCTCGGGGCCCACGAATGGATGTGAGTGGGGCCGTGGCTAGTGGCCCAGGAACTTCCTCAAATTCTAGACCGTGTTGATGGGGTTTTTCTGGGACTAGGCTCCCTGGGGTTATGGACTGTGTGACCTTTGTCAAAGGGTGAAGTGAGTCAGACACCCGAGTCCCCTGAAAGCACCCCCTCTCCCGCCCCAGCTGTCTCTGGGTGGAACAGAAGGGTGATCCCAGAATGCTCAGCATGTGCACGTTTACATGTGAACGCAGATAGGCCCAGCGAGGTCACCCCGGCAGTTGCATTAGTCCCATTTGGGTGACCTCGGCCTCCACTTCATCCGGATTAGATCTGAGTAGACTTTGAGTTAGTACAGAGTCAGGGCTTTGCAAGACAGACATGAGCTCAAGCCCTGGCTCACCACTTCCTGATGTGACATGCAGTAGCTTCCTCTTTAAACTTCGGCATCTTCATCTGTAAAACTGGAACAAGACCAAGTTCACAGGGCAGCATGAAGATGTGGCCATTTTTTTTTCATAGGAACCAGCTTCACCTTCGAGTTCCAGTTAGAAAGCCGGAGGTCCAACTCGGCATGTTGGTCCATAGCAGAGAGTAAAGCACCCGCTCTCCTCAAGTCTTGAGCAGGCAGTACTCACGGGCATCGGTGGTGTTTCTTCAACACCCCCAGCGTTGTTTTGGGGGCATCATTTTTTAATGGATTTTTAGAGAGAGGAAGGAAGATGGACAGAGAGAGACATCCACGAGAAAGAAACATCATCTATCGGCTGCCTTCTGCATGCCCCCTACTGGGGATCAAGCCTGAAACCTGGGCATGTGCCCTGACCCAGAACTGAACCAGCCAGCTCTTGGTTCCTGGGTCGACTCTCAACCACTGAGCCACACTGGCCAGGCAGAAAGCAGGAGTTGAAATGACAGCAAAGAATGAAGGACAATTGTGTTCAGCTATGAGCACAAAAACCACTTTCTATAAAGCAAAGGCCACTACATCTGTTGAGTTACCTGCCATGTACAAGGAACTTCTCAATTTTGTGTGTTTGTGTATTGGGGTGGTGGGGAGAAGGAACCCAGCTATTTAATTCCAAACTCTTTATTTCAGGAAGGCGAGGAACGTTTGGGGAAATGTTCCGCTCAAGTGTTTTTCCGGAATGAGAAACCCAGGCCTGCCATCAATGTCACCTGTTCGCGGTTCATAGGGAAGAGCAAAAGACAGCAAGAGGATTACCTGCTCTACAAGCACATGAAGCAGCTCAAAACCCCCTTGGATGTCAGCAGCATACCTGGTATGGACCAACTGATCTGGAATGTCTCTATCCAGGAGTGTATGAAATGATGAAGTCTTAAAAAAGAATGATCATTTAAGTTTTTATCCCCCAAATGGCACTTCAATCCAACTATAGAATGTGGTACACCTTGTTATTTAAACAAAACTCGGAAGTACGTTTTCCTGTTCTTCACCTCCAGTACAATGTAGGGTCTGTGCTCTCCGGGGCCTGGGCAAGGCCAGGTGCCTCTCCAAGGAATGGGTAGAAGTCTTTGCAACGGGACACGCATGTAGGGGTGCACTTTTCCGGGGAGAGTCTAGAACCTGAAGTGACACTGCTAGCAGTTCCTGGCGGTGGCTTTGGAAACTCGAGGTGACCCCATCCAGGGCCTGCACTGTGCCCATCGCGGCCGTCCGCCCCAGGGCTGAGCGAGCCGACCGTCATGGGGCCTTCCTGGGGGGCCGCAGAGGAGGAGAGTTGATCTTATTTTAGAGCGAGAGCTAATGGGCAGCGGTGCCATCTCTAATAAGAGACTTGCCCTCTGCCCTGAGTGACTCAGCGCAGTGGAGCGGAGCCCATCGGTTCTGGCACTCAGCAGGGTGCGGGCAGCATGGACGCTCAGCTCTTACCGGCAAATTCAATTTCCAAACCACAGGAGTCATCTCTGGATCTGCACGGGGGTATTAAGCTTGACATCTGACCAGTGCTGCAGCACTTCCCATCCCACAGCCTGTCACAGCTCACTTGTCCGCTCAGAGACGGACAGACCCGCGTCAACGTGGGGCCCCACGGTCTCCATTCCTGAGCTGTCTGTGCCCCGTCAATGTTCCTAAAACCCAAGTGGACACTGATCCTCGCGTTCCTCAAGTTCAGAAGCTCAGATAACTCTTACTGTAGCTCTCTGATGACTTAGATGAAATCCTGTTCCAAATAATTGTGAGGAACAACTCAAATCCCATGTTACAGAATTTGCTTCTATTTAGCACTGCCTGAAATATATGGGCTAACGGCAAATACTTTATATCAGGGGTCCTCAAACTTTTTAAACAGGGGGCCAGTTCACTGTCCCTCAGACCGTTGGAGGGCCGGACTATAGTTTAAAAAAACTCTGAACAAATTCCTATGCACACTGCACATATCTTATTTTGAAGTAAAAAAACAAAACGACAAAAACACCCGCATGTGGCCCGCGGGCCGTAGTTTGACGAGGCATGCTTTATATAGTTATTTAGGGATTTTTTTTTTTTTCTCCCCTGGGCATTAGTTGTGGAAATAGGGTTTTATATATCCTCCTTAAAACACAAACTTTAGAAAATGTAGAGGACCTCTTCTTTGAAGATTTGCCACAATATCACTAGATTTCGGACACTTCTTAGTAGCGCAGGCTAGTTGGTTCACGTTCAGTTAATAAAGCCTGGGTCGTTACAAGGGTCATTCTGTAACAAGCCAACTCAATGTGGCTACTATGAAGTATCAAAAAAATTTTTTTAACAGAAGGTACCTTTTCATCCACAAAATTTACAAGTTTTCTTGTCACTTTCAATTTAGCAGAGACATTTAATGGTGCTGTTTATAGCCTGTCCATGTATATAAAATTATCTACTTAGAACTGAAAAAAGAGTTTGGCTTTAGACGAAGTGAATAAAAACCATGGAGATATCCGTGGAGTGGCCAGTTCCAATCTCAGCGGATTCTCCTGAGCAGTTAATCAGTCCATAGTTCTGGGCCATCGTAGAGCAGTTTCTCTACCATTGATGTGAGACTATCAAATCCATTTCAGGATATCCTTGCTCCACACAGCTTTCCCCCTAAAAGAGTTGTCTGGATTTTATTATGTGTAAAAATTTCCCTTTTTGTAATGAATTCATAAGCTTCCATTAGATGAGCCCAAGTATCCTGCAGACGAAGGAAAAGGACTGAGGTGAAGTCCTTCTTTGGGCAGGGCCACCAGCATTGATACTTTCAAATGTCCTTATTAGTCACCGTGTTCAGTGCAGCTAATTTATCTTCTCTGCTAATGGGTTTTCATCTCACGAAATAACAGAAATTACTTGCTAAAATGTGAGTTCCTAAATCACATAAATTACTTGCTAAAATGTGAGTTCCTAAGAGGTCCTTTATTAATCACTGTATCCCTCCCTCTAGCAGTATCTGATATTGAGTTTTTTGGCAAATGTTTGCTGAATTGAAAAGATTGCAGGTACAAAATCAATGCCACAGGAAAAAACCCCTGATTGGTGTGTTAAAAAGTTTTAGAGATGTTGCCAATGCATTTATCAGAAATGGACAAAGATGGCAGGCAGATTGGCAGAGAACTTCCTATGACTGTAGACCCCAAACCAGGTGATGTGGCGAAGATTACTGAGGGATGTTTTGATCTAACTATGAAAGGCTTCTCAACTTACAAGGTGTTAGATTAACTCTGAGCATCATTATAGCTCTTCCTTTGCATTTATATAGTACAGCACATAGCCATGAAACTGTCTTATAGCAACTTGACTTGAAGCACGTAAATCTCAGTATGATGTAGAAAGAAACAAATATTGCTAAAGGTCTTGCTGTGAGAGAGATGACTGATATGACTAAGCCCTTATTTAATTGCTGAAATCTCTGAAGTTTTGTTCCCAAAATGCTCAATACAATTTTTTTTTGTGTGTTCTCAGACAGTCATGGACATATTGATCCCTCTCTTAGACCCATCTGGGACTTAGCTTTTCTTGGCAGCTCTTACGTGATGTGGGAAAAGACAACGCGGTTCTTACACTACTACGTGGCACAGCTCAGCAGTGTGAAGCAGTGGGTAAGAAAAACGGAAAATTAACTTGTGTCACAAGAGATAAAACCAAATGCAGTGTGCGTAGACTAAATTAATGGGAGTTTCCAATTTTACGGCAAGAGTTTTAATTGCATTTCACTCATTCAATAAATATTCGAATGCTTGCAATGGGCCAGGCATCGGATTAGGGACGGATATAGCAGTGGACAGAAAACACAGTGCAGCTGTCCACAGGGAGATGAATTCTAGTGAGGGAAGACAGTGGACGGATGAACAAGCAAAGATGTATCAAATGGTGGTGAGTGCTGTGGAGGAAAATGAAGTCTAGTCTAAAGGAGGGCCCCTCTGAGTTGAGCAGAAGTGACACTGGAGCCGAGGCCCGGAGAAGTGAGAGAGGTGCTTCCACAGGGAAGAGGACTTCCTGGTTGGAGATCAGCGAAGCCAGTGTGGCGGGAACGGTGAGGGGGAGCGGGCCAGGAGGGGCCAGTTCATGTCAGGCCCGGAGGCTGTAAGAAGAACTCTCTCTCTCTCTCTCGTTATGCAACGTTAGCTGAGGAGTGACATGATCTGACTTTCAATAGGATCGTTCTGGCTGCTCTGTTGAGAACAGATTGTACAGACGCGAAGGTGGAAGCAGGACGGCCAGTAAAGCACTGCAATAATCCAGGCACGGCCTGGCGGGAGCCTGGGCCCGGGGGTGGCAGTGCAGGTGGCGAGACACTTGGATTGAGGATACGTTCTGAAGACAGACTGAGATAGTATTTGCTGATGAGTTGGGTATGGACAGCAGAGGGTGAGAAAAATTGAGGGTGATTCTGTAGGATTTTGGCCTGAGTAACTGGAAAGAGAGATTTCATTAACTGATTGGGGAAGACTACAGGAAAAAACAGAATTGGGGAGAAACTAGCTTGATTTGGGGCATACTAAATTCTATGTCCAAGTAGAGAATCTATGTAGTCATCTGTACATAGGAGTCTCAGATACAGGGAAGGGTCGGGGCTGGACTCGTCACCCTGTAGGTGGTTTTTTAGGCCATGAGACCGGATATCACAGAGAATGAGTGTTACATAGAAAAGAAAATAAGTTACGTAAGGATTGAGCCCTGGAACATTTCTAACTTTAGAGGTTGGAGACAGAAAAAGTGTTTCAAGGATGAGGATCAACTGATTGTATCAAAAGCGGATGGAAAGTCGAGTGAGATGAGGACTGAGAATTAACCATTTGATTCAGGCAGTGGAAGTCAATGGGGAGCTTATCACGCTGTCTCCCCGGCACAGCGTGGGCAAAGCCTGACTGGGGTGGGCTCAGGAGAGAATAGGGGGAAAAGAAGTGGACACTCCATCTCTTTTTAAAGTTTGGCTATAAATGGAATAAAAGAAAGGGAGGGCCTATAGCTGGAGGATGGGCAAGCAAAGAGTTGAAAGAACGTTTCTTTCAGTTGTATTTTTAGGTCTCAGTTGTATTTTAGGAGATTTACCAGATTTATATGTTGATGAGAAAAATCCAGGAGAGGGGGCAAAGTGGACTTGGAGGAACGAGATTGTTGGCGTTAATATCTCTGAGCAGGCAAGAGCAGGTAAGGTCAATCCAGATGATCTGAGGCAGGACCATGGAGAGCGCGCCAGGGCAGGAGGCGGAGAAGAGTGACTGAGATGCTGGAAGGAGGGTGGATGGCATGGTGGTAGGTGTGGAAGTTCTATTTCAACGGCTTCTGTCTTCTAAGTGAAAAGTGAGGCAGCCACCAGCTGCGAGCAAGCATGAGACAGGTTTGGGAGTGCGAGGACGTCAGCATCACAGGGCACTGCAGGCCCCGGGGAGATCTGTGGTCATGGAGTTAGAGGAGGACCAGTCCCTCTCAGCTGGGTGGTGAGGGCATGGAGTGAGCCAGGGTTGGAGTTCTTGTCAGGCAAGTGTGATTTAGAGAGAGGCATTTCCAGAGTAAACAGAATCAAGTACTGTGAGAGGCAAGCTGAGCCGACCGCAAGTATACTAGTCAATGTCTAAAAATCACTTCCTTCAGGCATGCACCCATGGAGGGATCCTTGCACTCTTGTGAGTGCAAGGCACTGCCCAGCATCACGTCAGCACTAGGAATGCCCATAACACTCTGGTGGGCCTTCCAGAGGCCACTTGTAGATCAGACAACTACATACATAGTTTTCCTCTTTACTCATCAAAATGAACACACTTCTTTCCCTTTAAATAGTGCTTTTTAATAGAAATTACCACTTAATTGATTGTTGCTATATAACTAGATAAAACGTTCTCCCTCTTTCTCTCTCATCTCCCAAGACGATCATATCCTTAACAAGAGTCTTCCACCCTAACTGAGAAGTCAGGGGAAACTTTGTTTACAGTGTGGAAGGCGGTGCCACGATAATGAACTCAAGGAAATAATGAGAGGAAAACTCAACAGGGGCCAATCAACACAGAGACAACAGAGAGAAAATTAGGATCTTTTAACGTCAGTGTTTTCATTTCTCTTACAGTTGTGTATGACACATTGCCAAACTAAGCGCCAGGACATACCACAGGGCAGGAGCAGCCATTTCTCTCCCGTTCTAGCCAGGCTGTCATCTGTCTATCCATGTCCCTCAACCACCCTGCAAGTGGGAAAGTAGGAACAATGGAGTCATGGAAAACAAAAATGCTGGTTCATCAGAAACAGTGTCCCAGATTAGGAGCTTGAGAGTTTCTTGCATTGTGAGGTTTGTGTTTTAGATAAGTGAATATGTAACTGACTTGCTGGGTCACCCAAGACAAATTCACTTCATCTCTTAGGGCCCATTAATGGAGGATTTACAGATTTACTGAAGTCCTTGAAGCTAACATAATTCTAAATCACTGAATTGAGAAATTTGGTTTCAAGGTTGATAACCCATTTCAGCTTAGAGTTCTCTTATTTTTAAACTCTGCCATTTGGTGGCCACTAAAGATTCCTGTGATCTTTCAGCAAAAGAAGCAACGTAACAACAAGCAATGATTTTCACTGCGTTTTAGAGAGAGGAAGAGAGAGAGAAAGAGAAACATTGAGTGGTAGTTTCCCACATGCTCGCCAATCACAGGTCCTGACTGGACTGAACCCGCAACCTAGGCATTTGCCCTGACTGGGAATCAAACCCGGAACTTTTCAGTGTACAGGATGATACTCCTACTGACTGACCCACACCAGCCAGGGCAAACAATAATTTTTATTTTGTTAATCCTTACCTGAGTATATGTTTCCATTGATTATTAGAGAGACAGAGAGAGAAACATCAATGCCAGAGAGACACATCGATTAGTTGCCTCCTGCACACACCCTGACTGGGGGCCAGGGATAGAGCCTGCAACCAAGATACATGTCCTTGACCAGAATCAAACCTGCAACCCTTCAGTCCACAGGCCAACACTCTACCCACTCAGCCATTATCAGGTAGGGCAAGCAACAATTTTTAAAAAGTCACTAAGATCAGAAGATCTAGGTACTGTCCCAAGAGAGTAGAAGCAGGATGGCAGGGCTGATAAAGCCACAGCCGTCCAGTACAGAAACAGCAAGTGACTGGAGGTGCTCTGTGGCCCTTGGTAGCTCGGAAAGTATAGGGATTATCGTTTTTCCAAATGCTTTCTGGGTAGGAATTACCATCTTTACACTTAGGGTTAAACTCACATTTCAATGCAAGTGTGTAAGGAAGTGCAGGCTTATAAACCCACAGCTTCATATAAGCAAAGTTTGAGGTGCATGTGGGCTATGAAAGAAAAGATTGAATAAAAATGTAAGACCATCTTACTGGCAGAGTTATTGCTTTAGAACCAAACAACGGATGTCATTCCCAATACCGTGAGGACTATGCCAAGGGCAGGGGAGATACTTGCTGGCTAGAGAAAAAGAAAAAGGACAAGGTCTTTTCTTACCTTTAATACGAATTGACTTTCCTTGCCTTTAATACGAATTGAGAAAAGCAAATCTGAGCATTGTTCCAACTCTTATCAACACCAGACATTGTCAGCAACCCAAACCACCGAACCTGCGGCCCGTCACTATCAATCAATTCAAGTCCTGCTGTCGAAAGAGGCTCCCGTGGCCAAGGCACATTACAGAAACATCTTATCTACCTATTTACTCAGCTAAGAAATCTACTCTATATTAAAAGCCTGAGCTTACTCACTCTCTACTAAAACCACACTGGTTTTTCTAAGGATCACTCTCTTTTTTGGGGGGATTTGGGTAGGGGTGGAGGGGGAGGGGTGGCACAAAAGTAAAAGGATACAAACAAAATACTTCCAGTCTGTCTCTAGGAAGATTAAAGTGCTGAGTTATCAGAAAATGTCACAGAAAATCATCATCAATTTGGACTATAATGATTTGGCATTTTGTGACGATTTGAATAGACGCCAAGGAGATTATTTCTGAATAATATTAAAAATGACTTCTTGGCAGAGCTCCATTCGGCGAGGACAGTCTAACCCTGGGATACCTTGCCGGCTGGGGTATACACTCTCCCCTCTGTAGTTCTGTAATAAGCCCCGCTGTTTGGTTTGGTTTAAGGGTTTTCCACCTGGAGGAGGAACAACCCATAAAACAGAAATGCAAGGGTCTGTTTCTGTGACCTCACTGAGGAGGGTCTTCATGAAATGGTACCTGGTTTCCAAGCATTATAATAATCCATTTTTTGTCTGAAAAAATGGGTAACACTGTAGCTGAACAGTTTGTCAAATGGAGTTGGAATCCCAGTTTCCAGCCTTGCCTGTTTTTGTGTGTGTTTTTTTGCCTCAAATCTGAAGACAGCCATGATTTCCTTCAGAAATGCTATTTGCAAAAACAGAATAAGAAGGCATTGACCTGAAAAACACGTTAAGTTTATAAGTAAAACCAATTGTTTTATGATAGAATACATGGTTAACAGTGAGGCCTTGAGAAAGAGTCGGGCAGCACAAAAGCTTGAGACAAGTCATACAACACAGTGGCCTGCTGGTATGGGCCATCTTGAGGCCACCATTTCCTTCCAAGGTCAAGATAGTTACCAGATGAAGGTCAAGCAAGGCTACCTACACCCTCAGACCCAACAATGCCCGACTGACCACTGGGGTCTCCAGAAACTGTTTGTTTATAAAAGAGACACTGAGTATTCTCTCATGAGTTCTCTGACTTCACAGCCTGTGCCTCAGATACTTGCTTTGAATATTCGCATGTTCACTGCCGGGCAGGAGGGAAGGAAACCTACCCATGAGGCAGACACACAGAAAAACAGTCAATTTCTGACCAAACCAGGCCCTCTCGTTTCCTCTCCTTCTAGCACCCTTCCCACCTGCTGGAAATTTCATGGTTTGTAAAAATCTCCATCATTTTAAGCAAAACTTAATATCAAGTCCTTTTGTTTGACTTTGCTTTTTTACATTCTGTAATAGTCTCAATAAAAACCTCCTCAAACTTTATAATTATGAAATTAAAACTATGGCCCGGCCAGTGGCCTCAGTGGTTGAGTGTGGACCTATGAACCAGGTCACGATTCGATTCCAGTCAGGGCACATGCCCAGGTTGCGAGCTCCATCCTCAGTGGGGGATGTGCAGGAGGCAGCCAATCAATGATTCTCTCTTATCCTTGATGTTTCTATCTCTCTCCCTCTCCCTTACTCTCTGAAATCAATAAAAACATATTTAAAAAAATTATAATCCAAGTTGAATTTGTTTTATTTTCTTCCCTTCCATTTTTATGATAGATAAGGACCCTAGCTTCCAATCCCCACACCACAAAAGAAACCACAACCAAAAAAAACAAGAAGTGTCAAAAATAAAATAGGAAATTGGTTTAGTTACTAGTAAAATTTACAGAAATCAAGTGAATAAGAGGTGAGGAAGACTGCCTGCCGCTCTACAAATAAGCAGTGCACTGGTTGAAGAGGCAGTGTGGACGGCGGAGTCCGTAGATCTGGGTTCGAATCCCCATTGGCCACTTACTAGCTGCAACCTGAAGCTATCTCCCTTGTAAAATCAGGCTCAAAACACATACTCTTGTGAGGCAGTCAGAATTACATGAAAACATGACTCCAGTGCTTAGCACAGAACCTGGCCCATGTGGCAGCGCCAAGGACTGGCTGCCCTGCCCCGTGTCTGATTGCCTGGCATATCAGGGCTACCATATCAGCTTGAGGCGCATGTGCATACCTAATTCCTAAGGTTGCCAAAAGATTCTCCCTATCCCCACCGACCTCAGCCTCCATCAAAAACCATAAATAATAGAGAAAAAGGTATAGAAAGACAGTCAATAGATTTTCATGGAACTCAATGACCAAACAATAAGAATCCATGACTTCCATATGTTGATGCAGGATCCTACCCAAGGGAAACAAGGCTCAAATCCAAGAGACAGAAGGAGAGTCCAGGCAGCCACCCGATTTATAAAAAAGCCTTCCAAATTCTGAGCTAATCTACACCTACCTGTTTGTTACACTAACTCTTTTTTCCTTCCTCTAGAAAACAGATGAGGATGCAATTGATTTTGACTATACGGTCCTACTTCATGAATTCTCAACACAGGTAAACACAACATTATACATAGACTTGTTTTTACCAGAATTTTTTGCAGCTCTTAATGTTTTAAAACCCCTATTTCCTAGGAAATCATTCCCTGTCGTATTCACCTGGTCTGGCACCCGAGCAAACCCCTTAAAGTGAAGTACCGCTGTCAGGGGCCGCAGGCACCGGAGGAAGCCTCTGGAACAGAAGAAGGATCAGCGGTGGCACCGATGGGACTTAGCAATTACTGAAAAGAAAAGAAAGAAAAAGACCTGCCTATCCCAAATTCTAAACACAATGACTGTACAAAGTAGCCTCGGTCATTATTCTAGTAAAATAGCCAATGTCTAAGGCATCCTAATAATTCAGAAAGCCTGAGATGCTCAACAATGAAAAGATGCTGGGGTTTTTAAAATATAATATATTTCAATGAAAGCCAATTGTAGGGAAAATATTATCTGTTTAAAAGGAATTGTACTATTTTTATGATCTTAAGCAAGTATTCTTTTATAACTTGATAGCTACTTTTAAATAAATGTTTACATTTCTAAATAAACTGTGTTAAGTCTATTTGTAGAGATTTGTAGGCAAATTCTGTGCTAAGATGGATTTAAATGAACTCTTAATATAGTTTAATTCATATTTTACCAATAAAATTAGAGCATCTCACAGATAAAGCCTAGTGTTTGCAAACATGTATTAAATGGGACAGTGATGTAACTGTAAGTATAGAAAGTATTTACAATTTTCACTTTTAAGGACAACTTGGACCCAATGTTGGCCTAAGTAATTTACAACAATGGGGGGTGGGGGAAGATTAATATGCATATAAGTGCATAGCCCATGGACACAGACAATAGGGTGGCGAAGGGTGGGTGTGGGGAGGAGGGGGTCGATGGGGAAAAAACAACAAACACAAAGGAGACATCTATAATACTTTCAACAATAAAATTTTAAAAAAGGGGGGAAATGTACAACAGACACAATATGTACATAATCTTATTCAGTGGAGTACCTACTTCCCCAAAGGTAGGCAGAATTGGTCCAGGAAATGTAGCCACCACTTGCCTCTCAAAATTAGTATCATTTAATGGAACACTTACATTTGTGTGTGAAAACCGGTAGCCAGATTCCTTGGCTAGTAAATTGGTTAGGAAGCATCAGCCTTAAAATATACCAAATCATTCGTTTTAAGTCTGCACTATTAGAAAATTGGAAAAGTTCACACAGAATAGAAACAATTTAAAGTCATGGATTCTTACAAAATGAAAGATGGATGATACTGTTACTTTTTAGTAGATCTAGTTTACATATTTTTCTGTTTAAAACCCCAACCCTTTACATTCATCTTCCCAACATCCACTCGACTTAAAGAACAGTAAGTATTCTGAAGCACTGGGAGACAGTCATTTAAAGAAAACATCAGATTCCCCACCTGTGTCCTAACGCAGAGAAAATATTTTTCTAAAATAGCAATCTATAATGATTAAATCATGCCAAAACCAAAGGATAAACTCCTCTAACTGAAGTTCCCTACAAAATGTTAAAAAATGGTGCCAGAGCATTGGAATGGCATATTCAATGCCCCGTGACCTTTAGCTTAAGGGCTAGAAGGGTTTCAGCTTTCCAGAGTCTCACCTCACCCTCATAAAGGCATTTTTAATTAGTGAGATTATACTCAAGTATGACCATCATTCAAGCAGGTAAGAACTCTAAGGTAACCCTTTAACAGGTTTATTTCAGTGTAATTGATTATGAAGGGGAATTACACACACAGAGACAACATACAAACACAATTACCTAATTTGTAAGTTTACAAGACCCACAAAACTTAAACCTACTAAAAATTTCTCAGTATTACATTAGAACATCTTTTCAAACAAAGTCTAAGAATTGCTGATTTGATTTTAGTAATAATGATTTTGCTAGCTTACTGAAGAGGAAAATTAATTCACTGACTGTGACATAACATGAAAAATTCTAAATTCCCCAAGCCCTCTTTCATTAAGTCTAAATTCTGAATCACTCTGAGCCAATGACAGTTATATACAGCATCACATTCATTTTCTCAGCCTCTTTCAGAACTTTAAAACATACCAAATAGTACCAGGATTTTGTCTACATTCCATTTGATTCTACTCAGTTTCATTTTTTTCTTACCTGAATTATAAATTGTTAGAAGTTAAACAAGTTCATTTGAGAGTCAGTTGGAAGTTTCTATAGTTGCCCTTGAATGATAGTCCTTCATGAAATGAGTTTATTACATCAATTTTTTCTCAGCTTAGAACCTATTCTGTGACCTTCATTGGCTTTCAGAGTGCTACAGTTACCTAACTTTTTGAATAAATGTTCCCTGGCACTTACTTGAATAAATGTTCACAATAAATTGTCTTGAATACAATTAACTGTTTCAATGATGCATTCCAATGTTATTTATTTGAAAACTAAGCAGCAATTAAAGCTCAAATTCAACAACTTATAGTGTTAGCAATACAAATAGCTGTCTTCTACAAAGAGATGTATTCCATCATGTCATAATTTACCACTACCTCGTGGCTGCCTAGTTTCGTTGACATAAATTTTAAGACTCATCCGTATTTCAAAAATATTAAAATAAAACTTCAGAATTAACAAAATTTCAAAACTAAACAATCTGAGAGTGAGCAAGGAGGAAAGTAACAATAGAAAATTGCCTGTATTTCTTTTAAGGTAAAGTTATCAAACTAAGAACTAGCCCAAGCTCTAACATCACACAAAAGAATATTAGTTATAGGGCACATCTGAATCAATCTTCCATTTCACATCTTGAAGGTGCAGGCAACACTGCAGTGATCTTTAATCTTACCTGCTACTATCATCACTTGGGAAACTTTTGATCTTAATCCAGAGAATCAGACTACCTGGGGTTGGCCTGGGTGTTTCTTTCAAAGCTCCCAGGTGACTTTCGAAGAGTGGTAGGGACAGGAATCAGGGCAATACTGATTGTGTTGCTACCATTCTTCAATACAAGCAATACTGTCTTTCTTTAAATTAACCAACAATTATCCTTCACAACTGTAGTATTAAAAAAAGTCCCCATTGATTTCTTTCTCGTTACAGACTTTGGCTGATAAGTAGTCTTTAATCAACTATAATCTAATGAGTTAGCAAGAAATGTGGGTTCTGGTCCTGGATTTGTCCCTATGAAATCCTATTCTAGTTACTCCCGCCAGCTGGACCTGTGTCGTTGCCTATGAAATGGTGTTGGATTAGATAACTATGCTCTTTTCTGACACTCTATCTTTATGACCAGAATGTTTAACAAGTTAAAAACATCAACATTTGCCCATCTTAGTTCTAATTTTTATGACTGCTGGCAATAGCCAGAGGAGCTGTGCTAAATTCCATGAAAAAATTTCTTCCTCAGGAACAAGATTCTATGTGATTTTGAATGGCATGAGATGCTGATGAAATGCCAATGAAACAACATTTTTCAGGCTTGATGGTATTGTAGCAACAGACATATCATGGGGAAAATGTACTTGAGATGATGAGTAATCAGTTTAAGTTATCAATTGAAAACTGACCGAGCTTCGTGGTCTTAGACAAGTGATTTACCTTTTCTGCACTTTTGCTTCCTCAATTACAAAATGGACACAATAGTACCTACTTTCACAGGAGAGTGAAAACTAAATTAGATAATGCATTTAAAGCCCTTAGAAAATGCCTTGAAAACATGTGCTCAATACTTGTAAAAAAATCTTTTTTTTTCTCAAAACCTTAAGTTATAAAACCAAATCTATAAATCAAGAGAAACAAAAGAATTTAATCATTATTTTATTTATATTATTCACTAAGGAAAATAATTTGGATATGTCTGTACATCACATGATTTCTGGATAAAGTGATTCTGAACAATATGATAGAATTGCCAGGGAAATCCAACTTATTTCAAAAACAAAAGCTTAATATTTGTTCCTTCATGACCTCAGTGAATATAATATGATAAATTCCAAATTCAACTAGCACTCAGTAGGTGAATGAACTGACTAGGCAGGAACTCTGAAACGTGTATTTCATTATTTAGAGCTGCAGAAAGCTTCAGATGAACATAAATGAGAATCGCATGTGCAAGGGCCTGTTTTTACCTCACTGGTCCACAAGAAAGAAACATCAACACTCCTAAAAGAAGGCAGCTACACATTTGCAGAGCCCACAAATGAAAACAATCAGCTCCACATAAAACAGCTAGAGATTTAGCTGGCATTTTAATATACCAATGAAGAATCTGAAAAACGTACTCTATTAAGACCATATGGAACCCACCTACTCTTAAATAAAAAAGCATGCCTGTTAAAGATGACACTCCAAGAAGTGTCATGATATGTGCAATTCACTTTCAAGTGTTTAGCAAAACAATAATTTTTTAAAAATTAAAAATATAAAAGTATGAGAGGTATAGACAACAAACAGATAAAACAAATATTGCAAAACAAATTATCAGATTAACAAATTGTTAACAAAATTGCTCATTGTTAAGATTAGATGGAAGGTATATGGTTGTTCTTTCAGTTTTGCTTTGTTAAAAATTCTTATGATAAAAATTTCAAAAGGAAGGTTACACACATCCTAAGCCTTGACGTGTAACTGATATGTCTCTTCCCGCTTAAAATAAATATAAAATATATATCAGTAATAATCGTATTTTATTTGAGTTTTTTTCAGTGAACTATAAAACCATTCAATAGAGTTGCTATATACATAGAATTAACTTTGATATGATAGGAGCTCCTGAATCTAATAGAAAGGGCTTCTAAAATTTCTTGTTTCTGCCTGAACTCATTCCACTAGGAGCCATTAAAGTACCCAAGCCCGGCAGATTCAGTTAAAGTTAGCTAATGTAAATGGGTCAAGTTAGTTCTTGGCTTTTCCTTTCTTTATAGGAAGTTGACCTGTAGCTTCCAAATACTTATTAATGAGGTCCTCTTGTGTGGCTGGTAAACATGGCTGGTACCTGCAGTACTCCATTGTGTACTCTCCCTTCCCCTGGAAGTTAAAAAAAAAATAACAGAGCTATAAAAAAACTTTTTATTACTATCAGGTAAAGTCATGCAAAGACAAGATTTCACAAATTCGATCCTTTTGTAGAGTAGTCTCTTAAAGGGCACTAACGTAAAATTTAAACACTTGCTTACCTCTGTACATGACCTAAGCTCAGTGGAATAACCAAACATATCATTTAGAGGGACCTGGAAACAAACACAGTAGATAGTATAGCAGTGCTTATTGGTTATATTTGAGAGAAAAACAGAGAATAGCCATTTAATTCCTTTAGACTTGGGTTTCTACTAACAACTCCTGTTTTAAAAGAACTTTAGCCAAAGAGAAACTTACTTTTGTTTTACTGCAAGTAGAAATCCTATTTGAATATAATTTCACCTGACAGTCACAACTAGAGACCAAATGTTTCAGCTGCACAGAGTGCCAGCCTTCCCCCCATCCCCACTCCACTCTCTGGCCAGCTCAGCACTCCAAAGTGTTTCTTCTGTGAAACTGTTCAAACAACTTTCCTGGGACACCTTGATGACATGCTGACCGCACTGTCTTCTAGGAAGCCTTATGGAACGTGATAAAAGACTTTCTCCCAGGAGATTTAAGTCAAGAAAGGAAATTAAATATTAGCCCAATAAATTAGAGAGAACATAAATAAAGCACCTTTGCAAATAATGCTATAATGAGAAAGATAATTAAATATCTAAGAAAAGAACATATTCACAAAAGGCCTACATGAAATGAACTATATTTTCAGCTTTTGCACTTAAGAGTGGCTCTAACAGCAAATTATAGAAATTGCCATATATATATAAAAGCCACAAATTCAACACTCAAATAGCCAGGGAAATGTGTCAATTCATTCTACAATTTCCCAAAACAAAAGCTAACTCTAATTTCCTGTTGTGGTTAATAAAAGCAAGACTGGCAGTGACCAACAATACTTACATCTGCATACAGTGTAAAATAGTCCTCAACTCCATCTTGTCCGGTGATTACCCCATGGCGCCGGTTAATTCCTGCAATCACTGCTCCCTGAAATTCATTCGGGGCCACAACTTCCACAGACATAATGGGTTCAAGAATACATAATGTTGCATTTGCCAAGGCTGGATTTAAAAAAAAAAATAGTTTATTAATATTTAAACAAACTGGAACATTTTTCTATCCAGATATACAAAAAGGGAGATAGAAGGTACTCTCCCAAAGGTACACACAGAAATGACAAGGTTAAATTATTTAATCTGGTCTCATTTTTCTGATATCAGTAACAGTCACTCTTCTAAATGGAAATTTCAATAAGACAAAGCTAAGTTTTAGTATTTCCATTACTGTATTTTTAACCTTAAAAATCATTAAGCTACAGAGGATAATATAAAAGGCGTCTTAAAACCACATTAAAGTCCTTTACCATTTCAATCATGCAGTTGAGAGTTACTTATTCTCTCTGAAAATCTGCAGGAGTAAAGACACTAACAGTTAAGTCTTTGACCAAGGTAAGCCAATTCTTTCTTGTTGGTAAGCAATAGATGATAATTGAATTGAGAAACTTGGTAACCCAAAATGTTCACCCTAAAATTCTCAGATGGCATTCAATGGAGATATATGCTTAAAAGCTGATTTTCTTACTGATCTTGGCAAAAACTTTATTTTACCCTTTATATTTCTGTCTTTCATGGAGAAATAAGAATTAGATGAAGAAACAGCAAAGTAATTCATTTTTCATGCTAACACCATGCCTGTTTGCACGTTTATCTGGCAAATTACAACAACCCCGCCCCCTAAACTTCTCAATTCAATTACCATCTAGTGCTCTTCCTTTGCATATATATACTTAATCATATTTATACACTTAAATAATTAAAAATTAAATAGTACATATTCAACTTTTAGTTAATATTCATAGATATACAGGCTTTTCTCATGGATATATATGTGTATATTATAGGCATATACATCTATATTTATATTTCAAATAGGAACAATTGCTAATTGATAACCATACCAATTATCTTGCTTTATGTAACCTGTAACCTCTATCTCCAGGAAAGCTACCAATTTCCAGTTGAGAACCAGCATAGAACTATTGGTGATTTCTAATTTGGTTTAACTGTACTTTTGAGAAGTATCACAAGGCATACATTTACCAAATCATCACGTTACACACTTTAAATATCTTACAATTTTGTCAATTATACTCCAATAAAGCTGAAAAGAATATTAAATTAATCCAACTAAGCTATCAGCTTAAGATTAAAGTGGTAGAAACTTAGAGGATAAGAGGCAGGTGTTTTAATCTCAAACATGGTTAAAAAAGTCTTATTTTCTTTGTAACTTTATTTCCCTTTTCCTATCCTATATAATAAAGCCTAATATGTTAAGTGTCCAGTCGTCCATTCAACCAATCAAAGTGTAATATGCTAATGATATGCTAAGGTCGCTCAACTACCCGTTATTGACATGCACTGACCACCAGGGGCAGACAGTCGACCGGTCGACCAGTCGCTATGATGTGCACTGACCACCAGGGGGGCAGATGCTCCGACTGGTAGGTTAGCTTGCTGCTGATGGGGACTGAGCGAGGCGAACACGCCCTTGAACTCTCCCATGGTCCCTTCCCAGCTGGCCAACCTCCCAAGTCCCTCCCGGCCCTGGGCCTGCGCCCTCAGGACCCCTCGGGGGATGGCTGAGAGCTAGTTTCAGCCTGATCCGAAGGCCAGGCCTAGGGACCCCACTGGTGCACACACCAGGCCTCTAGTTTAACATAATCTTCAGACTGACAGGATTTCTAGATCACAGATTTCAACTGCAATTTTAATAGGCAGCTGGCATAAATAAAATGGGAAGATTCTCTCTTTCACAACTGAGAAACAAAAACACAAATTACTAATGTCTTCCATTAGTTTCAGTAAAATAAGAAATTAGCAACCTAGTCAAAGTATGAGCAACCTTTTCCAACCATTGTCCCCAACCTGATTTCAGGACACAACTTTGAAGTTTCTTGGTTAAATAACCCTGAAGCCCACCTGCTGTGTTGTCATTTGCTTTTCTCTCTTAAAAACAATGAATCAGATACTTTTGCAATTGCTTAGGGCTGTTTCATACGGGTTTTAATATACATATTATTCTGTGTGAGAAAGGCTGGCAATGTTAGCAGTTTAGCAAGAAGTCTGCACTGTGAATAAGGTTTACTGAATTCTTTCAAAATACTGTGCCATCCTCAAAATGCCTAAGAGCCTTCAATGTCCTACAAGAAAAAATTATTTATAAGTTTATGGAGTTCCTGATATCTGACTAAATGACACACATAAAATACTGTGACTGTAGTTAATGTGTCTTTAAAATATTTCTTAGAAGTCTGAATATTTCTGTCTTTTCTATGAAAAACAACATATAGATTATTTGTGATTTTAAATATATAAAAATGAACAGGTAATTGAGGAGAACAGATAGGCTTTTGATTTTACATGGCACTCCAGCCTCACTTTTGTTCTGAGTATTTGCTCAGGACTAGCCAGGTTCTCTGGTGTGCCACCCCGTGCTCCGGGAAGGGCCGACCAAACCAGCAAGCGAAAACAGCGAGTGACGCAGCGAGTGCTAGGACACAGCATACCTTGTTTGAGCGCCCCTTCTCCTGCACGGATGAAAGAGATTTCATTGGAATCAACCATGTGATGCGCTCCATCTTGCAGGACAAACCGGAGCCCAGAGAGTTTGTGACCAGACAGAGGGCCCTTCTCGCAGGCATCCAAAAACCCCTGTTAATGAATGAACACCACTTCTGGAGTGAGTGGATTTCCCTTGCAGATGCATTACCAAAAGCCCCCAAACATTTTAGTATTCAGAAGCTTAACATTTTTATGTATGCTATATTTCATGCCTCATAAAAAAAGTTTTAAAAAGCTGAACAGCCTGCTTAATTATTGTGGCATGTAGATGAATAATCCCTTGCAAAAGAGTATTAGTTAAAGGTGTGAGTTGGTTTGAAAGTGATGCTGAGAGTGATAACAATCACTTTCTCGAAACCTCGTTTTCGGGAATTACATAACCCTCATAACCCACGATAGAGACAGCATGATCTTAATTTTACAGGGAGGAAACAGATGAAATGCAAATCAAAGGAACTCCCCAAAAGAAAACCCCCAACAAAACTGGCATTAATTCAACAACTGCAATTCTTCTTTTAAAAAACTAGGTTCACTGAGGTATAAATGACATACAATAAACTATACATATTTAAAGAGTGCAATTGATACGTTCAGTTCTTTTTCATCCAATCACTTAAAATATATTTGTAGAGCATCTACAATTCAAGTTAGTTTTTCTTGGCAAAACAATCACATGACTGCACGTACACTACAATATATTTCTCTGATATTTAAAAACTGTAAACTCTGTATGTTAAAAAACAATCTAGCTCTCATTCATCTACATTAATCTTGAGGAATAGAAGATAATTTAAAAAGTGTGTGAATGACAAAATATTGTCTTGAAATAAAGTATAATGAATAAAATACACCAATCACAAAAAATGCTATCAACACTGATACCAAAATTATAATCTGTTATTAAGATATATAAGTTATAAGGTTAAAAAAACAATAAAAGCCCTGACCGGTTTGGCTCAGTGGATAGAGCGTTGGCCTGTGGACTCAAGGGTCCCAGGTTCGATTCCGGTCAAGGGCATGTACCTTGGTTTCGGGCACATACCCAGTAGGGAGTGTGGAGGAGGCAGCTGATCGATGTTTCTCTCTCATCGATGTTTCTAACTCTCTATCCCCCTCCCTTCTTCTCTGTAAAAAAATCAATAAAATGTTTAAAAAACACAAAACAACAAAAAACCTCAATCTATAAGAACAGATAGTGGTTAAAAGTTTACAGCTGTCTTACAGCCAGTGACCTAGAAAGCAAACAAAACACTAACCACTGACATGTGCAGAGCACTTCACAACTGGCAAAGAAATGTCACAGTCTTATCTGATCCTGTTTTGTGAGGGGTTCAAGTTTAAGTATTTCACTCTCACTTTACAGATAAAGAAACTGGCTCTGCACACTGTGATTTACCAAAGAGCACGTAACCGGAGCAGATTTAACAGCAGCACCCAGGTGTTGGGAATCTTAATGAACGATCATTCTACAAAGTCACCTAAAGTCTTCATAAATCCCTAATGACTACTGCAAATTTGAATCGCTGTTTACAATCAATGGAGTAGTTTCAACTTATCAAGAGAAATATATAACTTTATCAACAAGAGAAATAATCATGATTAAGAAACAAAATGATTTCCCTTCATTGTTATACATACATTTATAGCTCTTGAACTTAATGAACTGAAGATTCTAAATTGGATAGAAAGCTTAGCAGTTAGATTAAGAAGCAGTACTTAAAAATGAACCAGGGAAGACAATGTGACAGAAATATGAGTTGATACCTAATAAACTCATGCTTTTTATTTTTACATGTGTTTTTTGATTTGTTTTCACCTTTTCTACAGCAGGCACAAATTGTTTGGGAACATTTGACCCAAATGTTTCATCGGAAAACTCCAACTTAGTGTAGTTCTCTGGCTCCAGAGGCTCCAGGACACCTATCACTTTGCCAAACTGGCCTGCACCACCCGATTGCTTTTTATGTGTAAAGTCAAACCTAAAAGAGATTTAGGAGGAAAAAAAAATCAACATAGCATTATGTACTTACCAAATTAAATTACTAATACTGATTTAAATGAAAAACCACATTTCATTATTTTTACTTTTTTTCTTTGAATATGGTGGCCTTGCTATAAAATTTTATTATGGAATTTATTTAGAAAGGAATTCTTTCCTTTCTGTTTTTACTTAAGAAGTGAGGATAGGCTATACCACCAAAATAATCCATGGCCTAAATTCCACCAATTCTGAATTTATTCCCCAAGTAGAAAAGTAAAAGTCAAGTAATTAAAAAAATAAGTCAGGCCCTGGCTGGTTGTTCTCAGTGGTTAGAGCTCTGGTTGGCCTGCAGACCGAAGAGTCTCGGGTTTGATTCCCATCCCCAGCCCTGGTTGGGGTGCATGCGGGAGGCAACCAATCGATGCGTCTCTCTCACATTGATATTTCTCTCTCTCTCTCTCTCTCTTCTCCCCTCCCTTTAGTCTCTAAAAAATTTAATGGGAAAAATATCCTCCAGTGAGGATTAAAAAAAGAAGAAAAGAAAATAATAAGTCAGTCTAAGGTTCTTGTTCTAGTAACCGACATTCCGAAGAGCTTACCCATTTCTTGGGAATGCCTCCCTTTCTAGGATAGTGTTCTCTCCTTAAATCTCTACAACCAAGCACAGTTATTTGAAAATGGAAGCTCATCAGTTAATTTATTCAGATAGTCCCTATCTGGTTTTATTACTTGGACATTATGGACTGATGCAATACAAGAGAAGGGAGTTTCAGGTAAAATAACACCCCAAATTGATTAATAGCAAAAAGATAATGACTAAACATAAGTCATTCAAAGAGACACATATATAAACACAGGTTGGTGTCTACTTTAAACCACTAAGAGCTATATAAATAGAACAAAGTAAGCATTTTACATACAAACTAAGCATATGCACTGAGCAAAACCAGCTAGGGCAATACTAAGATTATTTACATAGGCTACTATTTCATACTAGAAGCCCAGTGCATGATTTAATCATGCACGTGTAGGCTGTCTGTCCGCTGGTCGGCAGCTCCGAAGTCCCTGGGCCCCTAGGGCGAGGCGGGGCGGAGGCGTGGTCCTCCTGCGGCCGGAGCCCAGGCCAGGGTCTTGCCTTTGCCTCCCGCCCAGGAAGACTGGGGCCGACGCCACGTGCTCCTGCGGCCCAACTGCCGCCAGACTCCTCCCCGGGGAGCCACGCCGCCCGCCCACCGCCCGCCCACCGCCTCCAAACCTCCAAAACGCCGGCTCGGCTCGCTCGGCTCGCTGCCCCAGAGGCCCGTCTGTGCTGCAGCACAGCCATGGCGCAGACGCTGAGCTCGCGTCGCCGCTGGCAACGCGAACTCAGCGTCCTGCCGGCCCAATCACCACCCCAGCCACCCCGAGTCCCGCCCCCTGTGTCACCCGCTGGCCCAATCATGGGCGTAGCGGAGTGATGGTAATTTAAATATTACCTTTTTATTATGTAAGAAGATAAAAAACATTTCATGAGTATCTACTGTTTACAAGGCATTTCTTTCTTTAAAATGAAACCTTCCTCAAGACATTAAGTAGAAGAGATCAGCTCCTTTCAAAATTGTCTGTAGATAACTGTAGAGTGGCGGACATTAATGAGTGCGTGTTCCTGCATACACATCTTTGAGTGGTTTGGAAGATGTAAATATTAATCTTGGTAGGTGATGCTAGCTTAGAATAAGCAGATTTCATAAAGAGGCCCAACAGTGTCTGATGAAATGCCTTTAAATAATGGTCAAGAGCTTCAGGATGGCCTGGGATAAACAAAATGCTAAAAGGTTAATTCCTGGGAGGGATGTAAACAGCCACCAGAGCGAAGAGAAGGAAAGCAGAAGAGAAACAACTGCCAAGTCACCACAGGTTTACTGAAGGTTCCAAAACTGTGGTCCACGGACATTCTTGGGCAGGGGTCCTCAAACTTTTTAAACAGGGGGCCAGTTCACTGTCCCTCAGGCCGTTGGAGGGCCGGACTATAGTTTAAAAAAAACTGTGAACAAATTCCTATGCACACTGCACATATCTTATTTTGAAGTAAAAAAACAAAATGGTAAAAACACCTGCATGTGGCCCGCGGGCCGTAGTTTGAGGACGCCTGTTATGCCTGAGTTTTTGAGACATTTTACATTTAGTTTTCAATTTGATAATAATATAACATCTACACAATATAATCTAGATCTGTGCTGTCTATATGGTAATCCATAACCGCTGATATTTATGTTTAAATTAATTGAAATTAAATAAAATGTAAAATTCAGTTCCTCAGATACATAAGTCACATTTCAAGTGGGCAACAGTCACCTGTGAAGAATGTCTACTGTACAGAACAGCAAGACAGAACAATTCCATCACCGCTCAAAGCTCCATGGCAGAACTGCTGTGGAAGACCCACTCACAAACAAGTCACCCATGCAGCTTCTGAGACCATGTGAATTTAAAATCCAGTGGATGCCAAATAACAAAACACCTGTGTGCCAGGTTTGTACCAAGCACTTAACTTGTCTATACCACAAATGGATGAAATAGGTACTGTTTTTATCACCATTTTATAGATGAGAAACCTAAGGGTCACAAAAAGTAGGTAACTTGCCAAATATGATATAGGTATTATGTGGCAGAGCCACGATTTGTACAAAATCCAATGCTCTTCATCAAACATTTTTCTAGAAGGCTAATAAGAAAAGAATATAAACTGATTTAATCTGCAAATGATGCATTCACTTCAAGAGCCGTTAGAGGGTGCTGCACAAACAGACTGGACACTAGTTCAAACAGAGAACAGGTGGGAGAGCATAGGCATGCTGAGGAGAAGAACCCGGGCGCCTGTGGTCAGCTCACCCACATGCTGCGAAAGGCAATTTAGTTTTGGCAAAACATCACGTCTCACATTAAAATTAATGTTAGTTAGAATTGTGCTGGTTTTATTGTTTATTTCTACTTTATAGATTCATTTGGACTTTAATAGGCGGACCAAAGTTTTAAGTCATAGGTGTTTTTACTTAGTTTATGTTTATACAGTTATATAAAATCAGTTTAATTTATCTGATCCCAGAGACCAATAATTTTGTTCCTTTCAAGATAACCCATACATTATTTGAGGATAATGATCTCTTGATTAACCATCCATGAAGCTTTAATAAGATTTCAAGGACTCAAATATAGAAATTATATAAAGAGATTTTCTTAATGCAGTTTATTTAACATTTAAATACAGTTATTTTTTTAATGCAATAACTATATTTTAAAAAACTTAAAAATTGATGTGTACTTTTAATAAATGCTGGTTACATCACAACCTATACTATTAACCTTGATCTACAGAGATGGCAATTGTATTCATAAAACTTCCAAATGGTGACCTTATCTAACACAGATATTAACTAGCTATTTGTGAAACTTTAAAGTTCATTTTCAGGAAAAAGCTCTTTCTGCATCATCAAAAGGTCATAGTCACTCTTTCCTGGATACTATCAAAGGAGCACACAATTCAAACAATTCACACACACACACGCACACACACACACACACACACACACACACATACACACACCCTAAGAGGTTGGCTGATAGATGAATGACTCATACCCTTTCCCCTCAAAAGAAAAACAACCTTCAATTTTATAGAAAAAGTCTTGAGGAGAAGCTAACCTCTTTGTCCTCTATTTACTTGACAGTTGTTGGCTAATATTACTAAAAAAGATGGAAATGCCTTACTGCTTCCTATTTTTTTAAAAATCCATTTATTCCAAAGAAAGACTGTAAGTAAATTGAAAAGGGCATTTGAGGAAGACAACACATTACAAATATATTTTTCACGTTTTTAAAGTACCATCACAACATATGCCTGGCAAAACACAAAAACAAAAATAAACCCCTTCCAAAACCCATTTTTGAGAAAAAGAGCAAAAGAATCTTTATTTCCAAGCCAACAAGCTAAAGTGCAGGTTTGACCATACATCTGACGAAAAGAAACCTTAGCTTTCTGACCTAAAGAAAATCCAAAAAGCCTACATGATAGCCTCTTTAAAGATGACCCAAGAAGGTAATTAAAAAATCTAGAGTGAAAATGCACTGACTACTATAAGTTTGGGCTTGCTTAAAGAAAGGAGCTTTAAAAACCCCGGCTTTTGTATGGTGCCAGGACACTGAAGAAGCTTCTAAGTTCGGTCTTTAAGTGTGCTTTAATCCTTAAGTTTTCAGTGACTAGAGGAAGTTGGAAGCAGTGTTATATCAAAATCTTATCTAAGTGAAGGGAGACAGGGGTGCAAGTGCATTTTTTAAACTTCCCCTGACCCCAATTACATAACCCTCCAAATGAATGCTATAGTTTGCAGTCTCTCACACCCTGATTTGGGCAGAACTGGCCCAACCCCACAAAAGCTGGGTAAGAGCAAGCCTGTTCCAGGACTCACAATGGGAGGGGTTAAGAAGGAACAGACATCTATTCACTGCAGGGCGCTCCTTTGCACTTTGTCCTGTGGGTGACACTGTGGGTGGTGTATAAGGAAGTTGTGCTCCAGCCTGCAAGCGAAGCAGCCGAACTGTCTTTCCATGGAGAGGAATTTAGAGGCTCCATAAAGGTAAAGGCCAAAACGCCCCTCCCGCCCTTCTGTAAAGGATGGAGTCCGGGCCGCCCAGTCCGTCCCCCAGCCCCTCCCCACCCTGGGCCCGCCCCGCTGGTGAAGGGGCTCTCCAGGCGGCGGAAACCCAGAGTAAAAGCACGCAGAGCAGGGCGGGGCCCAGGAGCTGCCAGTCCGGCAGCCGGCGCCCTGGCGCAGCTTCCTGAACCGGAAGGAGGGAAGGAAGGAAGGAGGGAAGAAGCTGGCGAGCCCGCCCACGCCCAGCCCAGCGGGGCCAGCCGACTGCTCTGCCTCCTCGGCAACCGCTGCAGGCTGGGAGGCGAAGGCGGCGCACTCGTACGCCCAGACCCGTGCTCTCCCGGCTGCCGCTCGCCAGAATGGAAATCCCACCGACCCACTACCCGGCCTCGAGGGCGGCCTCGGTGGTGGAGAACTGCATCAACTACCAGCAAGGGACCCCCAACAAGGTGTTCCTGGTGCAGACTGTCCAGCAGGCCAGCATGGAGGTGAGTCTAGCGGCGCCGACCCCGGCTCGCAGTACTCCCAAGGGTCCCCTCCCTCCCTCTTCGTTTTGGGATTGGCTGCTGGCGTCAGGTCTACAGGGGTTAACATTTCTGGGGAATAGTCGACTATCCAGTCTCTGGGGACAGCCTGGGGCCTGTTTGTTTTCCAGGGAAGGCAGAGACACGATAGATATTTTTATGGGCACTGTTACAAGGAAATGGGGAGAATGTTCCCAATGAGAGGCAGCATTTTCCTTCCTCCCAGTGAAACCTGTAGGAACCATTCAAAAGAATCTTAAAAATGCTATGACATTGCTCACCTACTACACCATCTGGATCAACAAGAGCTCCTATCTTGCAAAGGATTCTTCATTTTACGACCAATCCTTATTAGACTCTTTGGCCAAAATGATGGGGGAAACGAAGAGCAAGAGAAACTGACAACCAGTATCATCGTGGTGAGAAGCTTCGCTTTAACCACCCAAAACACTAGTACAACCAACCATAAGTGATGTGCTTGCTCTCTCTGGCTAAAGGGTTAAATTAAATGCAGAGGACCTCAGCAATCACTAGTCTTGTTTCCATTTTACTAAAATCTAATGGGTTTGAGATTTTTCATTATTTATCTGACATTAACAGCCTTTAAGAGCTGACAGGGAGTAGTGTTAACTGCACTAGATAACATAATTAGGTATAAGTGCCCGATTGTATCTTGATTCAAAAGTGAAATACCTAAACATTTGTCTTACTGTTATAAAATTTATAAAAGTATCATTTTTCTGGCCCAATAATATACAGGTAAAAACAGGACTTAACATATCTAATCACTTTGCAGTAATCTGCCTCAAAATGGAATTCACCGTGACTGAACACTGTTTGGACATAAAGTACCCATAGGACTTTGTGAAAAATCTTTTCAATGATGTATCCTGTTTGCCATCTTTAGACTTAAAAGCTGTTTCAAAATTTCTTCTATAGAGATTTAGGATCACCTATTCAGAGGTTGAAGTCCTCTGACTGAAAGTGAATTGAAACCCATTTTATTTATATGTGCTTTTATCCCACCCTTTTGTTCGCATCCAAAATAAACTGGATAGGGGTCCTGTTAAATTAGATGTTATATACATGGCAATATGCTTTTACGATCTAAGGCTTTAATTATTTACCCCCACCAGTCAGGCACCACCCCCCCCAATCAAATAAGAATGGGTTCTTCTAACAATGCAGAAAATTGAGTTATTGTTATAATAACTCACCATATTTTCTTAATTTTAGGATATTCCAGGAAGAGGACATAAGTATTGCCTTAAGTTGTCTGTGGAAGAAATTATCCAAAAAGTAAGTGAAATGTCCTTTATTATGAAATTCTAAATAACCCAGATCACCTTGGCTGATCAAATCATAGGATTAATTTGTATTTTGTAAGTGGTTAAATTTGTAAGTTGTGAAACCCTACCTTGAAAAAAGAAAAGACATACAAGGGTCAGTTTTTACTCTTTTTGTGTATTCTGAGATACATTAAGTAATTCTATTGAGCTTTTTAAAAAGTAGACTCTATATACTTCAATTCAAATAAATTCCCTTTAAAATGTTATGTACTCATAGGGCAATCTGATCTCATGCCAAATACTAAAAAGTGAAATAAATTACTCTCCAATCATCACCTCTTTGCCTTTTTTCTCATTCTGCTTTTAATTTCTTGTAATTAAAGAAAGCAAGTGTTTTTAGATATTTATGAGCAATATAATGGCCAACTGATATTGTCATGTTCACATGGGAATCTTTCAGTAATGGGGGAGGGAAATTTTTACATACTTCTCAAATTATTAATGAGACAAATTTAAAAGAAAGGACTTGCAGTTTATACCATAACCATCTTGAAATTTAAAAAAGCTTGCCCTTTTGTTGAGCATATTCAGAAGAGAAGAGATACAGGTTAACATAAGGAGATTCATTAAAAGGCATCTGAGCTGCTAGACAACCATCTTTACAAAGCAGAACCAATGTTGCAATCTTCTCATTTTACATCTAGATGCAAATTGCTGTATCTGAGTTTCAGAAAATTACTGTTATTCCTGAAGCAGAGAGTAAGAGTAATGGAAATAATTAAAAAGTAACCAGAGCCGTAGCCGGTTTGGCTCAGTGGATAGAGCATCAGCCTGAAGGATCCTGGGTTCTATTCCGGACAAGGACACATACCTCAGCTGTAGGCTTGATCCCTGGCGCTGGTTGGGCCACATGTGGGAGGCAACCAATCAACGTGTCTCTCTCACATCCATGTTTCTCTCTCTCCATCTCTACCCTTCCACTCTCTAAAAATCAATGGGAAAATATGCCCTGGTGAGAATTAACAACAACAACAACAAAAAGTAACCAGAGATTGGAGTTGGGATATAGTCAGGCTAAAATCTAGCATTGAAAATGGACACCTCATTAATACTGAAATATATTCTAAGTTTTAAGACAAATTTAAAAGATAATGAGACCACATTTAGATGTATTTTAGATATATCTAAGAAAATTACTAAGCCAGCCCTAATTAGATTACCTCTAGAGTAGTCACTCTGAAGTCAAGACTGAAACAACACTGTTAGGGGCATATGCTTTAAATGTTATATCTCAGAACAATAGTAATGGATCTACACGTAAAGATCTTTTGCAAAATGTCTCAAACAGCAAGTGACAGTGAACTGCACAGCTGAAGTTCTTTACCCTCCAATGGGACAAGATACTGCACCAGAAGTCAACTTCACATTTGAAGGAGAAATTGGAAAGAACCCAGATGAAGAAGATAACACATTTTATCAAAAACTCAAGTCCATGAAGGAACCACTAGAAGCACAAAATATTCCAGGTATATAAATATGGCAAGGGGAAATTTTTTTTTCAACTTTAAGATGAATATCAGTGATCTATGCTCAAAATTATTAGATGTTAATATTATGTTGGAAACATTGGCTTTTGCAAAAATATCCATTACCAATCTAATTCAACAACAAAATCTCTTGAAACTTTATTGACCCATGGCCTAATTAAATTATTTTCTAAACACATTTGAAGGAAACTAAGACATGATTTAGAATTTAGATTTTGTAAATGGTTAATACTGTAAGTATAAAGTAATTCCATTTATCATGCTTCCCTCTCCAGACAGTTTTGGAAATATATCTCCAGCAATGAAGCCAATCCGACATTTAGCCTGGGTTGCCTGTGGTTATATAATATGGCAGAATTCTACTGAAAACACATGGTATAAAATGGTAAAAATTCAAACTGTCAAGCAAGTGGTAAGTAATGTCTAAAAATTCACTCGTAATAGGGTTAATGTTTACTGAAAATGCTCTGATTCATTATTAGATCATTAGTGCCCCATTAGTAATTTTGCATTTAAATAGTGTACCAAGTATTTTGAAGGAGAGGTCGGTTACAGTCAAGGCCAGAGAAAGTGAAGCTGCAGTTTCAAGAGAGTGAAGTGTTGTTATAAATAATTTGGCATCCAGGTTCTGTGCTCAGCTTAATACAGATTATTTCGTTTGGCAACCTGAGTTTTGTATGCAAATTACTAGCCATGCAATATTGAAACTACCTCTGCTGTTTTCTTCTACTGAAATGATAGTACCAGAGCTATTAGAAACATGGCTGCCGTTTTCTCCCCTGGGGATCAGCCAGACCAAAAATATTAGCATCTTAGGCTTTGTGGAGCTTGCTGTATGTAATTTTCTTTTATAACCCAATGAGTCATAGTTTACAACCTCTTATCTTACTTGTTGCTAGCCTTGTGTTTTCTTAAGTCTGACTATTCTGAACTGCCTCTTTCTAGACCTTAAAGAGATAAAAAGAAATTCTTTGATTTTAGCTTTATTAAGGGGTTAAGAAGAAGAAAAAAAAGTCAACTTGTGGTATCTAATGGAAAGAAGGAAGACCGTGTCGGCTCCAGAAAGGACAGACTCTCCAGCTTGTTGATAACTGTAGGCAGCTCTTGGAGCACCTTTACTCCAAAGGCTTCTGCAACAGCTACTAGATCCCGATAGGCGCCGGAGGGCAGGACACCCTATTACAGCACTCAGAGTGTGGTGTCAGACACCTAACATAAGTACTAGAACAACATTGTAAGAAACAGTGCCCTTTTCTACTGCGTTTTTGTAGACCTCAGTCCTGACTACAACACTCCTATTGGGATACTGAGGCCTCAAATAACTGCATAACTGGTCCAGGTTAGAGAGGCTATATAATCATAATTTTTCAAGCCATGTCTTAATAGCAAAATATGCACAAAGACGGGGCTAGTAGTTTTTATGAAAGAAAACTCCTATGACCCTTCACCAAATGTAGTTTTAAGGCATTAATGAAAATCTCAACTGAAGAGTTTAACCAGTGCTTCAGGCTATATATATTATACTAGAGGCCCAGTGCACAACATTCGTGTGGGGTGGGGGTGGGGGGCAGTCCCTCAGCCTGGCCTGCGCCCTTTCGCAGTCCAGGAGTCCTTGGGGGATGTCCGACTGTGGCTTAGGCCCGCTCTCCATGGGCCTAAGCGCTGCCAGCTGCCACGTGCTCACCAGCCCTCAGCCTGGCTTGTGGCTGAGTGGTGCTCCTCCTGTGGGAGAGCACTGACCACCAGGGGGCAGCTCCTGCATTAAGCGTCTGCCCCCTGGTGATCAGTGTGTTATAGCGACTGGTCATTCCATCATTTGGTTGATTTGCATATTACCCTTTTATTATATAGGAGGATATCTTACCTATTAAGACCCAACATGTAAGAAAACTTAATACTGATTTTAACATATCTTTTAAAGGACATTCTTTGCTGATATACTCAAAGAAAGAATTACTTCAGGATACCATAAGGAGAGAATTGTATGCTTTTATTTGACCCTGGGGCCACATTTATAATCACTTCACCAAATGTAGTTTTAAGGCATTAATGAAAATCTCAACTGAAGAGTTTAACCATTGCTTCAGGCTATATATATTATACTAGAGGCCCAGTGCACAACATTCGTGTGGTCGGGGGTGGGGGGGGTGGGGCTACAGGGGCTTGTGCTGCTTGGAGTCCAGGGCTTATTTCAGTATACTGATTATGTAAGCTCTAAAGAGTCCTGTCTCTGGTGATTGTGGTTTTAACTATGTAGATGCAATATTTGTGTTGCTGATGGTATAAATACTTTATATGCATAAAGCAATAAGCACAGATTAAAGCTTTAATTACAAAATCAGATAACTACACTCACTACATTTTACTATTTTCAGGGTTTTCTGTGTTTGTTTGTTTTTATCCTTACCTGAGGATATGTTTTTCTTGATTTTAGAGCGAAAAGAAGGGAAAGAGAGAGAAACATTGATGTGAGAGGGGAAACATCAATTAGTTGCCTCCCACATGTGCCCTGACCAGGATCAAACCTGCAACCTTTTGGTGTATAGGACAACACTCCAACTAATTGAACCATCCAGCCAGGGTTATTTTCAGTTTTTTTTAAAGAGAATTTCTATAATAAAATTGGTCTCCATGCATGTAAACACTTATTTCAGTAGTTTATCCCTTCAATCGTGCTTTTCTGAACAATGTAAACATTAAGGCATTTTAAATGACCAACTATAGACTGTAATACTCTTAAGTAGCTACCACAACTAGGAAACTAAAAACAGAAAGTAGAGTAACAAATGAAAAGTCATAATTTTAAATTGTAGTTTGAAGAAAACATTTGTAAGAGAAAGTTTTTCTGATAGGCTAAATTATGACATTCAATTTTTATTTTTACTTAAGTGGGAATATTATAATCATCTAATGAAACATGATTTTTGAAATTAAAATATCGTTTGCCAATGATATTGTTTTATACACCAGGTTTTTAATTTATTATAGCAAAGAAATGATGACTTCATTGAGTTAGACTACACCATTCTACTTCATGACATTGCATCTCAGGTAAAGTACTATTTATTTACTTTTATTTGATGCCACTTTGAAAATTGAGACCTGTTTTATAACCACAGTATGCTGTATTAATTTTGACTCTAAATTAGAATTCATGTAAATTCAATAGGCACCAGGTTAAAGTATATTTGCAATTTAACTTTTGTGCTCTTCTTTATGAGAACTATTTTGTTTCTAACAAGACATAAACCCAACACTGTTTTCTTAAGGGTTTTCTGAATTTTATCCTAGCATTAGTTTCCTTTACTTGCAGGAGATTATTCCTTGGCAAATGCAAGTTCTCTGGCATCCACAATATGGCACTAAAGTAAAACATAATAGCCGTCTGCCAAAGGAAGCACAACTGGAATGAAAGAAGACCCCCAACATTGGATGAAGTGTCAGTATGCTTACTAAAGATGTGTATGTCAACCTTCACTGATATCTAGCTGAAGGGGCCAAACAAATCCCTAACGTCACTCTGTATAAATGTCTTAGCTACAGCACAGAACTGTATAGCTTCCATAATAAAGAGTCATGATGTACAAGTGTCTTAATAACAGTAATAGTATTATGTATATCCCACAATAAAAACTTCAATTCCACCCTCATAATAGGTTTGACTGTGTTGCATACTTACGGGACAGGGGCAGTAATGGTCTCTCTGAAAGCAACTTTTGGCTTTCCTGTGATACAAGGGCAGCCATATTCTCTTTCCATCCTCTAAAAATAGCAGGAGAAATAATTTCTTTGGTATATTTAAATTTAAAAAATAAACAGAAGAAAAATCCTAAGAATCTTAATTATTAGAAGCATTCATTTAAATATAATAGGTAAGCAAATGATCAATCTTACATCATTCAACTATCTTATAAGAATTAGATTCATGATATTAAAGAATACAAACTGCTATATAAGTGAATTCTAACTTAGACTGATTAATTTACACATATACCCAATTAATATATCCACTAAAACTTCATCTTTGTTTCATCTTATTACATATATATTGGAATAGTATATGAATCTGTTGTCAGAATTTTGTACTCTCTCAACTTCAAAGGTATGATCACAACCAGAATTTTTAATCTTAAGTCATATATCTTGTTTTCATTCAGTTATACAGATCATTCCTAGGAAAGTACGTGCCCCATCTATCCATTCTTTTATCTACATTATAATCTCCAAGTATTGACTTAGAGAATAAAACAAACAAGAAATGTCCTGAAGAGTGGGAATTGGTGGGCCAACGTTCTCAGCAAGTTTCTTCCTATAGGTTGTCTTCCTAAGGCTGGGACCAGGATATACTTAACCGAACTAACCATGACCTAGGGATGGATGGATGGTGTAATTGCAAGTCCCCTGTCCTTGATTCTGGAAGTCTGCCATGTTTTACAAATAAAAAGATTTAGAGACCAAAAATACTTAATTTGTAATACTTGGTAGAGGAAGCAGTATACCACATCTGGATATAAACAAAAGTGAGCTTGAACAACTGCTATTAGTTATGGACATTAGAATTATTGACTTTTGTTCTTACATAAAGTGAACTTAATTTAACTTCCATGCTATTCATTACCTGAGCATAGATTTCCAGGTGTAATTCTCCCATTCCAGATACAATTGTCTCTTTGCTCTCGGTGTCAAAGTGGACTTTAAATGTGGGATCTTCTCTTGTAAACCTGCCAATACCTTTTGAAAATTTCTCCAGATCATTCTTTAAAAAAAGAAAGTCATTACATATTTTACTAATCGTGATATGCAATGAGACTGTTGAAAGAACTGTCCTGAATGAAATTAAATACATACGTAGTGAAGAAGTAAAGATACTCTACCATCTAATTCCTAGGCCATACCCTCTGAATATGTGAACTTGGACACCACACAGCGAACAGGGAGGATATTGCTAGCTGATAGCAATTTCTTTCCATACCAAGATATAAGAATCCAAGACTTAACTCTATGACCTTTCCTATTATATTGACAAAAACTGTCCCTTTGTGGAAAATTGCCCATAGAGTAGAAAGTAGAATATGTGTTACTGTTACATAATCAAAGGAATCAGCATGTTTACCAAGATTCTATTGTAGACTCAAGAGGACAATTAAGACCAACAGTAAGGCAAATGCTGCATTGAGACTTTCAAAACAATCTGCTTGGATGTGGTTTCATGCATCTTTATTCTCCTTAGATGTAATCTCCTCATGTGGTAAGCAGAATAATGGTCCTCTAAGGATATGCCCTAATCCCTCCCAAACCTGTGAATGCTACTTTACATGGTAAAGGGGACTTTGCAGATGTGATTGAGGTCACAGACATGAATAATTTGGGTGGGCCCAATGTAATCACATCGGCTTTTTAAAAAAATGAAAGAGGAATGCAGAAGGGTAGGTGAAAGAGATGTGAAGAGGGAAAAAGGCAGGAAATATCTGAAGCACAAGACTCATTTCACTGTTGCTGGCACTGAAGACAGGAGAAGGGGGCCAGTCTCTAGGAGCTAGGAACAGCCCTCAGGTGACAGCAAGGAATGGGAACCCCAGCCCTGCAACCACAAGGAGCTGAATTCTTCCCGCAATCTGAGTAAACAAGGAAATAAATTGTCCCCTAGAGCCTGCAGAAAGGAACCCTGCCAATATCTTGATTTTAGCCCATAAAGAACCGTATCATATTTCTCACCTACACAACTATAAAATAATACATTTGTGATGTTTTAAGCCACTAAGTTTGTGGTAATTTTCTACAGCAGCAACAGAAAACTAACACACCCTTGAATCACCAGCATTAATAGATATTACATGTGCCTGGAGCTGTGTGTCATGTATTTTGTATATGTTACCTCAAATTCTAACCACAATGCTGCAAGATAGAATTATCCACATTTTACAGGTGAGGAAAGTAGGTACAGATAACTGACTTGCTCAAGGCTACACAGACAGTGCATGGCAAAGCTGAGAATGAATCCTGGGTTAGTCTATCTCCGAAGTCCTTTTCCCTTTCCCCTGCACTCGCCTGCAGGCACTCTCAACTTACTAGATCATCCCTGCCTCCACTACTGAGATTCTCAGCTTTGTGCAGTGATTTCTTCATTTAACTTAATTTACTCCAGCAAGCAGATAATCCTGAGACACCAAAAAAGCCAACCAAACAAACCAAAACCACCTTTTGGATATTGATACATTTGATTTCCCTCCATTATTATAACTATCAAGACAAAAGTCTCATATAAACTCTGAATTTAGGAATGAAGAGCATTACATCTTTACCTTCTAGCCCTGTATATTCTGAAGGGAAAAACAATTTAACAAAGCACTCAGAACAAACTGTGGCATCAGGTGTAAGATTTGCCTTTCCTCAGATTTCTGAGATGGAGTCATTTAATGTTTCTTGCCACCTCAACATTCTCCTTTCTACAATGAAAAGTTTCTGTAAAACCTCAAGTTCCTCAAAATAAAAGTAGAAGCTGTTAATGCATCTATAAGACAAACCAGAGTATGTTCTGTAAATGACATTTCCCAGATGACAAGAGGTCATAAATGTTCACTCAATGCATGAATGAGTTCATTTCAATACACCCTATTAACATGATTGCTATAAATGTCAAAACTAAGACATATCCAAATCATTCATTAAGAACTAAATGATTCCAGTTCAAGATCAGGACTAATTCTGAGGGCAAGCTAATGGGAATACAGAACTTATTCAAGTAATCTTGACTTTGGAAAAAGCTAAACGACATCAAATTCAATCATAAACTTGCTATAAAAGTAAGAAAAACAGTCTTATTTGCAGGCTCTCCATGTTATAATCAGGCATTTATTTTATAACTACCACAAATTTAGAGATGCATTATAATCCATGAGGCAGTTAATCTATGCAATATTCTAAAGTACTTTAAAGTGAGGTTTTTCTACAACTTAGGACAAATGCCCATTTCCCCTCTTCCATCCCTTTATGATCTGAATCTAGGAAGTTAACTTACCATTCTGGAGCAAATGTTATACCTTTACTTAGTAAAGTGTTATTAAGCAAGTCTGGTGAATACTTTAGTACCATTAATTCTTCAAAATACTGAGGAGTAATTACTACTGATTGACTGATAAATTTTATATAAAAGGTGATCTCAATACCAAAATGCCGGGGCTGACCAGCATACCGTGAATGACGGATGAATAGATTACTCTGACACTCATCTCTGTGAAAGAGAAGGCTAAGGGGCTTGTATGACTTTAGGAACCAAAACAGCCCCGATTGCCTGCCTCGTTAGGCTTTTATTGTAACAACAGCTTGAACTAAAATTAACCTCTAGATACAATCAGCAGGGTAAGTATCCTTGAGAAAGCTCATGCTTCTACAAGGTCGGGTCTAAAGACTAAACACAGAGATTCCAGCAAAATACCAGGGGGCTTGGACTTGTTTGGAAAAGTCAAGGTAGAGGCAAGGTCCCCCCAGAAGCCCTCGACCTTTTGGAGAATCCTCCTTGCAGACTTTCTAACCAAGTCCCATGCTTCCCCACAACAAAAGAGGAAATAGAGACCATAAGATTGCTGGTTATCACAAGGTACCATGTGCATTGTGGAGACAGATGAAAAAGAGCTCAAGTCTTTACTGTGATATACTGAGTGTTAAATCAAACTCCTACCTTGTTAGAAGGCTTCATTGCTATTGAAATGACAGGATCAGGAACATGAATTGACTCCTAAAATATTGTTTAAAAAAAAGAGAAGAATTCAAATATAGCACTCTATGGGTCAGGGTCAGGGATGGATTAATTTTAATGTTCTACTTTACAAAGAACAAAAGCACTAAATATCTTTAGGCTAGACAATATATACATATATATATATATATATATATATATATATATATATATATATATCTTGGTCTCTCTGCATTAAGTAAATGAATATATTAATATAATATTTTAATAAAGTTGATCTCCTCCCTCCCAAAACAACAAAAATAAAGTATTTATTTATTTACTTAACTGTTTAAGACCCTTAAGTTTATTGACACTTTCAGTTTAACGTAATCATTTAATAAATCCAAATGCTGAGATGTGGAATTCTTATCAGCTGGCAGCTACATTTACTGTTGGTATCTTCTGATAAGTTATTTAATCAAATTTATTATGATCACTGATAAGAGAAACAGAGAACGGGCACTAGACTCTTTATATGTGATACCTCATTTAATCAACCACAACTCTGAGAGGCAGATATTACCTCCACTATACAAATAAAATATTAAAGGCATGGAAAGAATATAAAGTAATGTGACCAAAGGCTAGTGGGTAATATATAGCAGAGGTGAGACTCTAACCAGGGTCTACTTGCTTCAAAGCCTCAGTACTTCCCACAGCCTCCAGTCCCTTATGATTGCTCATGACAAGCCTGGAGAGAAAACCTTATAATCATTCCTCTTATGTACAACCCCAAAAAGCCTGTACAGATTTTTGACTTCTATAGTGTCTTCAATCAACATTAAAACCAGATATTAGAGAATATTTTATGCAAAAACACTAAATTATAAAATTAAGGATTTGTCATGTCATATGATCTAGGAAACATTATAGTGTGTACCTGTTCTTAAATAAATAGACCAATTCTTACATAAATGACCCATTGTGAATTTTTTTAAAAATATATTTTATTGATTTTTTTACAGAGAGGAAGGGAGAGAGATAGAGAGTTAGAAACATCGATGAGAGAGAAACATCGATCAGCTGCCTCCTGCACACCCCCTACTGGGATTGTGCCCGCAACCAAGGTACATGCCCTTGACCAGAATCAAACCTGGGACCTTTCAGTCCGCAGGCTGACGCTCTATCCACTGAGCCAAACCGGCTTCGGCACCCATTGTGAATTTGTTCACTGCACGTTACCTATCCCCTAAGTACTCATACAGTATATTCTTTCTTTACTGAATTCAGTAGAGGGTCTTACTGTAGCACAGCCTGCTTTCCTAAAGGGGCACAAATGGAAAATGAGGGAATTCAAAGGCAAGAACTGCTTAAGCATGTGTGGAGGACAGACTATTCCATGATGTGACCACTGTCTGGACCACGAGCTGAACTGGGCCAGAACGGAGATTGCTTGACCGCAAACCCCCCTTAGAGACTATCTAATGGTAATTAATGTTCACTCTGACATAAATAAGCAATGAGCTGGTTCCCGGAACAGGTTGTTGTCCTGACCTGGTCATGCATGTTAAGTAATTTCCACACCAGGTAACACTCATGTACTAGTAACTGTGACTATTCCCCCCTTTTGACCCCATATGATAATTTTCTGGCTCCTGTCAGGAGGGTGGAGACTGTTCACTTCATCTTGCAGCTGCCCAGGAAGTGCCTCCTATGTAAGGTTCCCTTAAGGAACTCTGTTAGTTGCCAGAATGGAGTGGCCTGCCTCTTTCTTCAGTTTTTCTCTGCTCTCCATGTACAGAGGTAGATTTTCAGTGTCAGGGCTTTTCCTAGGGTCTACGTGTATTAAGAGCATGCTCTTCCCTTCAGGGTCCCTCAGTGATGAAAGGGGACCTATGAGTTCCACAGAGCAGGTTGTCTGCAGTAAGTCAGACTGTCTAGTTGCATTTGGTGCCCTTCTGTTATGTGACCCCCAAGCCTGCCTAAATGTTAGTCTGGTCTTACAATTCCTGAGCGAATGGTCTACTCTGGCTGCTGAGTTACTAAGGAAGGAACATCCCCCAGGGACCAGCCTGATGATGGCGATAGAAATTAGAGAAGTACCCACAATGGGAAAAGATCTCAGTGTAGAGTCAGAGCTACATAGTCAGGTGCATCTAGTGGAGATTTTCCCTCCACACTAAATGTTGAAGAATCATGGAATGACTTTACTAAAAAACACCCAGATAAGTTAGTTTACACAGAACACCTGTTCACCTGACATTTAAAGAGCCACAACCAATCTATACTTGATGCCTGCAGCACTACTCAGTGAAAACTTTTGTGGTTGTTTTTCTGAAATGTTAAATGTATCACAAAAAAACACAGACTTTGAGACTCAAGTGAAACACAGCTTTGAAATGACTTACCATAGAAAGTCCACTATTATCTTTGTTTGTGAATGTGTCTCCACTAGCACAGTCAATGCCAAATAATGCACAGATGTCTCCAGCAAATACTTCCTCAACATCCTAAATAAAGAAATAACACAAAAATGATACTTATAAGTAATACAATTCAGAACAGGGTGACTAAAGAGTACTTGACAATAAACACATTGCACATAAATAAATATGGCAGAATCTTACCATGGATTTTATAAAGAATGAATTAGCCACACCAATGCAACATCAACAATCAACCACAGCAAGACAGACCTTAAACTGGGCCCTTATTTAAGCCACCTCTCAATAGACAAGATTTTACTTTAAACAGAAACTCAGAGTTATGGCATCATTACTTGGAGTATCTGCAGTATTGACAGAACAGAGTCTCACAGTTATAAAGTTATTTCTATGGAATAAAAAAGCATGCACTATAGCCCAATGTGTGTGGCTCAGTGGTGGAGCATTGACCGATGAACCAAGAGGCCATGGTTTGATTCCCGGTCAGGGCATATTCCCAGGTTGCAGGCTCAATCCTCAGTTGGGGGCGTGCAGGAGGCAGCCGATAAATGACTCTCTCTCATCACTGATGTTTCTCTCTCCCTATCCCTTCCTCTCCGAAATTAATAAAAAAATATACCATATTTTCCGGCGTATAAGATGATTTTTTAACCCAGGAAAATCTTCTCAAAAGTCGGGGGTCGTCTTATACGCTGGGTGTCATCTTATAGGACGGGTATATCCCAAACTCTGTATTTTAACTGGAAAAGTTGGGGGTCGTCTTATAGGCCGGAAAATACGGTATTTTTTTAAAAAAAAGCATGTATTGTATGCTGCCACAGTCCAACAATGAGATGTGTATGACAAAGGTGTACAAGAAAAACCTACAAAGGAAGTTTTGAAAACAAAGGCAGGAGAATGGAGCCCACTTTACTTAAAATAATCTTAATTTCTTACAGATTCAAGCAGTTAAAAAAACAGGAAATCAAAGAACAAAGCATTGTACCTCTAAACTTCCTTGTTTTTGTCCTTTATATGAACAGTTCATTCATAACAGCTGCGGCTGTGAATGAGCAAGTATGTGTGTGTGTCGTACTTTAATGGTTATACAGCTGTACACTTCTCCTAGCTTCTGGCCCATATAACAGCTGTGGACAATCCCTAATCCCTCTGGCTGCCCCCTACTGCCTACCTCTCAAAACAGTAATTCTGTCCAATTTTGAAAGAATGCTTATTCATCTTTCAGGAGACACAAAGGTTATGGCCACCAAAAATTACTGAACATACTAAGATTCTGCTCAGATTAATAAATTTCCCAGCAATACAGAGCTGAATTGGGAAAGGATGAGAGTAGGAGACAACCTTGCACACTCAGTTTCCTACCAAGGCCTAATCACCCTGTGGACCACAGAAAGCTAGGACAGATTCAGAGCCAATTCAAGAATTCAAGCCAAAATTTATCTCCCAGACCAGACCTTGGAAGGTTTTAAATCTTCGGATGGAGTCTAACACCATTATGGCCCTTCTTGGGGTTGGTTCTACAAATATAAAGCTTTAGTGTTAAACAGAACTTTCAGACCTGCCATATTTTAGAAAGTAAATTCACTGAACAATGTGTGAAATTATATGTGAGTTTACTACTCTCACTTACCTTTGAGAAGCACAGTTCCACTGTCCAGAAACCTATTATCCTCTTTGTAATGATGGCTCTTGAGAAAAATGTTGAATTTGTGGTTCTGAGTCATAGGGAACTAATTGCCCTTTCTCCTTAACCTTGGCCATTGAGGAAATACAGCTAACTCACAAATAATGATATAAACTGTGTTCTTAACATCTACTAATTTAGCCTATACTAAAATCCTACATCAAAACTGCAGCACACCTAACTAAAAAGGAAGAAGCTAGGAAAACACATTCAACTAGAAGTGGTTTTCTTGTGGGGCCCAGAATACCAAGAAGGTAGATCTATTTCACCTGCGCTAGAGAATTTCTGACCTCTCAGTGACCAGGCACTTGCCTCCATCATGTCAGCATGCATGCGAACCAGCCGTTGCACCCGCACTTTCTTTCCTGTTCTCGTGTTGCAGATGGTGTCCCCTTTCTTCAACTCTCCTTGATAACTGCGAATATAAGTTAATTGTCCAAATCGACCTGCCTAGAAGTCAAGATTGGGTAAGGGCAGAAAGAATAAAAAAGAAACCAAAATCATGAGGAAAACTTCACAACTATCTCCAAACATTCCCTTATCAATTTTAGAAGTTTTCAACACAGGTAAGTTGAACGATTGTGTTATTCTTTTTGGTATCACAATCCAAGATACTACTTGTGCTTCCTCTGAAATAAAAGTTATTAGAAAAAATTTTAAAATTACTTATGTAAAGAATTATCCTTTTGTCTTCGAATACTATTTTGTAAGTTCAGTTTAACATAGATATAAAAATAAGGTATAATGATTGTAAAGACAACAAAAACATCATTAGAAATAGCAAGACATTTAAAATACTTTGATAATCACCTGGAAAGCTACACAATTAAGGGTTTTGTAAAGTGACTGAATATAAAATGAATAATTAAGGATCAATTTCTCCTGAATAACAAGGTATGTATTTAAAGGTTGCCAATGCCTCCCATATTAATTTAACACAATAGTAATCAAAATCCCAAGATAAAATCTTAAACATTTAATTTGTGATTTTAAAAGTCATTTAGAAGAATGGATAAAAATAAAAAGTTTTGAAAAACTATGGTAATGAAAAGAAACTAAGACTGATATAAAAACATATTAAATTATCCAAAACTTGAAAAGTATAGAACTAGCACAAATTAGACTAAACAACCCATAGAATATAGTACAAATGTCTAAATGTTTAATTCATTTATAAATAATGATAAAGAAAGCATGACAGTCAATGGAAAAGTATTGTTCAAAACTGGTAACTGGACAACTGTTCTTGGATTGGAGAAACACTTGGATCCTGCTTCACAGCACACAGCAAATCAAATTCCAGTTAGATTAACAATGGAAAAAAAATCCCACCATAAAAAAACTAGAAAAAGAACAATAAATATTTATTAAATATATTTTAAAAAGAGGGTTTCTAAGGTTAAGAATAAGAGAATGACTAAGGACAAAGACTGATAGACTTGACTATATAAATTTTAAAGTTCAAATTGTTTTTGACAAATCATGTTTATTAGAGAAAGTTTATACAAATAAGTAAAATACTTTGATCCTCATTTTAGAAAAAGAAATAGACAATTACAAAAGAGAAAATACAACTGCATAATAAAAACAGTATATGAAAAAATATTCTCTATCATTAGGAATTAAGATGAAATATTTTCATTTATGAAGTCAGTAATAACTTTTTTGTTTTGTTTTGTTTGGTTTTTTGTTTTTTTTTGTCAGTAATAACTTTTAATAAATAATATTTATTGCTAATAAAGATTCACTGAAATAATCCAATACATTAATTCTGAGAAGTATGAAAACAATGTGGCAATACAAATCATTAGATATTAATATATTCCATGCCTTTAATTTTATAATCGCTAGTCTAGGGATCCTAAGAAAATATTCCTAAATACATTTTTAAAAGCTTTATGCACAATTGTCACTGCAATGTTACTTGTACTTATTAATTTAAAATTACTTTTTCCTCATTTTAGTAATAAGAAGTATATTGTAAAGTTTTAAAAATAAAAATCTAGGAAAAAGCCCCCAAAATATAATTCCATCTATACCACTGTTAATACTTCCATCTTTTCTGCCTATTTTCTCACATAAAATATTATGAACAGAAGCAACAATACCCCAACAAAAAGCACACCCAGTGATCAAATCTTGGTTTCTAAAACCATTCTCTCTTAAAAGGAACCAGGACCCCTAAAGAAATGGCTGATTCTAGGGCTGGGGCAGGGAATATATCAGATAAGCCTGGAGCATCCTGTAGTGCCAGGAAGTGAGAAAGTAGTCAGAAAGCAAACGCTGGAGAATCAGAGACTCAGGAGCCAAGTGAAAGAGCAGCAATGGCCAAATCAGTCAATCTAGGCACCAAAATAAGTAACATACTACTTGACTGTAACTCAAAGTAAAAAATAAATACCCATAAGCTCATACTGATGTCTATATATATAAAAGCCTAAGTGACCGTTCAACCATTCGACTGGTAGCTATGACGCACACTGAACACCAGGGGAAGATGCTCCAACCAGTAGGTTAGCTTGCTGCTGGGGTCTGGCCGATCGGGACTGGGTGAGACAGGCCGGACATGCCCTGGAGCCCTCCTGTGGTCCCTTCCTGGCTGGCCAACCTCCCGTGTCCCTCCCCAGCCCCGATCGTGCACCAGTGGGGTCCCTCAGCCTGGCCTGCGCCCTCTCGCAATCCGGGACCCCTTGGGGGATGTTGGAAAGTGAGTTTCAGCCCGATCCCGCAGGCCAGGCCGAGGGACCTCACTGGTGCACAAATTCGTGCACCGAGCCTCTAGTATCAAAGAAGTAGATACTGCTCCCTCAAGGAGGTAGAGCATGAGATGTGCATAGTAACTTCCTTCTAAAAAGTCAGTATGGAAAGGGGGGAAAAAAGAGTAATAGTGGAGAAACTTATAGCCAAATCAGTCAGAAGAGTCAGTTAGTAATAGGAATAAAAACCTAAAAGAAAATTTCTATATATAGCAGTTAAATACATTAGCAAGCAACTTACCTCCAGTTTAAAAGCCAGGCCTACAAATGAGTGGGAATTGTCTCTGTTGGAGTTCATTAAGATTTTGGTTTTCTCTTTTGAGTCACTTAAAATAAAAGAAATATAATTGTGAGATGTAACAACTAATATTTCTTTTATATCAATTTGTTTCATCAGAGTATTATCTGAGAAAAAGCACACCAGTTACTACATTGTGATAGGATCAGAGGAAACGGGAAAAAAACCACACAGAAATGGTCTGGTAGAGAATTTTCTGAAGATTTACATCTTGAGGGATAATATATCACACTTCTAACTCACAAATAAAATATAATATGGGAAGTGGTATGATAAATATTTTTGTATATGCCAAAATTGTTACCCAAATAGAAATGGTGATTGTTTTTATAAATTATGAAAAATAACACAAATACAACATAACTAGAAGAATAATTCTTACATTCTTTCATAGTGCACAAATGTTAAAGGTATTTCTGCATGAACTAAGAATCAGTTTCCAAGACTTACTCATCCTGCTTGAGCATAGCATAATTCTGGACTTCAGATGGATTTGGGAGGTAGTCTAAAACAGCATCTAAAAGAGGCTGAACTCCTTTGTTCTTCAAGGCACTTCCCAAAAAGACAGGAGTAAATGACCTGCTTAAAGTAGCTCTGCGGATTGCAAGCTACAAAAGAAAAAAAATGTAAAGATTAGTCATTCTTAAAAATTACATCTGTGTTTTAGATCAATTACAAACCAACAAATGAATGAATTACCATATTTTCCGGCATATAAGATGACTTTTTAACCCAGGAAAATCTTCTATACGCCCAGTCGTCTTATACGCCGGAAAATATGGTAATATTCTTTGGAGTATTGGCTCTAGTGGAGACTAGGATCAGGTAGGTCCTCTATAACTTGAGGTCAAAATTCAAAACAAAGGAGAAAAAACAAAACAGTTCCTTTTTCAGGCCTAGGAAGCTGCTTTTAACACTCCTGAAATGTCACTAATTTTTAATTTGGTAAAAAAACGTATATACAACGCTGGCTGGTGCGACTTGGGGCTGAGCATCATCCCATGCACTGAAAGGTCACTGGATTGGAATTCCGGTTAGGGCACATGTTCCGGTTGCGGGTTTGATCTCCAGTTGGGGTGCATGCGGTCAAGGGCATGTACCTCGGTTGCAGGCTCAATTCCTGGCCCTGGTAAGGGCGCCTGCGGGAGGCAACAAATCGATGTGTCTCCCTCACATCCGATGTTTCTCTCTCTTGTCTCTCCCCATCCCTTCCACTCTCTCTAAAAATCAATGGAAAAATATTGAGTGAGAATTAATCAAAAGGAAAATATATACACACACACACACACACACACACACACACATACATACACACACACATACACATATGACTTATTTTGAGAGCACTTGCCTTTAAATCAGAAATTGAGGGGATCTTTTCTTCCAGGAACATCTCACCAAGCTGCTCATCTGAATTAGCAATACTTTCAATCAGCTCCTGGCGGTGGTCAGCTGCCGCAGCCCTGAATTCCGCTGGAATTTCCCCATAGCGAACAATCTGACTAAGAAATGTTTATATTGTTACTTTAAGGATGTACAATTAAATATATAAAGCACCAATGAAAATGTTAAACTAATAGCTAAAATATCTTTTTAGTGAGAAAGAGCTATGACATATTTGTATTAATATGGCAAATAATACTAATGGATATCTTTAAAATTCAGACAGATAATGGGCAAAACAGGCAAAGCAAATTGCTCCAGATTGTACTATTAGTAAACAGAAGAGCCAAGATGCAGAGCCAACCTGGCTTCATGTGAGCACCTGAAAATTCTATTAACCAAATTATTCCAAACATCACAGTCTCTTACAGGCAGGATTAGAGACCCAATTATATCTTCCCAAAGTAACAAACCCAATCACACAATTTTAACAGAATATTCAATTTTGTAGTAAAAAAAAAAAGTTTACTAATATTTGACAAAGGAGGCAAGAACATACAATGGAGTCAAGGCAGTCTCTTCAATAAATGGTGTTGGGAAAATTGGACAGATACATGCAAAAAAATGAAACTAGACCACCAACTTACATCATACACAAAAATAAACTCAAAATGGATAAAGGACTTAAACATAAGACGAGAAACCATAAAAATATTAGAGGAATCCACAGGCAGCTAAATCTCAGACATATGTCGAAGCAGTATCTTCAACTGACACAGCTCCTAGGGCAATGGAAACTAAAGAGAAAATAAACAAATGGGACTTCATCAAAATAAAAAGCTTCTGCTCAGCAAAAGAAACCATCAGCAAAACAAGAAAGCCCACTGCATGAGAGAACATATTTGCCAATGTTATCTCCAATAAGGGTTTAATCTCTAACATTTACAGGGAACTCATACAACTTAACCAAAGGAAGATAAACAACCCAATCAAAATATGGGCAACGGACCTAAATAGATCCTTTTTGAAAGAGGACATAAGGAAGGCCAAGAGACATGTGAAACCATGCTCAAAGTCACTAATCATCCGAGAGATACAAATCAAAACAACAATGAGGTACCATCTTCAGACCTGTCAGAATAGCTATCATCAACAAATCAACAAACGATTAGTGCTGGCGAGGATGTGGAGAACCCTCGTGCACTGCTAGTGGGAATGCAGACTGATGCAGCCACTGTGGAGAACAGTATGGAGTTTCCTCAAAAAACTAAAAATGGAACTCCCATTTGACCCAGTGATCCCACTTCTAGGACTGTATCCCAAGAAACTAGAAACACCAATCAGAAAGGATATTTGCACCCCTATGTTCACAGCAGCACAATTTACCATAGCTAAGATTTGGAAACAGCCTAAGTGGCCATCAGCAGATGAATGGATTAAAAAACTATGATACATCTACACAATGGAATTCTATACTGCGGTAAAAAAGAAGGAATTCTTAGCATTTGCTACAGCATGGATGGAACTGGAGAGCATTATGCTAAGCCAGTGGTCGGCAAACTCATTAGTCAACAGAGCCAAATATCAACAGTACAACAATTGAAATTTCTTCTGAGAGCCAAATTTTTTAAACTTAAACTTCTTCTAACGCCACTTCTTCAAAATAGACTTGCCCAGGCCGTGGTATTTTGTGGAAGAGCCACATTCAAGGGGCCAAAGAGCCGCATGTGGCTCACGAGCCGCAGTTTGCCGACCACGGTGCTAAGCAAAATAAGCCAGTCAGAGAAAGATAAATATCACATGATCTCACTCATTTGTGGAATATAATGAACAACATAAACTGATGAACAAAAAACAGGTCCAGAGACAGAGAAGCATTGATCAGACCATCAAACCTCAGAGGGAAGGTTGGGGAGGGTGGGGGTAAGGAGGAGAAATCAACCAAAGGACTTGTGTGCATGCATATAAGCCTAACCAACGGACACAGACACCAGTGGGGTTGAGGGCATGAGTGGGGGGTGGGGGTTGGAGGGTGGGGGAGACAATGGGGTGATAAGGACACATATGTAATACCTTAATCAATAAAGGGAAAAAAATACTAAAAAAAAAAAAAGTTTACTAAATACGACAGACTCTTCAACCTTAGCCCCAGTTCTCCTCCATTCCTTAATAGAGGCCAAATAGGTAAGAGACACAGATAAAATATATACAACCAAGAAGTGAATATACTTGATATTTAGAAATATTAGTATGAAAGTTTTCAAAGTATCTTTAAAATTGAAACTAATGTCAAAAAAATAGTAATCTTTTCAGAAAACATGTACCTAAATGAAAAAGCAAAAGCCAATTGCAAATACTTCTAAAGAATGTTCTTCAATAGTCTTTAGAACTTAATTTCTTCCTTTCTGTTAAGCTCTTTAGTGCTTAGACTTTTATGTCAGAATCAAAATATACAAACCCAGTAGTCCAGCGCTGGGAAAGGGGGCAGGTATATTAAGAAGTTACACCTGTGGTTCTGATGTACAACAAGTTTAAAAGCCTCTAATTTAGAAGACAGAAACTTGTGCCCTGGTAACTCTGGGGAAGTGGATTTGTTTGTTTATTTATTTACCAACATTTTTTGAGTCCCTATTATGTACCAGACACCTCTAGGGCTGGGGAAAATAGCAATGAATAAAGTTGATAAAAATCCCTGTGCTCTTGAGCCTTACATTGTAAGGAATAATAGACAAACTTGCAGTCATTACTCAGTTGTCACACAAGAAGTGTGAGAAACACTTCATCTGCTGGACAGCTCCCATCTTTTTCCTGCCCACAAGATGGCTGATCAAGATAAATTCTGTATTTAACTGATCACGACACCCTGTACCTACCCGCCAGGCCAGATCAGCAATCCTAGTTCCATAGCAAAGGAAGGGAACCCCTCAAGAAGTGCCTCTGGAAAAGCTGCCAGGCTGCTGAGGCCACTCCTCAGAACAAGGATCACGTATGACTCCCCCACATTGTCGAGATCAGTGCCACTCGAGTGGTCTGTAGACCCGCAACATCAGCGTCTTTGGGAGCTTTCCAGAATGCACATTGCAGGCCCCACCCTAAGATCTACTGAATCAGAATCTCTGGAGGTGGATACAAGAATATGTGTTTGTTAAAGCTCTCCAGGTGATTTTCCTGAATGCCAAGGTTTGATAATCACTAAGAAACTATAGTGATTTGTATGTGAAAGTCACTCAAAAGTTGATTGATGAACCAAATACCATATAAGTTACCAATTTGCTTCTTGTATTGCCTAAACCACATCTGTACAATCTGTAACTGCTTTTTACATATTAATCTTTTTATCCTTGCAATGCCATGAAGTAGGTAGAGGGAATATTTATGATGCCTATTTTCTTCCTAGTTTTTATCTCAATATCCATGATGTAGTTGCTCCCCCAAAAGTCTGCAGAATGAATGAATGCAACATTACATTACTAGCTGAGGCTGAAGGCCTCCTTCCACCACACCATGCAGGTCATAATGCAATGCAAATATATTACCCAACAAGTAACATACTCTCCCTTGGAATGAATACTAAGCAAAATGGGAAGCAACTAGGATTAAAGGCACTAAAACAAAATCATCTTAGAGGCTATTCTTCCAGCCACATTTCAAAAAGTTGTTTATTTAAATAACTCATCCTTTTCCTTCTCTTCAATACTTTTTAAAATGTAAGAGTTATTTAACGGTATGTTTTTAATACTTACCCAAAGTCTCCATCAAAATAGATGGCTCGTTCCTCAATAAGATCTATAATACCTTTAAAGTCACCCTCCAAACCAATGGGTATCTGCACAAATGCTGCATTATGATTTAGTTTAGACCTGAAAAATAAAAATACATATACTTAAATCCTTTTTTCTCCCCAAATCCCTTTGAAATTACAAACAAACAAAAAAATGTAAGAAGAAATCAATGGGCAGATGCTGTAGCTCTGGGAGGGGTGTCATCAGCAGTCAGAACAGACGATATAATGCAGTTGAGAACAGAATGACAGCCAAACTCATGCTAATGAAGCTACAACCCTATTTAGGCAATAAAAAGAACTCTAAAAGGATAGTAGGATAACTATGTCCACATATCATTCTTGAATCAGCTGACTCTAGCGAAACAGAGTATAGCTATCTGAAGAGAAGTTCTTGGAAGAAAACTCTCAGAGCAGGTGTTAAAATCAGACCCTTATTATCAGCCTGTAACTCCATCAGCCACATCTACTGAATAAAAATTATACTCATAGACAGGGATTCTCACTTAAGGAGAAATATGTTCTAGCTACCTAGATTCTATGTGCCCATCTATGATTATGGCTAGATAACTAGGAATCACCAAATATTTGAAGGAAACTAATAAATAGCTTGAAAGAGAGGTATAAGCTCAAGAAATAGTACTAACTTCCAAGGAGAGAGATACTAGAAGAAAATAAAATGTAAAGGTCTGAGAAGTAACTATCTCTATTAATAAAAATATTCCAATAAAAGAGAAAGTTTATGGAAATTAACTATACATAATTGCCGAAATTAAAAAGAACAAACAGGCTAAATAACTGAAGGGATGCAGATGAATAGCAGATTAGTGAACTAGAAGACTGACCTCAAGCATTAGCTCATTACCCAGTCCAAAACAGAGACAGAAAGTATGGCAGAGAGACCAGATGCAGAAGTTAAAAACACAGAGACCAGATGCACAAGTTTCAAAATCTGTTTAATGGGAGTTACAAAATGAGAAAACAGGTAAAAAGCGAGTGGAGCAAACCAAACTAGCCAAATAGATGCTAGAAGAGAATATTCCTAAAATTCAGAAAGAGACTTAGTAGAAAGAGTCCCTATATTGCCAACCACAATTAAAATATAGTAATAAAGATGAAAAGTAAAAATGTTTCATTTTACCAAGAAAATTTTACAGGTATCCAATAAAGGACAAATTTCACTCTCATATTCTCAAATACATCACTTTTATCAAAGTGCACACAGCAATACGGTCACTTAAAGTTCCTCAACACCGGATCTTTTGTCATCAGACACATCACTCTTAGTCTTTCCCTTATCACGAACTCTGCTGCCTATGTCTCTCTTGTGTCTATCAGCTCTCTCTTGTGAAATGAGCTCCACTTACACATCTACAAGCGGTGAAAAGTGAGACAGACTCTTTTCAAAGGCTATCTGAAATACATAACTGTGCAATGCAGCACACTACAAATACCACTGGGTTACCCCTGGTACAGAGCCGAAGTGTTCCCGTTATCTTAGCAGGTATTTGACCATGAGAGCAAGGAAATACAGCATACTACTTCAGGGCATTAATTAAATTCCTCAAGTAGCCGAAACCGGTTTGGCTCAGTGGATAGAGCGTCGGCCTGTGGACTGAAAGGTCCCAGGTTCGATTCCGGTCAAGGGCATGTACCTTGGTTGCGGGCACATCCCCAGTAGGGGGTGTGCAAGAGGCAGCTGATCGATGTTTCTCTATCATCGATGTTTCTAACTCTCTATCCCTCTCTCTTCCTCTCTGTAAAAAAATCAATAAAATATATTTTAAATTCCTCAAGTAAAGGTTAAACTAAAGGGGATCCTCTAGATTTTTCTAAATAAACACAAAGTACTTTTAGAATCTACTTTAGATTATAACTTCTCTAATTATAACAAAACAGCTTAAATTGCCAGATTATTTTCTGACTTCACCTTCAGCATCCCTACAATTTAAGTAATATTTTCCCCATTTTAGAGAGAAGGCAGTTGATGAGATCACACCATAAACCAAAACCAAACTACTGACTTTAATGCTCCATTTACTAAATCACTCAATAAATTAAATAAAGGGGTGGGGGGAATGTAAGGATAAAGCTTAATGACACTAATTGTTCTGGATATCAAGTTTATCATGCAGATCATCACACCCCTCTGTTCTTCTAAGAATCAGTACCTCATCTGCTGCAGCGCCCTGGCGGGGTTGGAGCCCAATCGGTCCAGTTTGTTAATGAAAGTGAGAAATGGAACATTGTAGCGCTTCATCTGCCGATTCACAGTCATGGTCTGGCACTGCACCCCTCCGACCGCACAGACAACAAGGATCGCGCCGTCCAACACTCTCAGGGCCCTTTCAACTTCTATTGTGAAGTCCACATGCCCTAAATGAGACAAGTGTGTGAGGGTCTTAAAGAGCAGCCTGAAGTTTTGTAACATGCACAATTAAAAGTTTCTGTATCTCTGCTCATCACATAAGGCTTCTAATTAGAATGAAATTTTTAAAATCACCAATACCATTCACTCACCATAAGGTCCAGGGGCCCAACAAGATCACTTCAAAAAGATACATGGGCATGTGAACCTCTGGAATCAGCTACAACATGCAAAAGGCACAAATCTTCCTACTCACCATTTATTAGCACTATTTTTCAGGGAAACCACGAAAGGATGAGAGAGGCACTCTAAGCCCCAAGTCAAACTTCTCTAACAGAGACTCAGTCACACTTCTGAGTATCCTATCTAATAAAAGAGTAATATGCAAATTGACTATCACTACAACACACAAGATGGCTGCCCCCATGTGGTCAAAGATGGCTGCCCCCATGTGGACACAAGATGGCCACCACAAGATGGCCAGCAGGGGAGGGCAGTTGGGAGGGACCAGGCCTGCAAGGGAAGGCAGTTGTGGGCGATCAGGCCAGCAGGGGAGGGCAATTGGGAGGGACAAGGCCTGCAAGGGAGAGCAGTTGGGGGGACCAGGCCTGCAGGGGAGGGCAGTTAGGGGTGACCAGGCCTGCAGGGGAGGGCAGCTAGAGGCAATCAGGCTGGCAGGGGAGCAGTTAAGCATCAATCAGGCTGGCAGGGGAGTGGTTAGGGGGTGATCAGGCAGGCAGGTGAGCAGTTGGGAGCCAGCAGTCCTGGATTGTGAGAGGGCAGTCGGACATCCCTCGAGGAGTCCCAGATTGGAGAGGGTGCAGGCTGGGCTGAGGGACACACCCCCACCCTCGTGCATGAATTTCGTGCACCGGGCCTCTAGTTATTTGATACTCAAATATAAGCTGAGTCACAGTAGAGGAAAGAGCTCACTGTGCTTCTGCCCAAACAAGCTGCAATAAAACAGAAACCTCACCAGGAGTATCTATAATGTTGATGTTGACATCTTTCCACATGGTATAGGTGGCCGCTGACTGAATAGTGATTCCTCTTTGTCTCTCTAGTTCCATGGAGTCCATGACAGCACCAACTCCATCTTTACCTTTCACCTAGACACAAGGACAGCAATTCAGAGTTCTCTGTCCCTGCATTCCAAGAAGCAGAGACATTTTTACAGAGATGGAACCAGAGCACAGGTGGTTAAATGATGCAATTAGCAGAGAAGTCTCATTTGTCAAACCATATCATCTGATGAAATAGAAAGCTGACACAGATTTTGCCCTCTATTACCTGCCTAACCCTTTTTTCATCCGTTCTCAGCAACTACTGCCATAGAGCAGTCACCCATCCTTGGAGCCATCCTTGCTCCTTCGGCACTGCTCCTGCCGGCCAGCCCTCTGCTGGTCTGTGCGGAGATGTTCAGAGAACAGCTTTGCCTGCTCTGCTATATGTGGATTTTGAGGCCCAGGAGGGGAGGATTCAGCTTTTAAAGTATGCAATTTAAGAAGATGATCTTCATCTGAAGAAATATTTTTGAATGGAGAGTTGTTACTCATTGATATGTAATTTCTTCAGGAGAGTTTCGAGATTTTCTTTAAAATTTTTTTTCCTGATACAGATAGTTTTTAAACTACAGTAGGTCCTCAGGTTACGTCGGAGATCCGTTCCTACGGCACCGCAGTAAGTCAGAACCCACCTACATAAGCACCTACGTCACTCACATGGAGCACATGCACAGCAGTAATGAAGTGAAACAGTAAAAAAATTTAAAAGATAACAATTCCTGACCTTTACTTGTGGTAAATACAGTAAATAATAAAAAACATAAAGCCATAAGTACATATGTTGAAATAACGGAACTTTTTTTTTTTATAAATAAATGGGAGATGGCGACGTAACCACGAAATGACATACATCGAGTCCAACGTAACCCGAGTACGGACTGTATTAAGCTCATACTATGCATCATTTTAAATCTTTTTTTTTCCACTTAACATTATAAACATCTCTCCGTAACATTAAAAAAATTATGTAAATACTATTTTAATGGCTGCTTAAGGATACATCACATTACGTAATTTAACATTCTCAAAAGACCACCTACTCAGTATACCTACAATGATGATCACTAGATCGATTCCTCAGAGCAATATTTCAAGCCTACTCGAGCTATCCACTGTGTAATATGATTTTGATTAAAGATCCACTGCTACCATTCTTTAACCCTTTGCATTCGCTTGCTTTTTTTCTCGATTCCTTTATTCTAATGCTAACCGTGTCGAGTCACACTCGACATCTGAGTGAAAAAGGTTAAACCTTTCAGGTTTTGTAAAGTTTGTTAAATCATAACCACAAAACCATTAAAACCAAGCTCTAACTCATCGGAATCAACACAAACCACATACCTCATGCATCTTTGCAATTCTGCCAGTGTAGTAAAGCACTCGTTCTGTTAATGTCGTTTTCCCAGAATCAATGTGAGCCGAGATTCCAATATTTCTTATCCTTTCATTAGGAATCTTCCCTGATGAACACCATCTGCAGACCTTCCAATTAACCTGGAGTAAAAAAAAAAAAAAAAAGCCCAATTCATTGCACATATTACAAGGTAACAGGCAATTAAAATGGGTTGGTGGACATCTTTCCTCCAAGGAATCTCAATGGACACAAAACATCATCTGAGATAATGGGGAAAGGAAGAGTAAATGTGTCAACCTGCAACTCTTGCAATCAAAGGAGAGAATGCAAGAAAGGACAGAAAATATATATTCTTAAAAAGAATTAAATCAAAAAAACCGATGAATTAAAATAAATTAATTAAACAAAAGGAGCAGACACTTTTAGGGAATGTTACAAGTTTGAAAACATACACCGGGGATGATAAAATCAGAAAGACAGCCCCCAACAGCTACTTTACTAGGAAACAGCTTTTAGTTTAAATTTTACTTTGATTCCCCCCACCCCACCCCACCTGTACTGCGGTTCACAGCAAGCAAGAATGTTCGAGGCCTTCTGTGCTCTATGCGCTGGTGCCAAGAGCTCCCAGGCAGCCTACAAAAAGTTTCCAATTCCTTCTACCCCCAAACAATGACATTAAAAAAACAACAACAACAACCCACTTTATATTAATCGGGGAAGGGGGTCAAATCTTGCATTTATGGAATCAAGACACAATATAAACCTCTTCCTATAGGACTGCACACCCAAAATGCACTGCAGCCACCTTTGGGGAAAGGAAAGCAGAAGGCCTCGGAAAAGGTGGGTCAGGTATTAGGTGGAATCTGGGTGACAGGCGCGTAGTTGAGTCAACCCCAGGGACACCAGGGAGCAAAGCAGAGCAGGTCTGCGTGACGGGAAGGGCTCAACTCCTGCCCAATCCTGCTTCATTCTGCGCCCCCAGCAAAAGGCAGGAACCAGGCCACAGGGAAGTACCCGGAGGCTCGCGCGCCTGATCAAACCCCCCAGGGCAGGCTGAGAGGGGGCGGTCGGCCCAGCCACACTGGAGTGGAAAGAGCACTTGATAAAGAGGCGGGGGCCCTGGGTTCGAGCCTTGGACACACTCGTAGTTCAGCTGTCTTGCCCTTCCCTCCAGGCACTTCTCCTCTTGAAGGTACAGCAAAGAGAAGAGGCTCAATCACACATGGAGGCACGCCCAACCTCCCATGGCACAAGCAGCCGTCAGCACAGTGAGTGAGGAGGCGCCAGGGAGGGAAGGGGTGTTAGCACCCACCCGGCCCCGGAGGGCCGCAAGGTCCCAGGGACGTCCCCCTGTTCGGTCTCGCCTCGCCGGGCACTGATACCTGCTTCCCCTGCCAGCCCAGGGCGGCCGGGACCCGCGGGAGCGGCCCGCGGCCCACGGCCGTGGCGAAGGCTGCACCCAGCAGCCTCATGGCAAACACAGAACAAGTACGAAGGTGCCGCGGCTCCGGGTCCGCTCCGCCACCCGCACCGCAGCCGGAGCGTTCAAAGTCACGCCGGCGACCAGGGCCGGAGGAGCACTTCCGGGGCGAAGGACGCGAGGGGGCGCAGAAGGGAAAGAGGGCGGGGCTTCCGGACCTCAGAGCAGAGCAGCGCCCTCCGCTGACCGGGCGCCCTCTGCCGGGTTGGAAGAGAAAGTGCAATCGCTTTGCGGCTCTAATCAAGCTTTCGCGTATTCCCAGAAAGATGCAAGCCTTTAAAAGTGCAAAATTTCCCCATATAGCAATGTGGAGACATGTTTATAACAGAATGTAAGTGAAAAAGATGCAAACTTTTTATCTATGCTGTAACAAACATAAAAAAATAATTATCTGAAAAACATGACCTGGAGGAACAAGGAAAGATAAGAACTATCGATTACTTGTGCGTTTTCTCATTTCGAGATGTTCCGCCATTGTTTGTTGTTAATTAAACAATGTTCTATGTCCAGTCCAAGGAACACAGTGTCCTTGATGATTCCACGGGAATCTCTTCGCGGCATCTCAGACTTAGCGCCCCAAACGGAGCTCCTGATCTTCCTCCCAAACCCTCCCGCAGCCTTCGTTGTGTAAATGGAAACTCCGCTGAGTTGCCCATATCGCACATGTTCGTCACTCTGACACCACTCTTTGACACCCTTAATCTGTCCACATGTGCTCTAGGCACTGCCTTCAAAAATAGACCCGAAACTGCCCCTTCTCCCCCCTCCAGCACCGCCACCTCGACAGAAAGCCTGCGGGACAGAGCTGTCTGTTCTCAACGCGGGAGCCACGCCAGGTCATGTCATTTCCTGCTGCAAACACTCCATCCACTGAATTCATCGTTGCTGTTATCTGTACTTTTGTGTAGATTTGAAATTTCTCATAATAACTTTTTTTTTTTTAAGTGTAATGGCATCCCCTCCCTGTCAGAGTAGGCACCCACGGCCCCGCTGGAGCTGCTAGGCCAACGCAGCTCTACTCCCCTTGCCCGGTTGCTCCAGCCACATGGGCCTCTTCGCTTACCCTCACATGGCCAGGGTCCTCTCCTCCCCAGAGAGCAGCGTGCCTCTTTCCCGTACTTTCTTCTGTCAGTTCCAAGAGCCGCCCGGCAGTGAGATGCTCCCTGACGAACTCTTCTAAAACAGCAAGCTCCTCCCTTCCCATTTCTCATGCTGCTTCATTTGCCTGCACAGCACTTCTTAGATATATCCAGATATTTGGCATACCTGTTTATTGTCTGGCTACCAATGGGAATACCAATTCCATAAGGACAGTGATTTGGATTTGTTAGTTGCTGAAACCTTGTATGTACTAGATGTTCAATAAGTATTTGTTAAAATGAATGAATGAATCAGGTCAAATAGAAATAAATTACAAGGACAAAAGAAATCAGACTCAATGATGAATTTTGGACCTATTTTTTTGCATGCCATCTATGTATTAATTTACAATAAATGATTTGTAAGCTGCTTTGATAAATTCATTAAAATTGAATATATCTTTAAATAAACTTTATTTATAAACTTTAAAAATTTAGTCTTTATAAGCTTTTATATTTGGCTAAAATATATAATTTTGTAAGTGGTAATAAAATTAAGGTTTTTACTTTAATTTTAAGATAATGATCTCTTCTCTGTATATAAAAGGCTAATATGCTAAGTGTCCGACTGTCCAACTGGTCACTATGACGCTCACTGACCACCAGGGGGCAGACACTCAATGCAGGAGCTTCCATGATGCACACTGGCCATTTACAGAGAAACAACACCACGGACCTGGCTCCCACAAAGCAATACTCGGCTCCCCCCAAGTGGGACACAGGCCCTGCCACCACCCCAGAGCGACAGTCCACCAAGTCGCAGCTGATGCTGCCAAGACCCCATGGCACAAAATGTGGCTCACAGCCCAGCCCAGAAACAGTAGCTGTGGGCGCTGGGTAATGATGTCATGTAGCAACGCCTAGCTTCCTCTCCCTAGCGACTTCCTCTCCCTTGGAGTTTCTTCAGCCCAGGAACATGACTTGCTTTATAGCCAGGTGCAAACATTTTACACTTTAACCAAATATCTGTGAAGTGTTTTCCCGTGCCTCATCTCATTTGATCCTCACAGAAGTCCTGGAGTAGGTAGATAAGAGATTTGGTGGAATCCTCTTTTCTTTTTCCTTAGCTGGAAAATGGAGATTTAGAAAGTTTAGAAACTTGACCCAACTGAAAAGAAATGGTGGACCTTGAAAATGACTTCAGGTTTTTTCACTGCGCAGAATATTGTCAAACACTGCTGCAGTTAAATATTTTATCCTTTGTTCTCCCTGCATGATCACGATAATAATCTGCTTTGTGTTGATATTTACTGTTGTGTTGCTGACAATTACCTGAAAGAAAAGTTGGGGTGCTTCACTGGGCTGGAAAAAGTTTAGCTACATCAGAAAGCAGGTCTAATTAAGTAAGTCTATTCTATATCTATAAAAGGCTAAGATGACTCACACATGCGCGATACATATAAAGCTCTTGCTGGTGCCAATCGCACACGTGTGTTTCGATCTGTTATTGTTAATTGTAAGTTTGGTTGATACTTCTGTTATAAAGGGCGAATAGTGATATTAAAATATTTCTTCTACTTAATTTCCTTTCAATGTGCACAAATTCATGTACCGGGCCACTAGTGTTAAATAAAAGTGTATCTATTACCACTTTAACAAAATTTCCTTTAGTAAAAATGCATACTCATTATCTTGTGTGTATATATATTATTTTTCTGAAATTAAAACAAGTATATTCTTATTTTTATTAATACCACTTGTAGCCAAAGTAATCAACTTAGTTTTGTTTACATAGAAAACTGAAACATGGAAAACCAAGCACTATTTAGCTCAATTTTTATGAGTACATATAATTGCCTTTGTTAGGTTTTAAAGTAGTATGTATGTATACCCTGAGTGGCCAGATTATTATGATCTCTGAACACATAACAATATGGCCACTCAGTGTGTGTTACACACACACACACACACACACACACACACACACACACATTAGAGGCCTGGTGCATGAATTCGTGCATGGGTGGGGTCCGGCCAGCCTGGCCAGGGGGAGGGGACAAGGGCCGTTGGCCGGCCTGCCTGCTGGTCGAACTCCTGGTCGAAGGGACAATTTGCATATTATCCTTTTATTATATAGGATATACACTGAGTGGCCAGATTATTATGTGTTCAGAAATCATGATAATCTGGCCACTCAGTATGTGTGTGTGTATGTATATATATATATATATATATATATATATATATATATATTCCAAAATATTTGAACATTGTGTTAATTCAGTCATTTTATAAATGTATAAAAATAAAGATAAATTGAAACTATCTTCAGTAGCCAAAACTTTGTATCACTTTTACTTAGAAATTGTCCAAATATCTAAAGATCAATTTAACATTTCTAAAGTTTTGAGAAGTTAAATGAGGATTTGAAAAACTAAAGTTCTAGCTAAAATTTAGCTAGAGCCATCTGTATACTGTTAAAAGATAAACTGAGGCATAGCGAGAATTTTGAGCAAAATCGATTCCAATAGGGCAGTGTCACTCTGGAAGTGTTTTGGTGCGCTCCATCAGCTAGGGCCGTGGTCGGCAAACTGCGGCTCACGAGCCACAGGCGGCTCATGAGCCTCTGTTTGCCGCTTTGTTGACTAATGAGTTTGCCAACCACTGCCCTAGATTCTTGATTCCAATAATTACAGGCTGTTGTTGTTCCTTGTGATTAAGCCCCTATCCAGTGGTCGGCAAACTCATTAGTCAACAGAGCTGCAGTTTGCCGACCACTGAGCTAGGGGAAAGACTTAAAAGAGGAGGCAGAAGCAAAGCAAGGTGGTTCAATGATTGGCAATAGCTTAAGCAGTTGTCTTTTTTAAAAAAAAAAAAAAATATTTTATTGATTTTTTACAGAGAGGAAGGGAGAGGGATAGAGAGCTAGAAACATCGATCAGCCGCCTCCTGCACAGGGGATGTGTCTGCAACCAAGGTACATGCCCTTGACCGGAATCGAACCTGGGACCCTTCAGTCCGCAGCTCTATCCACTGAGCCAAACCGGTTTCGGCTTAAGCAGTTGTCTTATTTGGGAAAGCCTGTTTGTGTTTAGGTTTCAATTTCTTAGCCTTAAGGCATTGCAGGCTCAGGTTTTGCTTTGCTCTCAGGGGCTACTAAGGCATTAAAGCCGCCTCAAACTAATGTTTAATTAATTTAATAATACAAATATGAAAGTATTTCTGTAAAAGGCTAATTGCCTTCCCTATTCAAGAAGAGAGGAGTTTAAATATAAGCCATATCGTTAAAAAGCCCTGAAAATAAAAATGTGTGGCCTTTTATATAAATAACATGGTTTCTTTAGACAAATAACACAAAAGCTCTCCTGTTTGGGGTATTGTCTTCTAAGGTGCCTCTCAAGTGCAAGTCTTCAACATGTCACAGTTCCAAGTGGTTACTGCAGTTCCTTGCTAAAGGTGTGCCAGAGGTTTGTCTGTTCGCTGACAAACCCATGAAAAATGGCCTGATGTGCTATCAAATGTAAAGTATTCTTATGTCTGTCTCAGGCTGACTACTGACCTGAGAATCATGTGGTTAGATGGTAACAGGCATGGACAGGAGGATTCTCCCAAAGCAAACTTCTTGTACAAAGGCAAGACTGAGGTAAGTTTTCATGGACAAATAATATAACATGGTGGGAAAACAGAAGATAAATGTGTTTATAGCCAAATTCACCAGAGGACACCGAAGTCTCATCAGAACCTCCAAACTCCAGCATGACATTAGGGCCAAAGATATCATCAGAAGGCAGTTTACTGCAAAACCTATGTAATCAGGGCCAGAGGGGCCTTAAAGCGTCTCAGATATGTACATAATTACCAAACTGAAGGTCCTACTCATTGCAGTAAGGGTCTAGGTTGAGCCTTCGTAGAATCTCCAAATTGTCCCAGCCTGATCAGCCTAAGACCACTCTTTTAGTTCATCCAGCTGCTGAAACAAAGACCATAGACTGGTTGGCTTATAAACAATAGAAATTTCATGTAGTTCTGGAGGCTGGGAAGTCCAAGAGCAAGGACAGAAGATTCGGTGTCTGGTGAGAAAATACTTCTCATTCAAAGGCAGTCAACATCACTCTGTTCACATGGAAGAAAGGGCAAGGAAGCTCTCTGGGTCTCTCATAAAGTCACTAATTCTATTCATGAGGGCTCCACCCCCATGGCCTAATCACACCCAACAGCCCCATCTCCAATTACCATCACACTGCCACTTGCAGGCACCATCTGATTCCAATGTGCTCGGCACTGCCCTGTGACAGGAAAGGACAATGGAGTCAGGAAGGTAAGGAAAGCTTATCACTGAGACTGCCAGCGCCAGGAAAACCTCCCAAGTGGCAAGGAGCCTAACTGTGCAACTTGGCCTTGTTACCAAGGCCACATTCGCCAAATTGTTCATTTCCTTACATTCCCCTAAGACCCAGGGTTCCAGAAAGATCAATGTTGTCCGTTAAGAAAAAAATCATGTGAGCTACAGGCTACAGAGAGCCTTCTTTTTTATACTGGTTGACTTCAGCATTATGGTAAAAATAAGTTCTGGAAAAAAACTCATTTTCAGCATCATGTGAACATAAAGATTTGTCTAGTGGCCCCTTAGGAAGTACTCTGGGATAAGAAATCCATAGCTTTAATTTCATTTTTTTCTTAATTTCCATGGTAAATAAATTGGATTATCTAATGGCTGTATGATGCACAGAAGTTGTACTGTTTTAAGAAAAATTATTTATAAAGTGTTTTCACATTTGAATATAGGGATTCCAGTTTATCAGTATAATGATTTAGGCAACAGAAGAATAATGACAGTATCTACTCTTGAGATTCTGCTCTTGATAAAGTAAATTTATGCAAAAGTGTTCTTTAAAATTTATGCCTTTTTGCCCTAACCAGTTTGGCTCAGTGGATAGAGCGTTGGCCTGCGGATTGAAGGGTCCCAGGTTCGATTCTGGTCAAGGGCATGTACCTTGGTTGTGGGCACATCCCCAATAGGGGGTGTGCAGAAGGCAGCTGATCGATGTTTCTCTGTCATCAATGTTTCTAACTCTCTATCCCTCTCCCTTCCTCTCTGTAAAAAAAAAAATCAATAAAATATATATTTTTAAAAAATTTATGCCTTTTGACAACTACTCAATATGTTATATTATGTTATTAGTACACTAAAGTATATGGAAAAGAAAAATTCTAACATCTTTAATACATGCTAAATCACTTTCCATTATAAAAATTAATTGGTGCATATGCATCTTATCTTAGTGACTGATTAAAGGCATGAAATACCAACTAGTAAAATGAACAGGATATGTTATAGAAAACTAGAAGAGTGTAAGCACAATTATGTAATTCTACTTCCAAAGTTAAAAAAGGAAGAGAGCAGATTTTTTGTTCTATTTTTCCCCTTGAAACAACAAAGATTTAAGAGATAAGATTTTATATTCTAATAGAGTTCAAACCTTCTATAAAAATTAATGCTTTAATTCTAGAATAAAAATGCTAGAGATGATTTTATAAATGGTATAATTAAAAAGGGACCAATTGACTTAGGAAGTCAAACACACACATCACCTGTCTAAGAAATTTTGAGACAATCAATCACTCAGGTTTGCAGAATACCAAATGCATTTTTCTAAATGTCACAGAAAGGCTGAGCAGAGTTTCTCCAAGGACACTCCAACTTCAGAATGTTAACAGTGGAGACAGATTAAGTGTTTGTGGGAAAGGAGAGTAGAAATACCTGAAGACGTTACACAGAAAGGTCAGTGTAAAGTCTGATAAATGTTAAGAATGCAATATAGAAAGAAAAATATACTGTATAAAGACACTACAAGAAGAAAACTCATGTATATTAGCAGTTTAAAATATTTCTTTGAAAATGAACTATTTGCTCTTTATTTTATCAAAATGATAAATTTCTCGCAAGACAGTACTAGTAAAGTTCTGCTTTATTTTTAAAAAATCTTTAAGCTAGCTGGCTACATAACACATTGTGAAATCTGAAGTAAATGATTTTAACCTTATTAACATGACCCTAGAGTAGTGTTAAATGAAAATTGAGACAATTTTTTAAACATTTAACTTTCTTAAAACTAATTATATAGAACTAGTGCCACATTCAGTCTTGTATAAAAGAATACACAGCCAACAGGAAAATAACTGGGAAAGCAAAATCAGCACGTGAGTTTTGAAACTTAGTATGTTTTAAAGTGAAGAGTTTGATTAAATATTTAACAACTTTGCCACACTGCTGAAAATCAAAGTTTTATTTCTAAAGTAGGGACAACATAATGCTAGCCCTTCCAGGAACACTGAGAGATCAGAAGAAAGTTGCTAAGTACAGTACTGATTTCACAACAGGAGATTGGTCTTATGTGTATTACCCAGCACCATTACTTTCTCTGTAAAACAACCCAAACTGAGCATATCAAATGCAAGGCTGTTTATTTTTTGTTGATTTTCACAGGTGATCCTTTGATGTTGAGTTTGTCCACGAAAACATTTGATCTTCTTCCACGTTCAATGCCTGGGCATTGATGAGATTTCTCCCTGAGAAATATACATATAAAAAAATTAATACTTTTTTTTTAAATGGTCAACAGTTTACAAATCAATACAAACATGTTAAAAATCACTGTGATTTAAGCAAGATTTTACCTTAACAGTTCCTCAATAGCTTTGAAAAACATATGTCAGACGATTTCCCTTGACATTTAAGAAAGCAGCCGCTGCTTTCCTGAGACAGATTTAACTATGCATGGTTTAACCATGATGGCAGCCACTAGCAATGTCATTTATATGTTAATAAAATTCAGTTCCTCAGTTGCCCCAGCCACTGAGGGTGTGTGATTCCATAGCTACATGTGGCTAGCGGCTACATTTTTGGACAGTACAGATATAGAACATTTTCATCACTGCGGAACATCACTTCAGAAAGTTCTACCATGGTGCTAGTTTACAGGAAATGCCCGATAGGGCCGTAAATTATAGATCGTTTATAAAGAACATGCTTTCTTTCACCAGGACCTGGATTTCATAGTCACTCTTACCACTGTTAGGCTTTTATCAGTAAACTTTTCCAAGTGAGACAAATACTATCTAAAATTAATATGGGAGCAGATTTCCTATAGAAAATATTAGTGCTCTAAACTCCAAACAGGTATTTTAAAAATAAAAGATGCTAGCACGTGAAATTCTGCACGAGGCTTCTGATTCACATTAAAATCTGTTTCACATGAATAACTACATTATAGCATGTTCCTTAGGAGGATTTAGCCCTTATCTTCTGAAGCATAATTTGCTAGTGAGTTACTAATCATGTAATCCTGAAATATTATTGTTTTTTAGGTATAAAATTAAATTTGTGTGGAATACTCAGATATAATGTAAATCACATCTTTCTCAAAAGATATTATTGATGAAAACAACTTGGATGTTAATGAGAACTTCTTGATAACAGAGGTAAAATTATGAAACTTTTTTCCTAATTATTCTTTACACAACACAATTTATTTTAGAAATAACCCTTACCTTCTTTTAAGTTCTCGGGCTCCTGAATTCTCATGCCCAACACTTCGGGGCATCCTGGTGTTTTCTAGATTGCACCACTGTCTCCCTTGTTTGTACTTTAAAATCTCATTTTGCCACTCATCATCAAAAGCATGGGCATCACCTACATTAAAGAGCGAAACAAAGGAGTAATATTAAGGTATCAGTCGGTCAGTAAATGTCTTGCTCCCCACAAACTTCATTCTAGCCCGATGTTTCCATCAATCTAACCTCAAGATAGAGGCAGGAAACTGCTTCAGATACAAAGGTCTCTGGCTCAGGGTAATATTTCCTTTTCTGTTTGTTCCTCTCCTATTCCTATTGATAATTGTGTCACTGATGATCTGGTTTTACACACACCTGCCTGGATATCACATTATTCTACCCAAGGGACCCCTTGACCCAATGACACTGACTTTTAGTCTTCCTTCCTGTGCCTCCCCGTAGTGATCATCCTTTTTCTCTGTAGCTGGGCACTCCTCCTGTGGCTAGCATTCCTATTACCCTCACCATTTTCCTGTGTAATTTGGCCTCACAAGCTTCTGTTGTCAATTTCCTAAGACAGGTTACTCGTTTTGACTGCCAACTTATGTTGTTATGAAGTAGGTAACCTCACTTCCATAATAACAACAGATAAATGGCAATACTTGTTCTTTCAGACTGCCTTTATAATAATATATTCCTTCACTAAATCTTGCTTTAGTATGTTAATTATATTTCAATATGACAAAATTATAAAGGTTAAAAGTAACAAAAGGTTAAGATGTTGTGGCTTCCATTTCATTGCATAAGAATAAGTTTATCAAACTCCAACCTTAAGAGAAATTCTCTTTTTAAAATTATACAATAATTCAGACCCTTTATGGCATTAAAATATTTTTGTTCAGGATACTTTCTGAAAATAGGAGATGAATATAACTTTAAAACTACAACCAGAAGAATTAGGATACGGGAAAGACAAATTCATTTAAAAATAAATGTAAAATCTAGAAAATTTACTTGATACATACATGATATGTAATATATTACATTATATCTATTTCTAACAATACCAGAAATTAAAATCTTATCGATATAAAAGCCTGAATATCCAAAAATACCGAATCATTTAAATGAATTATGGCCTATTCATGATAAAACTTTTAGGTAACCATTTAAAATGTTTTTGAAAAAATATCATAGGTGACTGTTCACAATTATAATGGAGAATTAAAATAAACACTATATACATTATATAAACACTAAAATATTAACTTTGAAAAAAGTATATATGTTGATATATACATAAAATTATTAGGAAGAAATACACCAAAACATTAATAGTAGTTATTTTAGGTTGAAATTTCAGATAATTTTCTTCTTTATACTTTTTTACATTTTTCAAATGTACTTCTTTGAAAATTAGAAATATTTAAACTCATTTTGCCTACTGAATCTTACTAAATAACAATTCAAACTATTCCATTTCCCAAACATAAAACATAAAATAGTACTCAACATTACCAAAAATTACTATAAAAACAGATCTACTCTGAAATTATGAAACCACAATGTTATTACTTTAATAAGATATTTCCTATACATTCATAAACTACCTCAAAACGACTTCTTATGAAACGTTTCTACAAAAAATATTCAAGTTCCACCAGTGCAGGTGCTATTTTGACTTTACTAGGAATAATGCTATTTTCTGCAAACACTTACTTTCATTCATATTGATGAACTCCTGGTTGACCTCTTCATCTCCAGTCTTGTTGTTCTTCGATTTTTTGATAACATGAGCTCTGTCATGGAGATGATGTCCAACAGCCATTTTTTCTAGTCCACTGTCAGAATCTCTCAATGCTTTCCTAGTTTCCTTTATCTGTAAAAGTAAAAAAAATAAAAGTGAGCTATTCTTTAAATACTAGAGGCCTGGTGCACAAAATTCGTGCATGGGTAAGGTCCCTAGGCCTGGCCAGCGATCAGGGCTGATCAGGTTCTCCACCTCCCTGCCTCCTCCTTCCCTCACTCCCTCAGCGCCCCACCACTGCTGGTCCCCCACCATGTTCTGTGCTGCCCCCTGGTGGTCAGTGCACATCATAGCAAGCGAGCGATCTATCGTTCTCCTGGTCGAACTCCCGAGGGGACACTTTGCATATTAGCCTTTTATATATAGATACATTGAATGGATTTAATTCTAAACTCCTCAGGGCCTGTTTACTACAGAGATTAGACCATCAATCTACTGTTCTAAAAATAATGGGCACTCAGTTCCACTACCAACTTGCAGTAAAATTATGGTAATAATTCTCTGTTATTTCCTGAACTGCTTGAAATTAAAATGTCTAGGACAAATAGGACCAATACAATTTAATCTTTTTCAAAACTGTAATCAAATGTTAAATCAAAGAATAACTTAATTATAGAAAACTTAGTGCCTTCGACACTGCCCTTGACAATGTAATAGTAATACATGTTAGCATTCCTATAAGTAAGGGCAGCTAACTATTCAGCAGTCATGTTGATGAGATTGAATCTCATGACTCCCACCTATGAACTCTATGGGTTATTAGACTATCTATGATAGCCAAAGCTATTAACATGGTTCTCTATGGGATATCTACATTTATATTCTGTTTACGTTTATGATGCATGTCATTTACAGCAAGTTAAAATTAAAATGTCTGAGGTGAATTAGCTGCACTATTGCAAAAGCATCATTAAAAGATATAACTAATATGTAAGAACTAAATAAATTAACCACTCACACCCATTAGACAGGCAAACCTAACTTTTTTTTACTATAATTACTAACAAAGAAATGGAGAAATGTGAACTCTTATACCAGAGTTTGTGGAAGCTAACTGTTTCAATCACTGTGTGATAGTAACTTGGTAATTTCTAATGAAAACGATACACACCTCCTACACCCAGCCAATGCCATTCCTAGATCCTTTGCACAAGGAGACTTTTGTAAATATGAATGAAAAATTAGAAATACCCAAATGTTTATCAGTAGCAAAGTAGATTTAAAAACTGCTATGTAATCACATTTGGGATACTATTAAGAAGTTAAAGAAACCAGAGCTATATACATATCAACTTGAATAAATCTGAGGCATATTATTGAGCAAAGTCAAGTTGCAGAGGACACTGCAATATGACACCATTTATATAAAGTTTAGAAACTTGAAAATAACTCATTATGTTATTTATGAAGCATACATAAGTAACAAAATTATAAAGACATGCAAGAGAATGATAAGTCCCAGATACAGGAAAATGTGCTCTTTGGGGGAGGGAGACAAGGAAAAGGGACCAAGGAGGGAGGAAGGGAGGAAGGCACTGGAAGCTTTAACTGCATCTGCAAAGTTTTTTGCTTAAAAAGAAAACAAGAGATGAGTTAAACAGAGAAAAATGTTGTGATTTAAGGCATATGAATATTTATATTATTCTTTATATCCTTTCTGTATACTTGAAATATCCCATGAGTTAAAAAATTAATTTACTTCAAATATAAGTTAAAAGTAGACATTTGTTTCATGAAACAAAGACTTCTTTTAGTGTCTATGTATCTGTCAACATGTAAAGTTAATAAACATCATCAGATATTTACATAAATAAAGGTTGGGTGGGGAGACAAAAAATGCTTTATTGTTTTTCATAGAGACAGGGGTCTTCTCTCCTCCACATCCCCCCCGACAGAACCAGGTCAAATTTGAATAATTAACCTTTGATAGAGGCAGTCATTCCACAACTCTATAAAGCTCTAAGAATGCTTAGAAAAGACTTACTCCTCCTGGAGCCTGACGGGTTTGAGTTGAGGCCTGGAAAACCCTTGGCGGTTCATCTCCTACTTTGGAATAAGTCATAACCGAGGAAGAAGTAAACGAATGTCCGTTTGGATCCATTGAAAGGTTACCCTACAAATATAAATTGTAAATTCAGAAAGTTTAGTCAAATATGCAGAACTAATGTCAGAGAACTCAAGTAAGTAATAACACAACCACAAGTTCTACTAAGGATACTATACTATCAGTATGGTGTATCCAAATGGCACCACCAGGAAGGTCCTAACTTCCTTCCCTTTTAGCCACCAATTCCCACCTCCTACTGAGGATACAAGCGAGTCACTCAAAGATCCTTAAGTCTTTGGGATCAAAGACCTATGGCTTAGACTGAAATATAGATGCTATGATACTTTTAGTCAGTGGTTGATGCTTGTGTGCTAGTTTGCCAACGTTGAGCCAATTAACCATACACCAAGAGTTTTATACCTCCTGTGGGTACCAGATTGCTAATTACTAAAATCATTCTGAAATGATCCTTAGATTTCAAATGAGAAGACTAAATAACATGGGCCTTCTTCAGATTGAATCAAGTTATTGTTTTGATGTGAATATTGAGTAGAAAAGTAAGAGTGGTAGGACTACTTTATAAGTATTTGGATGACGTGGATCTAATTCATCATAAAACATCATTGTGTCTAAACATCATTCTAAAATTTTCAGAATTTTTTAAACACTAAAACTTAACTTCTTAGATGATACAATTGCTTTTAAGTAGACAAGTTATAAAATTTAAAAAATCTAAATTCTTATAAAATGTTCATTTACAATAGTGACCTTCAGCAGAACAAATGCTTTTGAGGTTGATTTTTTTTAACTTTGAAAGTTAATTAATGCTATTTTCCTCAAACTTGTTGGTTGTGAAATCAATTTTGTGGGTTGTGACCAGGATTTTTAAAAAAATCTGAAATAAATAGAAAATATCAGCACATATTGTAAATAGTATGATCATTTTCTTAAACTTTTTTTTCAGGTATATTTATTTAGTACACAAGTATTGTGTACTGTACCATGACATAGGACATACATGTAAATATTTTTTTTTTGGTGAAAGTGTCATTTTATCACATCACTATCAAAGGTAGATGCTATGGATAAGACATATTTTTTAACTACTGTGTATCATGGTTAAAAAGAGTTTGAAAGCCACTATAATATCGGGTACCAATAACTGAAAATAATGTTCTCGTCAATGTTTTAGTACTTACAAAGTTTCTTTGTAATTCCTGCATACTGTTTCGCATATTTAACATCATTCGGTCCATTGCCTGAAAAGGGCTGACATCTGTACGCTACAGGATATTAGGAAGTATGTTATTAACTATAACTATAACACAATGGAAACAAATCAACCATTCCAAAACAGCTGAAACTATTTTCTCGATTTATGCAGTGGGATCTCATGCAGTAATAGACCAAGTAAAGATAATTTAAAGACTATACAATGAAAATGATTTGTCAAAGAAAAGAATTAAAGCATACACAAAATCCCAAATAGCCAACATATAAATGATTAGGGAGCCATAACACTATATATACATGCATACATACATGTGTGTACACATACACAAACGCACACACACACGATATAGAGGATAGAGCAAAAGTAGGTTTACAGTTGTGAGTATGCAAAACACAGAGATTATTCTTATATTATTATTTATTAACTAGAGGCCTGGTGCACGGGTTGGTGCACCGGTGGGGTCCCTCGGCCTGGCCTGCACCCTCTTGCAATCCGGGACCCCTTAGGGGATGTCGGAGAGCCGGTTTCTGCTCAATCCCCGCAGACCAGGCTGAGGGACCCCACTGGTGCATGAATCCGCGCACTGGGCCTCTAGTATGTATATAAGACCTTTGGTTAATCTCTTCCTGCCCTCTCCATGTCTGTTTCATGTTTCCATATCTCTGGTTTCCGCTCCTGCATTGAGCATCTTCCCCCTGGTGGTCAGTGCACATCACCAGCTGGCTGGCCGGCCAGTCACTTAGGCTTTTATATATATAGATTATTATATTGTTTTCCATATGAACAACTGTAAACCTACTTTTGCCCCACCCTGTATGTGCAAGAACATATAAATATATACACAGTATCATTCATCAACTTTCTTAAAACATATTTAGCTAATATATAAACACTGATGCATTCTGGGCTGGGACAACTCTAGCATAGACTAGTCTTCAAATCTTTCCTTCTTCCCTCTCTTAATACCCCACCACACAAATAAATAAAACTTGGGCATAAGATACCTGTGTCACCCCCACCAGTACCACATGGCTGACAGAAGTTGAGCCAGCCCTTCTTTTCATCATTGTGGGGTCCAGGTGATAGAGGTTCACTCACTCTACTAATTTGCCACCTACCATTGAAGGCTCATAGGGCACACACCCTTGAAGCCTGAAGCATGCTCCTTTAGGAGGAGAGCTCAGAATTCCTCTAGAACAGTGGTTCCTCAGACAAGAGAGACTGTGACTCCAGGGGGGTTCTCCAGGGAAATCCTCAGTTTTGTTTGTCACCACTGAGGAGGCTGTATGACTGGCATATAGTGTGTAGAGGCCAGGAATACTGCTAAACATCTTACAAAGCATAGGGCAGCCCCCAGCTGGAGAGCATTATGCTAAGCAAAATAAAGCCAGTCAGTGAAAAATAAGTATCACATGATCTCACTCATATGTAGAATCTAATGAACAACATAAACTGATGAACAAAAATGGACCCAGAGACATAGAAACATCGAACAGACTGAAAAACCTCAGAGGGAAGACAGGGGAGCGTGGGTGGGTGGGAAGAGATCAACCAATGAACTCATGTGTATTTATGCATAACCCATGGGCACAGACAACAGGGTGGTGAAGGCCTGGGTTGAAGGGCAGGGCAGGATGAGAGAGGTCAGTGAGGGAAAAAGGGGACCTGTGTAATACTTTCAACAATAAAGAGTAAAAAACACACTGACTTTATAATTATTAAAAAACAAAAAGAATTGCTCTGACCAGTTTGGCTCAGTGGATAGAGCGTCAGCCTGCGGACTCAAGGGTCCCAAGTTCAGTTTCAGTCAAGGGCATGTACCTTGGTTGCGGGCACATCCCCAGGAGGCAGCTGATCGATGTTTCTCTCTCATCGATGTTTCTAACTCTCTCTCCCTCTCCCTTCCTCTCTGTAATAAATCAATAAAATATATTTTTAAAAAAGAAAGAATTATCAGCCCAAAGTGTCAGCAGTGTCACATCTGAGAAACTGCTCTAGAAAAATCTATAATAATTTTAGGTTTTATCACTGGAATATTCACCAGAAATTAAAAAGTAAAGCACACATTCTAATGTTCCACCCAATGCACTGTCTACTACTATTAAACAGAGAGACTGTTTGGTTCAAGTCACTCAAGCAGGAGGAGTCTTTCGAATCCTGTTAGGCACTGTGATTCAATGCTGATATTGCAGCCCTGCTGGAGATTCTTTTGCTGTGTGCCAAGCTAGGACTCACCAAAAAATTATCATAGGCCTATTTATGGTTTTGCGTTCTGCTGTGTGTTTTTTTTTTAATACAATATTTGTTCTTTTTATATATATATATATATTTATTGACTTTTTACAGAGAGGAAAGGAGAGGGACAGAGAGCTAGAAACATCGGTGAGAGAGAAACATCGACCAACTGCCTCTTGCACACCCCCTACCGGGGATGTGCCCGCAACCAATGTACATGCCCTTGACCGGAATCGAACCTGGGACCTTTCAGTCCGCAGACCGACACTCTATTCACTGAGCCAAACCGGTTTCAGCAATCTGCTGGGTTTTTATTGCTAGTAAAAAAATGGATGGGAAAACCAAATTCCCATAATTTTGTTAATATTTAGAACACGCACTTAACACAGTACAGAACACAAATGCACATTGAGGAGATACTGATACATCCTTGGGCTGCAATATAATTAATCTGCATTTCAGAGATTCAGGAAATCCTATCTAACAAAGAAGGAATATGCTAATTGACCCTCACATGGTCACAAAAGTGGCAGTGCCCACAGTCAATAAGGAGGGAATATGCTAATTGAATGCCACGCCCTCAAAGATGGCGGCACCCAGTTCCCTCAGCCCCGCCGCATGCCTGCTTCCAGAGTCCCCCAGTCCCCTCAGCCCCCCAGCCCCCCAGGGCTGGCCTGAGGCGCAGGCAAGCCTCAGATGGAGACTGCCCAGCTGCCCAGGGCTGCCCGAGGCTCAGGTAACCAGGGCCAGCCCAGGCTTGCATTGCCAGCAGTTGCAGCAGCAGAGGTGTGATAGGGGCGTCGCCTTCCCCTGATCACTGGGTCGCCTCCCGCCCCTTAGGGTTCCCGGACTGCGAGAGGGGGCAGGCCGGGCTAAGGGACCCCCCCCCCTCCAGTGCATGAATTTTCATGCACCAGGCCTCTAGTATTCTAAATAACCAGGCTGTATGAGAGACACTATTCTTAAAGAGCTGAAAGGGAGCTGGGCAAAGGAATAGGAGAAGAGGGAGAAGAAAGAAGAGACGATCAGATGTTTGGGTATGTTCTGCCCTATTCTCAATTCACTGTCAAATCAGCCATCAAAAGATGTATTTGGCCGAAACTGGTTTGGCTCTGTGGATAGAGCTCAGCCTGCGGACTGGAAGGTCCCAGGTTCAATTCCGGTCAAGGGCATGTACCTTGGTTGCGGGCACATCCCCAATAGGGGGTGTGCAGGAGGCAGCTGATCGATGTTTCTCCCTCATCGATGTTTCTAGCTCTCTATCCCTCTCCCTTCCTCTCTAAAAAAAAAAAAAAAAAAATCAATAAAAAAAAAAAGATGTATTTGTACCTTCTCTGGGTGGCCCAACACCGTAAGTAACAAAAAGTAGGGGTACAAATTACAGCTGAGATTCCAGTGGGCTCACAAGGCCTTCAGGAACTTTGTACACATGCTTTCCTCTCTGCCCAGAATACTTCCCCCTGACTCAGCATAGGTAGTTTCTGCTCAGCATTAGAGTACCACCTTCTTAGAAAGGCCCCCTATCTAAACTAATCTCGGCTCACCTCCCTCACTGTATCATTACCCTGCGTCATCTCCTTCAGAGTACTTGGAAGTACCTGGATGACCTGAAATCATGCTGTTGTTTGCCGTCTGTTTTCCCACTCTATAAAAAGAACCTCTGAGAAGGTAGGGCTGTCTTATTCACTACTATACTCCCAATACTTTAGAAATACTTCCTGGCATATAGGAAGGCTCAATAAATATTTGCTGAATGAATAACAAATTCTCTCTAGCTCAGCTCAAACCCCTATATCCAACTATTTACCAGATAGGTAAATCTACCCAGACAACCCACAAATGCCTCAAACACAAAAGGCCCCAAAGTGAAATGATCCTTTTGGCCATTCCTGCCCTCATATCTACACCATATCGCTGCTCTGTTTCTTATCTCAGTGGGATTCTCTTTCTCTACTGCCCCGTAACCCTATCAATCAAGTTCTATCTATTCACCTCTTTAATTCTCTCAAATGAGATTATTTCTCATTATCAGCACAGCCATTACCCAAGCAGAAGTGATTGTGAATGCTACTCACACTCTAACAGCCTCATGACCGCCCTGCCTCCACTGTGGTCCCTTCTAATTTCTCCATCCCCCTCAAGCACAATGATCTGCTTAAATTATTGACTCTATTACTATTTTGATGAAAATTGATCAACTGCTTCCTCTGCTCTTATGATAATGTCCGCAGTCCTTACCAGGATGAAAGAAGTCCTTGGTTACCTCTCCATCCTCTTCTACATCGACTCTTCAACTCATACTCTGGGGCCAAGTGATCCTCAATGTTTTTGCGCTCCTTAGCCTCCAGGTCTTTGCAGGTGCTGCTTCCTCTGTGTTGAGGACTCTTCTCCCCTCCCTGTTTTTCCTGGGTAACTCCTACTAATCCATAAGGTTCGTGGAGTCTTCTCTGATTGACCTCTATCCCCCTATCCCCAAAGGGTTACAGGCTTTTTCCTATGCCCCTATCCCCAAAGGGTTACAGGCTTTTTCCACAGCATGTCAAACTTCCTATCATTTTACTGATAACTCTGCTATAAATGCTCCTTTTCTTTGTCACTTGTCCCACTGAAAACTCTGATCAGGAAGGTTACACTTTAAGGATACAAATGGTTGAAGTCGAGCACAAGAGAATTTAAAAAAAAATACAAAAAACTTTTTCGTGAGAGTGTAGATGCATCCATAGGAAATGTTCCAAAGTCATGCTATTCTCTGCTACTCCTCAGACTACCTTCCAATGTGTTAGAAACTAGCATTACAGAACATAGGACACAAGCCCAAAGAAACACAGGTGGGAGAAAAGCTGGGTGCAGCGCAGGCACATCTGGGCGTGGGAAAGAAAAAGCAGCACAAAGTGCCAGTAGAGACCTAGAGAAAGCAGCCGGTCTGAGCTTTGCCAAACATGCTTGTCTACCTAAGTGCTGGTGCTTTTTTGCCTGTTGGAAAGTCATCATAAGCATGTCTCCAACTTGTAATCCCTTTCGGAAATCAACTGAACGCTCATTCATTTATTAAGATGTACTTTTTATTTCTGAAGACTGATTTTATATATGTGGATAGGACTTACTTCAGAAAACACATGCCAACACACTCTAAAATAAACTTAATTCATGAAACAGGTTTTCAGTACAAATACTAAAAAGCCACTACTATAAAAGTAAAGCGGCATGCCAAATCAATTTGCTTGAGTTAATGAAAAATAAGTATGTTAGGAAATAGTGCTAAAATGGCTTGTGTCTCATGATACGAACCATACCACCAAAACTGCCAAAAGGCACAAGAGAATTCACTGCCTAGAAAAAAAGGCAATTAATTTTGGTTATGATATTTATATGATAATTCCAGGAAAAGAAAGAAATGCACTATATACTCACATAGTTCAGTGCTAGTAAAATTACAGAACCTTTTAATCAAACAGAACTCAGCATATATTTTTAAAATTCCCTGCTTATTATTCATTGTATAGCCTGACAAGAGCCTGGCAGGCAAGTAGGAGACACCATATATCACTTTTAAATATGACTACTCTAGTATTTATTAAAGGCAGTTAAAAAATATTTGCTATGGCTTAATACACACATATCTCAAAGGGAAAGCAAATTCACACCAAAATTAATTAAAACATAATGTACAATGATTAAGATTATATCATCTTTCCTTTGCTCAGCTATTCCATATTTTTAAAAGATCAGTTAATCTTGCCTGCAACTGATTAAAAGTAAAAATCTATCCACATTAATAACATCTCAAAAGATTAGCAGAGATATTGGACAAAAATTTTAATAAATATCTCCTAAGAACTAATTTATGAAATAAAAAATACAGACTTCAGAAAGGATCACACACACAGATTTTAAAGTATTTAAGGCCTCAATAGGCAAAAGAATGTTAAGTATAATAGATGGAATAATAAAAATTTATAGTTCAAAAATTATACTTCTCAATAGGTAAAGATGAATAAAAAGAAAATTTTAGACACATGTATACAAATGAAAAACTTTCATTACTTGAGAGTTTCAAATGTTGAAAACATTATAGAATTTCTGGGTAAAGCTATATATATAGTTAGTGATTTTTTCCCTGTGTAACTTATGTTGAAAAATAGAAAAAACTGTGTTTACATTAAAAATTGTATATCAAATGATATATACTTATTACTGTATATCTACAACAGTAATCTCCAAAGTGTCTTGGATGCACCAATAAAATTATTCTATTTCTTGTCACTGAAAGAAAAAGAATTCCTCTTTTTATTTCTTTTTATTGACTCTGGTACCAACACTCAATCTAAATGTCAGATGCTCACATGTCATATCTTGAATGATAAATTGCCTAATTAAATACAGTTAAAGATTAAATTATCTAGTTTTAAATAAAATTAATCTTCTCAAAATGGACAACTGGCTTAAAAATAGCCCCATAAACAAATCATGAACTGAAGAAAATGTTAACAATACAAACCCAAGGAAATGGCATAGCTGATGCTTCTCCTACTTTTGTAGGAATCTCTGTTTTCCCTCATAATATGGCTGGTGAAGATGACAAATGTCAAGAAATGGACCACCCAAAAAGGAAAAAAAAAGGATCAAGGTGTCTATTTAAAAGCATCAGCATAATAGCTTACTGCTCCACCAAAACACTCATTTTGAAACTTCACTTCACAAAAAGAGAGAAGCTTTGTATTAAAAGTTCAGCTAGCATGCTCAAAAAGCCTATTTTTTTTTTTTTTTGGCTGTGCTCTTTCAAACTTAGCACTACTCTCTTTCATCTTCTGCAGTCAATTTCTAATTTTTGTTTTAAGCACAAATACCCAGGAAAGAAAGATTAAGTTCCATTTCCAGTGAATGACCAGCAGCTTACAGCTGATGTGAACAGGCAGCGTCAGTAAGAAGTTTACAGCTGAATTACAAACACATCTCCATTCTGTACTTACAGGGAACAAAGTTGTCACTTCTTGCTTCTTTCACAAAAGCTATGAGTAGCTCATTTAGGACATAAATACAAAGCACTATATAAATCTCTATTCTTTCCTTGCTATGGTTATAGCAGAATACAAAATATTTCAATGGTCATGTGAAAGAAAATTTTAGAATGTCACATTTGATTTTTCTGCCCTCTTTGACAATTTATCCTTTGATCTTAATATTAGACTTTTATAGAAATTGATAATAATAAAAGGCTAATATAATAAAAGGCTAATATACAAATAGACCAAATGGTGGAACAACCAAACAACCAGTCGCTATGATGTGTGCTGACCACCAGGGGCATGCATGGAACATGGTGGGTGTCAGCCGTGGCGGGATGGTGGAGCAGGTGAGCGGGGCACCAGACCAAGGCAGGGCACCAGTAGCTGTCATCAGGGTTAGCCTCTGGTGGTTACTGAAAATTCTTTGCTCCCATGCACTGTGGTCCTGCCCAGCACTTGCACCCACTGCCTGCGCTGGCCCCACTCGCACCTGCTGCTGGCACCGGCCTGAATCACTGGGTGCCGTCAGCACGTGGGAGTGGTGGCGGTGGGAACGGGGCTGCTGGCAGACAGAGGACCCAAGGTTGTGGCGGGAGGGGCCTGGCAGGGGAGCGGAGGATGGGCCGAGACCCACCCCTGTGCTCACCACAGCCTTGCAGCCCACAGTTCCTTTCAAGGTGCACGAATTGGTGCACTGGGCCCCTAGTATGAATGTGTATATATATATATATATATATATATATATATATATATATATACACACACACACAGTATATATATGGTAAATGTAATTCTGTCCATTAAACTTCTTAGAAGTATTTAAAATATTTTGCTCTATTTAAGATTATTAAAAACAGAAAATATGAAAAGGTGATAATTATGCTATAGCTTTGGCTGCTATTTTGAAGTGGCAAAGAAAATTGTATGGGACAGGAAATATATGTCCTTGCCTGTTCATGACAAGACATGAGAGGCATTTCTAAGGTGAGAACAAATCATATATATACATATGAAAAACAATGCTTTAAGTTTGGCTTATAATATATAACCATATGATCCTAAAAGTTTTGTTTTTGTTTATCTGGAAGATTCTGGAAGTTTTCTAATTGACCAATTTAATGTTCACTGAGTTCCAAATATCTACATTCCAATTGCAGAGATTCATCTTCATAGAAACTTCTATGGATTTGTTATTCTAGAACTGCCATTCCTAAGACCAAAAAAGCAATAGAAATAAACAGAAAAGAATATAGTCAAGATATATAAATACCCTGAGATTCTTTTTAAAATTTGTTTTTATTTATTTCAGAGAGAGGAAGGGAGAGGGAGAGAAACATCAATGATGAGAGAGAATCATGAATTGGCTGCCTCCTGCACACCTCCCACTGGGGATTGAGCCCACAACCCAGGCATGTGCCCTGAACAGTAATTGAACTGTTACCTCCTGGTTCATGGGTCAATGCTCAACCACTGAGTCACACCGGCCAGGCCTGAGATTTTTGTTGTTGCTATTGCGTATGTTTGCAACTTAGCTTTGCTCTCAGACAAGACTTATGAAAATATACTGCAATTATGCAAGACTTTTGAATACAGTTAAAAGTTAATATAAAATTTGAAGATCTAAAACTTTAGATTGGCTTTGAAGAAGTCAATTGACTATGAAGAAGATTAGGTCTTCCTGGTTCAATAGTGATAATTATGCTATAGCTTTGGCTGCTATTTTGAAGTGGCAAAGAAAATTGTATGGGACAGGAAATATATGTCCTTGCCTGTTCATGACAAGACATGAGAGGCATTTCTAAGGTGAGAACAAATCATATATATACATATGAAAAACAATGCTTTAAGTTTGGCTTATAATATATAACCATATGATCCTAAAAGTTTAGGTAGCATAGTGAAATTCTATATAGCTAACAGTTCATTGTTAAAGGGTTAAGCTTTCCAACAAGTCCCTCCCATTATAGAGTAGTAATTTCCATAACATAAGTATTAGTTATATCCTGTCATGATAGATACATTCTTCAAATAATACCTTTCTTCAAATTCCCACTAACTTTAAAATAAAGAACTTACAGTCAAAAAATTCTCCCCATCATCACGTCCTGAACAATTATGAGCTCTTCTTCTACCATCAGAGATGCTAAGCAAGTCTCTTCCGAAAGGTTCAGAAAAACTTCTCATCATCTGTCGCATACTTTCTTGGTGTGCATGAAAAGAATCACTGTTGAAAATCACATAAGAATAAGTGTTGGAATTTAAATAATAGGCAGATAAATACTATAATGAAGTATTTTGAGCTAATATGTCTGTTAAAGTGACAAAAGAACACTTTAGAATAGAATCCTATACAATAAAAGCCTAATATGCAAATTGACTGAACAGTAGAACGACAGGTGGAACGACCGGTCGCTATAATGTGCACTGACCACCAGGGGGCAGACGCTCAATGCAGGAGCTGCCCCCAGCCCACAGGCCCCAGGCCGGCCCCGGTCGCCCCACTGGTCGACTCGCAGAGGGAGGTCACAGGCGGTGGTGGCAGGGGGCGGGGCTGGTGAGTGGGCGGTGCCATGCCAGCCAAGGTGGGTGCCAGCGGGGCGGGGGGGGGTCCCCCGATTGTTCCACTTGTCGCCCCACAGATCAGCCCTGATTGCTGGCCAGGCTTAGGGACCCTACCCATGCACGAATTTCATGCACTGGGCCCTAGTTATCCCATAAAAATCCATTATTCATAAATACAGTGTATAGATAATAGATATTTCATAAAGACCTAATATTCACAAATACAGAACTGTTCTTGTTATTTACTATAATTCACTTATGAATAATAATAAAATATATCTTTATCCTTTATGATATAAAAATGTTAAACACAAAGTAACACATCTCTGGTAGCATAAGCTAGTTCTAAGGGAAATAGCAAAAAGAAGACTGGAAAATTCTGTTACCAGGTAGAGGCCACCTTGGGCAGTCAACAACATAAATTCTAGTCAGGATTAATAAAGTATTTCATATCTCAATGATAATGCCCGATGATACCAAGAAATCTAATTTTTGTTAATTTTGTTTGATGTGAATATGGTATTGTGGTTATGTAAGAAGATAACCACATTTTTCATAGATTAATGTATTGGGAAATACGTGAGGTGAGATAATAGAAAGTCTGGAATTTGCTTTTAAAACACTTTGGAGGCAGCAGCATATATGGAGATAAATGTAGCAGGTATTAATTCTGAAATCCTGGGTATTGGGTACACAGTATTGACATACACTTTTGTAGTATACGTTTAAAATAGTTCATAATAAAAATATCTTTAAAGAATAAAAAAGAAATAGAACTACGTAGAGTTAAAAGATTTCATACCACCTGATATTTTAAAATGAATGATTCAAAAAAGAGCCCATTTACTTAGAGCTTTATATTCACTGGATATTTAGAGCTTAGAATCCTATCTAATAAAGAGGGAATATGCTAATTGACCATCACTCTGTCACAAAGATGGCTGCACCCACAGCTGAGGCCAAGTTCCCATAAGGAGCCTTAACAAGCAATCAGCAGGGACCTGAGGTTACACCCTCCCACTCCCCCTCCCCCGCCGGACCTCAGGCTGCATCACCCACCCAGCAGGGCTTGACAGAGGACCTCAGGCCGTGCCCCCTGCCCTGGTGTCAGGCTGGGGGACCTCAGGCCGTGCCCCCCACCAGGTGGGGCTTGTCAGGGGACCTCAGGGAACCTGAGGCTGTGCCCCCCTGCCTGGCGGGGCTTGACAGGGGACCTGAGGCCATGCCTCCCACCTGGCGGGGCTTGACAGGGACCTCAAGGTGCACCCCCAGTTCTGGGTTGGGGGAACTCAGGCCGTGCCCCCACCCAGTGGGGCTTGATGGGGGGACCTGAGGCTGCGCCCCCCTCCTGGTGCTGGGCTGGGGGACCTGAGGCTGCGCCCCTCTCCTGGTGCTGGGCCGGGGGACCTGAGGCTGCGCCCCTCTCCTGGTGCTGGGCCGGGGGACCTGAGGCTGCGCCCCTCTCCTGGTGCTGGGCTGGGGGACCTGAGGCTGCACCCCCCCCACCACCTGGCAGGGCTTGACGGGGGACCTCAGGCCATGCCCCCCACCCAGCGGAGCTTGACAGAGCATCTCAGGCCATGTCCCCCACCTGGTGGGGCTTGATGGAGGACCTCAAGGTACACCCCCACCCCGGTCTGGGCTGGGGGACCTCAGGCCACGCCCCCCGTCCTGGCACTGGGCCAGGGGACCTGAGACTATGACCCCTGCCCAGCAGAGCTTGACAAGGGTGGGACTGGTTGGGTCTGGATCTAGCCCAACAGGAGGGTGGGGGGTGGCCGGCTCTGGGTCTCACGTGATTTTGAGGTGCATGTGGGTGGGCAGGAACTTGACTCTGGGTCCTGTGGTGTGCCCCAGACTCTGACAGGAGGAAGGTTTTCATATACATTTTACTAATTTTCTTTCATCTCTGACACTTCTATTATAGAGAAAGGGCAAATAGCAATATTAAATTATTTCCTCTAATTAATCCCCTTTTAATGAGCACAAATTTCGTGCACCGGGTCACTAGTATGTATATGAGTATGGAGATTAAAATGTTCATCACTTCAAGAAAACCAGTTCACCTTCCCTTTAGATATCTTCAAATGCAATGAAGAAAGATACTTAAGGGAATATGAAATTTTGTGCTGGGGATGAATGATTATGAAACAGTTTATTTCCCTATAGAAACATGCAATTTAGTGAATCTTATTTTTCTGATTGCATTACATACAATTGGGTTAGAAATTCAGCAACTAAATGTGGCTAATTTAAAATGTTGCCCAGGGTTCTCTTTATTTAAATAGGAGTAGGTATATTTATATGTAGGACAAATGCTAAAAAAGAAATCTTTATTTTTTGAGTGACAACAACAAAAGGCTGCCTGTTGGAAAAAGCATGAAGATGAAAGTGGGCTTGCAGCCTGGCTTTTGCACCTGTCTGGACCACTCAGGAAGAAATCTGGCTGGACCCTGAAGTGAGTGCAACTCATGTCTACCCAGAACAGCAACTGCTTGCAGATAAGACTTCAAGATTTCTCTTGTTCACGCCAAAAATCTCTGGCAGTAGCCAACAATTGTTTTAACACGTTTTTAAATTAACCTAATGCAGAGTTTATCAGGTGAGAAGTTAATAGTTTTTATATATTTCTATCTATTCATATTGTTCTTCTTGGAAATTAATGTTTCATTCTTTCAGGGAAATTTTACTTATACTATTATGATGGCCATACTGCCTCTTTCAAGATCACTGACACAAACCACAACCAAGCACAGTGACATTTGGTACTAAATGTACTTTTTCTACTCCATGTTATTAATCTATCACAAGCTAGGAAAAAATAAATTGTTACTCCCTTCCACCCAAATTTTAACTCTTAAATTGATTCTGGGCCTGTTTGGAATAATTTCAACATAAACGTGTTTTTTAATTTAATTTTATTTTATTGTTCTAGAGATAGAAGAAGGGAGAAGGAAAGAGAAACATTGATGTGAGAGCCAAGCGTAGATTGATTGCCTCCTGAACACCCCCTACAGGGGACCAAGCCTGCAACCCCCGCATATGCCCGGACTGGGAATCAAACCAGCAACTGTTTGGTGCATGGGATGACGCCCAACCAACTGAGCCACACTGGACAGGGCATGAAAGCTGGCTTTTTTTTTTTTTTTTTTAAGGGCTGGTATAGTTTCACTTCAGATAAATCCTGCTTTTAAGGCTCAAATACAAATATACATATGTATATATACACATGCACATATATATTTGGGGGCACAGCTTATAATTTTATTTAGTCTGTATAAGAATATAGATATTTATACTTCTAAATAAAAACCATGACATTATGTATTACATAAGGGTCTCAGATTGATAAGGCAGTTCCATTCATCAAGGGAAATTCCTTTTTTCCTTCCTTCAACTATACGTACTAGTAGCAAAAGCTTGCTTAGCCAGCAGATTGTTATGATTCTCTTAATAATAAAGAAATGTTCCCGAGTTTCAATGAGGTGTATGGGTACGTAAAGAAAATACATCAGGTGATCCAAATTTTAAAGCTAGAAATAATATACGTAACATTCATAAGAAAATCTTGAGGGCATGGGCCATAACTTCTACAAATTTTCAAGTCCACAGGGCTGGGCATATAGTAGAAACCCAAGAAATACTGAAGAATGAATTACATAGCTACAGGCAATCTATTTTCCCAATAATTAGAAGCACAGTTTAAAATGGTAGTATGGCATAAACCTTTGATACTAAGTGAGTTGCAGGAATGACTATGACCCCTCCCATCCTATAAGTACTCCCCTACTTTTGCGTGAATATTTATAATGTTTACTTTTATTTTTAAATACTAGAGGCCCGATGCACGAAATTTGTGCAAGAGTAGGCCTTCCTTCCCCCGGCTGCCGGCACCGGCTTCCCTCTGGCACCCAGGACCCGGGCTTCCTTCGCAGCCCCGGCTTCGTCCGGAAGGTCATCCAGAAGGACGTCTGGTCTAATTAGCATATTACACTTTTATTATTATAGATATATTTTTTAATCAATTTTGGAGAGCAAGAGCGAGGGATAGAGAGATAGAAACATCAATAATGAGAGAGAATCATTGATCCGCTGCCTCCTACAGGTCCTCTACTGGGGATTGAGCTGCAAGCCTGGCATGTGCCCTGACTGGGAATCGAATCGTGACCTCCTGGTTCATAGGTTCATGCTCAACCATTAAGCCACACCAGCCAGGCTATAGTGTTTATTGATAGAACTAAGCATTAAGATATGATTAGATGCTATCAAATGGCATTTCTTGACCCAGCCAACTGTCATAAATGTGTTGTACTCCTTAACTACCCAATGAACCAAAAAATGCACCAAATCAAGTCTACCTTATAAATTCTTTCATTTTAGGGTTTATAGTACCTCATTCTATAAATATGATATCCTAAAATATGTATAATTAAATTATAAGAAATATCCTTATAAAAATATTTCTGAGAACATAAATTTTTAAGTGCTAAAACTCATAGTAGTTGTTAGGAGTCTTAAATTGGATCCTGAAAATGAAAACTTTAAATTTTAGCTGAGTACTCTAAAGCTAACTTTATTAAATGATTAGAATTAGAATACTATTTAGCACCAAACTACGTCATCTTAATGAAGACCTTACCTCAAACTATATGTATGAAAACAAATATGTAAGTAACCTCAAACGTTGTTCACAAAAGTTTATCTAGTAAGGTACTTTTTATTTCCTGCTATGACAGTATTCTCAATCAAGAATATATCAGTCAAGTCCACCAGTGTGACTCCGTGGTTGAACGTTGACCCATGAACCAAGAGGTCGCGGTGTGATTCCCTGTCAGGGCACATGCTTGGGTTGTGGGCTTGATCCCCAGTAGGAGGCAGCCAATTGATAATGTTTCTCTCTCATCGATGTTTCTATCTCTCTATCCCTCTCCCTCTCTTTCTAAAAAAATCAATAAGAACATATTAAGAAAAGAAAATACCAGTCAATATCTTTCTTGCATATGAAATACATTTACTTTCAACTCAGTCAATGAATATGCCAAAAGAAGTGTCCTCCAATTATCTTCAAATTGCAAAATGAAATTTTAAAAAATTTAAGTAGAGATTATAAAAATGTAAGTTTCAGCTTCTGTGAAGATCAAGGAGATGGAAAAACAACATCCTGTAAATAAATGCAGTTCTTTGACCAAATACACATATGGTGCCCATATGAAGAGTTGGGTGCCTTAAGGAAATGCTAACAATTTATGATTAAAAATAAGGCTGATAGACATGTCAACCTGCTTCTGAGCCTTTAATATCTAATAGCTTGTAAGTGCTAACATAGATATTCTTTGTAGACTTGCACGATCAGAAATCCATTTCCGTAGCTCAGAAGACTCATGTTTCTGTACAAAGTAGAAATTTTCAGATTGTACTAGATATATACTTTTATAGTAAATAATCAACTCTTTTAGGGTATAGGATACCAAAATAACTTTAACCTCAAATTAGTTTTCCTGCCCAAACATAAATATTTTTATTTCTTCTTTAGCAAATATAAATGGAAGGGGGAAGTAGCATCTTTGAGAGAAAACTGCATGCCAGGAAGTACCACCATTTTTTTTTAGCCTTTGTGTTTTTAACCAAATTACAAGTATTATTTATTTACAAGGTATATATGAAGGTATGCCGTAAATCGATTTTCATTGAAATCACTTCAGCTCAGCAACATAAGAAGATACCAATATTAAAAAATCCCAAATATATACAACAAACTAAGAAATCACTTTAAAGTTTCCTTTTAATTTTCTGTTGAAATTTAATATGTGCTATTATGTGAAGGTAAACATTTAAAACGAATATATTTGAACTTAAAACCACTATTTTAATTGTGTTTTTACTCAGATAGTTTAAGCATTTGACGATTTGACCACCGTATTTTACCAGTCTCAAACTATTGAATTATTATAATTTTATATCCAAGAACTATATATTTTTAATCTTTTCACTCTTAAGTAATTAGTAAAGTAACAAAGTGTGCTTATATTGATATCCTTGATTCTGAACTGATGGATTATTTAGGAAATGGTATTGTTCAAATTAGAAAGTGCCACATCAACAATGGCATTTGTTGAATGCAAATAATTGCTTTCAGCAAGAAATACCAGAGTAACAAGACAAAGAGTAAAGGAAACCAGATTATCATTACACAATATTTACTGAAAACTTTCTACATGTCAGACATCAAACTATCCACAGGGAACCCAGTGACCAGACACATAATGTTAGCAATAGGGATAATGCTTATATAAAAGATGGCATGAATTCTTTATGTTTGACTTATATTAATTAATGGATATTCATTTTGTTTGAGGTTGGGGTAAAATGGGTAGGTCAAATGACGTTACCTGAAATAAATATAAACTCACAGTTTTGTTTTGTTTTCTATAACTTCTCCAAAGTATGTTTACTCTCTATAGAGGTAGTTGTGGAGCAATGAAATTACAAGCAGGAATCAGTTTTATAAAGTTAATAACAATAATTTTATCCTACATTTTTATGATACAGTTTCCTACCTTTAAAGAAGGCGATGACTGAAAGACCTACTGACATGTAACTGATGGTCTTTTCCACCGTAAGCACAGGGAAGAGAGTTCTTTGAGGCATGCCTACTATTTGTGATCTGTTACTATTTCTGACCCTGACCCTTGGGTTCATTGCCTTTGCTCAAAAGAGTCACCCAAGGGTTTAAATTACACTTTTGCTAGACATCTTAAAGAAGGTACTAATTATACATTCACAGTTTAGTTAAGGCCATTGCTCTTTTTGATACAATCAAGGACATAATACAACAGACAAGTTGTGTATCATAATCTTCTTAACCCATTGCACTGATGTCACAATTTCATAAGAACCACTTCAACAGCTCCACTAATCTATGGATATATTTAGTCCCTACTCTCAGAGGCTTTTAAAAGAGCAGATCATAATACAAACTTTGAAATTTGTTTTAAAATGGCACTGGTTGCAAATGTCCCAATTGCTTCTAAACAAGTGAACTAAAACAGCACAATGAATTTGCTGTTTAATGAGTAACCTTCAGAAGAGTTGGTACAACTGAGCTTTCTTGTTCACACTAGAAATTAAAGTCTCCTGAAGGTATTAATTACATTTTCTATAGCCCTCTTTGTTTCATTAGCTTTGATTCCTTAAATGTGAGTGTAGCTATTTCACTGTTAATTATTCCCTCAATTATTACTTTGCTGTTATGTGGTTTTAAACATTTAAGTCAATATTTTCCTTTAAGAAAACCTACATGGAAGGTAAACGGTTAACATTTTAACCTTGGAAAAAAAAAAGGGGGGGGGGGTCCCCTAAGTTGCCTAGAGAAAGAATTTAAGCGATCTAATTAAATCAAGGACCCCAAGTCAAAATTCAAACTGGCAAAACACTTGGGCAAAAAAGGATCACCAATCTTCCTGTTCTAGGGATGCAATTGCATTAGATCATTACTTTTATATAATCACCAAAAGGAGAATTTTTAAAAAAAACAAAAAACAGAAAACTAGATCATAATGGAACAACTAATTCATTTCTGGATGTCATCTTCCTAAGGCATCACATTCATTTCACTTGGACCGGCCCACAGGTTGGCACTTGTCACCGGGGTGTGAAATGCACCCTCTCCCTGCTTCCCTGTCCTCGTTGTACTTCTGACCGAGGCGGAGTCCCTCCCCAAACACGGCCGGCTTTGCAACAAGGCGAGCAAGGAAAACAAACACTGCACAGGGCAACTCCCAAGCCCCTGGAGGTGAGGCAGCACAGCTCCCCAGCTTCGCGGCGCTCTCCTAAACACACGGTTAAACGTGCTGTTCTGGAAAATGTTTCCCTTTTCAAAGGACTGCCACCCAGAAGACACCCCCCGGCCCTCGTTTGGGGTTGGCACAGGTGTGGGGAGGTCCCGAGAGCATGCCTCCTTCTCACCATTAGTTCCACCGGCGGGTGGCCGTTACCCAGAGGCAGTTGCCGCCCCTGCAAAGCCTCACTCCGAAGGAGGAAAGCCAAGGGAGGGGTGGGGGCACCCGAAGTCCGGCCGAGTGGAGAGCAGCTCTCACCCCGGGTGCGGGATGCAGGGGAGGGCTGCTCAGACCTCTGCTCTCCTCACGCCCCAAATCCTTCTCTCCGCGCCCCCAAGTCCTTTCCCATCCCAGCTCCCCAAACTCGGCTCACTTCACCTCACGGACCCAAACTCTCTTGCTTCTCTCGACGTCCCCGCAAACCTCCTCTCCCCTCCCTGGTTCACCCCTAAGTCCTCTTCTCCCTTCTTTCTCACGCCCCCGCCCCCCCACAAGTCCTCCTCTTCCTCAAACTGCCTCCCGGAGTCCCCCCTTTCGCCCTCTCAAACTCGCTCTTTGCCTTTAAAATAGTTCCCTAGAAATAGCCCTCAATTGCCGCGCGATGCCGGCCCCGGACACTCACGAGAAGAAGGGGTCATCCTCAAACCCGCCGTGGAGCATCCTGAACATGCTGGCGGTCTCGGCCGCGGCGGACAGGCTGGAGGACGATGTAACTCGCCGCAGCCGCGGCTGGACCCTGCCTGCCCCGCACAGTCCTCGCTTCTGGCTTGGGCGCCTAAGGCGGTGGCCGCCCGTAAAGGCGGAGCCGGGCGCAGAACTGGTTTCCCATTGGATGCTGGTCCCCTGACGTCACAGAGACGAGGCGGGGACCATGCGCCGCTGCCATGACAACTGGGATCAACACGGAGGTAAGAGTTCGGACTGGTGCCAGCCAGGCAACCCATCTCCAGCCTCCCCATGGACGAGATAGCTTGTTCTTAGGCCTGCTCCCCGCCCCCCCCCCCCCCCGCCAAAAAAAAAAAAAATTAGACCGCCCTCTGCTCGACCTTGGGCAAATCGCCCTTGGCCTTGAACTCCAAGTCTCTTTTCAGGAAAGTGGAGATGGGTCAAGATTTTGGGCCAGATGGTATCCAAAGACCCATCCGCCGGCCACATTTTGTGACCCACACGAGAGAGCCTTATAACTGAAGTAATCTGTGGTCGTTGGTCCAAGCTGTGCACAAATAATGAGAAAAAAAAATGTGCAAAGGTTGTTGGGTCCAGTTAGTAAATACTAGTGTTTGAAGGTAACGGGATGGATGGGGCCTATCAAATTTCAACAAACTTATTTGCCTTTTCTAAGTCTAAAACCCAAAGCAATATATACCAAAGTGGGAAATGCTTAAGTTAAAAGTACACATGGAATTTAAAATGAGAAAGAAAAAGTTGCTTTCTTTTCGATCCTCTTTCCAGTCTCTATTTTAAGGAACAAGTGTCACTTTGATGATGGCAGGTCTTCAACATTGCTCCACCATTCCTTAACCTAACTGCAGGACTCAGGCATGAAGCTTGCAGCAAGCAACCCTATCCAACTAAAATTCCATTATATACTTTTTTGTTTTAATTATATTATACTAGAGGCCTGGTGCCCAAATTCGTGCACCAGTGGGGTCCCTTGGCCTGACCTGCAGGATCGGGCTGAAACCAGCTCTCCAACACCCCCCAAGGGGTCCCAGATTGTGAGAGGGCGCAGGTCAGGCCTAGGGACCCCACTGGAGCACAATGAGGGCTGGGGAGGGATGTGGGAAGTTGGCCAGATGGGGAGGGGCCACAGGAGGGCTCCAGGACATTTCCAGCCCATCTTGCTCAGTCCCGATCAGCCAGACCCCAGCAGCAAGCTAACCTACTTGGTTGGAGCATCTGCCCCCTGGTGGTCAGTGCATGTCATAGCGAGTGGTTGAGTGGCCTTAGCATATCATTAGCATATTATGCTTTGATTGGTTGAACGGACGGCCAGTCGACCGGACACTTAGCATATTCAGCTTTTATTATATAGGACTAGAGGCCCAGTGCCAAAATTCATGAATGGGGGTGGGGGTTCCTCAACCCAGCCTGCACCCTCTCCAATCAGAGACCCCTGCCTGCCTGATCACCCTTGACCACTCTGCCTGCCTGCCCGATTGCCCCTAACCCCCCTGCCTGCCTGCTTGATTGCCCTGAACCTCTCTGGCTGCCTGCCTGCCTGATCGCCCCTAACTGCCTCTGCCTGTCTCATCACCCCTAACTGCTCCCCTGTGGACTGATTGCCCCAACTGCTCTCCCCTGCTGACCTGATCGCCCCCAATGGCCCTCCCCTGCCGGCCTGATCACCCCTAACTGCCTCTGCCTCGGCCCCCACCACCATGGCTTTGTCTCGAAGGAAGTCGGACTTCCGGAAGATGGCCAGTTGACCCGGTCTAATTAGCATATTACCCTTTTAGTAGTATAGATAGATTATATAGGATAGGATTGCTTAAATGGGGGTGGGGAGCCTTTTTCAGCAGGAGGAGATGCTCTTGGCAGACAAAAATACAAAATCCCTATATCTGGACTGATAGCCAGCCATATGCACTATACTGCCAAACCGGTTATTAAAAAATTGAACTGCTTTCTTACACCTTACACTAAACAGCTGTTGGCCTTAAAACCCCTCTTCAGCCTCCACTTTAGGTTTTGCCTTTGCAGTTCACCCAGATTAGGTTCTGATTGGTTGGTTTCTATGCCAGTCAGTGTCAAAAGCTCCGCCTCCTAGGCAGCCAATGGCTCCTTGCAGTTCATCCAGATTTGGTTCTGATTGGTTGGTTTCTATGCCAGTTAGTGTCTCCAGGCCTATCTCCGGGCCTGATTCGCAGCCTCCGTGGCATCTGTGGATCAGGCCCCACCTCTCTCTCTCTCTCGCTGGGCCTCGCTAGCAGCCACAGTGGCTGCAGATCAGGCCCTGCCTCTCTCTCCGGGCCTCTCTCCGGGCCTGATCCACAGCCGCCTTGCCCACCCGCTGGCCACCAGCCTTGCTGTGATAGAAGCCTGTGGGCTGCAGGGGAGGGACTGAGAGGTGCTCCATGCACTTCCTGGTGACTGGTTGTCCTTCTGGTCGGTTAGGTTGTGATGGCCCCTGGCCTTTTATTATGTAGGTGGGAGTCTTTTTTTTTAAAGGCAAGTGACACTGGTTTTAAATTTAAAGCGCACATTTGCCTGGGGGCAGAGAGAGGGGTGCAAGATGGAGGGGAAAAATGGGGGACATCTGAAATATTTTCAACAATAAAGATAAATTTAAAAAATAAAAATAATTAAAAATAAATTTAAAGCACACATTAATAGCTGGTTTTTAACAATTTAAGTGGAGAGTGAGATAATTTAAAGAAACAGTACAGGTGAAATTCGAACATGGTGGGAGAGACATCATGACAATGGTATTCACATTACTGAGTTTTGCAAAACACTGTCCTGAGGTCTTCCAGGAGCCTAGAGGCAGGTGGAGGAGGAGATAGAAGAGAGGACATTAAAGAAAGAATGATAAGATTGTAAGAAGATGGAAAAATGCACCTTGCATATCCACCTTTAGTTTACTGGACTCTCTAAGGTGATTTTCTGTGGAGATAGAGGGTCATCTATGGCTCCAAAGGGCTTCCTGGATGGAGCCAGAGAAGTGGCACTCAGCCAGCGTGCAGAAGCGTGCAGAGCCTGATTTGGAGGTGGCAGGAGTACTCGGGTTATTTTGGGAGCTGGAAATTTAATCCTTTGGACTTTTTACCTCCCCACCTTTAGCCAAGTTCTCTGGTAGCCTCCTTTTTCTGGGACAGGTGGCATGAGGTAGGTCAGACTTCACCGCCCATGAGAAGATAGTGTAGCTCTTCTCCTCTGGCCTCAGAAGGAGGCTCAGGAGGTATATACATATTGGGACATTTCTAAATTAGTTTCAAGGCAAAAAAAAAAAAAGTTTTAGAAGACCTGAATTACTTTCTCTTTAAAATAATATGACCCAAGATGTTAAGGAGGCCATACTTGGAACAAAAAACTTAAATGAGATGGGGTAAGTTATTTATGATGAATGACAATATTAAAATAGTTCTGGATTAAGGTCAAATAAAGCAACTTGTGAGAAAATTTCCCCTGTTGTTCCCATGGGGATTTTTCTTAGACTCACATTGTTTAAAACCATGAAAGCTTTAGTGGCACATGTTAGTCAGGGAGTTACCTGGAGCTTCTAAAAGCAGTTTTGGCCTCGCGACCCTGGGTCTGGGAGAGGCCACGGGCCCCTGGGTCCAGGGGAAGCTAGATCCCAGGTCCGGGTGAGGCCGGGTGCCCCTGGATCCAGGTGAGGCCACGCGCTCCTGGGTCCGGGTGAGGCTACGCACCCCTGGGTCCGGGTGAAGCTGGATCCCGGGTCCGGGTGAGGCCGTGTGCCCCTGGATCCGGGTGAGGCTGGGTCCCGGGTCCGGGTGAGGCCGTGGGCCCCTGGATCCGGGTGAGGCCACGCGACCCTGGGTCTGGGAGAGGCCACGGGCCCCTGGGTCCGGGTGAGGCCACGCGCCCCTGGGTCCGGGGGAAACTAGATCCCGGGTCCGGGTGAGGCCGTGTGCCCCTGGATCCGGGTGAGGCTGGGTCCTGGGCCCGGGTGAGGCCATGCGCCCCTGGGTCCGGGTGAGGCCACGCGCCCCTGGGTCCGGGTGATGCTGGATCCCGGGTCCGGGTGAGGCCGTGTGCCCCTGGATCCGGGTGAGGCTGGGTCCTGGGCCCGGGTGAGGCCATGCGCCCCTGGGTCCGGGTGAGGCCGTGCACCCCCTGGGTCCGGGTGAAGCCGTGCCCCTGGGTCCGTCCGAGACCAAACCAGAGGGAGTCGGACCTGCATTACCACCATTTGTCCACCATCCAGAGCTGAGGGGTCAGTGCCGACATGTACTCATAAGGAACTGGTGGACATTGATATTGGGTCTCAAAAGAACTGTTGGTCCAGAAAGAAACTCACTACAGACTGATTCATTTGCCTGTCAGCATAACTATTATTGCTCGTCTCACATTCAGTTCTTATAAGTATATCTCTAGTGACACATGATTTCGCTCATCTAGGGAAAATGATGAACAACATAGACTGATGAACAACAACAGAACCAGAAACAAGGAAGCATCGATCGGACTATCAGGCCTCAGAGGGAGGATAGGGGAGGGTGGGGGGAGGGGGGAGAGATCAACCAAAGGTCTTGTGTGCATGCATATGAGCCTAACCAATGGTTAAGTTCAACAGGGGGTTGGGGCATCCGTGGGGAGGGGTGTGGGATGGGAATGGGGGGATGAGGACAAATATGTGACACCTTAATCAATAAAGAAATTAAAAATAATAATAATAAATAAAATAAAATAAAAGCAGTTTTGGCCTAATGACAAATGCTTTTTTTAAAAAAAAAGTTAGTGGAGGAAATAGAGTTGAAGCTAAAGAGACCTCAATCCTTTCAGATCTGATGGGTAAGAAGTGGGAAATAAAAGAAGGGGTCAGTCGGGAGAGGACAAGTAGGCAGGGGAGAATAGAGATGCAGAGCAAGACTAAAGGAGAGAGGATCCCGGACTTGTCTATAAACAGAATCACAATAGCTAATATTTATTGAATGTGTGCCAGGCACTGTTGTAGGCACTTCATGTGTAATTCATTGAATCCTCACAAGATATGTATGAAGTAGAGATGGTTTTTATCCCCAGTTATAGATGATGCAACCAACACATCTAACGCGCTAAGTAAATTGCCAAGGTTCACACAGATAGTGACTGAACTGGGCTGGGTGCCTGGAGTTCTCCCTAGTGTGGGCTGTTTGCAGGGTATGGGTTTGATGGGTCACACTTACAGATTCAGTATGAAAGCAGGCAATCAGTTCTCAAAATCATGCTAACAGCCCTAACTGGTTTGGCTCAGTGGATAGAGCCTCAGCCTGCGGACTGAAGGGTCCCAGGTTCGATTCCGGTCAAGGGCATGTACCTTGGTTGCGGGCACATCCCCAGTAGGGAGGGTGCAGGAGGCAGCTGATCGATGTTTCTTTCTTATCGATGTTTCTAACTCTATATCCCTCTCCCTTCCTCTCTCTGAAATCAATAAAATATATTTTTAAAAAAATCATGCCGACAAACCAAACAATGGGACCAAACTAAAAAGTATGAAATTCAGTGAGAATATATTCAAATCAATTCAATTTTACAAATACTGAGTGCCTAACCTATTCAGGCACCGAGCTAGTCACTGTGGCATTGGTGAACAAAACAAACAAAAATCCCTGTTCCTGTAGTTTATATTGTTGTGAAGGCAGAATGAAAATAAAGGACATAGAAAGTAGTGAGTTAAAAGGAGAAATATCTGAGCAGGGTAAGGGAGATGGAGGTGTGCGATTATAAGCAGGGAGTTTTGTGTAGGCCTCATTAAGAAGGTGAATTTGAGCAAACTTCCTAGAAGGAAGTGGCCATCTATCAGAAGAGCATTCCAGGCCAGTGCAAAGGCGCTGAGATGGCATATAGTTGGTGTATTTAATGTGCAGTCTATTCATATGTTCTGAAACTTACCTTCAGATAAATGAGGTAAACCAAGTCAAGAGAAAATTACATATTAGGATGATAGCTCCTGCTTATACTTCCTTGTTCCAGGCATTGCATTAAGTGCTCTACATATATTTTCTCATGAAATCCTTGTAACAACCTGTATATTATAAGATGTTTACTCCATTACATGTGAAAAAACTGAGACCCAGAGAAATTCGGTGATTTCCCATTCAAATTCAATTGAACAGACTGTCAAACTACAGCGGGAAGGTAGGGGAGGGTTGGGGGTAAGAGATCAACTGAAGGACTTGTATGCACGCATATAAGCACAACCAACAGATGCAAGACACTGGGGGCGGGGGGACGAGGACAAGTGCCGGGGGGTAGGGGAGGCCGGGGGGAGGTCAGTGGGGATAAAAAAAGGAGACGTATGTACTACTATTTGTAATACCTTAAACAATAAAAATTTTTTAAAAAGTCAGTTCAAATCCAGATTAGTCCTATTCCAGTATGTATATTCTTTCCACCATCCAACTTTGCCATCCTCAAAAAATTAACCACTTCCTTTGCACCTCTAGGTACTAGGTACTTTTAGATATATAATCTATAATACACTAGTATTTATGGTTTATTTGGAACATTATTGACCAAGTTGAGAGAACAGAGAAAATGATGAAACCTAAGCCAACCCTACAACTCTATTAAAAACACTAAGAGCTCCAAATGTTAATGAGTCCTCTTTTCTTTATTCATTAATTCAACAAATATTTTTTAAGGCCCAGTTACTTCCCAGGCACAATTGTAGGCATCGAGGATATAAAACTCTCTGGTATCTTGGAGCTTACATTCTAGTGCAGTGATGGGCAACCTTTTGAGCGTGGTGTGTCAAACTTCGCCAAAAAACTGAGCATAACTCGGGTAGTGTGTCACTTTGAGGAAAAAACATTATTTCGCAAATGTTTCATCCTCAGGAGCAGCAAATGTGTCATCAGAAATGGCTACGCATGTCAGTGCTGACACGCGTGTCATAGGTTCGCCATCACTGTTCTAGTGGATAGCTCTTTCACCAGCCAATTCTGCGATCACCCTTGTTATAGCACTTCGGAATTTTCCAAATGCTTTTGAAGACATTATCTCAAGTGCCCAAGAAGAAATAAACAGGCTCTTGAGTGCTGGACTTTCAGACTTAATTATAGCTCCATAAGCCATGGGTGTTAGCCCATTATAAACACATTTACTTCAGTTAATTTCAACGTGTCTGTGTCTGGGGTTTCATTGTCCTAGTCCCTTTGTCTTCTTAAACTATGAACAGAGGTGGTCTGGAAGTGAGACATCACAGCAAATTCACAGGGGGTGCCATGGGGCATTTAAAATTTTTGTGAGAAACAGAAACTTGACATTTGTTGGACAGTGTACAAACTACTAGCTTGACATACTAGTTCAAATATTTTAATAATTAGATTGTGCTATATTCCTTTAGATGATGTCATCTTTGGGAAGCTAGGTTTTAAAAAATTTTTATGAGGACCTGGCCCAGAAGCTCAGTTGGTTAGAGCATCGTCTGGATATGCCAAAGTTGTGGGTTCAATTCCCTGTCAGGACATACACTAGAACAAGCATGTCAAACTCGCGGCCCACAATGAATATTTTTGCGGCCTAGCCAACATAATAGCTGGCAGCTGCGGATCAGGAGGGCTGGTGTATGCAACTTTTAATAAAAATTTTGTAACTTAATTTTTACAGTATCCTGTTATACTTAATTATTAATAACTACAACATTCGCTAATGTCTGATTACTGTATTCGTGTTGCATTCATTTCCCTTATTCGCCTTATGCGCAGATGCACCATTTCTCTCCACTAATACTAGCAGCGAATATTTTAGTAGCCGATTGCCACGTCATTAGTCTTGGACTTACTTGTGTGCAACAGGAAATATTTTGCTTTCTGAGAACAAGAAAAATAGGTTTATTTGCGTTACGCTTATTAATTTGTGCAGTTATTCGGTGTCTGGTAAGTTAATGTTCAAGGAAAAATATTAATTTTTATTAAAATGTTCTATTATTTTATGTTAACGATTACTCATTTATTTCAGCCCTTTGTATTCAGCATGTCTCTATTGAAATAAACCTACATTTCTATGAAAATTGAAGCTTTTGTTTTTTTGTGGCCCACATAAACTTAAGCCTTGTTTATTTGGCTCATGTTAGCCTTTGAGTTTGACATGAGCTTGTACTAGAATCAACCAATGAATGCATAAATAACAACAAATCAGTGTTTCCTCTTTCCCTCTCTAAAATCAATTTAAAAAAAGTTGATATGATGAAAAGGAAGTACCTTGTGGAAATCAATGTGGAACAGGAAACGCTGGTGGCAGAGTACAGTCTGTTTCCAAAGTCTGAGAAGGTGAGCTGTGCTAGACCAGCACACATCCGTTAGTAAGTGTGATTATTTAAGAATGATATAATTTTTTCCCTTTTGACTTATGTGTATTATTTTCTATAAGGCTACTGAGTACTTAGAACATAAACACTTAAGTTTGCTTGGACCTCCCTACATAATAAACAGAACTATTCAGCGTTTCTTTGGCCCTACAGGGCACAGTGAAAATATTACCAAGGCACTTACAGTTTGGGGATCCCTGTCTAACCCGACAACCTTTCTCATTTTCAAATTTATTTTTTAAAATTTAAAGTTGTATTATGAATTCATTTTCTCTAAAAGGTATGATTTTTCTTTTTAGTATTTATCTTCTTTCCAGCCAGCTGTCTTACCAGTCCTCTAAGGGAGTTGCATTATTCCCTTATGAAAGATGGGGAACGGTGCATGGCAATTAAATGACTTAACTAGTAAGAGCATAGGTCCCAAGGTCTTCGTACTCCCCATCAGGGCTGCCTCAAGGCCATATGGCATCTTTGTTCAACTAGGAACAGGTGCCTTTTTCAAGATACTTTCATTAATGGGAAAAGTTGTTTAATAAGTATACAAATCAATAAGGTGTTTGATATGACTGGGGCCCTCTTAGGTATTGCACGCTGGTCCATGGCAGCCCCACTCCCAAGCCTAAGACCTTTTCACTAACAGGAGTGTATGAGTGCCAAACTCCATCCACAAACTCATGTGCAAAACATGTAGTTTTATTTTCCTGCAAATAAACTTCATTTATATTCTGGGCTCCCATTCCATGGGGAGCGACACCCCCTTTCCTTAAGGAGAAAATGTCAAGGTGTAGTTGGTTGGCTGTATTTTGGAAATGCTTTATAGTTTCAGCTGCTATATTTCCCTCACTGGGTGCAGCCAACGACACTGAGCATCTCACAGTGTGGGGCGCAGGCGGCCACAGTGAAGAATCGTCTTGTCCTAAATGTCAACAGCATCCTTCTCCCGTGATAAGCACACTCTCCAGACCACGGTTTTCCTCCAGGGAAGTAAAAATCCAAAGCAAATTTGAGTTCACCGAGGGAATTTCCCAATGTTAAATTCTCCTTTTTGGTGCCTGCTATGGAGGTGAGGGCCAGGAGTCTTGTTCACACCAAACTGTAAACAAGCAGTGGACTTTTTCAGTTGTGTTGACTTTTACAGCTCATTTTCTCTGTGGATGTCTATATTCATGGCTGGGAGTTTATTCTGCATACATTCTAACTGGGTCATATTTTATTTGGGAAAATATCAGCAAATGTCACCTTCCGGGGTGTTGGTAACAAGAGATCTGCCTATGTGGAAAGATGCTCTAGGCGGCCTCTTGGGGCAGAAGCTGAGGCCTCAGTCCCTGGGGTGGGGTTCAGGTGGCAGAGAGGGAGTTGGTAGGAGGGAAGCAGGGGAATGTTCTGTTCTAGTGATGGGAGGCCAGAGAGGATGGAGATGCCAGGGAAACCTGGGAAGGAAGTGAGGACCCATAGTAGGGACAAGGCTGAGCCAAAGATTCTATTATTGTTGATAACATGGGCAAAAGTTTTGGCCTTTTCCACATTTCTTAAATGTAAATCTTTGAGGCTTGGATACTTTGGAGCATGTGTCAAAATCTTTTTAAAATAAAGACATAGAAAAGTGTTCATTTCCATTTAGCGCTAGTTTCCATTTCAAAAGCGTCTACCAAGATTTTTACAAACGTCATCCCAACTAATCCTCCTAATAACCCCATGAGGGAGGCATCATCTCCATCTTGCAGGTGAGAACACAGAGATTCAGGGAAATGGAGCAATTTGGTCACCAGGTTCCTCTAGTTGGCAACTGGTAGAACCGGGATTTGGATCCAGGTATGACCATGTCAAAGCCATCTTTGTCTCACTACACCCATAGTAAGCTGCTATAATGAAGAAGGATTCAATGGTGTGAAATTACATAGACCTGAAGTTGTCAGGACTGTCCAAATTTTGACATAGATTGTTGGGTTTAATTATATGAGGTTTTTTAATCTTCCTGATAAATAAACAACAAAATGTTCTTTAATGAATAAAATCAAGGCAATTACTCCAAAGACAAAGAATTTGAATGACAATGTAAAATACAAATATGTTACACTAACTTTCATTCGGCAACAAAACTCAAACTTTCCACAGAGCCCATAATAGAGTCATGTGTGGTTGATGACAATCCACAGCTAAAGCCTGGTTAATTTTTTAAATTTATTTTTAATCTGGGGTATCCTATCTAATAAAAGAGAAACATGCAAATTAACCATCACTCCGCTACGCCCACCAGCCAATCAGAGCAAGTATGCAAATTAACCCAACTAAGATGGCTGTGGCCACGGAGCTGGAGCCAGCAGGAGGCTTGGGTTGCCCCCGGCGATGGAGGAAGCCAAGCTTCCCACCCACCCTGGCCGGCCCTGGCCTCCACTCAAGGCTACAAAGTTTCAATTATAGAAGATAAATAAATCCCAGATACCTGCTTCCAGCTGGCCCTGGCCTCCAGTTGGGTCACCGGGGGCCATGGCCAGCCTGCAAACCACCACAGGCCCCTCACCCAGGCCGCCCCACACCCTAAGGAACCCCCACCCTGATCCAGGACACCTTTCAGGGCAAACCAGCCAGCCCCCACCCATGCAGCAGGCCTCTATCCTATCTAATATAAGAGTAATATGCAAATTGACTGTCACTCCAGCACACAAGATGGCTGCCCCATATGGACACAAGATGGCCACCACAAGATGGCCAGCAGGGGAGGGCAGTTGGGAGGGACCAGGCCTGCAAGGGAAGGCAGTTGTGGGTGATCAGGCCAGCAGGGAAGGGCATTTGGGGGGGACCCAGGCCTGCAGGGGAGAGCAGGTGGGGGGGACCAGGCCTGCAGGAGAAGGAAGTTGGGGATGATCAGGCCTGCAGGGGAGGGAAGTTGGGGGAACCCAGACCTGCAGGGTAGAGCAGTTGGGGGGGACCATGCCTGTAAGGGAGGGCAGTTGGGGGCGATCAAGCCTGCAGGGGAGGGCAGTTAGGGGTGACCAGGTCGGCAGAGGAGGGAAGTTGGGGGAGACCAGGCCGGCAGTTAGGGGCAATCAGGCTGGCAGGGGAGCAGTTAGGCATCAATCAGGCTGGCTGGGGAGTGGTTAGGGAGTGATCAGGCTGGCAGGCAGAAGTGGTTAGGGGCAATCAGGAAGGCAGGCAGGCGAGCAGTTGGGAGCCAGCAGTCCTGGATTGTGAGAGGGATGTCCGACTGCCCGTTTAGGCCCAATCCTACCAGTAAGGATCGGGCCTAAACGGGCAGTTGGACATCCCTCAAGGGGTCCCAGATTGGAGAGGGTGCAGGCTGGGCTGAGGGACACCCCCCCCCCCATGCACGAATTTCATGCACCGGGCCTCTAGTAACTTATAAATAGGGAAGTCCACTAATCTTAAGTGTACAGCTCAATACATTTTTACAGTCAAATAAACTTAGGTCAGTGCCACACAGTGGAAGTTATTAAGCATTTCCAAAATATCCCAGAAAATCCCCTCACACTCCCTCTCAGTCTGTCTCTTTCAAAGGTGACCAGTATTCTGAGATTTGCTTCTTATGCTTAAATTATGTCTGCAAAATTCATTCATATTGTTGTATTTAGTGGTAGCTTATTCTTTTTTGTTTCTGTGTAGTATTTTATTGTATGAATTTACCACAAGTAATTTGCCCATCTACTATTGATAGATTTTTGGATGATTTCTTTCTTTTTTGCTTTTAAGACCAAAGCTCTATGACCTTTCTTGTGCATGTCTTGATTAGTTTTTAAAGTCAATCTAACATTCAGCTATTTTAAAATCTTTATTGCCAGTGAGATTTGAAAACCTTTTTTTTCTGCAGACAATTTCAAAAGAAGGATTTTCTTATTGAGTCAACACTTTGATGTTTGTGACTGTCTCTATTTCTTTTGTGTATGGAATAGAAGAAATACTTTGTTGCTTCTTTAAGAAAATGAGTAATTTTAGAACCATAGAGCCTAAAACAAGTTGAATAGTAGAAAGCATTCTTTAAGAAATACTGTTGAGGTCATCTACCTCAGGAACTGTTTGATGTGACTATCTAAAGCATTATTTTAAGAGTTATTTTTAAGTCTCTGATAAGATTTGGAAAGAATTCAAACTGTGGGTGAATGTCCCACTGAGAAGGCAATCATTTGAGAAGTCTAGGGAACGAGAAAATTATTTTGGAAAACACCAAGAACTTTGAATGCCTTCATCCCTTTGTCATTATGCTTAGATGCTTTTACTATTTGAAATGGTAGGGGAAAATCTGCTTCCATTTTAGAAGAGTTGTTCTTAATTTCAAGGGCATGCAAGTATTAATACAATCTGGGGCTTACATTTTAAGGTGACAAAGGGGCAACAGGGAGAAAATAATGAGTGGCTCCAAGCTTTACCTGATTTCCTTCTAATTCATTTCTCCTTTGGATCTGGAAACCCCCTGGGGATACAGCCTCGAACCAGGCTCACACTGCTGAATGGCGCTGGCAGCCTGTTGGGGGAAACTGAGGCAGTCAGGCATGAGGTTGCTGGTTGGCAGGAGAATGCTGTGGCCTGCTGTGAGTTCTCAATAATAAAAGCTGAAGTGTGCTATGTGCTAGGCACATTGATTCAGAACAGTTCCATTACTATGTCACAGAGGTAAACCCAGGCTTTAGAGAGTTAAGTAATTTGTCTAAGGGCATACTGTTAGGAAGTAGAAGAGTTGGGATTGGAAGCCAGGCTGTAGAATCTGGGCTCTTAATTAATACCCCAGTATCACCCTGCTGCCCCACTGAGCACAGACTAAATGTCTCCTCTCCCTCCCATGGAGGGTGAGGTTTTACTTAGAGCTGGAGTCAAAAGCATAAACACCAGTGAGAGGTACACGAGTAATAAAGGTGAAAGAAATGGGATAGGTAAGATGATAAGAATTAATAATCATCAAAATAAAAACAAATATGTATTGAGTTTCCGTGTGACAGGCCCTGCTCCAAGTGCTTTGTGTTTTAATTACCTTAATCCCCTCAAACAATCTAAGGAGATAGACAGTATAATTATGTCCATTTGACAAGAGAGGAAGTCAAGTTCAGAGAAGAGACCTTGCTCAAGGTCAAACCTCCTGGAGTCCGACCAAGAGCCTGCTCTTACCCCTGTGCTGTCTGTACAGCCAGGGGCACCTGGAGGGGTGGGGACCAAGAGGCACTGGAGGGGGCTTGATCCCAGCTATTCAGCCCCAGGTGGTTGTCCTGCAGAAATTCATGCCCGCTGGTAATATGGAATTTCACATGGCAACTCCCAATATTTTAAAGTTAGCAATTACTTAAAAACAAAATACCCGAGCAGGCCAAACAAAACCAGCCTCTGGGCTGAATCTGGCCCGCAGGCTTTGAGCCTGTGATCCAGTTACTGAGAGTGTCTTTTCATGTCCTGAAAGGACACCTGAACCCAGTAACAGCCACGATGGGCTTCTGAGTGTAATGCAAAACCGTGTTGACGGAGAACCCCGTGTTGTGAGAGTTGGGAAGTGCACCGACTCCTAGCAGCTTTTGTGAGGGGACACCAGGCACTACCTCATCGCTGGCTTATATCTTAAACTATCAGGGCCATTCGGCAGCAGTTTCACTTTTGCAGGGTATTTAGATGACAAACTACTGTTTTCATCTGATCGGCAGAAGTGCAGCACAAGTTTCTCTGGTTCTGCGTATTACATTACCTTTCTAATTCTGTTCAGTCTGAAAGTGGATCTGAAATCATCTTGCCTGTGCTCTAAAATGCTTGCATTCCCATTTTGTATTTGTTGAACACTGTCCTCCCTGTATAGCTTTGGGAATATTAGCCTCTAATGTATGTAATAAAGCCTGTTTATCCATATAAAAACAATCTGCTAAACTCAATGTGACTGAGGCTTCCCAGATTGTTTATTCCCTTACTATTTATTAGACACGTGTTTACTGATTACTCACGTTTTGTCACCAGCCAGCATGTACAAGAGAGCCATAGGCTTTAAACAAAAAGTTACTAGGCAACATTTTTAGAATTTCATTCCTTTTCCTTCACTGTTTCCCCTTCAAACGTTTATATTTATCCTGGGCAGGTACTGTAGGTTCTTAGGAAAAATTGTTTAAGTGTCATATTCATTTCTTAAGGCTGTCATAATCGCACCACAAACTGGGTGGCTTTAACAGCAGAAATTATTTTCTCACATTTCTGGAGTTAGAAGTCAAGCTGTGGGCAGGGCCACGCTTCTGCTGAAGGCTCTAGGGAAGAATTTGCCCTTGCCTCTTCCTAGCCGACAAGCTTCGGTGTTCATTGGCTTGTCCCTCTATCCCTCCACTCTCTGCCTCTGTTATCAGTCATCAAGTGGCTTTCTCCCCTGTGTGTCTGATGTCTGAATCCAAATCTCCCTCTCTTATAAAGACACTAGTCCCTGGATTTGGGGCCACTCTAATCCAGTATGACCTCATCTTAACTAGATTACATCTGTAAGGTCCTTTCAAATAAGGTCACATTCCCGGGTTCCTGGGAGACATGGGACTGCACTATTCAACACAGTGCATACATCTTTTAGGAACTTACTAGAGGCCTGGTGCATGAATTTGTGCATGGGTAGGGTCCCTCAGCCTGGCCAGCGATCGGGGCCTATCAGGGGGGCCAGCAAGCATGGGGGAGGGGCCGCGGGAGATTGGCCGGCTGAGCGGGGAGGGGCCGTGTAGGTTAGCTGGCCCGGGCGGGGGGGAGGGCACAGGAAGTTGGCTGGCTGGGGGAGGGGCTGTGGAGGTTAGCTGGTCGGGGTGGGGGGGGGCCACAGGAAGTTGGCTGGCCGGGGGGAGGGGCTGCGGGAGGTTGGCTGTGGGAATGCACTGACCACCAGGGGGGCAGCTCCTGCATTGAGCTTCTGCCCCCTGGTGGTCAGTGCGCATCACAGCGACTGGTCAACCAGTCATTCCAGTTGTTCAGTTTTAAAGGTTGCTTAGGCTTTTATATATACAGATACATAAATAGTAAGAATAGGGACAGAACCAAACTTTCTAAATTAATCATTATATAAGCCAGCAATCAGATGCCAAGCTAGAAAGTGTGTTAACTTTACAGAATTTCATTACTTTACAGTATGCACTTTGGATATTAACCTCATTCCTTGCAACTTCTTCCTACCTTTTCTGCTCTCATTCTCTCCTTTGCCCTATTTTCTTCAATGACTTGTTGAAATTTCCTTTATTTGGCTATATTCTATGAATATGTGTTTATAAAACACTTGATATTTTTCTGGAACAAAGAATGGTAGAAATAAGTAAACCAATAAAATATCACTGTTAATTTGATGGTAGTGTTGATATGTTGGCCTCCATTTGAGACCAAACTCATTATGAGATGCTTTCTAACAGGATAAAATGCCAGTGTGGATCTCAGAGTGATGTCTCTAATTGCCTGGACCTTTTTACATGAGGTATCTGCATGAGTTATAACTCCTTTGTGAAGATAAAAAGGCTGCAGCAAGAATCGCCCCAGTGATGCGAGGGCTGTCAGACCGGAGGGCATCTCGCATGAGATTAATGATGTCTGCCTTAATATAAGAAAAGATTTAGCATGGCCAAGATTACGGATTCCACAGAAACCTGCCAGCACTCATTTATTTGGAATAAATATTATTTTTAATTAAAGTCCTAAGGTGGGTTATTCCTAAACTAATGAGATCCACAGTGATTTCCTTTAGGAATTAATTTTCTTTCTTAATTCTGTCATTTTGATGATTATAGCTCATTTAATCTCACTCATGGCAGTCAGCTCTATAGGACATGCTGATTTTGAGCTAAAGGCGCTAAATAACTCTGTATTTGTTTTTACGTGGTGCTCTCATTTTCTAATTATATCTAGCATTTAACCCAAACACTTTTATAGATTTGTCTGTCCAACTTATCTGCATTTGGTGAGTTGGTTTTATAAAATAAGATCACTGATAAGATTGTAATTTTAATTCTAAGTGAAATGACAGGAAATGTAAAATCCAGAAATTATAGCTTTACTGTTTTTAAGTTAAAAAAAACACAACTGATTCTGGTTCTTTGCTAGGCACTATGCTGAGTGTTTTATGCACATTAACTCTAATCCACAAAGGACCTCTGCAAGAGAAGGATTCCCGTTCCTGTTTACTAGGTCATGGAACAGAGGTCAGGAGGTCAACTCTATAGCACATATTAACAGCATAATGCCATGCAGCCTCTCTACCAGCAGTGGCCATCACCCAGCTTTCAGTAGAATTCCAATAAACATCAGTGTTTATCAGTATGTGGTTCAAACAGGTTTCCAGTGACTCAATAGGGTTGGTGTTCTGGTCACTATTGCTGTGCAATAAAGCACTCAAAACTTTGTGGTATAAAAAAACCATTTGAGCCCTAGTTGGTTTGCCTCAGTGGATAGAGCATCAGCCCATGGACTGAAGGGGACCTGGGTTCAATTCCAGTAAAGGGCATGTACTTTGGTTCTAGGCTCAATCCCCGGCCCTGGTCTGGGCACGTGCCAGAGGCAACAAATTGATGTGTCTCTCTCACATCGATGTTTCTCTCTCTGTCTCTCTCCCTCCCTTGTACTCTCTCTAAAAAAACCAATGGAAAAATATCCTGGGTTGAGGATTAATAATAATAATAAAAGAACCATTTGATTATGCTCATAGGTTCACAGGGAAATGAAGATGGCGTATCTCTAAGGGCCTCAGCTTGGGAGACCCTGGCTGGAGGAGTCTTCACTCACAGGCTGGTTGGTAACTGGAACCTCAGTTGGGACTGTCAGCCCGAACACCAATGTGCAGACTCTCCATAGTGCCTCGCTTTTCTTACTAGTACAACTGGGCAGCCCCTGAGTAGTCATCTTACATGGCAGCTTAGGGATCCAGGGGTGGGTATCTCTGAACTAGCCTTGGAAGTTATGATGTGTCACTGGTGAATTCTGTTGGTTACAAGCAAGTCACTAAGAATATTCCAGATTCAAGGAAGGGGACATAGACCCCACTTCTCAATGAGAGAAGTATCAAAGAATTTGCAGACATGTTTTAACCTTTTGCACTCGGATGTCGAGTGTGACTCGACATGGTTAGCAACGGTAGCAGCTCGTATGTCGAATTGTATTGAATGTATCAATAATTTGAAATATAAAAAATCCAAATAAATAAGTTTGTATGAAAAGAAACTCCAGTTTTTTATTCTACTGCCGTGCTTTGTAAAATCTGGGGTATTTAAAAAATTAAATCCCGAGTAGAATAAAGGAATCGAGAAAAAAGCAAGCGAGTGCAAAGGGTTAAAGCCATCCCATTGGGTAACTACACATTGCTAGTTGTGGCTTATATGTTGGAGTTGGGGTTCTTATTTATGTCCCTTGTTGGACCCTGCCCCTTCCTGCCAGCTCACTTGCTTGCCAGAAATATAAGCATGTTCCAGGCAAATGTGCCTCTATTACTAGTTGGGGCAACTGCTCCTAATTTCTAGCTGATCTGTTACCTTGACAAATTGGCCTTTTCAACCTTTTCTTCCAGAGCCAGAGAGAGCCAGAATATGCCTGTCATTCACCTGAGATGCTTTCTCTTGGCTTTTCAGGAGCAAGAGCAGGCTGAAAAAATTCAAATGCATTGCTTCACTGACGTGAGATCATGCACTTGGTTAAATCAATCTTTAGTAAATGAAAATACTTGCTGACAGGAAGACCCTGCTGGTGGAGACAGAAATCATTGATCAAAGGCTGGTTGACAAATGTAGAATTAGAATGGAATTGAGCATTTTCCATGTGCTTACAATATAAGATCAATGAATGGTGGTTTTTTAAAAATCTCTGAAGGATGAAACATTGAATAAAGACATGGAAACTACTTAAATGAAAGAGAAGATGATGAGGCACTGGAGTTAAATTGATGACTTGTTGCCTGTTTCCCCCTGGACTCTTACCCCAAGATATCATACCTTTATGACTTAAAGACAAGCTGAAACATTAATGCCAGATCTCTTTAAATTATATATACTAGTATTTAGGGTCAGAGAACCACGCTTAACTGATCAGTATGGGCCTGAACAGAGAGCTGAGCAGCAATGGTGATTAGGATTCTGAGGGACTAAATGGCACTTACTCTGCCTGGAATGTGTGCACACACAGGTATTGTTACTGCTTAATATAACCTCGTGCAAAGGTGCTTGTCTGGTAGCCACTGGGAGCTGAGAGAGGGAATATGCCACCTAGCACCATAGCTTTCAGAATTAATGAACATTTGAATGGGTAGATATGCTATATAGCTAGGTTTCTTCAGGATTTTGCTTTATTTTTTAAAGGAAATATTATCTTATGATTCATAATTATCAGAATGTTTTCTGCTATGATGAACTGAAATACTACATTTCCCAATCTCTCTTGCAACAGGGGTGGGGCAGGGGGGAGATAGTCATTTGATTAAGTTCTAGTTAATGAGGTATAGATACCCTTTAATTTTAATGTGAGTCTTCTTTTTTAAAAAAACACACGTATTTTTATTGATTTCAGGGAGGAAGGGAGAGGGAGAGAGCTATAGAAACATCAATGATGAGAATCATTGATCGGCTTCCTTCTGCATGCTCCACACTGGGGATTGAGCCAGAAACCGGGACCTGTGCCCTAACCAGGAATCGAACCAGGACCCACCAGGTTCATAGGTCAATGTTCAGCCACTGAACTACGCAGGCTGGGCAGAGTCTTCTTAAAAGGGAGTGCACCCTTCATGCTGCCTGGAAGGCAGGCATGTGGAAGGTGAGCGTGAGGGCTTCAGCCTCAGCAGCCGCACTGCCCCACGCGGTGGAAGCCACCTACTGAGAATGGTGGACCAGGGGCCTGGGTTCCCGATGTATGAACCCACCAGACCTGTCTTTAAAGGATTTTTTCTTGAGAGAGAAATAAACATTTTTCTTATTTAAGCCACTGATCACTGCTGCTGCTTTTGTCACTGCTTAGGAAAAACTAATTGTTGTTCTTAATTAATCCCAATTGATACACTGCCCTGGAAATAATTTTATCAGTGGCTGTCCTAGCAGTAAACAGATTACATACTCAAAAGGTTAATGAAGGCATTACTGACAGGGCTGTGAGCAGGGCCAGGGGAACCAATCAGAGCTAGCAGCTACAGGAAACTGCCTCCAGATCCGAGGGGCAGGAGGAGGAGCTGCTACTACAACATGGTGAGAGCTGTGTCCTCCGGAGAGGGGCTTGCCTACCAGAGTTGTGGCCTTGGGAAAGCAGCCACAAGGGACACGTGGCCCAGATACCCATTTTCTCTCCTCCTTCCTTTGCTTTCCCACCAGCGCCTCCTATCAGCTGAACCTAACCAGAAGCAGAGGGCAAGGAAAACTGGGTGATGCCAACTTATAGGTCAGACTCCTGGAACACTGCAGAGAAAAAAAAAAAAAGAGTGAAGAATTATTCTGAAGGGATGATGAAGAGAACTAGCTACATACAATATGCTCTAATCATAAAACAACTTTTTAGTTTTTAAGTACTTTGAAGAAATTGGTACAATCTTTTATTTTTTATTGATTAAGGTATTACAAATGTATCCTTATCCCCCATTGCCCGCACCCCCCCACTCCGTTTATGCCTTCACCCCCCTGGTGTCCGTGTCCATTGGTTATGCTTATATGCATGCATACAAGTCCTTTGGTTGATCGCTCCCTCTTTCCCCCACCCTCCCCTACCTTCTCTCTGAGGTTTGAGCATCTGATCGATGCTTCTCTGTCTCTGTTGCATAAAATCACTTATTTGAAAGTTTACTTACGGTTGCTGCTATTGACTAGTTTATGTGTGAAAGGTACATATCCTGTAGCCCAGCACTTCCACTTTTAGGAATCTATGCAGCCATGAAAAGAATAAAGCACCATTTGGAAAATTATCCAAGGCATATATTTAGGGAAAGAGTTAACGGCAGACCAATGTGCTCTCATGGTCTGAACAGAGAGCCATGTGTCACTATCTCCAGAGATGTAGTTGTTTGAACAGGGAAAGGCTGGGAAGGACGGTGTCACCAGGCGGGAAGGACAAAGCAGCCACAGAATATGAGGGGCAGGCATTTCTTTGTTTACAAACTGGTTGCATATGAGGAATGTAACTTTTCTTTTCCAATGAAAACATTAAACCCAAGTCACAAAAACATGGAAACCATCATGTAAAAAGCTGAATTCGTGATGTAACTTTTATTTTGTGTATCCTTTTATCAGGTTGCATGTATGTATTCAAGGTTAGCAAATGAGCAGATTTAATAAATTATACATGACCATTTGCTGTAATGTTTAAATTATATAATTTTGAGAAAATATATAAATGAATATTGAAAACAGGTTGAAGTAATGAGCAGAAAGGGCATTAGTTTAGTAAAGTGGTGTTCATTTATGTTTAATTTAAAAATTGCACATCTGAACTGGAATCCAATATTCAACCCCCCTCACTGATATTTAAATTATATTGCTTTAGTAAGAGTACATTTCAAATCCACGCAGCCTTTGTTAGTAAAAGAACAGGTATTTGTTATAGGTTGTGGGAATTCTAACACGTTTTTCAAAAAATAAGAGAAAAAACACAATATTTTTATAACTCCTTTGAAGTGTTCTAAGGTCTCTGTAAATGCCTTTCAAAGGGATTTAGAATTAATTAACAATGTCCCCTGGGAATTATAATGCACAGTTATTATAGCAAGATAATAAAAGTGTAATATGCTAATTAGACCGGACATCCTTTCAGATGTCCTTCCGGACGTCTTTCCCTATGAAGCCGGGGCTGCAAGGGAAGCCCGGGTCCCAGGTGCCAGAGGGAAGCCAGTGCCGGCAACCGGGGGAAGGAAGGCCTACTCTTGCACAATTTTTGTGCATCGGGCCACTATTAGCAAGATAAAAATCCTTAGAAAGTGGAAGGCTGAGTTAAGAACCTCAAATAGAAATCAAGTCTGGTATTTTCTAGGCTGTGGTGAATGCTAACCTATTTACCAAACACTTGTCACCTTCTCTTATCTATAACTAGAGGCCCGGAGCACGAAATTCATGTGTGGGTACAGTCCCTAGGCCTGGCCTGTGATCAGGGCCATCTTCCCCAGCTGCCTGCAGCTGGCCTCACCCCCGCCCCCCCGGTCCCCCATTTGCCATTGGGTGATCGGTGCCTGACAGCCGGGCGAAGGGACTGAGAGGTCAGCTGTTCCTGCCTGCTCGCTGGCCCTGCCCCAGCCACGGATGGCCATCAGGAGATCAGAGCCTGCCAGCCGGGGAAAGGGACCAAGAGGTGGTCAGTGCACATCATAGTGACTGGTCTAGTGGTTGTTCTGCTGTTAGGGTAAAAATTTGCATATTACCCTTTTATTAGATAGGATAATAAAAGTGTAATATGCTAATTAGACCAGATGTCCTTTTGGATGTCCTTCTTCCTTCCAGATGAAACCAGGGCTGTGAGGGAAGCCCGGGTCCTGGGTGCTAGAGGGAAGCCGGTGCTGGCAGCGGGGGAAAGGAAGGCCTACTCTTGCACAAATTTCGTGCATTGGGCCTCTAGTTAATTTTAAAGGTGAGTGAGTTAAAAGTCTCTGAGCACCTTTGCTGAAAACAGCCTACATCATCTTTGAAATGCAAGTGTGGTTATTGGAGAACAACTGTTAATATTAAAATGTTTTTCTCTTTGAAGGTTCAAGTGCTTTTGATCCAACGACTATTAAGTAACACATGACTTTGGATGCTAATTATGCTGTATGGTAGGGTATAAAATTAAAAAAAAAAGAAATATTTCAACATGGAGAAAATTATATTTATCAGTGATTATAATTTTGGATGACTTTCTATTTTTACTTCATACACAGCTATTCGAAAGAAGTATTTTCTTTCAAACAAAGAAGTATTTTCTTTCAAACTATTAATAAATAAGTTATCATGAGTTATCTTCTCCAGGTCAATTAGACTTACTATAGTAGAAAGAGGACAGAGAAAAGCCACAATGAGGCTAAATAATTTAGTTATAGAATTTGCTTTAAAAAATCTACTCAATTTTTAATATAGTCATTCAAACTATTGTGCTGGTATTTGGAAAACATTTATTTTTCAAATATTTATGTTTTAAATTCTATTTTACGTTTATAATTTTTGAGGAACATGCACAGGTAGATAGACTGTAGTTATAGACTTTGAAGACATGGGATTTTAGGTGTTCAAAGATTACAAAGGGAGTCTGCAGTATACTAGGTTTTTTACTCTGTGGGATTTAAGCCTGAGGACCATGTTACAAGATACGAATATGAGAGGGTCAATTCAGTTCATCATTCTGAGAACTGCAGCAGGATCATTTTGCCATTCCTTTTAGAGACCTAAAAATAAAATGGGACACTGTTGAGTTTAAAGTGTTGTCTTATAGTGTTGGTAACCTTTATTCCTTGAAAACTGACCTGTAGCTTACACGGAGAGCAACCACAGGAGACATTAGGGGGACCCTGAATGACCACATCCACATCATTTGAAGTTTTATTTATACAATAAAAAAATTAAACCAGAAAGAAAGTTTGGGCAAGGATAGGACCAGTAAGATTCTTGCTTAGAGTCTAGCCCCCCATTAGTCCCTATGTACTCTGTGCCCTTCCAAAGGCCTCTGTCAGCTCAGAGACATTTGGAGATATAAATCAGAGAAACCAAACTAATCCTATATAATAAAAGCCTAATATGCTAAGTGTCTGGTCGATATGCTAATGATATGCTAAGGCTACTCAACCGCTCACTATGACATGCACTGACCAACAGGGGGCAGATGCTCCGACTGGTAGCTTAGCTTGCTGCTGGGGTCTGGCCAATTGGGACTGAACGAGATGTTCCGGACATGCCCTGGAGCCCTCCCGCGGTCCTTCTCCGGCTGGCCAACCTCCTGCGTCTCTCTCTCAAGGCCCTGATCGTGCACCAGTGGGGTCCCTCGGCCTGGCCTGTGCCCTGGCCTGTGCCCGGGACCCCTCAGGGGATGTCAGAAAGCCAGTTTTGGCCCGATCCCGCAGGCCAGGCCGAGGGACCCCACTGGTGCACAAATTCGTACATCAGGCCTCTAGTTGGGTTATAAACCTAATCTATTTATTTATCTTATATACTGTATTTTCCGGCGTATAAGACGACTGGGTGTATAGAAGATTTTCCTGGGTTAAAAAGTCGTCTTATACGCCGGAAAATACGGTACATGCATACATATTTACATATATTTACTGTGGTAAAATACACATAAAAGTTACCATCTTAACCATTTTTAAGTGTATAGTTCAGGGTTTTAAATATATTTACATTGTTGTGCAGCCATCACCACCATTCATTCCCTTAACTGTTTTCATCTTGTAAAACGGAAACTTTATACTCATTAAACAATAATTCACCTTTTTCTCCATTATACTGTCACCATTATACTTTATGATTTTGACTACTCTAAGAATCTTATATAAGTAGAATCATAAAGTATCTTTTTGTAATTGGATTATTTCACTTAACATAATGTAATTATTTTAGATATATACCCAGACACCTATTTATTTTTGCACTGGCTCCAAATAGCTTGAGTAATTTAAATAACCAGACTGTTAAATAGACTGCCCATTTGACATGAAGAAATCCACTCTTCTTTCATAAAAAACATTTATTGAAAGCCTTCTTTGGTGTCAGGCATGAACTAGATCATGGGGATATAATAATAGCAAAAATAACTTAGAAATATATTAGAACATTTTCTTTGATTTAGAAAAAAAACAACCCCACCAAACAGAGCTGAATATATTGATCAATGTTCATCCCTGTGGTAAAAGATGAAGATGATTTGAGAATTCAGTGTTCTTTCTTACATCCACTTTTATTCCCGTTCTGCTGTCAAGACTCAGATCAAGATGATTTTTCTGTTATTCCATAAGGGAGTTCCAAAGGATGGCATTCAAACATTTTCTAAGTAATTCAAGCAAGGTATCAATTGAGTAACGGCCAAGAGCTGATTTAAAATCTCTTCTGTAATAATACAAGGAATTTTAGGGGTGGGAAAGGGGGGAAAGAAGGAGTAACATGGGTGTAAGAATTCTAGATCAATTCATCCATAGTTTAGTGACCAAAAATGTTCCATGTCTTGTTTCATTTCTAGCTTTTGTTTCTCTCTTAATTGCTCACTGAAAGATTTTTCACTTGTTGCCCAAACCAAAGGAAATTTGTGGAAGGATCTAACCACAGGCAAGTGAACTGTGTCTTTTACTCCAAACTGATGCTTTCTATAACATACAGTAGAAAGACAAAGAGTATCAGGGAACACACAGTGGTCCACATTGCCAGGCAAGGCCTCACTGGCAGATGTAGTTCATTCTTAGAGGTAGTGAAAGTTTCCTTTCAGGTGCCGTTGCACATCTCGGCTCATGTCATCTTGGCTGACAAGCAGTGGTGATGCAAGACTGCTGCTGCTAGGGGCCAAATGAAGAGTAAGCCGATTCAGCCAATTCTCCACCAAGAGGAAGGAATGGCCAGAGAATGCCAGAGAGTGACCAGGAACCTAAAATTATGCCTGAATTTTTAATATGATTGAGAGGGAAGGGCCACTTGGGTCTTTCAGGAAAGGGACTCTTCCCTGGGTCAGAGCTGCAGCAGTTCCCAGCCTTCTGGAGCAGCTATCAGAAGGAAGGAAGTGGGTGGATGTGAGTTCTTGTGGCTTCAGGAGCTTTCTTCTCCTTTCAGATCTTCGCTCAGTTGTGAATTCTTCCATTAAGCCCTCCTTAATTTTACAACTTGGAGTAATTTCTCTCTTCTTTGCCACCATGTCTTCTCCTCTGCTACTAAATATTGTATCTCTTATGTCATATACATGCTGGGGCTTCACAACTAAGCCTTGGTATACCCAACTGCCCTTACTGTGCCTGGCCCACGCTAGGTATTTAAAAACAAGTTTAAGAAGTGGGTAAATCTGACCGAAGAAGTCAGTTAGGTCACTAACTGTGCAGCAAGTAGGGGTTCTTGTGGTCTTGGCAGGGAGGGAAATCTGGGAAAACTGGGGAGAGCTGGAATGGGGTCTACTGGCCATAGTAGTTCAAATACAAACAGAGGGAGTACACTACATTGAAATTAGGATGTAGCTTTTTAATCATTATCCATGCAACTATTTGCTCATTTCATTAAGATGGCTACCATGCCAAAATGTTACACTGGCATAAATAGTAAACTTTTCCTATGAATGGTTTTCTTTTAGGTAATTTTACTGAAAAAAATCACAGTAGCCAAGTCCACTATTGGTATCCTCATTTCACAGGCTCAGATGCTGAAGTGTGTCCTATCCTTATATCCTTATGTATCTCGTCCTCTTAACTAGGGAGTGCCAGAAAAAAGTTCTCTTATTCCATTTTCCCTGAGAATGTACTCACCTCAGAAATGAAAATCCAACTTGTATTATTAGTACTCACCATTTTACACAAAATCAACATTTCAAAAAACACTTTGAGGTTTCATGTAGGTCCAAATTGTTATCATTTTCAAGTGACATGAAAGGTAGTGCTCTGTTTTATAGACTCATTATGTTAGGATACCAAAGAAGGCCTGAGCTCAGTGATGTGTTTGATGGTGTTCTATGAGTCTTTTTCATTAAATTTGATTTGGCGTATGTGGTAATATTGTAGTCTTCAATAGGAACGCAGGTAAGCAAAGTTAATACATTAAAATGAATCATACTGGAAATCAGCAAGAAGGGCAAATAGTCATTGCGTTCCTGCAGGGACTAAAGTTTAGTTAATTAATTAAAAACATAACCAATTCTCTATTCCTATAAAAAATGTAGCTTTAAAATACAAATCTCTTGCAGTTCTAGTTTCTGTATTTGAGCTACTTACCACAGAGGAACACTGGAGTTACACATAATTAGAGTGGCTCATAATATTTTCACTATTTTATAGATGAGGAATGTCAGTCATACTGAGAAAAAGCACCTAGTTCAGGTTCTTTGGAGAATCACTGATAGGCCCAATGACAACCCATATTCTTGCCTGGACCACTACCGTATACTTTTCAGAAGGCTGATAATACTTTTACGACTTACAAGTTATGCAAAGAATAAAATAAAAAATATTTCAAAAACTGTAATTTTTTCTTAAAGTCACTAAAATTTTATATATCTAGATTAAAAACCATACAAACCTGAGTTCATACTGGGCACTGACAGCTAAAGAAAAAGAACACTAGCATTTATTTAGAATGTGAAAACATGTTTGTATAAAAACACGTATTTATCATCAGTCTCTTTTCCATACCTTTTGCAATTAAATGTAAGCTCTTTATATTTTTCTTTTGGTTAATCCTCACCATAGGATATTTTTTCTATTGCTTTTCAGAGACAGTGGGAGGGAGGGGAGAGAGAGAGAAAGAGAGGAAGAGAGAGAGAGAGAGAGGGAGGAAGGGAGAGGGAGAGGGAGAGGGGGGGGGGGGGGGAGAGAGAGAGAGAGAGAGAGAGAGAGAGAGAGAGAGAGAGAGAGAGAGAGAGACATTGATGTGAGAGACACATCAACTGGTTGCCTCCCACATGTGCCTTGAACCAGGGGGCAGGGAGTGAACCCACAACCCAGGTACATGGCCTTGACTGGTAATTGAACCCGAGATCCCCCAGTGCATGGGCCATCACTCTAACCACTGAGAAATACCAGCCAGGGCATTATATTTTTCATTTTTAACAAGGATTAGAATTTTAGTAGTTTCAGAAAAATAAAAAAAAATCATTAGATGTCCTATAAATTGGTAATTTTATCCCCAAAACTGTTCATGCTTATATTGTATTCTGAGGTACAGTCTTCATAGAGACTAAATTAGAGTGAAACCAAACAACAGAACAAAATAGGGAAGGGAAATATTTATGTCAGCTGATGAAAACTAAAGGCAAGGCCTGAAAGCCCTTATCTCTGGCATGTTCAGTATGGAATGCATAGTTGATTTTCATTCAGCCACTAGAGACAGAGCCTCTCAACATTACAACTAGTTGGCTTCCTCCACAGCAGTGGATAGTCTTAGGCGACCCTGCTAGCTGTTCTCAACCTGTGGGTCGCGACATTAGAAAGGTTGAGAAACAATGCTGTAGAGCCTAAGACCACCGGAAAACACAGATATTTACATTACGATTCATTAACAGTAGCAAAATTACAGTTTTGAAGTAGCAACGAAAATAATTTTATGGTTGGGGGTCACCACAACATGAGAAACTGTATTAAAGGGCCGCGGCATTAGAAAGGTTGAGAACCACTGCTACAGGGAACAGCAGATGGCTAAGTAAGACTGAAGGGAGAGCTCTTACCTGTTTCCTCGGAAATTACTTCCCTGTCATGGACATTTGGCCAAGTGATTAAAAAATATCCTATGGTGAGGATTAACCATGAGCATGTGATTTCTAAAATAAAGAGTGGGGTCTGCTAACATGTTTAAAGGGAACACTTAGTAAAAGCTGATCTCTAAGCAATAAGACATCAATTTATTTAATCTTTAAAATTTTTTTTCAATAAATATGTTATTCTTTAAATATTAACTTGATCATTCTGCTTAGATTGTTAAGAATGCTTTTTATTGTTCCTAAAATTTCCCAGTAAGGCGAAATAAAAGATTCAAAGACATGGAAGATGAAATCTCATATTTATAGCATATAGATTGATTCTCATATATGCATGATCAAATTGTGTCTTTAAATGACAGCTTGATATTTTAAAAATTGTATTTAGAAATGATACTGTGTGCCATTTATTTTAACATTGATATTTTTAGCATTAGCTTTATTAACAGAAGGGATTTTCATGCATTCCTCAATTTTACACTAGTTTTAATATTCACAGTGTTTAAGTTCAAATCAAGAAATATTCAAGCCCACATGAGAAATGAATTAAATTAGATTACCCTTTTATATAATTGGGTCAATTCTTTATAGGAGTAAAAAGTTACAATGGGATATAAAAACCTAAATTTCCAACGTTACTGTTAATTCAACCACCTGTATTATTTAGGCCACAGGACTGCCCATTAGCCTTTCTTGTCGAAGAGCAATTAATCTCTTGAACCACTTCTCCTCAGCATCAGCTTTCTCAATAAATAACTGAAATAAAAAAAAGAAAAAAATGTTATTGTGTACTAATCACTTGGGTTTGACCTCACATGATGCAAAGCACCTTTATGAAATATATCTTTCAGCACAAGATTTGAATACTGTTTAATTCTGGATGACTTCTTAACTGGAGATCATCTATTTGGAATTAATAATGATCAGATAGTTTTGGAGTAAAAGGACTAATATCAACATCATTTGGTTAACAATTTTATACCTTATTTTGTGAAGTTTATTTCCTACAATCTTTCTGAGAGACCGAGTGAAATGACAGCATTTCACGGAAGACAGCAAAGTATGTCCATGACAAGTTCATAGTCAATGAACCATCTAAGCTGAACCTGAATCAGATCTTTTAGTGCCAGATTAAAAACACAACAAAACTCCTCTTTTTGCCTATTTTTCTTAGTCATAGAAATACTTCTCCTAGAAGTCAGGCAACATGAGTTGGACATACCATAGTCAAATACATGTAACAGCTCCAGGCGTTGGGGGGTCACTTGCCTACTTTTAGCAAATTGGAATGTATGAATCCATTTCCTTCAATGGTCTTCTTGTCGCCAACACAAAAGGGCAACTGTCTGAATTAATTTCAGTCAACTAGACTTCAACTGACAGTCTTAGGCTTAAGGATCTTACGTTCGGATGAGCCAGAGAATTGTCATCTTGGTACTTGATAGCAGTAGGGATGCTGCTCGGGTCTATTTCTTTTTCATTATTGGGTAGATCAGCAGCTACTGACACTGGTCCTGATGCTGCAGGTACATGCTTCACTTCACTGGCTTCCACTGACTGACATAAAACAAATATTATTAATTGTATCACAATATACAATTAGAATTCTGCTTTAATAATATTTCTGATTTTGAATAATAATTGCTCAATAGTCTCTTCTGAGATGCAAGTCATCATGAAGAAGCCCTAGGTTATTAAAAAAGAAATAATTACTCCCCAAACAAGCAAACAAATACAAAAACATTGGGAAAATGCTTATCATTTCTTATGATCAGCATAATTTTAAGAAACTGGTACTCTGAGTCCATACTATTGAAAAAAAAAAATTTCATATATGTAAACTCTATTACAAAACAAGGTTGCAACAAATCTCCAGCATTTAGTTGGCCTCTTTAGGTATAAAAAGCAAAGTCATAGGTTATTTATTTATTTATTTTTAAATAACAGTCTTACTGAGATATAATTCACATATTGAAAATCATATAGCTTTTAGCATACCCAGAGAGTTTTGTAACCATCACCACAAGCAACTTTAAAACATTTCATCATCCTTTCCAAAACTCCATACCCATTAGAAGTCACTACTCCCCATTGATTCCCAACCCTTGGCAACCACTAATCTGTCTGTCTTTATGGATTTGTCTATTCTGGATATTTCATATATAAGAAATCATACAATATGTGTTTTTTAGTGACTGGCTTCTTTCATTTAGCATAATGTTTTCAAGGCTCATCCATGTTATTCACATATCAGTACTTCATTCAGTTTTATTGCTGAATAATATAGGCACTGTGTTAAGGGCTGGGCACAAAAAGACTAATAAATCATCATTCCTGCCAGGAAGGAGCCAGCAGTTTGGTGCTAACTCAGGCTGGTTCCACTATTTCCTTCCCTAAGAAAGGAGAAAGCCAGGGAAGCAGTGATTAGCAGCAAGGTTTCAGGGATAATATGAAATGGATTAGATGAGAAGTTGAAATTAAAATAAAAAATGAAGACAATTGGGAGATTAATTCAACTTCTTAGCCCCTTTTCTATACTTATTGGTTCTACACCTATTGTTTTTCAATTTCCATTTTCTTTTTGACCTGTCTACTTCTGAACTCTCACTTTTTTAAATGAAGGGAAAAACAGATTTCACTGAGAAAATCATATAGAAAAAAATGAAATAGGCATGATTGAGTTAATCCTTAGAATAACTTATCTTAGAATTAAAAATCTATCTATTTAATCAGTATTTATTAAGTACTACTAACTGCTAAGCACTGAGTACACAAAGAGAATAAAATAGTTATGTTCCCTGTCCCAATTGGAGATTACATTTTCCTAATGGGACTGACAAATTACTAACAAATAATACATAATAATCCTCTATAATAAGAGCTAATATGCTAATGGTCGTTACGCCCTTATGCCGTAACGACCGATCAGCAGGAGGCTGCATGCGCAGCAGTGCGGAGCTGCCGAGTTGCTCGGGAGATGGGGCAGAAATGGGGAGGCGCCCGGAGGAGGCGGGACCGGTGGGGGTGAGAGCTCATAGCAACCCCCTCACCAGTCCTTCACCACCCACCGCTTGCACTCAGCGCGCCCGCTGCCCACCTGCCAGGGGAAGGAGCGCAGCGTGCACACCGCCAGGAAGCGGTGCTCAAAACTCTGTAGCAGGCACAAGGCTTCCACGCTCTCCTCCGGCGCCATGACGGGGTGGAAGCATGCCTGGAGGAGGTGGGACCAGCCCAAGGTGACTCGCGGGGCTTGAAGCGGCCAGAGAAGGCCAGAGGGGTCGGGGGCGGGGCCAGGCACACTGGAGCTCTGGGTGGAGGTTAGGGTGTCAAGGCGGGGCAGTGGGCGGGTGGGAGGGGCACACGTGGGTGGGCAGGGCTGAGCGATTTCGCGAACTGGGCCTCTAGTACATATATAAATACAAATTATAACAAGCGACATAAAAATATTTAAAGAAATATTTGTTAAATTTGAAGTTTTATTCTTATATTTTGGAGCCAATACTTACCCCCACCCCCCAAGGTCTCAAATATTTCTATGACTCCAACATACTGGGCCTAGAAGATTCACAATCCTTATTTAGACGATATTATACTGACTCTTTGTAAAACTGAAGACATAGATTAAACCCAATATTCTGCAAGGGGAAAAGTGGGAAGTGTCCTAATCCAGTGAGGTACAGGACATCACTGTCTGAGTCTATGTTGCTGTGCAGAAACGAGAAGAGCATGCCATTCTGCATATCTCGGCCGCTCTTTGATAGGGCTTAGCTAGGAGACTAGCTGTCTGTATGGAACTGCCTTGAAAAATTGTGGCATGCTGTTATTCTAGTTGCCAAAAGTATGGCAGAGATAATATTTCATTATAAAAACTAAGTAATCTAATTCTATTTTTTACCTACACTGTACATATTTCTTTGAGAAGTTCTTATGCAAACATAAGTGAAGTGTTCTCAGAGGTTTGAATCAGAACATGGAAGTTATTATATAATAATACATAATTAAAAATGTGTGAAAACAATCATTAATTGCTTCTTTATTTAAGTGAAGAAAATAAAGAAAATTTGATGATTAAAAAACCCTCAACATGGCCACTATCCAACATCTGGCTTTGAATAGTACTGCCACCTGGTGGTTCAGTTTGGAAAAAATTGTTTTCAAATTGTACTTCCAAGTTAAAGAACAAATTACCCTCTTTTTAAACCGAGGCGGATATCTGCCAGATATAACCATTTAAGGGATGAATAATTGGTAATAATATTATTATGGGCAGCAGTCTGAAAACAAGCTGCATCTTTTCCCTGATGCTGATGATATACCAGGAGCTATTAGATTACTCACAAGAGAAACATGATTGCAGAGGGTAAACTAGTCCAATCGATATGTGTTACAGACAGCATGGTGTCTAGCATGTCATTAGTAACAGCCACTTTTCTGGTAACGGCTCCCTAGCTTAATTAGTGGAATTAACATTGCTAAAGACTCTACCAACGGAAAGGGTGGATAGTATAGAAAAGCCTTTTTCAGAGATATAAACTTTATACCAACGAGTGCAGAACTTTCCAGGAGAGAAAGATGTTGAAACTTGGGTCGTGGGTAATTTAGTCCTCAAGAGAGTCTTTGCTATGCATCAGGGATACCCCATCACCTCTCCCATGATCTGGATGAAACAGTACTCAAGATAATTTACCTCCCTGTGCTAAGTAATCTCCTAATAAATAATTCAGCTTTGTGGGCATCCTGAATTCCTACCATATACTGTAGACACAGACATTTTAGAAACTAAAAAAAGAATATCACTTTCTAAACTAAGATTGGTCCTCTGTTTTATATTGCAGTCGAAGTGAATTTATTCATTGTTGGCCCATCACGGCTTTTCTGATAATTTTGAAATGCAGTGACTAATAAAAAAAGTCCAGTGTTGGGTGGCTAATCCTACTGTACATTCACCAAGTTAAATGCCATCTTCTGAGGCTTTTTAGCATAGTCCCTTGTTGGTGCCACTTACTCTATTTCAATGCATGCTTTCTTTTTACTACAACAGGGAAGGTTCATTGAGTTCACAATTACTAGACATTTGATAGTAGGAAAAAGAGGCTCTGGAGTTGGACAAATTTGGTTTAGATGCTGCTTCTTGTCATTTACTAGCAGTTTGACCATGGTTAGAAAATTTGCAGAGCTTCAGCTTCCTTAGCTATAAATAAGGGTTATTGGGATATTACATAAATTATATATGTTAAATGTCTGGTATTAATGGTAGCCATTTAAGTTAAATTTAAAAAGTGGGGCTAGGATATAACATTGTTTCTCATAATTTGCTCAATGCTTTAATGTTTTCAAATTGCTGTGTTGAAACAAATTGGTCCAAAGCTGATGCCTATACTCTTTGTAAAACTGAAGACATAGATTAAACCCAATATTCTGCAAGGGGAAAAGTGGGAAGTGTCCTAATCCAGTGAGGTACAGGACATCACTGTCTGAGTCTATGTTGCTGTGCAGAGACGAGAAGAGCATGCCATTCTGCATATCTCGGCCGCTCTTTGATAGGGCTTAGCTAGGAGACTAGCTGTCTGTATGGAACTGCCTTGAAAAATTGTGGCATGCTGTTATTCTAGTTGCCAAAAGTATGGCAGAGATAATATTTCATTATAAAAACTAAGTAATCTAATTCTATTTTTTACCTACCTAAATTTAAAGCTATATAAAGCTCTGAAGTAATTTTTAGCTATTTGCTAGTAATACAATAGGTCACCAAGCCTCAAATAAGGAGAATTTTAGGGTGTAGAAACCATAAAAAATTACAACAATCTCTGGTCCAACCAAAATGGGAATCCTTGTACCTACAATTCCTCTTTAGGAAGCCATCGACAAATATATCCCTCAGTGAACAGTAAGAGGAGGAGGTGGGGCAGGAGCAGGAGAAGAAGAGTAAAACAGCCTTCATTTCTGGAGTCTTCCTATGTGCCAGGCACTTGGCTAACTGTTCTACGTACAGTATTTTCCTTATCTTTTAAAGACCTCTGCCATGGGCATTATCCCCATTTGAAGATAAGAAAGCCAAGGTTTAATAAGGTTATATGGTTTAAGGATGTAGATAGTAAATAGCTGAATCAGAATGTGTTTCCAAGTCTGTCTGACTCTACATTTTATGCTTTTTGACCACTGCTTCCCAATGGCTAAACCCAAGATGTCTGCAAGTTGGTTTTGCAGGAAAGAAATAAAAATGTTGGTAAAATATCTTAACTAAATACATTTCTAACGGACTCAACTGACAGTGCTGAATTAATAACATTTCTAGGCTATTTTTGCTTCTCTGTCATACTCACTATCCAAACTAAAACTAGCTATTTCTAGGGTTTCCAGAATTGATTTTATTGCTTTTTATGATCATTGTGAAGGTAAAACTGTTTTAAAAATAGTTGAAACAGAAGATGGGTTTCCTTCACATAGATTTAAAAAGGTTCCTTATGGAGGCAGAGGCCGCCGTTCCATCTTGGTTCTCTGAGTCATTAACTTACTTATAGATGTAGAATATTTTTGAGTAATTGGTAAGTACACCATGTCTTTGTCATATGTATGTTACTAAAGATTACATATATTTTCATAGTAAAATGTCTTTTCCCACCAAAGGAACATATATTCCCCAAAGCAGCCTTAATTATGATTGAAAGCACACACAAAATATTCAACAGAAATAAAATGCTAATCAAAGCCCCTTTTACAAGATACCCATTTGGCAAGAGTATAGATATGTTACTATTTGGGTATAATTTCATTGTTAAAGGCCTTTTCTAACTTTTCTCTAGCAATGCGAATTCAAAAAGTTGATACTAGTATATACGCTTGAAAAGAAAATCATGTATTATGTTCATGAAATGCAAATTAATGTTGTAGAACTGTGTTGACATTTTACTTGGTCTTTTCAGTCAATTTTAAAATAAAAATGGCATCAGACACATTTTTACAGTATATTTTTTGACAAGTTAAACTTAAACTGATTCTCACTGGTTCATTCTCTCTTGCTCAATAACATGCTGACACTCTCTCACCCTACTTCATCTATCTATTAGCAGTTGCTCTTACATTTAAGTGAAATCCATTAATAAAGCATCTCTTCAGTTGGAATCTAAAGGTTTATTCATAATACCTGGATGAAAACTTACCTTTTTGACTTCTTTACTTGATCTGAATGTCTGCTGAACAAAAGAATCACTTTCAATGGCTTCAATTTCTTTTACTCTTTTTACTTGTTCTACCAGGGTGGTTTGGTCTAAAAAAAAGGGGGGGGGGGAAAGGGGGGAATTGTCAGTGTATTTTGGCATATAAACTTGTTAACGACACTACACCTAAGCAGAGTTCTTTCTTTCTATGAAGTAATTTTGACTCACAAAATTTAACTGGATAAAAAGAAAAATTTAACTGGATGAAAAGCTATAGTTATAGTTAGGCTACAGCAAGAAACTTTTCTTCCCCTAAATAAAATCTGCAAGTATAATGTCCCTACATACTTAGACTCTCACTAAAACCTAAAACATTGCTGAGAAGGCACTGCTATAATGATCTAAGCCAATATGGGCTAATCTGGTGGGAGAACTTTCAAAAAAACAAGTGGAAAAAAAAAACCCTCATTATTTTGAAAATACACATTAAACTAAAATAAGAGCACAATAAATCCACCTGCACCCACCATCCAGCTTCTATAATCATTAACTTTCTATTATTCTTAATTAATCTATCCATCACACTTCAGTGTGTATGTGTGTGTTTTGGTAGACCTGGAGTATTTAAAGTAAGTCCCAGATATCATACCATGTTACCACTAAATATTTCAGTAGGCATCTCAGACAGAAAAAAATTAAAAACAGCACCATAACAATACCACCTTCACATCCAACAATATTACCAACTAGAGGCCCTATGCACGAAATCCGTGCAAGAGTAGGCCTTCGCAGCCCCAGCTTCGTCCGGAAGGTCATCCGGATGGTAGTTCTACTGTTCGGCCGTTGGGTCGATTTGCATATTATGCTTTTATTATTATAGATAATTCTCTTAATATCACCTTATACAGTCCATGTTTAATTTTCACATGTCCAAAAACATGGCTTTTTATAGTTGGCTTGTTTGGAACAGGATCCCAACAAGGTCTACACATTACACTTGGTCAATAAGTATCTTAAATCCCTTTTAATCACTTCCTGTCCACTGTCCTTCCTTTCATTGCCATTTATTTATTGAAGAAACCGGATCATGTATCCTTTAACAATTTCCACATTCTGGATCTGGCTAATTTTTATTTTCATGATGTCATTTGACATGTTCCTTTACCCTTTGTAGTTTGTGTAAACCAGTAGTTAGATCTAGATTCAGTTTCAATTTCTCCTGACCAAGAATACATCAAAGGTGGTGCCGTGTAATCCTATTACATCACATCAGCATGTGCTTCTCCCACTTTCAGTGAGGCGAAGATTGAGCAGTGGGTCCAAGGTGTTGCCAGCCTGACCCTTCTATTATGAAGTTCTCCATGACCCTTCCCTGAAAGGTTTTAGCAGATATTAATGTTTGTTGCTTAGATCTATCATTTCATTAGAGGTTGAAAATGGTGATTTCTAATTCCATTATCCTTCCTGCATTTATGAGCTCTAATTCCTCTATAATGAAGAAGTTGCCTCATTGACGATTTGGTGATTGTAAAATATAGTCTATACAGGAAAAGGCAGGATATATTTTCAATTATTTCCCTCTATCAATTTTGGTACAAAGATGACCAATATGAGTTAATATTTGTATTTTTAATGTATTTTAGTCCGTGGTAGTTGTTATAATATTTTAAATTAGTCTACCTCTTCAGGTTGGTTTCTGCATCCTTCTGATATGATCCCTAGTAGTTAAGGTTTGAAAAGATGTTCCAGGCTCATTTCATAGTTTCCATCCAGGACCTGAAATTAGCCGTATCTCCAAAGAGCCTGGGCTCCTTTAGTGAGGAACAGCATGGAGAGAGAGTGGCCTGGGCAGCAGGGGTCCTCACTGCGACTGGATTGCCATTGCTTCCAGCCTTTTCAGTGGGTGGGATAGGAAATAAAGTATTCCCTCTGCTTCTCGAAAAGTTCCCATCACTCCACTTCACTTTTATAAAAGATCTACATTAGTACATGCATTTGTTAACTGAAGAATCTGAAGAGGATTTCACTTTTATGGAAAAGGCAAAAGTGAAAATAACATTCAGCTTTTGTTTTGCAGGGAGAGCCAGAGCCAACACTCCCATCTTTGGAAGAATATTATTTTCCTACATAAAAGCAAGCACTGTTGGAGTATCATGGAAGAGCTAATAGCTCCACATGCTTTAGAATAAAAGCTCCTGTGGATTTTAATTATGCAATGTACTAATTGAGCATGTGAAATGAGAGAAGATTCTTTGCTCAGCTAATTTATTAATATTAACACATCCCATACCTGTGGATAACATGTTTATTAGTGTTAATATAGCAGAGAAAAATGATAATGTATACCATTCCACATGATCCAACTTTAATTTGCCAATATGAAAACAATTTGTCTGTTTAGGTCTTAATTAGCTCACTATTATTTCAAAATCCGTAATTCCCATGCGAAGTCAAATATTTCTGACTTCAGAATGTCTCATACATATCAACTGTTTGACCCTTTGGAATTTTCCTTAACGTATTCTCTCATTTGGATTTACAAAGCACATCATTAGTATTAAATGTCAGAGGTGAGCACACAAATAGTACTTGATGTATAAAGCTTATAATGTTCATAGATTTAAATACGGACATACAACCAGCCAGTATGTTTAACAAAACAGCACTGGAGAAATTATAAAGAAAGTAAGGAGAAAGACTAGAGAAAAACAGAGCATGATCTCTGTGTTTTTCAGTGATCATCCAGGACTAACAGTGACAGGCAGAAGGGGAAAGCCAGTTTGCCTGACTTACGATCTGAAAATAAACCAGCAAAGCTTTTTGCCTTTCCATGTGGGAACCATTTTATGGGTGGTATTTAAACTAAAGAGTATGATATTTAAATTAAAGAGTAAAAGTGATATTTAAATTAAAGCTTAAGAGATTCGTAGGAGAGTTACATTTTCAGTCTCATAATAGCTCAGCTCCATGCTGTCTAAAAACAACAGGCATAAAAATGTTTACATTGCTTCATACTCAAAATTCTAATATCAATGTCCACAAATGTATGTCTTGAGTATAACCCTGTCATTTTTGGAAGCAGAATAAAGCACAATGAAAATATATACTAAATTGTTTTAAATTGAGGTTAAGCTATATATGCCAATTTGTCATTTTAAAATCCTGTGCCAATTTTAAGACTGAGAAAAATGTGAGTGAAAACTAGTTATTGTTTATATACTTGGCATGAATGCCTAGCATACAAAGTATCTTGCATTCATCAACCATTAGGTAAAAATAAGTGACAAAGTTACTGGGAGAATTAAAAGTATAGGATTAAAAAATATTAATGTGGTAAATACGGAGGAAACATCTAGCACTTGATACTTTTTGATAAACATACTATTGGTAAATATAATGACTTTCATAGGCTGTAAGATGTCAGTAGAAGGGAGACATACTTCATAGCAGTAAAATAACAAATAATGGAGTCAGAAAGCTAAGCCACTACAGACTAAAACAATCAATACTAACTCACTGCATGGAAAATCATTTTGTTCCTTTTGTGATGAAAAATTAAAATCAAATAGTTTATTAGTTACCACTGATGTTATATTATACAAATTAGGCTCACCTGCTACTTCGTTATATATTTGACAATTTTACATGATACAACATTTAGAGAATATTCTTTTAAAATGTTATCAAAAGGTATACACATTTAAAATTAGTAAATCAAGATGACAAAGTCCAATATAAACCTTTTATTTGAAAAGACAAAATTTTAATCTGTATGCCATTTATAGATAATAAACATAAACGGATCACTAAACTGGCAGCAGTGCTGGGCTGAACACAGCAGATGGCACTATTACCCAAGACGTAATCATGGGATAAAAGAATGGGAGTTTCATGAAAGGTTTCTCACACATGAAAATCTCATCTTCAACTGACTCCTTTTGAATATTAATATTTTATGAATTTATCCAAAGTTAAAATGCATTTTATGTTACAAAGAGTTGGGGTTGGTTGGCCTCATAGTTACTGAGTTACTTATGCTACTTTACTGAGTTACTTATGCTACTTTACTCTTCTCTTCCAGGAAAAAAAAAATTTATAAACCAATAGCACTGTTACAAATCCATGAATAACACAAAAGGATTTCTTCAGTTTAAACTGACTTAAATTTTCATCAAGAATGCAAATATCCTTGAAATCCCTTTTTAGAGTAAGATATACATACTGAACACAAAATGTGCAGGTACTGAAACGTGAGGCATTTTCAAGAATGAAGAAAGCAAACAGCATCAAACTGGCTATTCAATGAATGAATGAATGAATGAATAAATAAAGCTATTCACGAAAATCTATAAACAAATAAAACATCCCATAAAACTTACTTGAAATTCTAGTTATTAAAATAATTTCTTATGAGCACAAATTTTAACAGAAGACAGCCACTGCTTTCTCTTTTAAAACAAAGCATACAAAGTACATGTCAGAAATTCATCCAACCCTAACATTTTCAGGTTGTCTTCATAAGTCCCATATCCCTGGGCATAAATTTTCAGAACTGATGTCCACAAATAATTTGGAAGGTGAGAAAACGTATTCAGTAGAAGGTGGCTTGTTTGTTAGTCTTCTGGAAGCTTATGACACAGAACCAAGCTACTTATGTTGATGAGGCTCCTGAAGTGTCTCTAACAGCAAACCCCCTTGGACAGAGAAAAGGGGTGTCTTCCATTATTTGTTTGGCTTTCCCCATATGTTGCCTTGCACTGATATTAATCTCTTCATGAGTGAAAGCTTAATTTCTCCAACTACAGGGGACATACCTTTTTGTGTCAACTTAGGACTTAGTGTAGTATGTTTTATTATTTAGTAAGCTGTCAATAAATATTTGTTGAAAAAGTAAAAATTAGAGGACTTAAAGTAACCATTAAAAAAAACTTCATGGGGATTGTCAAATATCAGAAGTTTCTGTAACTTATAAAATTAAATGTTTTTGCATAGTAAACATAGTCAATAATCCTAATATATAAAAAACCAGGGGCTGTCACGACAAAAACAACTGGATGGACAACCAAACAGCAGGCTGCATGGGGTGACAAGGTCGGCAAGGGGGTGGGGGCAGTTGGGGGCGACCAGGTTAGCAGGGGGGTCAGTTAGGGGCGATCAGGCCAGCAGGCAGGTGAGCAGTTAGGAGCCAGCGGTCCCGGATTGTGAGAGGGATGTCTGACTGCTGGTTTAGGCCCGATCCCTGGCCTAAACCCTTCTTCCCTCCTTCCCTCCCTCCCTCTCTCTTTTCCTCTCTTCTTTCAAATATTTGAGCCCATTCATTGTACCAGGCATTTTCAGATATGTTAGGGTTTAGAAACAAGAATTTTGTCTCTTATGAGCTTATGTTTTAATCAGGGAGACAAATAATAAACATGTAAATACACAATATAATATCAAGGAAAACAGAGCAGGGTAGAGGGCTAGAAAGGAGGAAGGGCACTATTTCAGATTGGTCACCAGGGAAGAACTCTCTGACAAGATGATATTATAGCAGAGAAAAGAATCATGTGAAGGAGCAAGTTGTGAAAATCAGGGAGAGGACACCTCTGTGTTCAGTACGGGGCTAAGGAAGCTAATTTAGTAACTGTACTACAGACATGGAAGTTGGCTTAAAAGGTTGCATATAAACTCAATTGCTGACCACATGGTTTGAAGATGGCAACCTTTTTTCATCTGGTAGTAACTAGCTTTAGCTCACACTTCTTGCAGCATCACTTGTGGTGTGGCAGCCTTGTGGGAATGATCGGAAGATGAAGCGGGGACAGGCCTGTGCGTATCTTTGAGGAGGCACAAAAGGCCCAGCTGGATGTCATCACCCACCAGGACACTGGAGTCCACCCTGACTCACTGAATGCTACAGGGTGAGTGGGGAGGCAGTGCTCTGCTGATGCACGGCCTCCCAGGCTCCAGTGAATCAAGAGATGGGAGGTCATGTCACTTCCTAGTGGATGTCTAGTAACACGAACTGTCCAAAATGGTAGTTGTATGGTAAACATCGTGTTACAAAACAAACACGTTTTCTTTTACTGTCCGTAGGTCGACAGGCACTTTGTTTTGATCATCAGTATTTGGAGTGCCTTTCTAGTAAGTAAGGTCATAGAGGCTAATTTTTCATTTAAATGGCTGTTAAAAAAGCTAGATGAGCTATTCTGGTAGCAGAAGTAATAATTGCAGCAGTAACAAAAGTTTATGTTTATAGCAGTCTGCTGAGCTAAGCACTTCACATGAACTACCTCATTTAACTACCATGAGAGAGAACAATTTTCAATCCCATTGTACAGATGAGAAACCGAGGCTAAGTAACTTAAGCCAGGGTCATTTGACTAGTTAGCCATATAAATGAGATCCAATCTCTGAATTGTGATCCAGTCATTATTTCCTGGTGAAATAAATTCTTGACCTGCTAAACAACAAATCATTTTTTCCTCCTTCCCATCCATTTATAAGAAATAGCAACTGTTCTTTGTTTTGTTCTTATTCTACATTTTAATGCTATTCATTCAGTAAAATGCAATGTAGTTTTATTTGTAGAGGAGATGCCATATAAATTATCTTGGTTTTCTGGTATTATCTTGAGCTAGATTACAGATGTATATTTTCAGAATCTTTCACATTTGAAAAAGTTTTTAAAAATTATATCTTACATTCCAAAAACCTTTAATAAATAAGAAAAATAAAATCTTTAGGAAACCAAGCATTCTTTCACTTAAGCATGAAATCAACTTGAGTAAATTACCACTTCAGAGTTGTTCTGTATCTATTACATAACATTGGTGTTACAAAAATCTAGAATAGTTTTTGAGAATTTGGTTAAACCAATAATCACTATGTAGTCCAACTACAGAGACTACTGCCTTACGCTTGTTTCAAATGTAATAAACACGGGTAGTCAAATCCACTTCAATACAGTGGTAAGAAATAATCATTCCAACAAAGCTAGAGCTACTGGAAGTTTTTTCATTTTAATAGGATAGAAGAAATATAATTTGAGGTATACAAGATTAACAGGGCAGAATACAAACTCTGAAGTTGCCATTTGCTGTCCATTTTAATTCTACAATTCTTATTGACTCTAATTAAAATTCTGTAGATGGAAGTGCTGTATGTTTGTAAGGAACTTGCAGTGAATGCTGTCTGCCAGCCATCTCCAAACACCCCATAACCACACACAGCTCGCCTGTCAGGAGAGCTAACACAGACATCGCAGGGCACACCACATTTGTCACTGTGGCTAATATCAGAGATACGCAGCTCTTTTTTCTTAGCACACAAAAGCAAGATATGTAATTCAATGCTCAATTTACCCTTGTCTCGCAGGAGATTTTTCCCCGCTAATTGATAGAAATTAAGCCATTAATCAAGCCACTAGCCATCATTCAAACCAGAGAAGATGAATACAAACTTTCATCATAACCACCTTCCCCATTTTAGTGTTCATTAGCATTAATTTTTAATGCAATTATGCTATTCTTTTACGCTGAGCTCATAAATTACTGCTCTTTTGTTGCTGGCTGGCCTTGTAAAATCCAAACTAATGCTTTGTGCTCTGATCTTAAAGGCAATTACTAGGTTCTTCTATCTTTTATATCTTTGCATCCCCAATAACCTTTATATATAATGAACACCCATGAATGACTATGCCTGTTTGCTATTTTAATGCCTCTATATAAATCTCTGAACATATAAATGTAGTCAAGTGCATGTACAACTATATATATACACATAGACATACCACATATATCACAAAATATAAATACTATTATAAATATAGGATTTCACAAATTCATATTGTAGTTTATGTTCAAATATAAAGACTTCATTATGGTTTCTTATCATTAAAATGTAATGCATTATTATATTAAAGTTATAATTTTTATAACAAAGAAGAGAGAGAAAATAGAAACAGTGGCTGGCTATTATAAACATTTGTAGGGTCAAACAACTACTAAAAATAGAAAGAATGATTATGAAATACCAAAATTCTTTAGTTCTTTACCTAGGGTTATTGTTTTATGTTTAAATCCTTACTTTAAAAAATAACTGTTGAAACCTGAAAATTAATAATATGAAAATGAAGAGTACTGGAAAATAAAAAGAACCATTTATCCAAAAACATGTTTTAAGCACATATAATAATGTCATATTCTTATGTTTTACAAAGTGGATGCATCAGTTTATTAGAGGGTGGTAACAGTAGAATGCAAAGACAGAATTCCAGAAACAAAAATACTGAACCAAGAGGCAACATCTACTCAGTCCTCCATCCCAGAAAAGGTAGGTAAGATGGACTCTCCATAGTCTCCCAAAAGCATTGGTTATGCTCATTCCTGGGTGCAGAGGAGATAAAAATCTACAACTCTCTTCTTGTATTATCCCAGTAATGCCTTATTATGTGTTTGCAGGTTATGTTCTGGCCTCCCCCTAGCAAGAGAAAGGTTGCATATGTGGCATTGATTAATGAAATAAAACTGAATGGGGAAATGTCAGTAGCACATGTTGGTGCCAGCCAAGTCACCTTTTGGAGATACACAGCTGTTGCCTACCCCTAACACTACAGGATAGGGGTAGGGCAGTGGTCGGCAAACTGCGGCTCGTGAGTCGCGGTTTGCTGCTCTATTGACTAATGAGTTTGCTGACCACTGGTAGACTAAATGTTACCGTGTAGTTGGAAGCTGTGAGGATTAGGCAATTGTGGCATATTGTGTGCAAAGAGGTAAAGGGTAGTATATGACAGTGGTAGGCAAACTCATTAGTCAACAGAACTGCAGTTTGCCAACCACTGGGGTAAGGAGTAGAGAGTATATTCAGGAGTTGTTCAAAACCAAAAAAGGATTTGAGCCATTAACTTATCCTACCTAATAAAAGAGCAATATGCAAATTAACCACCACTCCACTACATCCACAAGCCATGCCCACCAACCACGCCCACCAGCCATTCAGAGTGAGTATGCAAATTAACCCCAACCAAGATGGCTGCGGCCACAGAGAGTAGGAGGGAGATTTGGGTTTCCCTGGCAATGGAGGAAGCCAAGCTTTCTACACACCCTGGCGGGCCCAGGCCTCCACTCAAAGTTTCAATTATAGAAGGTAAATAAATTCCAACAAAAATGGCGGCAGCCACTGAGCTGGAAGAGCAGGAGGCTAGGGTTGCCCCAGGCGATGGAGGAAGCCAGGCTTCTGCAGCCCTGGCTGGCTCAGGCCTTCACTCCAGGCTACAAAGTCTCAATTATAGAAGATACATAAATTCCAACAGAAATGGCTGCTGCCACAGAGTGAGCAGGAGGCTTGGCTCCACTCCAGGCTACAAAGTTTTAATTGTAGAAGATAAATAAATTCCAGATACCAGGGCTTCCGCTTGGGTTGCTGGGGGGTGTGGCTGGCCTGCAAACCACCACAGGCTTCCCCACGCCCCAAGGGAACCCCCACCCTGATCCGGGACACCCTTCAGGGCAAACCAGCTGGCCCCCACCCATGCACCAGGCCTCTATTTTATCTAATAAAAGAGTAATATGCAAATTGACCATCACTCCAACACACAAGATGGCTGCCCCCATGTGGTCAAAGATCCTGCCCCCATGTTGACACAAGATGACCACCACAAGATGGCCAGCAGAGGAGGGCGGTTGGGAGGGACCAGACCTGCAAGAGAGGGCAGTTGTGGGCAATCAGGCAAGCAGGGGAGGGCAGTTGGGAGGCACCAGGCCTGCAAGGGAGGGCAGTTGAGAGGGACCAGGCCTGCAAGGGAGGGCAGCTGGGGGCGATCAACCCTGCAGGGGAGGGCAGTTAGGGGTAACCAGGCCGGCAGAGGAGGGAAGTTGGGGGCAAACAGGCTGGCAGGGGAGCAGTTAGACATCAATCAGGCTGGCATGGGAGTGGTTAGGGGGTGATCAGGCTGGCAGGCAGAAGCAGTTAGGGGCAATCAGGAAGGCAGGCAGGCGAGCAGTTGGGAGCCAGCCTCGAGGGGTCCCAGATTGGAGAAGGTGCAGGCTGGGCTGAGGGACACCCCCCACCCCCGTGCACGAATTTCGTGCACTGGGCCTCTTGTCTATATATATAAAGAGCCAGGGTCTAATATCTAAAATGACTGAAGGCTTGACCGAATGCCAAGACTGCCCACATAGCAGGCGAGCTTGCTGAACTGCTGACCTCTCAGAGAGAGAGAGAGAGAGGCGGGGTTGATCAGCAGTGGCCTCACCAGCAGCCAAGCCTGTCTCTCTCTCTCTCTCTCTCTCTCTCTCTCTCTCTCTCTCTCTCTCTCTCTCCCCCAGAGGTCAGCAGTTCAGTCCGCTCGCCAGCAGCCTGGGGTGTCTTCAGATCAGCCCCGCCTCCATGATCAGGCCTGGAGATAGGCCCAGAGATGCTGACTGGCATAAAAACTGACCAATCAGAACCAAATCTGGGTGAATTGTGAGGGACCAATGGCTGCCTAGGAGGCAGAGCTTTTGATGCTGACTGGCATAGAAACTGACCAATCAGAACCTAGTCTGGGTGAACTGTGAAGGCAGAACCTAAGGTGGGGGCTGAGGAGGGGTTTTAAGGGCAATAGCTGTTTGGTGTAAGGTGTAAGAAAGTGATTCAATTTTTTAATGACTGGTTTGGCAGTATAGTGCATATGGCTGGCTATCAATTCCGATATAGGGATTATGTATTTTGTCTGCCAAGAGCATCTCCTCCTGCTGAAAATGGCTCCTCCCCCGCCACCATTTAAGCAATCCTATCCTATATAATCTATCTATACTAATAAAAGGGTAATATGCTAATTAGACTGGGTCGACCAGCCATCTTCCAGACATCCGACTTCCTTCCGAACAAAGCCATGGTGGTGGGGGCCAACGCAGAGGCAGTTAAGGGCGATCAGGCGGGCAGGGGAGGGCAGTTGGGGGCAAGATCAGGCCAGCAGGGGAGGGATGTTGCGGGTGAGCAGGCCGACAGGGCAGAGCAGTTGGGGGTGAGATCAGGCTGGCAGAGGAGGGCAGTTGGGGGCGAGATCAGACTGGTAGGGGAGGGCAGTAAGGCAGGCAGAGAGGTTAGGGTTGATCAGGCAGGCAGAGGGCAAGGTAGGGGTGATCAGGCCGGCAGGGGGGCAAGGTAGGGGCGATCAGGCCAATAGGCAGAGGGGTTAGGGATGATCAGGCAGGCAGGCAGAGGGGTTAGAGATGATCAGGCAGGCAGGCAGAGGGGTTAAGGGTGATCAGGCAGGCAGGTGAGTGGTTAGGAGCCAGTCGCCCTGGATTGCAAGAGGGATGTCCGACTGCCAGTTTAGGCCCAATCTCTGTGCCCCAAACTGGCAGTTGGACATCCCCCGAGGGGTCCCAGATTGGAGAGGGTGCAGACTGGGCTGAGGAACCCCCTCAGTGCAAAAATTTCATGCACTGGGCCTCTAGTTAAGATATAAAGAAGGTGATGATTAGCTTGCCTTATCTTATGTTTCCTTTCATGGCTAGTTATTTGATTTCACCTTTAATAGGAAGTTATACATGAGTTAGAAGCAGTGAGGCTTAATTCTACAGGGACTTGATTCGCTGAACCAGGGGGCTTGTATGTCAGGATAAGTAGACAGCCTAAACTCAAGTCTTTTGGATTCATTCCTTCATTATGTCAGAAGTAATATAGGCACCTCCATACATGTATTGAACATTTAAGTTGTTGGTATAAAGTTGTGAGTTCTAATCCTCTTCTTATAAGCATTTTGTGTTTGGCTCAGGAGCTTAAAAAAAAAACAAAACAGTCCATGGCATCACATGCCTTTATTTCCCTGATCAATTGATGAAAATGTTGGGGTTCAGAAACCGAAATTGAAGTTAATTCACCCAACATATATTTAGTGACTTTTTATGCCAGGTGCTAGACTAGGTGCTAGTGATTTATGGTGGAAATTACTTGCTTTTTGTCCTCACAGAGTCCATGGGCAAAATGGAGCTAACTTTTATTTAGAATTTTTATTTGCAGGCAGTTATAAGTTGGTAAGAATAGGTATTTGTTGTGCTTACAAAGTGCTTTTGCACATTTTATTTCACTAGATCCTGAAACAGACATGATTTCTGGTAAAAAATGATACCCCATTCTTCAAATCAAATATTTGATACTCTGATAATTTAAGAGATACTATGAGAGGCAGAGTTTGGATATCAAACCAAGTCTTTGTACGCTTCCCATTGCACCAGGTGCTCCTTAGCCTTCGAATCTCCAATAGCCTATATGATGAATAGTTTATGATTGCTTTTACTAATTTTAAATGCTTATCAAATTTATACAATTTTGATCTTTTAAACAGAGCGGGCCAGGGAGAATGGTAGTGGATGATAGAAGATATTAATTTCTCATTCTTAAAAGCAGAGTATAGGTTTGAAGAAACCACTATATATTTCAAATTGCTATTTAAAAAATTAGCTTTCTTGGGGTATTATTTATGTATAATAACAACACTCACTTAAAGCATCGAATTCAATAAATTTTGACATATGTATACACCATGTCACTAATGCCACAACCCAGATATAGAATATTTCTATTACACCAAAAATTTATTTGTGCCTCTCTGTGGTCAATCTCTATCTGTATGCCCTGATCCCAGACAATCACAGATCTGCTTTCTGCCAGTGTATATTAGTGTGCATTTTCTGGAATTTCATATAAATGGCATACTGTTTCTCATCTGATGTCTTTCACTCAGCATATTTTTGTGATAGCTCCACGGTGTTAGGGACATCTATTGTTTGCTCTTTCTATTACTGGTAGAGTTTTATTATATGATCTAGAGGCCCAGTGCACAAAATTCAAATTCGTGCACGGGTAGGGTCCCTAGGCCTGGCCGGCGACCAGGACCAATCGGGGCCTTCTGGCTGCCGGCCTGGGCTTTCCTTCTCCCGGCTGCCGGCTGGGGCCTTCCTTCGTTCTGCGCCACCCCCTGGTGGTCAGCGCATGTCATAGCGAGTGGTTGAACTTCGGGTCGCTCGAACTCCAGAGGGGACAATTTGCATATTAGCCTCTTATTATATAGGAGGATATCCATAATCTGTTTATCCATTCACGTGTTGATGGGCATTTGGGTTGTTTCCAGTTTCTGGCTTTTGAGAATAAAGTTGCTATAATATTGATGTAGAAGTTTTTGTGTGGACATATGTTTTCACTTCTTTTGGGTAAACATGTACTATTGAAATGGCTGGTTATACGGGAGGTTTGCATTTCTCTGATGACTAGAGATATTGAGCATTTGTTAATGTACTATTGACCATTCACTTCTTTTTAAAAATGTATTCAAATCTTTTGTTCATTATTTAATTAGGTTGTCTTATTATTATTGAGTTCTTTCGTATAATGAATATACATCCTTTGATAATATGTATTGCCAATATTTTCTCCCATTTTGTTACTTGCCTTTTTGTTTTTAATGGTGTCTATTAAAGAGCAAAATCTTTTTAAATTAAAGAAGTCCAACTTATCATTTAAAAAATAATTTGTGCTTTCTGTGTCTATCAAAAGAATATTTGCCTACCTCAAGGCTGCAAAGATTTTCTCCTATATTTTCTTCCAGAAGATATAGTTTTAGCCTTTATATTTAGGTCTACAATACATTTCAAGCTAATTCCTATGTATGGTGTTAATGTTCATTTTTCCCCATAAGGCTATCCAGTGTTTTCAGCACCATTTATTGAAAATGGTTTCTTCTTCTCATTGAACTGCCTTGGTAGTTTTTGCTGAAAATTAATTGGTCATATATATGAGGGTTGATTTCTGGTCTCTAGTCTGTTCCATTTATCTATATTCTATCCTTAACAGTAATCCATAGTCTTGATTACTGTAGTTTTATGGTAAGTCTTTAAATCAGAGAGTGTAAATCATCTGACTTTGTTCTTTTTAAAAACTGCTTTGATTATTCTATGTTATTTGCATTTTTTAGTAGAAACTTTGCTCCTAACAATGTATATTGAATTTTAGCATTACGATGCAAAGTATAATACATAATAAAAGTCAGTTTCAGGGATAAGTTGAAATACAAATGATTACTAAAATTAGATATTCTCCAAATATTAGTTTGTTAGGCACAACACTTAAAATAAGAAAAGAAAACATTGCCAATTAATTAAATAAACTTTAAAAATAGTTTCTGGGACTGACCAAGTTGTAAAAATGTTATTTATCACAAACAAATGCTGCTATTTTACATTTTATTTCTTCTCATTTTAAAATAAAAAAACTGAGCCACATTCATGCTACTTCATTATTATGAAATAATAATGTTTTAAATGACTAAAAAATGTTGATGGCAAGATTTTGTTTTGTTTTTGTCAATGAATGTAGTTTACAAAATATAAACCACAGGTGTAACTGATAAAAGGAAAACCAAAAGGGAGAATAAAGAATGACTAATAGAAGAAGCAATTTTTCAGGGATTGTAAAGAACCAAGAGTGTGTGTGTGTGTGTGTGTGTGTGTGTGTGTGTGTGTGTATTGATTCTAGAGAGAAGAAGGGGGAAAGAGAGAAACATCGATTGGTTGTCTCCCTCATACACCCTGAATGGGGATCGAACCCACCACCTTTTGGGGACGAGGCTCTAACCAACTGAGACACACTGGCCAGGTGTGTATGTTTAAGAGTCTGAATTACTTGGAGAAATTCTAGCTGCACAGGAAACAGAACTGGGACATTTAGATCCCAAACCAAATGGATGAATAATCTCTACTCCTCAACTATTATTTAAGAAGCAACACACATATGCATCCTAACTTGAACTCTGAAGTCTGAAATTATAATTTCTACTCTATTTGGTCAGTCATTTTGCCAAAACTTTGTCCATATTACTGTTTTTCCTTCAAGAATTGTAAATAAGACTCTTGGCTTTTAATCAAGAAAAGCCCTAAAAGCCACAGTATCTGTTATTAAAGTAGTGCGAGGCTCTGTGTGTTTCTGTATGTTGAAATAGTTGGTCAAGCTGCATCGAGAAATTGATATGATTATTATTTGGTTTAATTTATTGCTGTTAACTTTGGACAGGCCTGAAATCTCCTCTACAATGTTATGAAAATTATATGATAGTCATAGCTATGAATTATAATACATAACTATATAATTTTTTCAATTAAAATATTATGGTGAGATAGCCCAATGATTTGATATTTTAAATCCTACTTTAAAAGAGGGTAGCAAACATTTAAGTTGGAACTCTCACGTCAATAACGATCATACCTCATAAAAATGGAGAACATTTCCATATTTTAGCCTGTTTCCATTACATTGATATCAATAAAGCAAATCATACCCAATTCCTACATTTACCATATTAAACTGAGACATAAGTAGAGCTATTCAGCTAAGATGATGAGCAAAATATAAACAAAGAAATAAAGAAATTAACAGATGGGAAATGAGATACATAATTTAGCACATTCCTCTATGACTTTAAGAGAAATCAGCTTTAAGAACAAAGTAATATTAACCATTCATTTGCTTCTAATAGTGTTTTTTTTTATGACACACACAATGCTTTAAGTCATGAAGTTGTAAAATAATAGGCAATCTAGCTCTATTACAGATAAAGTAAGTGACTGAAGATTATTATTCTTAAATTTTAGCCTCACAACTAACTATACTATCATTAGCAAGTCTTCCCATTAAATTTCTAACTTCTTAGTTAGATATGGGATCTACCAAAGTGCAAATATCATCTAAGGATGGAAGAAGCACTTTAGCAGAGATGAGCTTATTGTTCCAAAGAAGAGAACAGGACCCTGTAGGACTGATAAATTTAGAGGAAGAAAAAAAATTCAGGAGATAAGGAACTGATGATGGAAAGATCAGGATTGTGTGGGAAGTAAACCCTGGGAATAGGGTAGGAAGATGTGAGCAGAGGGGGCAGTACAAAAAAAAAAAAAAAAAAAAAGGAAGTGTGATGGTGACAGAACAGTTAAGACAGTTCTGAATCTAAGCAGATCTGCCAGTGACAGCCCAGTGGGGGAGGGCAGTGGCTCTAGGGCATCATTTCTAACCACAGGAACATCCCTTCTGAACAATCTATTCTTCACACATTTTAATGCTTATGGATCCACATCAATTACCAATATGTGATTGGTATTTTAAAGAACTGTGATCTTTGGGAATGGGGAGATGGCAGTGCTAGTGGCAATCATTTTGTAGTATTTCAAAATCTGAGCAGAAAAATCTATAATGGATCTATACAAGTGGAGAAATTTATAAGCCTCTTAAGGTATATTTGCCAATGTGTAGTACCTATAATGGAAATAACCAGGAAATATTAGTTATGTTGGATATAAGCAAACTTTGAATAAAAAATGTAAAAAAATACGAATAAAATTCTAATGCATGAACACTTAGATTGACTACAAATATAAATTTTACACACATACACACACACACACACAAATACTTCCAGGCCTGCCTACTTAAACTCATTTAAGAAACCCAAACTGTTATCATATAAAAATATTAGTACTAAAAATAAACCTTTGAAAATGAAACCACTGTGAATCCACAGTTAATTTTAAATATTTCAAGTAGAGTTTGTACAGACTGACTCAGGGCTTGGTCCTGGCAGCCAGATGGACAGAGGAGGTCAATGATCCAGAATCAGTGAGACAGCGATTAGTCAGACAGCAAAGTAAGTCCCTGGAAGCAATTACTGTCAGACACGTCAGAAAGCCATTGGACCAAAATTGTCCGAAAATTGATTCAGAAGATAAGTTTCAGTGTCTCCCTGCTGCCCCTTTCTAAAAATCTTATTTAGTAAATACATTCATAAAGCCAGTCACTACCTCAAACAATAATTACTCACTGCAAAAAGTCTTTGTTTCAAAAGTGATGATTGAAGGAAGGTTCTTCTAAAGAAGACAAGTTTACTGATTGCCAGGGAGAACGTATTTATTTCTTTGTGTCTGTCCAGTCTGAGATACTGCAAAGCTGTAAGCTCTAAGAGAATCTGATCTGGTTCAAAAGGTTATCAACCATCCTGAAAGTTCTTCTACAAAACAGCAGTGGGCCAAACCAGCAGGCATTAGGGAACCAAACATGTGTGACAGTCCAACAAAAATAGTGTTTGGATCATACTAAGCATTCACAAAGAAATACAGTAGGTATTTGTTGAGTGATGGGTTGAATATAGGCTATTGCTGCTAAAGAATGTGGCATTCCTTTGTTGGGGAGGGAAACTCCTTGAAGATTCTCTCTCTTTTGGGGAATATGGCAGATACTTGTTTATTGCCCTCAAGAATTGCTATAGAGTACTTAAAAGAAACTTTCACTGTCCTTGGAACTACAAGATGATGAGCTTTATAGGAGCAGGGTTGTATTTCTATTTTTTCTCCAACCCATCATTCAATAGAAGTGGCCACTTCCTCATTCTTGAAACTTTTTCATTTGACTTCTATGATACCATACACTCCCGATTTTCTTTCTTCTCAGTGGTCACAATTCCTCATTTTCCTATCCTGGCCCTTCTATATGTTAGGTTTTCCCAACATTCAGTCTGGGCTCCTCCTCTTCTCTATCTTTAATCTCTCTCTATGTGACCCATAGCTATAAATACCATCTATAGGCTGATAAACCTCAAATCTTTAGGTCTAGTCTTTGACATCTTTACCAAACTTTAGACCCTGATTTTTCTCTTACCCCCTAAATTTAAACGATCACTTTTCATTTGCTTCCTATCACATTTAGAATACAATTCAAACACTCTTACTTAACAAAACCCTACATCATCTGGCTCCAAATCTCTAAACCTTGCCCTAGTCACACTGTCCTTCTTTATGGTTCTCAAGCATTCTAAACGTGCTTGCCCTTAGGTTCTTTGTGGGAGCTGTTCTCTCTACCTAGAATGTTCTTTGCATGGCAAGTCCCTTCTTAGTGTTCAGATTTAGTTTAAAAGCCAGGTCCTCAGGGAGGCCTTCCCAGAGCACAGTCACTCTCCAGTACAACAAGAGTAACCAGTGAACTGAGCAGCTATTAGAGGAGTGTAAGCAAGAGATGATGACTACCCAGATCAGGGGTACCAGAGACGATGGAGACATATTTTAGATGAAGAATTACCAAGAAATTTCTTTAGGGTGAAGGAAAGGGAGAAATCAAGCTGATTTTCACTTTTTTTGGATCAAGTAACTAAATAAAAGGCAGTACCATTTACTAAGACGAAGAAAACTTAGAGGTGCAATTAAGAGTTCAGTTTTAATGATGATGACATTGAGATGCTTGTATGTTAAGATATATACCTGGAAGTAATACGAACACACAGGAAATTACTCCAATGGGAAAATGATAAATTCACCTCAGGAGAAAAATTATAGCGATAGAAAAGAACCAAGTTCCAATGAAAGCCAACACTTGGATATTGGGTAGAAAGAAGAGATAGTGCTGGCCAGAACTGGCAGGAAAATCAGATACTTATTATAAAGTGAAAAAGGGGGTGTTTCATAAAGAATGGTATGATAAATTGTGTTGAATGCTGCTGCCAAGTTGAATATGATGAGGGAAATCACACTAGATTTGACAAATTAGAGAGTACTGATTGTTTTAAAAAGAGCAGTTTTGTCTTTCACTCACTGGCTTATAATAAACTGATGAACAAAATAGAAACAGAGGCATGGATACATGGAGCAGACTGACAGCTGTCAGGGGGAAGGGGGAAGGGGGTACTGGATGAAAGATGGTGAAGGGATTAGCCAAAGAACATATATGCATAACACATAGACAAAGACAACAGTGTGGTGATAGTGAGGTGGGGGGAGGGTAATGGGGACATCTGTAATAGTGTCAACAATAAAAATAAAATTAAAAAAGAAAAAAGAGCAGTTTCAATGAAGTGATATGGTAGGTCATTTTGGAGAGGGATGATGTTTAAATGATGATTTTTGTTTCCTAGATAATGGAGGATAAGCTTCTCTAAATGATACTTCTGGTGACTACGACAACAAATAATGCTGGATAGAATATTTTTAAAAATCAAATTAAATGTATTACTGAGATCACATAAAGTAAGAAATCCACAAATATAAAAAATGAAGTGAATAAGTCCTAGTTGTCCTCTAACTCATAAAGTAATAGGATCATTTGCAAAAATAAATGTTTTTATGAACTAATAAAATAACAGTGAATGCAAACTATAATTGAATATTTTTAAAATAAACACTGGCTCAGAAGAACTTTCATAGAAAAGTTCTACCAGACCTTTAGGTAAAAGATAATTTTGATATTACACAAAGATTTCCTAACTTATGTTATTAGGCTAGCACAAATGTGCTTTCAAAACCAGTTAATAATAGTACAAAAAAGGAAGATCTATATAAGCAAATCATTAGTGCAGATGCAAAAAGGGTAAAAGAAACCATGTACCTATTTGCCACTTCTCATCCCATTTTCACCTCCAAGCTGTAGGCAACCACGGTCTACTTCCTACCTGTACAATTTGCCTATTCTAGACATTTCATGTACATGAAATCAATCAATATATGGTGTTTTGTGACTGGCTTCACTCACCTAACAATGTTTTCAAGGTTCAGCCATGTTGTAGCATATGTCAGTTTTTCATTCCTTCTTATGGCTGAATAATACTCCATTGTATGAATCTACCACATTTCATTTATCTATTCATCATTAGATGGACACTGAAGTGCTTTCTCTTCTTGCCAATTATTAATGTCTGCCATGAACATTCATCTAAGAATTTTTGTACAGATACATATATTCATTTCTCTTGGGTATATACCTAAGAGTAGAATTTCTGATTAGAGTTAATTGTTTCTTTGAACCCCAACATGGCATTTATTTTATTCTCCTTGTATTATAGTTATATATGTTTTCTCCCAGCTATCTGACATACTACAAACAACTAAGATACGTGTACTTCTATAATACTTAGCACACAGGAGGGATTCAGTAACTGCAAGTTGGCTGAATGAATGGGCTACATGAAATTAATCCTAGGTTGATAGCTGACTTGAGAGCTAGAGCCCTACTTAAACCAAGATAGGACTAATCTAGGAATGATACCTCCTAGGTGGAAGGCGCTTCTAATTGAGTGGAAAGACCACAAATTATAAGCAATATGAATCCCATAAGACAAAGAACTACTTCATAAAAAAGTACTGTAGCAGCTGTATAAAGTCATAAATAAAATAGTATATTATAAAAAATTTCTGGCAGTGATCTGGTAATAGATTTTGACTGAATTGATTACTCACTGACAGTACTCAACATAGTACTGCAAATGCATCAACTATGTAATGAACAGCTATTAAGTTTATTGATTTTCTGATTTCCATTGATAGCCAAGAGGCCAAAGCTACACATCAATATTTGTGTTAGTAATACCCAAGAGTGAACAATTTTGACAAATGAAAACCTCAAAAGTCTAAACAGTCCAAATGAATGAAAATTTGAGGGCAAAACCTCAGAATTTAAATGAAATACCTAACAAATGAACTAATACGTTCTAAAACTCAGTGAAGTCAGTGTTGATCATTCCGCCAACAAACTTTTAAGGTTTCCTTTAGCCTAATGATGGGTATGCTCTTTCTTTCCTTCCAAAATCAGGATTATGAAATTATACAGCTTCTAGCTAACACTTAGATAAACTTTACAAAGTAGCTTCATATAGTTAGTTCTTATAAATTCCTGCGAGACAGGCATTGTTTTCTTCATTTTTACATGAAGAACTAAGTTCAGTGTGATTAAGTGATATGGTCAGGGTCACTCAACCAGGAAGTAGAAAGGTCAGTGTGTACATGTATGTCTTTCAATTAAAAAATAATATAAAATAGTAACGAACCATTTCACCCTTCTACTTTTAACACATTTTTTCACTGCATTACCATACATTTGTTGACTATGCCATTACTAATTTTTAATGTATATATTATACTTTTTATCATGCTTTTTCATCCCTACTTAACAAATCCTCTTAACGCCACAGCCCAGCTCTAGGAAAGAATGCTACCTTTTCAGAAGATGCAGGCTAATCTCAGAGAATGCTTTCATGAGTTCCTGCAACCATTCATCACCTTCAAGGTCTATTCCAGTGGTTCCCAAAGTGTGGTCCCTAGACCAAAGCATCATCGTTACCTAGAAATTGGTTACAAATGCAATTATCAGTCCCCATCCCAGACCTACTGAATCAGAAACTCTGGGAGTACTGCTATCAATTTCCAGGTGGTACTGAGGCACACTAAACTATATTTTTAAAGATATATACGTGTGTGGAGATGTATAGTGTATATATGTGTATAATTATATTTTGCATTACATTTGTAATTATATCATGGTATTAAGACTTACTTTCTTATAATGTTGATTTAAGCCAGAGTCAGCAAAATTTTCCTATAAAGAGCCAGACAGTAAATAGGTTAGGCTCTGCAGGCCATACAGTCTCTGTCGTAACTAATAGATTCTGCTGTTGGAGCACAAAAGCAGCCACAGACAATATGTAAACAATAAGTGTGGCTTTTGTTCCAATAGTACTTTATTTACAAAACCGGGTGGTGGGCTGGATTTGGCAGGTCAGCTGTAGTGTGCTGACCCCTGATTTAAGCTGTCATTAAAACACATTTCCATTACCTGAGCTTCCTGAGTGACTGAGGGCCGCGTGTGCATAATCAGGAACCAAACGTTTCATGAATAATTCACACTGGAGATATTGCTTTATAAGAATAAAATACAGATAATGTGATAAATTAAGGTTATGTATATTCCTTTAAAGGCATCCACAGAATTAAATTTCAAAGTTAAAGCTTTTTGAGGGGAAGGTCTTCAAGTGCCTGTTTGTGCCTAATAAGGTGTTATGTACTAAATAAGTATTCACTTATATCCGCTGTTTTAATGACCGGTGGGCTTTGTGACAATAGAAATAGTCTACTTTGTCAATTGTTGTCTAGAGCCAAGTTTATTCTTTTTTAGGTATGGAGACAACATAAAAAAAATCAAGGGTTTGCGATATGTAAGCTGAGTTTGAATCCTAGTTCTTGTCATATTGGTATGACTACAGGAAAATTACTTAACAAAATATTTCAATTGTTCGCTAACTGCATTCAAGATAAAGGGAGAATATTATAAAAGTGGACCGATAACATAATTTCAAGCATTCCATTGCTAAACCTTTTAAGCACCCCCTCCTCCTATTTTTTATAACCTCAAGTATGATTTTCATCCTAATCTTAATCTTTATTAATATGATTGATCTGGCTAGATAAAAATATCTATTTCCTCTAGTTTTGTCCATGCATGGAACATTTCTTATAAAAGAAAGAGTTGTTTTGAAGCACCTCCAAAAAGGAGATATAGGACAAAAAATACTTCCTATATTCTCTGCTCAGACTTCTCTTTCCCTTTTCAGCCCCCAACAGAAAACAAATTAAGTCAATCTCAAGGCATGAATGCAGAACCTGACTAAAACTGCTTCAAAGGCTCCTACTCCTGGGGTGGGAGAGTTTATTGGCACCTCCAATGCAAGGTACTCACTCAGCAATTGCTTAGTTGTGAACAATGACCCACTGCTTCAGCTCAGTAGGTGATGATTAGGGCTTCTTGTAGCATTTGTTAAAAGGGATTTAACAACTCTTACTTTACTTCAATCTGCTTCCCAGAATCCCCCGACTCTGCTGAAGATAAATGAAGGTGTACACTATTGTAAACCCCCCAGAGTCAGGTCAGGAACCACTGAGTAGAGTGAATTAACATAAAATACTAGACTGCCTTTTTCTGCCTATTTCTGTAATGAAGCTTGTCCTTCCAGAATGAATTTTCCTGATAGAAATGGCCACTTTTTTTTTTTTTTAAAGCAAGTGCCATTTAGAGCTTCTTTCTCTGAACCATAGTCTTAGAAACACTCTTCTCCCCTAAACCTGGTTTTGCTTTTTCTCCTTTAGCACTGCACATTGCTGATGGTTCAAGGGTAGGGAGGTGGGGTGGGATTGGGGTGAGGGTGGAGGATATGGGGGGAAATGAATTCTCAGTTATAAAAACAGCAATGAGACCGTTGGACTACATATTATCTTTAAGATTCCTCACACATCTATCATTTTATGACTTTACTTATTTCTAATGGGAAAGAGAGGAAACAAAATGGAACTTAGAAGAGAAATAAAATTTTAGTAAAAAGTACCTGAGACAGAAGTCATTTAACCAGAACTTATTGGCAATTACTTTACAGGAAAAAAAGAAAGGAAAAACAACAAGAGAACCTCACCACCCCCGAGCCTACTTCTGGGGAATGTCCTGGAGCAGAACACATTTAGATCAATTTCCTATTCCATCTGCAGTTAGCTAGAGAGCATTCTGTAATGAAAATAGCCTAAGAGTAGCTTTGGCCAGATTTGTTCAAAACTGTTCAATCTCAGAATGAGAGCACTATTTAACTGAAAATGTATTATGACTTAAAAACTGTCTTAAATTATTAGTTAACCTGTTAGGAAAGACTTATATTAAAATGGATACAACTTAGAAGTTTAACAAAAAACAACAACTCATAAACAAATGATACTGATATATGAAAAATTATCTTCAACATATGAAAATTGCCCTCATCCTTATATTCTACATAGAAGGCAAAACTTCTGGATAAAGAATATAAGAACATTCTACTGAGATGCTACCATACGCTACTAGGTGTCAAAAGTACTAAAGGTTTTCACTGCTGGTATGTTCTATGATCATACATGAAAATGACAGAGTTACCTTCACTTTTACCATTTTGGCATAAAATTTGATAATCAAAGATGACAGTAGTTGCCTAATAATATTAAATTGTTAAAATGCTTACCAATTCTAACTAAAAATTTAAGTTAAAGTCCCCCTTTAGGAATTGCCTGTCAGTTAAAAATACAGAATCTTAACAAGGTCAATTATATTAAAACCATTAACCTTCTTCATTTGGGACCTAAAGAGCCTCGCCTACTTAGGCAACCTCCCCCCCCCCAAAAAAAAAAAAACCAAACAAACCCCAAAAAACAAAAACAGAAAACCTGGTGCTCCCAATATCCTGGATAACTTTGAAATTGACTGAATTATTGGGCTGTGAAAGCCAGTTTAAGTTTATATCTTTCTACAAATAGAGTACTATACACTTATGCATTATATACCCACTTAATGTAGGTACTTACATTAAAGACACTTCTCATTTATATATCTGCCAAATTAAAAACAAATAAATGCCCTTTAATGGACACAGTTTTCAGTGAAAGTGCTGTTATAGCTATTATTTTATTTATTTTAAGAGTTCTTTGGGCCTATATCCTAGCAGACAACAGGACATAAGATATCTATTATATAAATCACATAACTTGGAAAATCATGATAAAATTACCAGTTTCAGCTGACCTCAAAATAGGGCAGCAAAATGTAATAATTGAAAAGCAAAAGTCTTATATAATTTAACGTACTGAACTCACTTAAGTAACAGAATAACAAATGATGTCTCCACTCCCTGCACAAATTATTAGAGAGGTTTGTCTTCAACTGCTAAAATTACACTTAGTGAATCTGTTATATTAAATTAGTGCTCGATGCTGCTGTTAATCTTTGTCCCATTAAGTTATAAAAGCAATGCATTTAATAGCGGCACAATCATCACAATCTTAGCTGTACATGTAGATGAACACTAATCAAGATCACTCAGCAGGTCAGCAGATTAGAATCAGAGTCAGTCTCCATGTCCTGGGCTCCAGGCAGAAATTTCTCTTAGTACACCTACAGATCTATTACACACAATCTCAACATTGTACCATACCATAAGTAAATATATATATTATGTCTACTTTATCTAAATTAAATAGACACAAATGACCACTATACCTTATTTGAGAATTCATTTTTAATTTTTTTCTAATAAAGATACTAAATAGTACCACAGGGAATGACTATATCTATAAATATACAAACAAAAGCATAGCACTTGTGTCACTACACATTGCTTTTGTTTTCTGCATAGGTACCCATTTAACTTCATTTTAAATGCACAGAATGACGGAAAGAATCACAATAAAAATAATTTCAATTTGTTTAAAAAATTTTAAGGTGATAAAGAAATCGATATTCAATTAAAAGAAGCAAGAGTACTCTTGTTTTTGTTGTAACTAGTTCAGTTATAGTTACCCACTAACTGCTTTTACTTTTTTTCAGAGCATAATGGATAATGTTCTTTGGTTTTTGTGTGATAAGAAAACACTTTCATATATCATCTAAACATTTCCTAGTTCATAAACTCAACTACATTATTTTTCAGAACGTTAATAAGATACCAATCCCTTTCCCTGTTTACTATCAAATCATCCTAAATGTTTCAATCTATTAAAAATTATATTAAAAAGCTACAATAGTTTAATAGAAGAAGAAATATGTGATTTCTTTTTAAGGATGATTGAAGTTTGACATGAGATTAACAAAAATTCAACCGACAATATTCCAGATAAAATAAACGTCTTTTATATCATATACAAAACACTGAGTTCTAAAGTAAATTAATTTGACATACTTATTGATATTCTTTTTACTGGTTTGTTTCTTCTACATACTGTAAAATACTATGGCATCTCAGATCCACTACAGCTTTATTTTATATTGTTCTATACACCTTCCTAATTTGCCCCACATTCTTTTCCTTATAAAATGTCAATAAAAAGATTAAGCATACGTATACAAAGATCACAGCTAATGCCAGATGTTGAGAGAGTCTCTGGTGATGGAAGATTCCACACCAGGTGGTTGCGCCAGCCTAATGAAGCAACACATTGTCACGAGGGATGCAGAGGGTGGACTTGGAGGGACCTGCTCTCATTTAGTTATTTATGAAAGTGTACAGAAGGATTTGAAATCAAAGTAAAAATGAAATTAAATCCAAGGCTTCCCATGTATATAGCAGAAATGGTGTGGGTTTTTTTTGTTGTTGTTAAGGTTTTACATTTTGTCTTCAAAATTAAGGCTGAAAAAAAATCTTTTATGTGTACTTTTGTGACATGACATTAAATATATTTCCAACTCCTCTACCAAGCAGTAAACATGAAAATAAATAATTTTTATTTAAGGGGAATAAAATACAAATATAATTTCCTAGGACTTATTATGTTTCTTATATCAAAAGACTCAAAAATGTGAGTTCAGGTTAGTAAATGGACCGACCATAAAGCATGACCTTAGGCAATAACTAATGAACCTGAGAGCATTTTAATATATTTTCTTATCACCAAGTGAAGCACTTTAAGTTATTACAGCTAGGCTGCATGACCTCATACAATTGAATCATGCCAGAGCCAAATAGGCTAATGTCTTTGATCACAATTAGATAAAGGCAGGATGTTAACTTTTACTTTAAGAAGTGTTAAACCAAGAGACTCAACTCCTGGCTTAACTTAGTTAGAAATAAGCTACTCATTTAACAGTAGAGGTTAATGTGGGAATGGCCTCTTTCACCTGTCAAAAAGGAAATTAATTTTATTTTAAAAATTATCAGGGAATATTATTTCAATAACAGACACTTTGCTAGAGCTTCTAAAGTTTCTAGTAACATCTTGATAAACTGATATCTAAGCACCTCCTCTTTAATGTCTAAAATTTCCAGTATGTTTAGCATTGGCTGAGAAAAATCCTCTTGTCAGTCATCATCACAGAGAATTGCTTATCTGAGCTGAACATGGCTGGTCACAACAGAGAAATTAAATGATAAAACAGTACAATAAAATAATGTGATACAGGTACTAATATTGTATTTCATCGAATCTAAGATGCCATTGGTTGCAATACACAATTCTTTTATACATCAGTAAGAAAGAAAAAGCTGTCAATCTAAATAAGGCATGATGCTTTCTTATCACTTAGATTATTTTAACTCATTAAAATAGCTCTTTTAGACTAAAAACAGTTTTAAAAATTATGTATCATTCTTATGCATAAAACAAAGAAAAACAAATTGTCTAGGGTATTTCTAAAACTTTTTCTGATTCAAAACCTGACTTTCCTGAGTCTTTCAACTTAGGCCTGTTGGTGTCTATGTTTTTGCTGACGATAATGTTCTCTTTGACATCAAGACAGTGAGGCAACCTTTCCTACAAGGGTGCTCCAATATCGTCTCCGGGGTTTTCTGCCAAGTTACTGACACTTGTTCTGCAAGTTTTGATTGGAAATTAAAAAAATCAAAGTCTGATAGAAAATTTTGGCACTTATAAAATCATACCACTGAATAAATTATCAGTGACTAGTTAAAAAATGAAATATGATTAAATATGAATACATGACTACGTATTCATTCTTGCGGTAAATCACGACTGTAACTGATTAGTTCAACTGCTTAGAGCTGAGTTTCCAAACGCTTGTCTGTGCATCACTGCTGGCTAAAAATCAAAATCAGTGGAGAAACTTTAAGAAAATATATAGCTTCCTGGGTCGACTCCCTCAAAACTCTGAAAAATATAAGGTGTTTGGAACGTAAATATTTAAAAAACCACCCTCAGGTGATTCTGATATATGCCAGGTTTGGAAAGTACCAGTAGAGTTTAGAGCTGTTGCTGTGGAAGTCTAGATCAAGGTCCAATTGCTGTGCGGGCTAGTTAGCTGTAACATAGTAAAAAGAGCTCTGAATATAAAATTAGAACATAAATTTTCAGTTCCAGCTCTACTACTGACGAGTTGTATGACCTTGAGTAAGTCACTTAAATGGTTGAGTTGCCTTATTTACAAAATGAGAATACGTAATTCATAGGGTTGTTGTGGGGCTGAAATTAGGTAATCTATGATTAGGTACCAGCACTGGTAAAAACACTTGGTATAAACTAAAAAAATGTTCTCTCACCTCCCCCACCACCTACATGTTTACTCCAGGCTTGTTCATACTGACAGATTTGAAAAATGTAAGCAATTTCCTCAAGGCATTCCCCAATTCTCTCAGCTGCAAGTAATCTCCCCCCGTCTCACATGCAGTCTACCTGTATTTCCTTATTGGAGTTTATTTCTACTCTGTTAATACTTATTTATGCACATTATATATTGCACCCCCCCCCCAAAAAAAAAAAAGGTTGAAAACTTCTTTAGAGCAAGAACTTTGTCTAATTTGTCTGCAGAGCTCTCACATTTAACACAGCCCTGGAACAGATATGGGGTTTGCTAACGGAAGGATATGAATGAAAGAGCAAGGCAGAGATCCAGTTTCCATATTGACCTCTCCCTTTAAACCACCATTTACTGTAAGAGGTCACTGCTGCTCAGTCAACACTAAAAGTCAGGTAAGGGGCATCACAGTGTGATTTATCAATTACTCATGAGATCAACTCAGATTTACTTAAAGGCCGGTAGGGGGAAGGACATTTAAAGAAAGAGCAATATATTTGCATTTTCTTCGTCTGAAAATACCTGTAATGGTTCTGGGGAAAGGATGAGGATGTGGTACAGTACTCCTTAGCATATGAAGAAATAATAATTGGTATGGCTGCTATATAATCAAGTGAGCATATCTGATGAAACAAAACTTAGTCTTTTCTTTGATGCTTGTAAATAAACCTTTTTTTAAAGTACTGAATGGGAATCATACATGAGGACTACACATCAACCTAGGCAGAAAACTCTTAAATTAAAGTTAGAAATTTTTCTGCAATTAAATTATAGTTGACATACAATATTATATTAATTACAGGTGTATGATATAGTGATTTAAGTTTTCTGTATTTTTTATTGTTTTAGGGGGAAACATCTTTGAATAAAAACTTCAGGTCAGTGAAAATCATGCCCGACTAATTTATAAGAGCCTGTATTGGAAAATAATAAGCTCATGTAAATCTACCATATAATTAAAAAATAATTCACAAATCTTTCTAAACATAACTTCGTGGTGGTACTGTCACCAGTTGCAAAAAGTAGCCAGATAGTTACTGTCAGATGTGAGAAAAAATAAAACCCACAACACTTCAGAGCTCATACACTGATGAAGTGGAAAAGGGTTCTTAAATGGAAAGTGCAATCTCATTCTATACACATGGGCTTTAATTCACAGGAAAAGACTTGATTAGAGGCAGACTCTGGTTGCTTGGGTGCTCAGTGAGAGAACAGATGCTATTAATGATCTTAATATATTCATATTACATCCTTTGTGGAAGGTTTAAAAAGATATATTAGAATCAGAACTAAGCTGGCTTAATGTATGTAATAAAATATTTGCTTTTAGCTCCATTGTTTCTAATGGGATTTAAATGGTTATCTTTTTTTAGAAATAAAAAACATTTGAATATTAAAAATATGGAATTATTTTCCCAAAGTACAACCTACAATTATCTTCAGGTAATGACTGATGACACAACCAAGTGGACTTTTTAGTAAACAAGATACATGAAGCGGCCTACAATCTTCATTTTTAGGTTACCAGGGAAAAACAATTAGAATTTTTCTAAATCATATTGATAAAGGTACAATAATGTGGATTGCTAATGAATAAATACTGAGGAATCATACAGAAAAAAATGAAACCAGTTGAAAAATAGGCTCTGTAGATTTAGGACTGGGTTTAATTTGTTCAACATTTTGGTAAAATATTTAGCTTTCAAATAATAGATTAAGAAAAACTACCACACAGAGAGTTGTGTCTTCTGTTTTACATTCTAGCAAATATATTCGTTTGTTATAACTGGAGAAAACTAGAACGTTCCCTTTATATATGGATTACAATAAAAATTCAACCATGTTATTGATGAACTTCCTTACCATTCTTAGATTTAAAGCTTTCCCAAACAATGTCTACTTATTTATCTATACTCCTAGTTATAACTAGTAATTAGTAACTTCCGGGAAATAATATTTCCAAATATTGATTAAAGCATTTTATCAACTATTTGGAATCAAGCATTGAGTATTTGATTCAAAAATTTCTGCCTTTGAAAAGCACAAATATACACTGCTGCTAGAGAACTGCCTGAAGAGATTAGAAGTAGACATTTTAAAGCTAGTATGCACAGCTTAATCATGATTTTCTTACACGACAGGTTATTTATTCTTACATTTTAAGACCAGCAAATCTTCATAATGGTATATGTGGATTTCAACCTGTTTTGAACATCTTTTTTATACCAATTTATTTATTTATTTTCATTTAAAAATGATAGTGAAATTCTCTTAATAACCAGTAACATCTTTCTTGTTTGTACTCACTCATTCTTTCTGCCCACGTGGGTCTCACTTCTAAGCTCATTCAAAATGATGTTTTCCAAGCCTGTGCCACATGACTTGTTCATATAAATGGAGCAAATTAAACTGTCTCCACATATATCCTATCACATTTGTAGCCCTGATTCCTCTCTTTAACACGTGGCCAAGACACCGTATTATCTGCCTGCAGAGGTTGACCTCAGGATATTAGATTCTGCCACATAGCTCTCTTGTACTGAACCGAGGGGAAACACTTAATCACCCCGTCCTTTTCAGGAAAAAATCAACTTTAAATTTGCCATGATGAAAAATCAATAAGCCAGTAATTGCTTGGCTTATCATTGCATGGAGGAACAAATTGGGAAGCGAAGCTTAGCGTCCACACAGATTTCAGTGAGACACATGGAGTTTCAGGATCACTAAGCTAGAAAAGGAAAAGGTCTCAGAGTGATAATTAAATCTACTCATGCTGATTTTCTGCCAAATTTATTTCCCAAGCGTATATAAAAATGTTTCACTGCTTACTAGTCAGGCATAACTAATCAAATCAACATTACGCAAACATATACAAGAAACAAAAAATGCAAATCCAAGACTGTAGGCATCAGAATAATATATTCTTCAGAATGAATATTAATGTAAAGTAACTTTTAGAATAAAAAAAACTTAGTTAAATTTGTCTTTTTAAGAATTAAAGTTTATTTCTTTGCTGGGTAAATGCCAATAAAATTTTTTATTTCATCAGCCAATACAAAATTTTAATTACTTCATAACCTTTCAACTCAGAATTGTAAAAGTTTTCCATTGAGCAGCAACATTTAAAAATAAATCTCAAACAAGGAAACATTAAATATTTTTAATTCCCAGAATGATCTTTCTAGCTCATTTTACTTGGGTTCTCTATGCTTTGCTGATGCAAATACATGCTATCACATCTAAATTAGTCTATTATTTCCATATATTTTCGCCACATTGAATGTGAACTACCAGACAGACCTATTATCTAAATTAGGCTAGACAAATAAACACAGATCTATTATCTAGAAAATGAAATGAGAAGTATATATATATCATCTTTCCTACAAGAAAAACACATATCAACTGACAATATTACAATAAGTGTTTAGTGGTTTAAAAATTATTACTACTAATAGACCTAATTTAATGCAGCAAATTAGTATAGTTCCAATGGAAGTGCAAATGTAATCACTCTCAAACATTCACATTAGGAGGAGGAAGGAAGATGAAGCTTTTACTTTTCCTTTTGTTAAAAAATGATTTTATGTTTGTCCTTCAACTGGCTACTGGGACTATGATAATTAAAACATTTAAAACAGCACAAGCCCCCCAGTCTCTAATCTGAAGCTCAGGTCAGCTGTCTGTAGATTCTAATTTGTCCTCCATTTGTATTCATGACAAGAAAATACTGAATATTTAACAGCAAACCAGCAGGAGGGGGTACTGTGGGCTTAGAGGTTAAATAATTTGATTTTTGTGCAGATTACATGTAACATTCAACACCTAATCTCACACCTGATTTGGCAATACAATTACAATAAAAATAATGTAGGGACACTACAACTGTAAAATAGAGAACAAGAACTTCTTTTCCAATGGGCCGAGAAGCAATAATTTTATTTAAAGTATTATATTTGTTTACTATATTTCTAAGGCCTAAGTTTTCAATAATAAAGGTGAAAATGCTTTACAAAGTGTGATAGTTCATGAGAAAGGTATAATTTCTATCTTCTTAATGGTACATAGTTTGCTTCCAGTTAGCACACTATAAAGCAGCGAGATGTGCTAACAAAACATAGGGAAATGGAGGGAGGGGATTTTAAGAAGTTTTCTAGTTCATTCTCCTGCCTTTAGGCAACACTACACTAAAACAGAAGCTTTGTTTTGATCTAAGATAAATGTCCATCTGTTGAAAAATCCAAGAGCTGTTTTAGGAGAACAGACTGCATCTTAATGTTAGTTAAGAGAATAATTAAGTGGAAAACTAGAAGTTGAAAAACTCAATTTCTTTATAACATCATGGACTTGATTATAAAGTTTACATTAACAATTGAATTAAAAATATTATTTGCTGGATTAATATTTATGTTACACAGGTAAGACATAAGGAGTATTACATTTATTAATCATATGAAAATATGCAGAAATGCAAATACATTTTTATTTTATAGTTTTCAATCTTTTGTTTTATTTTTGGTATAAGATCCTCAGCACCTAAATAAACCTATTTCTTTTTTCTTCTACAGAGTGGTAGCTTTCTCTTTATAAATGTGAAGTTTGTCACACTAATTTGTAACTCACTACTGAAAAAGGATTTATTTCAATAAAACTAAAGACAGAAACAAAGACAATCACATTCAGACAATAAATAAGAAATATAACACTAAGGATTTTCTTAAGCTGACTTTCTAGATTGATAAGATCCAATGTCACTTATTTTAAATTAAATCTACTCTCTGAGTTTGTAGAATTCCTGGGGAGTCATCCTTGTTACTCATTACACTAACTGCCCTGTCCTGGGTGCTGCGTATACCCAATGTCAACACACAAGCATGGTCTCCACTCTCACAAATCACATTTTAGTGGTGCACTTATTATTATTATTATTATTATTATTATTATTATTACTTAAATGATAAAAAGGGGAGTTGATCCAATTAAAAATGAAGAGTATGAAAAGAAAAACAGACACTGTCAGAGATTTCAAGAAGCTTTCAACATTTGTTTGTATACAGGTTCACATTCAAAATAACCTCAGTTTATTTTTAATTTTTATTACTTTTGCTTAATTCTTGTCTTTCTTTAGTTTGTGACATAGCAGTTGTATGGGCTGCTTTTGCTCTCTCTCTCTTAGGATTGGCAACGCCAATGTAGCTGATATGGTTAAGGGAAAAAACAAACAAAACCCAAACTTCAATGCTATTGACCCATCTGAATTCCAAACTCAGGCCTTCCCCAATCATATGACTTAGTTTCTATGTATTTGTGTAAACAACTTAACCACTTGTGACTCAATTTCCCAATGTGTAAGATGGGAGAGCTAGACTAGAAAATCATTAAAGTTTATTTATTCAATGAGTAAGTTTTAATGAGTGCCTATGATTCATTTTTTAGTACTTAGAGGTGTGAACAGAACAGTACAGGGTGACCTGAATGCACAGAACAGAATCACCAATTCTAGCTTGATGGGTATTAGGAACTGGTGGGACCCATAAGACAGCTTTACTTGACACCTAACATTACTTAGATCAGTGGTTCTCAATCTTTCTAATTCTGCGACCCTTTAATACAGTTCCTCATGTTGTGGTGACCCCCAACCATAAAATTATTTTCGTTGCTACTTCATAACTGTAATTTTGCTACTGTTATGAATCATAATGTAAACATCTGTGTTTTCCAATGGTCTTAGGCTCTACAGCAGCGGTTCTCAACCTGTGGGTTGCGAACCACAGGTTGAGAACTGCTAGCAGGGTCGCCTAAGACCATCAGAAAACACAGATATTTACATTGGGGGTCACCACAACATGAGGAACTGTATTAAAGGGTCACAGCATTAGAAAGGTTGAGAACCACTGACTTAGATACTAGAGGCCCGGTGCACGAAATTCGTGCACTGGGGTGGGAGGTGTCCCTCAGCCCAGCCTGCCCCCTCTCACAGACTGGTAGCCCTCAAGAGATGTCCTACTGACGGCTTAGGCTGTGGGGAGTGGGCCTAAGCCGCAGTCTGGCCTCCCTCTGTGGGAGTTGACTGGGCTGATCAGGGGAAAGCACCAGCCCCATCACCCCACTGCTGCTGCCACTGCCTCACCCGCCAAGGTGTTTTCATTAACACGGACTCCATTCCCTTCACCATGAAAAAACGACAACTTTCTTTAGGCATTTTCAAGATGTATCTTTCATAGGATATGACATTTCTTTTTCTTCTTTTTTTTATCTTCACCTGAGGATATGTTTTCATTGATTTTTAGAGAGCTTTGGAGAGGGAAAGACAGAGAGAAACATCAATGTGAGAGGGACACTTCGATTGGTTGCCTCCTGCATGAGCCCTGACCTGGGGCCCGGTGAGGGAGGAGCCTGCAACCTTGGTACATGTCTTTGATCAGAATTGAACGTGGACCCTGTGGTCGGCAGGACGAGGCTCTATCCACTGAGCCAAACCGGCTAGGGAAGGATATGACATTTCTTAGCCCCTCCAGCAGTGGACCTTAGTTTTTTCCTCCAGGAGTGAGGTGGAAAAACCCTAGATCACCTTCTTGGATTCTTATTACCCAAGTTACCAAGAACACTGCGAGTGGCGGCGTACGGGGAGCTTAGCCAATGAGCAGTCAGAAAAGGTGTTTCCTCTGCAGCTCATGTGCAGAGGACCCCGTGTTGTGTCTGCTAGGCTGGGGGTGTGCCCTGAGCTGTGTGGCGGCTGCCGGGAGCACGATCCCAGCCCAGCAGCCCCGCGTTGTGTCTGCTGGGCGGGGGCGTGCCCCGAGCCGCCACTGGGAGTACACCCCCAGCCCCGCAGCCCTCCCTCCCTCCCTCCGTGTCCCGCCCCATCCGCTATGGGCGCTGCCATATTTGTGTTGAGTGATGGTTAATTTGCATATTACCCTTTTATTAGATTAGATATGCTTAACAAAGAGCAGTCTATGATCAAGGAAACTGAAAACTTTCTCTGGGGCTGAGTCAGAGGACAATATAAATGACACTTCTTTCTAGCAGCCTATAAGAATAAAGTTCAAATGTGTCTTTCCTCAAATAGCAAGGTTGCTTTCTGCTTCTAAGGGTTCAGAGCTGTCTTTCCTTCTACATTTTGTATATGAAAATCTTATTTTTGTTGAGTTAGATTCAAAGGAGCAGTTTCAAGGATCTCTAATTTCACTTCCTCAGAGATTCACAGAGTTCCTATGTAAATATAGCCGCGATAATATGCTATGGATTATACAGACTACAAAATTCCTGGATAGTCACTTCACAGATAATGAATTTTTGTTAATCTTCACTGAGTATATTTTTCCATTGATTTTTAGAGAGAGTGGAAGGGAGGGGGAGAGGCAGAGAGAGAAAGATTGATGTTAGAGAGACACATTGATTGGTTGCCTCCCACATGCACCCTGACCAGGGCCAGGGATTGAGCCTGCAACTGAGGTATGTGCCCTTTACTGGAATCGAGCCAGAGACCCTTCAGTCCGAGGGCCAATGCTCTATCCATTGAGCCAAACTGGTTAGGACACTTCATGACAATGAATTAAATCATGTTTAAAAGCATTATAACATACTAGAGGCCCGGTGCATGAAAATTCATGCACTGGAGGGGGGTTCCCTCAGCCCGACCTGCCCCCTCTCACAGTCTGGGAGCCCTCAGGGGTGGGAGGTGACCCAGCGATCAGGGTAAGGCAATGCCCCCATCACACCTCTGCTGCTGCCACTGCCGGCAGCGCAAGCCTCGGGCTGCCCTGGGCGGCTGGGTAGCCACCATCCGAGGCTTGCCTGTGCCTCGGGCCGGCCCTGGGTGGCTGGGGGGCTGAGGGGACTGGTGGCCTCCGGAGGCAGGCGCGTGGAGCAGCAGGATCCACCTAGGGGCGGGCCTGGCTGTGCTGCGCCTGCCAGCCCGGTGGGGCTGAGGGGACTGTGTGCCACCATTTTGTGGCTGTGGGCACCACCATCTTTGAGGGCATGGCAGTCAATTAGCATATTCCCTCCTTATTGGCTATGGGCACCACCATCTTTTGTGAGGGCATGATGGTCAATTAGCATATTCCCTCTTGATTAGATAGGACTAGTAGCTCTCTAATCAGTCACAGACTTTAAATTCAATCTGAGAGTTTAAAAACACACATAAATTTTGTTTTATTTTGCATTGGAAGTGAAATTAAGGTGGTATTCTTCCAAAACCAAAACCAAATTCACATGCATTTACAGTTTTTGTGATAGTCATAATTCAAGGTAAAATAGTTCAAAGACCAATGCATGTAAAATGCACAAATTTAATAATATGGTTTCAATCCACTACACAGTTATGCCCAAATGTCAATTACTGATGAGCAGGCTGGGTGTTTATAATTTGCCTAATTTCCATCTAAGAGACTATAATATAAAAATTAGGAAAAAAAACACACCAATTTTCTCATTCAAAGAACTTTCAAATTCAATTCATACATTTTTTTCTTCAAATATCTCCATAGTTATTTCAGTAATAAAAGTAAGGTCTTTAAAATATCTTTTTGAGTTTAAATACATTAAATTCTAAATTAATTAAGTGACCAGGCTAATTAAAGACTAAATTAATCTAGAGAGAATAGAATACTTTATTCCCCCCCTACTCATTGATATTTAGAGTGAAAGGGAGGGGATCGGGGGAGAGAAGAGAGCAGGAGACATCACTGTGGGAGAGACATGTTGTTGTTGCCTCCAGTATGCCCCTCATGGGACTGGGAATCAGACCTGAAATTCAGGTATGTGCCCTTGACCGGGAATCGAACCAGAGATCCTCTGGTGTGCAGGCTGATGCTCTAATCATGGAACCATGCCGGTCAGGGCGAGACTAGAATATTTTAAAATGTACAACTGGTTAACCTCAACTTTAGGGCTTTTTATTCTTTTAAAAGAAATCCAAAGTAATTTATATTTATTTATGATATATCTCTATCCTTCCAAAGTAACTGATTCCACAGCTTCTAAAATAACACAGATTTCTTGCAATTATAGTTAGAATTTTACTCCATCCATATATATTAACAGATGAACAACGTTAATTTTTAGGGGGGAAAATCTCATTTCCTATTTGTATAATTTTCATCTCTTCTTTCCATGTATTCTTTTTTAAAAAAATATATATATTTTATATTTACAGAGAGGAAGAGAGATGGATAGAGATTTAGAAACATCGATGAGAGAGAAACATTGATCAGCTGCCTCCTGCACGCCCCCTACTGAGGATTGAGCCTGCAACCAAGGTACATGCCCTTGAGTAGAATCAGAAAAGGAACCCTTCAGTCTACAGCCGACACTCTATCCACTGAGCCAAATGGGTTAGGGCCCCATGTAGTTTTGTATGCTAGGAGAATTCTGCCTGGTTCCAAAGGTGAGCACTAAGAAAATACACGTGAAAGATGAACCTGAAGCTGCAAAATAGTTACCCTTGACTTATGCTAAGGAAAACATACTTTTGAATAAAAACATTGAAAGCTTTTTGAAACAAGATCTGTAATTTTAAAAATGAAGAGAAAATGAGGGGTAATCAGGATTTCTAGAATAGCATTTGATACCTATTGGCTCAAAAATCTGTTAGTAATAAGGCCAATGTTAAGGGTGTGATGGATCAGTTAAATAAGTCCTTTTACAGCTACCGGCAATATCACCAACCTGACAAGTCAGTGTGGTTTATTACAAAATGTCACAGGTAAAAGGCTTGTTAGTTCAGCGTAGAGGCATCATTAATGGGAAAATATTATTAGCAAACATTAGGAGTGACTATTCTGAGTAAGGTACTGTGCAAGCCTGAGATTACAAAGTAAGAATGAATCGCATGGTTCCTGTATTTAAGGTTCTATAATTCTGCTGAGATAGATTTAAAATAATGTGGTTGGTTTTAGAAAAAAACAAAAAAACACAACAAACCAGAACACATAAGTGTATGTCTTCAAATATCACTTATTCAAATGAAATAGACAATGCTTTAATACTTTGATTTTCATAGCCTACCACACAAACACAATATGATTTTCAAAGCCTACCACACAATCTTTTGAATAATCTAAATGTTGTCAAACACTCCATCTTTGGAAGCTGGATTATATTTCGGTCAGTATTGTTAAGCATTTGGGATCATATCTGGTGAAAAAAGTGGGATATCAAGCTTGCTTAAGCTGTTTGTAGTAAAACAAAAACAAGATTGGGTGATGCTATAAAGTCACAAGACTTAGTCCAGTGTATGTTTTGAAAACCCATTCCATTGAAGGAGAAGTAACTTGGATGCATTAAAGCCAATCTCATATGTAAAGAATATAATATACCACCTCAAATTCTTAGCTACAAAATGGAATGGTTTAGAGCAGTGGTTCAAAAATGCCCATTGACGGCTTGGTGTTGGTTGGATGATTAAATCACAACAACTACTTGGTCTGTCCTGATTCTTTTGGTCTGAGGCGAGGCCTGGGAATCTGTGTATTATATTTAAAAGGCTCTCAGGATATTCTCATGACTGTGCCCACAAAGCAATTGCTTCTATTTTTTGGTTGATACTATCTCATTAATCCAATGGATTTATATAATTTATTATAATTAGTAATTCCAAAAATAAGGATACACACAATGATAAAATGACATATAATGCTGATTATCTTCCAAAAATTTGTTTTCTTTTTGTTAATGTTTCTTCTGCTTAATTTTCCCCTTTTATATTTTATTCAACTATCTTCTACATATTAAATAATGAAATCAATAGCATTCTCCATTTTCAACCTCTTTCCCTAGATATATTTCTTTCAGAAAATAACTACTGAGGAGTCATATATTAAAATTGAAAATAATTTCTAGGATAAAACAGACCAGATTTGTAGTTCATAATCATTTCTACTAACTAGCTTTTCTTTACTCCAGAAATTTACCCCGGTTTTGACTTTATTAATTTAAGCTACTGCTGGAAAAAAAAAAAAAGCCTGGTGAGAAGGGGAGAGGGAGTTACAAATGTGATATATTCTCTGTAAATACACAAGACTGTCCTTACCAGTAAAAAATAACTCTCAATAGGTAACATATGGCCCTCTACAGATATATAAGATGAACATCAAAATGAGTAGATGGATAACTTAACATAGGAAGGAAAGAGAAGTAATCAGAATTGTGTTTTTGTATGATGTTTAAGAGTTTCAATTTCATTATGTGTGAAAATTTAAATTTTTCTTGTTTTAGCAAATTAGGCTCTTTTCTGACTCTCTGCCATCTCTACAAAAGAAATTACTACTGTTCTGTTTGTTTTTTTATAAGTTCATAGACATGGGATAGAATTTGGTAATAATGTAAAGTGATTCTGACATTCTGGAGAAAATGCTAATATTTTTTAACTTGCCAAAGTGGTTGGAGTGACAAGATGGTATGTAATACAAATTTACAAATGTTAGCTGTATAGTTATAAGGCATTATAACTATACTATAGGCCCGATGCACGAAATTCGTGCGGGGTGGGGGGGGGTCCCCTCAGCCCGGCCTGCACCCTCTCACAATTCACAATCCTGGACCCCTTGAGGATTGTTCAACTGCCAGTTTAGGCCCAATCAGGCCTGATCCGGCAGTCAGACATCCTCTCACAATCCGGGACCCCTCGTTCCTAACCGCCCACCTACTCACTCCTTACTGCCTGCCTGCTCTCTCCTTACCGCTTGGCTTGCCGCTCATTACCGTCCGCCTGCTTGCTCCTTACCATTTGGTTCACTGCTCCTTAGCGCTGCCGCGAAGGTGGGAGAGGCTCCCACCACTGCCGTTGTGCTCGCCAGCCGTGAGCCTGGCTTCTGGCTGAGTGGTGCTCCTGCTGTGGGAGTGCACTGACCACCAGGGGGAAGCTCCTGCATTGAGCATCTGCCCCCTGGTGGTAAGTACACGTCATAGCGACTGGTCATTCTGTTCATTCCACCGTAATGGTCGCTGGGCTTTTATTATATAGGTAAGCCTTATAACTATACTAGTTACATTTTTGCATCTTTTTCTTTGAAGAATTATCAAACGGACATAATACTGAACAATTCAAATTTTAAGAATATTGATTTACAAGCGTGCGATTTATCAAGAAAAAGAGAAAACCAAGAATGTATTATTTTGAAAAGAATGTATATTCTTCATTCACAACTCTGCTCAAATATCATATTATTATACACCTTTCCTGAAGATACTATATAAAAACAACATCTCTCCTCAACCTATCTGTCATTATGTTCTATTGTTCTCCTTACCAATAGAACATTATTATATATTTACTTATTTGCTTATTATATATCTCTCTCCACTATAATGTGCTCCAAGTTTTGTTTTCTCTTGTTCTCCTGTTGCCCAGGACTGGAATAGTGCACTTGTTGAATAATAAATGATTACCAATTGTAATAAATACTATGAAAACAGCATGAGATGCTAGAAGAGAGTATCAAGCCGAAAACCAATTCCTGCATGTAATAATTACAAGAGTTTCACCAAAAGGTTGGTGAAATTTGGGCGGCTCAACAAGGGTGAGCCACATATGTAGTTTACCTGTTGGAAATGGCTGGAAAGGCACTTCCCCCAAACCTGAATAGGATTGTTAACTGCCAGACAGCTTAGGGCATTTTATTGCCTCCTGTTGGCCAAACACCTGAACAGCTGTAGGCTATTCTCCAAACTGACAATGCTTCTGTAAAAACATCCTTTGATACCCTACCCTTTGAAGTGTATTATCTCCACCTTGCCTTAGGACAAATTGTGTTATAAAAAGCAGGGTCCTGAGTCAAGGAAGGAGTCTTTAGCTCCTTTAGCTGTAGATCCTCTGACCCCCAATGCCTTTCAAAATTATCTTTTGTCTCTGGACTCTTTAATCATCTATGCACAGACCCTTTCTCCAGAATGCTGAACCCTTTGTAAGGCTGGGAAAAGAACCCCAGCAGTATCATAAGAAGACTTGATTCAATTGTGATGTAAGGATATAGTTCCTCTGAAGACATAACATTTAAGCTGACAGCTGAGGTATTGGGATGTATTAGCCAGGCAAAGAAGAGGGAGAATGTCCAGGTATAGAGATTTGCACAGGTGAAGACCCTAAAGGAGGAGTCCCCAACCCCCCTTCTTTTTTGAACATGGAAAGAGGCCAACTGAAGCTTAGTAAACATTCCCCGTTCCTACCTCTAGTGTGAATTTCTATATGTTTGCCTCTATAGACATTTTGTATAAATGGAATCATATAAGATATAGTCTTTCGTGTCTAGCTTCTTCAACCTTGCACTATGTTTTTACTATTAGAATACAGCTTATTGACGGATATTTTGTTTCTACTTTTTGGCTACTGTGAATAATGCCTTTGAATTAGAATCTATTTTATCTGCTGTTTTAAGATTTTCTCTTTGTGTTTGGACTATATAACTTTTATTGTAATGTGCTTAGGTGCAATTTTCTTTGTATATACTTGATAAGAGTTTGTCATGCTTCACTCGTTTGTAGCTTGAAGTCTTGAAAGTTTTGGGTAATTCTCAGCCATTTCCTGTCAAATACTGCTTATCCTAAAAATCCGTATTTTTCTGGGGCTACAATTATATTCAATGTAAAACTTACATCATACCCTTTATGTTTCTTTAGCTCCTTCCTGTATTTTCTATGCTGTAGTTTTTCAATGCTTCATTCAAGATGCTTTCTTTTCATTAATTTTTTCTGTTCTACCTAATTGAAACTTAAGCTTTCACTAAGTTCTTGATTTCAGTTAATGTATTTTCCAGTACTTTCAATACTTTCTTTTTATTTTTAATAGTTTCCAATTCTCACCTGAAATTGTCTTTTATTTTCATGAACAAATTAAGCAGAGTGATGTTAAAATTCATATTTAACAACTCCATTATTTTGATCTTCTGTGTATCTATTCCTATTAACTGTTGTTTCTCTTGTCCTCTTGCTTTTCATGGTTTTTCATCTTGTCTTGTTTTCTCACATGCCTGGTTATTTATAATTGATGTCAGACAGAAACAACTATAGAGATATTCTGAGGCTTATATAATGCTACCTTCTTCCAGAAAGAATTTATGTCTGCTCTGGTAATTGACTAGGGCACTAGTAAGCTTAAATCATCTTAATTAGGAATGGAGATTCAAAGCTGGGCTCCAGTCCCTATTGGGGCCTGTCTAATTCTGGTTCATCCTTACTTTTAGGGAGCAATCTGTTACGAATCCAACCCAAAGCCTGGTGGTTTTATCAGAGTTTTCCCTTCCTTGACTGGTTCTGAAGTCTAGATTTTGTCCCCAGAGCTCCACGAGTCTCTCAAAAGGTCTGCCCAGATTCCTAACCTTTCAGTAACTTCTTCAAAAAATGGCAGACAGCCTGGCCAGCTAAGTGGTTGAGCATTGACCTATGAACCAGGAGGTCATGGTTCAATTCCCGGTCAGGGCATATGCCCAGGTTGCGGGCTTGATCCCTAGTATGGGCCTGCAGGAGGCAGCCGATCAATGATTCTCTCTCATCACTGATGTTTCTATCTCTCTCTCCCTCTCTGAAATTAATAAAAATATTTTAAAAAGTGGCAGACAGATGCCACCACTGGAATCATTTTTAAGGGGAAACTGGCTCCAAATATTGAGTTCCACCTTCTTTCCTGTAAATAGGACACATACTTCTCCACTGCTTTAGTAACTCTCTGATGCCTTAAACACATGTTTTAACATTTTGGCCAGCCTTTCTATCTGTCCTGAGAAGGAGAAGAAGTTCAATTAAGCTAGTCCTACCATATTACCTTCTTCCCATTAGGTTTTGATATATGGTTTCATATTTTCCACTGTGATATCCTTTTTACCTATGAATACTGAGGAGTGCCAGTGAAAGTATTTTTAAAATAAGTAACAAAAGAACAACTAATATTTTATAAAGTCTATACAATGGTTTCAAATCTACTATATCACAACTATGTTCTTCGATGTTAGATCATCTTTATTAACAGACTAGCGGCCTGGTGTACAAAATTTGTGAACAGGGGGTGGGGTGTCCCTCAGCCTGGCCTGCACCCTCTCGCAATCCGGGACCACTGGCTCCTAACCACTCACCTACCTGCCTGCCTGCCTGATCGCCCCTAACCGCCTCTGCCTTGGCCCCTGCATACGGGACCCAGACTTCACTCCTCCGGCCGGCCACAGGCAATCAGGACCCGGGCTTCCCTCCCTCTGGCCGGCTGCAGGTATCCGGGACCCAGCTTCCCTCCGTCCGGCCAGCCGCAGGCACCTAGGACCCCGAGCGGCTTTGCCCGGGTCCTGGCTTTGTCAGGAAGGATGTCCAGTCTATCTGGTCCAATTAGCATATTATCTTTTATTAGTATAGATGGGGAAAGTGGGTTTAAAGGGTCCACCTTAAGGTCACACAGAGGATGAGTAAACACTAACCCCTATTTGAAAATACTGTACTTTTGTTATCATGTTTATTTTCTGTCTCCCCCCTCTAGAATGTAAGCTCTTTGAGTGCAGGGGCCTCAACTTCTCTTTTCACTGCTCTATTCATATGGCTTAGAACAGTGCCCAGAATGTACTTTTTGAATTTATCAAAGTTACTAAAGAAATTCATGCTATAAGGATGATCATGATACTCCTTTGTGTTGTAATTCTGAGTTATGCAGTATTGTGTAGTTCTGAAGTAATTTTTAAACACTATATGCCATTTCTATTTTTAACAATTGTAGGCAGATTTTATCATCTTCTTTCTTTAGAGTCATAGTGAAGTTAAGGGAATTATTCTGTCACAGAGCCAGTAAATGGCAGAGCTGGGATTCTGAACCTCATTCATTTCCTTCAGCTAGAAGAAGCTAGGCTATTTCCATTAGAGTATGATGGCTTCCCTAGGTTACTCCCAGAATTGTACACCTGTGAGCATTTAATATGTATGTCAGCTTCCTTAGTGTTTAATTTATTTCAGAAATATCTGATTAAAAAAGAAAGCTGTAGCTCTGAGTTTGTTTTGAAATTTGTTGAGTGTAGAGCACAGAAAATATTTACTGTTAAAGAAATACACAATGGTTGGTCACTGGGGGCCTATTAAGGGTTAAATAGATATCAGTGCATCTTTGTTCAATATACGTGAACATCTTGAACATCTTATTGAAAATAAGTAAAATGTGATCTAAACTGGCTTCCAAGTCCATACAGAGTACAGCCGAATGCATATGAAGCAAAAACATTATCAATGAGTTATTAGGAAAATAAGGAAGGAGTCTTTGGTTTTTAAAAACTTAGCTAAAAATGAGTTAGTACACATTTATTAGTGCACAAGCTTCAAAATTAAGGAATAAATGATATGAAATATGACACAGATGAAACTACATATGAAAGAAAAGTTGAAACTACTTATGGTCAGTTCTTGCAGACTTGGAATCAAGAGGACTGTAAAGGACAAATCACTGCTGAGGGAGTAAGACAGATGGCGAGGCTGAATAACTGAGTATTTGTTGTGGAGTGATTTTTGAGTAAATAAGAATTTGAAAAAATATGGACTAAAGCAATGCATTCAAACAAAGCTGATTAATTTACTTAAAGAAAACAGCTCTTAACAATGTATTAAGGCACTATTCAGTCATTTTAAAAAATACTGCATTATAAAAAATGTAGGACTATTAAATCTGATACACAGGAATACAAATTTCCTAAAGGGATATTTTATTTATTTATTTTATTTATTTTTTTGAAGTTTTTATTTTTAAAGGGATATTTTAAATCTTGGAATAGAACTACCTAATATAGTAAGACAAAGAGGGGATGGGGGTAGGGATAAATTTTCATATATTGAAACCTAATAAAGAAATAGTATTATAAAGATAGTATTACAATGGGTAGCCAGTTCAGGACAAGACAAAAAGGATGATTCTTACTTCTCTATCTAATCTACTTATGTCAACATGCCAACTAAAACAGTGAGTCCTAAATGATAACACTGCACCTGTTAACTTTACCCTACTAACTTCACTCCAACCTTCTTACAAAGCGTCTCCAGAAGGAATAAAGGATATTTGGAATCCCAAACATTCACCTTCTTCTCTGGTCTTAGGCAGGGAACCACAGTGGAGGAAAAAAAGGAGTTGTAACAGTTCTCTCCTGAGTGTGGTTAAGACTTGGTATTCAGTGTGTTTTACAAGTACTAGGAGAGCCTGGACCTCCGAGAAAGGAACTTGAGAAACTAGATGCTCAGGTCTGGCTCTGGTCCAGGCTCTGAAGGCTGGTGTGGATTTGACAAGTGAGTGACTTACACAGACAGGCCAGTCACTAGGGAGAAAAGCAAACAGAGATTATGAAAAAAGAAAAATGTGCATCTACTGGAGTACCTCACTTGTTGGGCGCCCCAGAAACCCAAGTGAGGCAACCTAATGTGGGTACAGATCTCAGGACAAGAAAATAAACAAATGCGTAAGAGCTAAAGGGCAAGATCCAGAGAGGAAGGCAAAGGATAGAGGAGACTGAATTGAATCACATTTATTTGAACACTAATGGTAAAGGTTGTGATTTGTGTAGGTTGTTTAAAGAAGGGGAGTATTGGAGTCATACTGCCTGGGTTTGGGTACTGGCTTTACCACTTATTAGCTTCACCACTTATAGCAAGTTATTAAGCACTCCGTGCCTTAGTTTCCTATCCTCCCTATAGTACGGAGAAAATAACAGCACAAACCTCAGAGAGTTCATGAGGATTAAGAGAGTTAAAATATGTAAAGTACTTAGAACATTGCTTGGCACCTGTTTTTCCTTTTAGCTAATGGTACTTTTACCTTCACCTTTGCCAAAGGATTAACAATAACAAAGATAAAATTAAGGCTAATCTATTTTCCCTCTTGTGGATAGGATGTGGCAAAAGGATTGATGAATTTCAATGGAAACAAATGCAACTTGAATTACCTCATATTATGTCCCTATTATCACTGTCCACTGTTGCCTTGATAATTTAGAATGGGTTGCCTAATACTTTTGGAAACAAAAATATTTGAAATAGAAAACTAACAGATGGGCAGAGCTATTGTGAATAAACACAAGGGGAGAAAGAATGAAAAAGCTACTATACTTATAGCACATATAAATTCATATTAGAAATTAAAATGCAAAAAAGACTATTATGCTTATAACTGGATTTAAAACATAATTAGAATGCTTAAATACATACAATATTAAATATAAAAATAAAATACAGAAAATCTAAACAGTTATGCTAAAGCATTTATAATACAAAAATAAAAAGGTTGAATGATTGTTAATTTTATGTAGTCTGAACATTTTCAAACACATACAGAGAAAAAAGTGAAAGTAGAACTCAAGTATTTAGTAGGTCAAAGAATAAGAAAGATTTAATACTATTCATTTTTCCTAAAATATAATGTAGAATTAGAAAACAGTCCTTAGTTTTAAAGAAGGAAACTATAAACCTAAACTTTAAATATTCAGTTGACTTTTACTACTAAATAATGTACCCTTTACATAATACAGCTAATATGGAAAGAGTTAGAGAGTAAATGGTTCAAGAAAGAGGGTCCATTCTAATGTACTGGTGATGTTCAGTAAGTGGACAATCTATTGAGCTGTACAAGGACCATGAAGAGCACTCTAAATGGGGACCCACCGTTTAAAGGGTACAAGGCCAAGTAGTTACCCTGGACAAGTTTTGGTGAGTAGCCTGACTTTGATCTTGGATACAATACTTGCAAATATAATTATGATATTGATTTAAGAACATTCAAAGATAGGGTTGCATAATAGATTGTATTTGAAAGGCACAGATCTTGCTATACTAAAATAGTAGCTCTTTTGAGATAACAGAGAGTGGATAAACGGAGCTGGGTAGATAACATCTATCTACATTTTAACAATGCTTTCAATCCTGGCTGTTTATTAGCATACTGAGAAATTAAGAGATGAACTGTATTAATGATATGATAGCATGAATTACTAGTGGCTTATAGATTGGAAATTAATGATGATTATTATTTCAGATACAGAAATATATACACATACACATATAGATTAGCTCAGATTTTAACTGCAGCTAGGTTAATTATATGAGGAAAATAAGTGTAGTTTATACATTAATCATTTTCAGAAAGGTCAACTTGATAACATTCAAGTCTCTAGGCAATCCATAAGAAAAAATGTTGAAAGCAAACAACAACAACAAAGAATGTAGCCAGTGATTTACTTTTTCTTTTACCTACAAAGTATAAGCAAAGGAAAACTATTGAATGAAACACATGTTTTATCTTTTTAAATTATTGTCATTATGTTATTTTACCAGAAATTTCCTTCAACATTTGTAGTACTAATTCTCTTATGTTTTTTGTATGCACAGAAAATTCAGTGAGCTCAGATAAAGACTTGATAAATCCATACTAGCAAACATTGATAATATTTTGAAATTAATTGGTTTCTTTTTGAATGGCTGTAATTCTTTTGAGAAATAGACTAAGCGAATGAGGTCCTGTATTAGAAAAGGGACATAACAGAGTTGGGTTACACTCTCAACCAGGTTATTTGGAATAAACTACAAGCTCAAGATAATTTATGTAAGCATGGATTTAAAGAATGAAGAGTGAACTGATCATTTATTCATTCATGCAATAAACAAGAAACTAAGTTCTACTATGTGCTAGGCATTGTGGATACTAAATCCTATATAATCCTAGAGTCCAAACTAGTTAGGATAACAGACTTGAAACAGCTATGATGGGAGGATGTGCTTTTTCAATAACTCTCAGATCACAGACTAAGTGCAGGTCTGTATGACTTAGTGAAAGTTTAAGTGAAAAAATACTTTCAAAAAAAGTAAAATACAACATTCAAGTATTTCCAGTTACTTAAGAAAGCCTTAACAAAATATCCTTTTAAAGATAGTTAGAACCAATTTAATGAAGAAAAAAAGAGACCATTAGAAATATCAATGTCACCATTAAAACTTCGTTAGATTTCTTTGCATAAATGAGGGATTTTGAAGTGTTTGAAACATGTCTTTCACTAGGGCATGTGTTCACATATATATTTCAAAATAATAATCACAGTACCATCCTTTTCCAACTGATTATGACTCCAATTAAGATGTGAATTAATGGGATTAGACTAATAACTACTGCAAGATATATTCACTATGTTGGTTGGTAATAAGTACCACACTTGTAATTTACAGTACCACCGTGTTTTATAAGGGCTATTATGTTATTAGTAAGTTTCATTGATCATAATACCACATAACATTGGAGCACTCAAATATTATAATTTTCTTAGACTATTTTGCATCTAGTAGTATATCTATTTGTACTATGGGTGACCATAAGCATAACTGAAATCAGATAGATTGTTTCCATTAACAGTGCCAAAATGTACACTCAGCAAGCCTAAAGAAGAGTTTTCTACTTAGGATTTTTGCCATTGGAATTCACTTGTTTTCTAAACCATAAAATTAGTTGATCTAAGGACAAGAACATAAAGCAACGACTTATGGGGGCAAATAAGGTAAGAATACTGCACATTTATATATATAAATTAGTTCACATGTAGTTTGAATCTACTTATTTGTAGGGTTCTGCCACTTAAATCTACACAGGTTGGTTATGTTCTTCCTTTTTTTGATTTGTTGATTTGCTTTGGGGGCATGGCTCTCATGGAATACTGCTTTTAATCATTCTAACCCATCATACTCAAACATTTTAGGTTTTATTGGTTCTCAGCTCACATTTGAAAGTTGGGAATTAAAAAATGTTTCTGGCATAATACATGAAAGATATGCATTATGGTGAAAATTTCAATTTTCAGATTTAGACAAGGGCACTCAAAGCCAATATTCAGAACACATTATCAGGCTTCAACTTCTTGAAAGCTCACAGAGGAAATAGTTACTCTGCTAATTAGCCAGTAAAGAGACATGATTGCAGTCCAAGTGAATCAACTTAACTCACAGGGAAAGCTTTGCCTGGATCTTGCTTTAAGCACTGTAATTTAGAACAGTTATCTATAAAGCCTA